>NC_092466.1:38175210-38925210 GCF_047495875.1 Pithys albifrons albifrons
TAGGGTTAGGGGTAGGGTTAGGCTTTGGGACCCCCACAGTTTTCAGTAAGCACTAGAGTTAGGGTTAGGGTTAGGGCTGGGGTTAGGGTTAGGGTTAGGGTTAGGGTTAGGGTTAGGGTTAGGGTTAGGGTGAGGGTTAGGTTTAGGGTTACGGTTCGGGTTAGGGTTAGTGTTAGGGACCCTCACTGTTTACAGTAAGCACTAGGGTCACGGTTACGGTTAGGGTTATCATTAGGGTTAGGGTTAGGGTTAGGTTTAGGGTTAGGTTTAGGGTTAGGGTTTGGGTTTGGGAACCCCACAGCTTACAGTAAGAACTAGGGTTAGGGTTAGGGTTAGGGTTAGGGTTAGGGTTAGGGTTAGGGTTAGGGTTAGGGTTAGGGTTAGGGTTAGGGTTAGGATTAGGGTTAGGGTTTGCAACCCCCACAGTTTACAGGAAGTATTAGGGTTAGGGTTCGGGTTAGGGTTAGGGTTAGGGTTAGGGTTAGGGTTAGGGTTAGGGTTAGGGTTACGGTTAGGGTTAAGGTTAGGGACCCTCACTGTTTACAGTAAGCACTAGGGTCACGGTTAGGGTTAGGGGTAGGGTTAGGGTTATGGTTAGGGTTAGGGTTAGGGTTTGGAACCCCCACAGTTTACAGTAAGTTCTAGGGTTAGGGTTAGGGTTAGGGTTAGGGTTAGGGTTAGGGTTAGGGTTAGGGACCCTCACTGTTTACAGTAAACATTAGGGTTAGGGTTAGGGTTAGGATTAGGGTTAGGGTTAGGGTTAGGGTTAGGTTTAGGAGTAGGATAAGGGTTAGGGTTAGGGTTAGGGTTAGGGTTAGGCTTAGGCTTAGGGTTAGGGTTACGGTTAGGGACCCTCACTCTTTACAGTAAGCATTAGGGTTAGTGTTAGGGTTTGGGTTAGGGTTAGGATTAGGGTTACGGTTAAGGTTAGGTTTAGGGTTACGGTTAGGGTTAGGGTTAGGGGTAGGGTTAGGCTTTGGGACCCCCACAGTTTTCAGTAAGCACTAGAGTTAGGTTTAGGGTTAGGGTTAGGGTTAGGGTTAGGGTTAGGGCTGGGGTTAGAATTAGGGTTAGGGTTAGGGTTAGGGTTAGGGTTAGGGTGAGGGTTAGGTTTAGGGTTACGGTTCGGGTTAGGGTTAGTGTTAGGGACAGTCACTGTTTACAGTAAGCACTAGGGTCACGGTTAGGGTTAGGGTTATCATTAGGGTTAGGGTTAGGGTTACGTTTAGGGTTAGGTTTAGGGTTAGGGTTAGGGTTTGGGAACCCCACGGCTTACAGTAAGAACTAGGGTTAGGGTTAGGGTTAGGGTTAGGGTTAGGGTTAGGGTTAGGGTTAGGGTTAGGGTTAGGATTAGGATTAGGGTTTGCAACCCCCACAGTTTACAGGAAGTATTAGGGTTAGGGTTAGGGTTAGGGTTAGGGTTACGGTTAGGGTTAAGGTTAGGGACCCTCACTGTTTACAGTAAGCACTAGGGTCACGGTTAGGTTTAGGGCTAGGGTTAGGGTTATGGTTAGGGTTAGGGTTAGGGTTTGGAACCCCCACAGTTTACAGTAAGTTCTAGGGTTAGGGTTAGTGTTAGGGTTAGGGTTAGGGTTAGGGACCCTCACTGTTTACAGTAAACATTAGGGTTAGGGTTAGGGTTTGGATTAGGGTTAGGGTTAGGGTTAGGGTTAGGTTTAGGAGTAGGATAAGGGTTAGGGTTAGGGTTAGGGTTAGGGTTAGGCTTAGGGTTAGGGTTACGGTTAGGGACCCTCACTCTTTACAGTAAGCATTAGGGTTAGCGTTAGGGTTTGGGTTAGGGTTAGGATTAGGGTTACGGTTAATGTTAGGTTTAGGGTTACGGTTAGGGTTAGGGTTAGGGTTAGGGTTAGGGTTTGCAACCCCCACAGTTTACAGGAAGTATTAGGGTTAGGGTTAGGGTTACGGTTAGGGTTAGGGTTAGGGTTAGGGTTAGGGTTAGGGTTAGGGTTAGGGTTAGGGTTAGGGACCCTCACTGTTTACAGTAAACATTAGGGTTAGGGTTAGGGTTTGGGTTAGGGTTAGGATTAGGGTTAGGGTTAGGGTTAGGTTTAGGGTTACGGTTAGGGTTACGGTTAGGGTTAGGGACCCTCACTGTTTACAGTAAACCTTACGGTTAGGGTAAGGGTTTAGGTTAGGGTTACGATTAGGGTTAGGGTTAGGGTTAGGTTTAGGGTTACGGTTAGGGTTAGGGTTAGGGTTAGGGTTAGGGTTAGGGTTAGGGTTAGGGTTAGTGTTAGGGTTTGGGATCCCCACAGTTTACATAAGCACTAGGGTTAGGATTAGGATTAGGGTTAGGGTTAGGGTTAAGGTTAGGGTTAGGGTTAGGGTTAGGGTTAGGGTTAGGGTTTGGGACCCCCACAGTTTACATAAGCACTAGGGTTAGGGTTAGGTTTAGGGTTAGGGTTAGGGTTAGGGTTTGGGATCCCCACAGTTTACATAAGCACTAGGGTTAGGATTAGGATTAGGGTTAGGGTTAGGGTTAGGGTTAGGGTTAGGGTTAGGGTTAGGGTTAGGGTTAGGGTTTGGGACTCCCACAGTTTACATAAGCGCTAGGGTTAGGGTTAGGGTTAGGGTTAGTGTTAGGGTTAGGGTTAGGGTGAGGGTTAGGGTTAGGGTTAGGGTTAGGGTTAGGGTTAGGGTTAGGGTTAGGGTTAGGTTTAGGGTTAGTCTTAGGCTTAGGCTTGGGGTTATGCTTAGAGTTATGCAAAGCTTAAGTGTTAGGGCAGCACTGGGGTATGGGTTAGTGTTAAGTTCACTTTTGGACTCTTCTGCATCCTTTTTGCATCTCCTTTTAATCTCTTGGTCCCTCTGATTCCACCTGAACCAACTTGGACACTTCTAGACCCCCCTGAATATTTCACTTGGTAGCAGAGCAAAGTTGCACTTTGCTAGGTGAGCTTCCCCTAATGAAGAACTGTGTTTTTCATGGAGAAAGAAAGCTCCAGGTCTGAAATGAAGATGGACAAAGATTTCTCTCAGGGAAAAGGTGCCAAGATACAAAAGGATTGCTCCTTTTGTAGTGTTAATTGGGCCCCATCATTGGCACCTGAGACCACAAAGATCTGAACTTTCATCTTGATGCAAACCTCAATCGTTTTAGGCGTGTTCGGGCCTTTTTCCATCCCGGAATTGCAGATGGGCCAAGATTCCTGCCAGGGAAAACGAGGCAGGAGAAAAAGCAATTGTTCCTTTTCTAAGGTTAATGGGGCCCTATCATTGGCACCTGAGAGCCTGATGCATATGATTCACGTTCCAAAGCCGTAAGATATATGTGTCCTGATGCCTTCTCTCTGGCAGGAATCAACTGTGTCACATTTTAGTAGATCATGGGACTATTAGTTGCACTTTGCGAGATGAACTTCTCTAAAGGAACAACTGTGCTTTTTCCACAAAAAAAGGCCTGGATTCTCAGATGCATATGATTCACTTTTCCAAAGCCATAACAAATGTGATTGCTGATGCCTTCTTTCTGACAGGAATCAACTCTTTACCTTGTTAGCACAGCATGGGACTGTAAACTGCATTTTGCGAGATGAGCTTCCTTTAACGAACAAGTGTGCTTTTAACCAAAAAAGAAAGCTCCATGCCAGTATTCTCTGATGCATATTATTCGCTTTCCAAAGCCTTAAGAAATGTGTATCCCGATGCATTCTCTCTGGCAGGAATCAACTATGACACAGTGTAGCAGATCACGGCACTGTTAGTTGCACTTTGCGAGATGAGCTTCCTATAAGGAACCAGTGTGATTTTCACCGAGAAAGCAAGCTCTAGCTCTCGATTGTTAGATGCATATGATTCACTTTCCAATCAAGAAGAAATGTCGGTCCTGATGCCTTCTGTCTGGCAGGAATAAACTCTTTCAAATTTATCAGAGCATGGAACCGTTAACTGCACTGTTCGAGATGAACTTCCTATAAAGAGCAACGGTGCTTTTCCCAGAGTAAGAAAGCTCCAGGCATGGATTATCTGATGCATATGATTCACTTTCAAAAGCCGTTAGAAATGAGTGCCCTAATGTATTCTCTCTGGCAGGAATCAAGTTTTCACTTGTTAGCAGAGCATGGCACTGTTAGTTGCATTTTGGAAGATGAGCTTCCCAAAAAGAACAAGTCTGTTTCTCACCGAGAAAGAAAGCTCCAGGCCTGGATTCTCTGATTCATGTGATTCATTTTCCAAAGCCATAACAAATGTTATCGGCAAGAATCAGCTGTTTCACTTGTTAGCACAGATGGGACTCTTCGCTGCACTTTGCGAGAGTACATTCCCATAAGTAACAACTGTTTCTTTCACGGAGAAAGAAAGCTCCAGGCCTGGATTCTCTGATGCATATAATTCTCTTTCCAATTCCATAAAAAATATGTATCTTGCAGCCTTCTGTCTGGCACGAATGAACCGTGTCACACTTTAACAGATCACGGGAGAGTTAGTTGCACTTTACGAGATGAGCTGCTCTAAGGAACCACTGTGATTTTCACGGAGAAAGAAAGATCCAGGCCTGGATTCTCAGATGCATATGAGAATCTTTCTAAAGCCATAAGAAATATGTGTCCTGATACATTCTTTCTGGCAGGAATCGACTGGTTCACTTGTTAGCAGAAAAATGCTACTCTTTGCGAGATGAGCTTCCCCGAAGGAACATCTGCGCTTTGCATCCAGAAAAAGAGCTCTAGTCCTGAGTTCTCTGATGCATGTGATTCACTAGCCAGAGCCATGAGAATACTGTGTCCTGATGCCTTCTGTCTGACAGGAATCCACTGTTTCACTTGTTAGCAAAGCAAAGTTGCACTTTGCTAGTTGAACTTCCCCTAAGGAACAACAGTGCTTTGCACAGTGAAAGCAAGCTCCAGCCCTGGAGTTTTAGATGCATATGACTTACTTTCCAAAACCATAAATAATATGTGCCCTGATGTCTCCTGTCTGTCAGAAATCAAGAGTTTCACGTTTTAGAAGAGCAAAGGTGCACTTTGCGATAGGAGCTTCCCGTACGTAACAACTGTGTTTTCACCAAGAAAGAAAGCTCCAGACCCGCAGTCTCGAATGCATATGATTCACTTCTCAAAGCCATAAGAAATGTGTGTCCTTTTGCTTTCTGTCTTGAAAGAATCAGCTGGTTCTCTTGTTAGCAAACAAAAGTTGCACTTTGCGAGTTGAACTTCGCCTAAGGAACAAAGTTGTTTTTCACCGAGAAAGAAAGATCCAGGCCGGGATTCTCAGATGCATATTATTCACTTACCAAAGCCATAAGAAATGTGTGTCCTTGTGCTTCCTGTCTTGCAAGAATCAGCTGTTTCTCTTGTTAGCAACGAAAAGTTGCACTTTGCGAGATGAGCTTCCCCTAAGGAACAAAGTTGTTTTTCCTGAGAAAGAAAGATCCAGTCCTGGATTCTCAGATGCATATTATTCACTTACCGAAGCCATAAGAAATGTGTGTCCTGATGCCTTCTGTCTGACAGGAATTTACTGTTTCACTTGTTTGCAAAGCAAAGTTGCACTTTGCTCGTTGAACTTCCCCTAAGGAACAACAGTGCTTTGCACAGTGAAAGCAAGCTCCAGCCCTGGAGTTTTAGATGTATATGATTAACTTTCCAAAACCATAAGTAATATGTGCCCTGATGTCTCCTGTCTATGAGAAATCAAGAGTTTCACGTTTTAGAAGAGCAAAGGTGCACTTTGCGATAGGAGCTTCCCGTACGTAACAACTGTGTTTTCACCAAGAAAGAAAGCTCCAGACCCGCAGTCTCGAATGCATATGATTCACTTCTCAAAGCCATAAGAAATGTGTGTCCTTTTGCTTTCTGTCTTGAAAGAATCAGCTGGTTCTCTTGTTAGCAAACAAAAGTTGCACTTTGCTCGTTGAGCTTCCCCTAAGGAACAACTGTGCTTTGCATCCAGAAAGAGAGCTCCAACCCTGGATTCTCTGATGCATGTGATTCACTAGCCGGAGCCATGAGAATACTGTGTCCTGATGCCTTCTGTCTGACAGGAATCGACCGTTTCGCTTGTTTGCAAAGCAAAGTTACACTTTGCTCGTTGAGCTTCCCCTAAGGAACAACAGTGCTTTGCACCGTGAATGCAAGCTCCAGCCCAGGAGTTTTAGATGTATATGATTTACTTTCCAAAATCATAAGAAATATGTGCCCTGATGTCTCCTGTCTGTCAGAAATCAAGAGTTTCACGTGTTAGAAGAGCAACGGTGCACTTTGCGATACGAGCTTCCCGTACGTAACAACTGTGTTTTCACCATGAAAGAAAGCTCCAGACCTGCATTCTCGAATGCATATGATTCACTTACTTATCAAAGCCGTAAGAAATGTGTGTCCTTTTGCTTTCTGTCTTGAAAGAATCAGCTGCTTCACTTGTTAGCAACGAAAAGTTGCACTTTGCGAGATGAGCTTCCCCTAAGGAACAAAGTTGGTTTTCACCGAGAAAGAAAGATCCAGGCCTGGATTCTCAGATGCATATTATTCACTTACCAAAGCCTTAAGAAATGCGTGTCCTGATGCCTTCTGTCTGACAGGAATTGACTGTTATACTTGTTAGCTAAGAAAAGTTGCACTTTGCGAGATGAGCTTCCCCTAAGGAACAAAGTTGTTTTTCCTGAGAAAGAAAGATCCAGTCCTGGATTCTCAGATGCATATTATTCACTTACCGAGGCCCTAAGAAATGTGTGGCCTGATGCCTTCTGTCTGACAGGAATCGACCATTTCACTTGTTAGCAAAGCAAAGTTGCACTTTGCTCGTTGAGCTTCCCCTAAGGAACAACAGTGCTTTGCACAGTGAAAACAAGCTCCAGCCCTGGAGTTTTTGACACATATGATTTACTTTCCAAAACCATAAGAAATATGTGCCCTGATATCTCCTGTCTGTCAGAAATCAAGAGTTTCACGTTTTAGAAGAGCAAAAGTGCACTTTGCGATAGGAGCTTTCCGTACGTAACAACTGTGTTTTCACCAAGAAAGAAAGCTCCAGACCCGCAGTCTCGAATGCATATGATTCACTTCTCAAAGCCATAAGAAATGTGTGTCCTTTTGCTTTCTGTCTTGAAAGAATCAGCTGGTTCTCTTGTTAGCAAACAAAAGTTGCACTTTGCGAGTTGAACTTCGCCTAAGGAACAAAGTTGTTTTTCACCGAGAAAGAAAGATCCAGGCCGGGATTCTCAGATGCATATTATTCACTTACCAAAGCCATAAGAAATGTGTGTCCTTGTGCTTCCTGCCTTGCAAGAATCAGCTGTTTCTCTTGTTAGCAACGAAAAGTTGCACTTTGCGAGATGAGCTTCCCCTAAGGAACAAAGTTGTTTTTCCTGAGAAAGAAAGATCCAGGCCGGGATTCTCAGATGCATATTATTCACTTACCGAAGCCATAAGAAATGTGTGTCCTGATGCCTTCTGTCTGACAGGAATTTACCGTTTCACTTGTTTGCAAAGCAAAGTTGCACTTTGCTCGTTGAGCTTCCCCTAAGGAACAACAGTGCTTTGCACAGTGAAAGCAAGCTCCAGCCCTGGATTTTTAGATGTATATGATTTACTTTCCAAAACCATAAGTAATATGTGCCCTGATGTCTCCTGTCTATCAGAAATCAAGAGTTTCACGTTTTAGAAGAGCAAAGGTGCATTTTGCGATAGGAGCTTCCCGTACGTAACAACCGTGTTTTCACCATGAAAGAAAGCTCCAGACCTGCATTCTCGAATGCATATGATTCACTTCTCAAAGCCATAAGAAATGTGTGTCCTTTTGCTTTCTGTCTTGCAAGAATCAACTGGTTCTCTTGTTAGCAACGAAAAGTTGCACTTTGCGAGATGAGCTTCCCCTAAGGAACAAAGTTGTTTTTCCTGAGAAAGAAAGATCCAGTCCTGGATTCTCAGATGCATATTATTCACTTACCGAGGCCCTAAGAAATGTGTGGCCTGATGCCTTCTGTCTGACAGGAATCGACCATTTCACTTGTTTGCAAAGCAAAGTTGCACTTTGCACGTTGAGCTTTCCCTAAGGAACAACAGTGCTTTGCACAGTGAAAGCAAGCTCCAGCCCTGGAGTTTTAGATGTAAATGATTTACTTTCCAAAACCATAAGTAATATGTGCCCTGATGTCTCCTGTCTATCAGAAATCAAGAGTTTCACGTGTTAGAAGAGCAAAGGTGCACTTTGCGATAGAAGCTTCCCGTACGTAACAACTGTGTTTTCACCATGAAAGAAAGCTCCAGACCTGCATTCTCGAATGCATATGATTCACTTCTCAAAGCCATAAGAAATGTGTGTCCTTTTGCTTTCTGTCTTGAAAGAATCAGTTGGTTCTCTTGTTAGCAACGAAAAGTTGCTCTTTGCGAGTTGAGCTTTCCCTAAGGAACAAAGTTGTTTTTCACCGAGAAAGAAAGATCCAGGCCGGGATTCTCAGATGCATATTATTCACTTACCAAAGCCTTAAGAAATGTGTGTCCTTGTGCTTCATGTCTTGAAGAATCAGCTGTTTCTCTTGTTAGCAACGAAAAGTTGCTCTTTGCGAGTTGAGCTTCCCTAAGGAACAAAGTTGGTTTTCACCGGGAAAGAAAGATCCAGGCCTGGATTCTCAGATGCATATTATTCACTTACCAAAGCCTTAAGAAATGTGTGTCCTTGTGCTTCCTGCCTTGCAAGAATCAGCTGTTTCTCTTGTTAGCAAAGCAAAGTTGCACTTTGCGAGATGAGCTTCCCCTAAGGAACAAAGTTGTTTTTCCTGAGAAAAAAAGATCCAGTCCTGGATTCTCTGATGCATATTACTCACTTACCGAGGCCCAAAGAAATGTGTGTCCTGATGCCTTCTCTCTGACAGGAATCGACCATTTCACTTGTTAGCAAAGCAAAGTTGCACTTTGCTCGTTGAGCTTCCCCTAAGGAACAACTGTGCTTTGCATCCAGAAAGACAGCTCCAATCCCGGATTCTCTGATGCATGTGATTCACTAGCCAGAGCCATGAGAATACTGTGTCCTGATGCCTTCTGTCTGACAGGAATCGACCGTTTCGCTTGTTTGCAAAGCAAAGTTACACTTTGCTCGTTGAGCTTCCCCTAAGGAACAACAGTGCTTTGCACAGTGAAAGCAAGCTCCAGCCCTGGAGTTTTAGATGTATATGATTTACTTTCCAAAACCATAAGAAATATGTGCCCTGATGTCTCCTGTCTGTCAGAAATCAAGAGTTTCACGTGTTAGAAGAGCAAAGGTGCACTTTGCGATAGGAGCTTCCCGTAGGTAACAACTGTGTTTTCACCAAGAAAGAAAGCTCCAGACCTGCATTCTCGAATGCATATTATTCACTTACTTATCAAAGCCATAAGAAATGTGTGTCCTTTTGCTTTCTGTCTTGAAAGAATCAGCTGGTTCTCTTGTTAGCAACGAAAAGTTGCACTTTGCGAGTTGAGCTTCCCTAAGGAACAAAGTTGTTTTTCACCGAGAAAGAAAGATCCGGTCCTGGAATCTCTGATGCATATTATTCACTTACCGAAGCCATAAGAAATGCGTGTCCTGATGCCTTCTGTCTGACAGGAATTGACTGTTATACTTGTTAGCTAAGAAAAGTTGCACTTTGCGAGATGAGCTTCCCCTAAGGAACAACTGTGCTTTGCATCCAGAAAGAGAGCTCCAATCCTGGATTCTCTGATGCATGTGATTCACTAGCCAGAGCCATGAGAATACTGTGTCCTGATGCCTTCTGTCTGACAGGAATCGACCGTTTAGCTTGTTTGCAAAGCAAAGTTACACTTTGCTCGTTGAGCTTCCCTTAAGCAACAACAGTGCTTTGCACCGTGAATGCAAGCTCCAGCCCTGGAGTTTTAGATGTATATGATTTACTTTCCAAAACCATAAGAAATATGTGCCCTGATGTCTCCTGTCTGTCAGAAATCAAGAGTTTCAGGTATTAGAAGAGGAAAAGTGCACTTTGCGATACGAGCTTCCCGTACGTAACAACTGTGTTTTCAGCAAGAAAGAAAGCTCCAGACCTGCATTCTCGAATGCATATGATTCACTTCTCAAAGCCATAAGAAATGTGTGTCCTTTTGCTTTCTGTCTTGCAAGAATCAGCTGGTTCTCTTGTTAGCAATGAAAAGTTGCTCTTTGCGAGTTGAGCTTTCCCTAAGGAACAAAGTTGTTTTTCACCGAGAAAGAAAGATCCAGTCCTGGATTCTCAGATGCATATTATTCACTTACCAAAGCCTTAAGAAATCTGTGTCATTGTGCTTCCTGTCTTGCAAGAATCTGCTGTTTCTCTTGTTAGCAAACAAAAGTTGCACTTTGCGAGATGAGCTTCCCCTAAGGAACAACAGTGCTTTGCACCGTGAAAGCAAGCTCCAGCCCTGGAGTTTTAGATGCATATGATTTACTTTCCAAAACCATAAGTAATATGTGCCCTGATGTCTCCTGTCTGTCAGAAATCAAGAGTTTCACGTGTTAGAAGAGCAAAGGTGCACTTTGCGATAGGAGCTTCCCGTACGTAACAACTGTGTTTTCACCAAGAAAAAAAGCTCCAGACCCGCAGTCTCGAATGCATATGATTCACTTCTCAAAGCCATAAGAAATGTGTGTCCTTTTGCTTTCTGTCTTGAAAGAATCAGCTGGTTCTCTTGTTAGCAAACAAAAGTTGCACTTTGCGAGTTGAACTTCGCCTAAGGAACAAAGTAGTTTTTCACCGAGAAAGAAAGATCCAGGCCGGGATTCTCAGATGCATATGATTCACTTACCAAAGCCATAAGAAATGTGTGTCCTTGTGCTTCCTGTCTTGAAGAATCAGCTGGTTCTCTTGTTAGCAACGAAAAGTTGCACTTTGCGAGATGAGCTTCCCCTAAGGAACAAAGTTGTTTTTCCTGAGAAAGAAAGATCCAGTCCTGGATTCTCAGATGCATATTATTCACTTACTGAGGCCCTAAGAAATCTGTGGCCTGATGCCTTCTGTCTGACAGGAATCGACCATTTCACTTGTTAGCAAAGCAAAGTTGCACTTTGCTCGTTGAGCTTCCCCTAAGGAACAACTGTGCTTTGCATCCAGAAAGAGAGCTCCAACCCTGGATTCTCTGATGCATGTGATTCACTAGCCGGAGCCATGAGAATACTGTGTCCTGATGCCTTCTGTCTGACAGGAATCGACCGTTTCGCTTGTTTGCAAAGCAAAGTTACACTTTGCTCGTTGAGCTTCCCCTAAGGAACAACAGTGCTTTGCACCGTGAATGCAAGCTCCAGCCCAGGAGTTTTAGATGTATATGATTTACTTTCCAAAATCATAAGAAATATGTGCCCTGATGTCTCCTGTCTGTCAGAAATCAAGAGTTTCACGTGTTAGAAGAGCAACGGTGCACTTTGCGATACGAGCTTCCCGTACGTAACAACTGTGTTTTCACCATGAAAGAAAGCTCCAGACCTGCATTCTCGAATGCATATGATTCACTTACTTATCAAAGCCGTAAGAAATGTGTGTCCTTTTGCTTTCTGTCTTGAAAGAATCAGCTGCTTCACTTGTTAGCAACGAAAAGTTGCACTTTGCGAGATGAGCTTCCCCTAAGGAACAAAGTTGGTTTTCACCGAGAAAGAAAGATCCAGGCCTGGATTCTCAGATGCATATTATTCACTTACCAAAGCCTTAAGAAATGCGTGTCCTGATGCCTTCTGTCTGACAGGAATTGACTGTTATACTTGTTAGCTAAGAAAAGTTGCACTTTGCGAGATGAGCTTCCCCTAAGGAACAAAGTTGTTTTTCCTGAGAAAGAAAGATCCAGTCCTGGATTCTCAGATGCATATTATTCACTTACCGAGGCCCTAAGAAATGTGTGGCCTGATGCCTTCTGTCTGACAGGAATCGACCATTTCACTTGTTAGCAAAGCAAAGTTGCACTTTGCTCGTTGAGCTTCCCCTAAGGAACAACAGTGCTTTGCACAGTGAAAACAAGCTCCAGCCCTGGAGTTTTTGACACATATGATTTACTTTCCAAAACCATAAGTAATATGTGCCCTGATGTCTCCTGTCTGTCAGAAATCAAGAGTTTCACGTTTTAGAAGAGCAAAAGTGCACTTTGCGATAGGAGCTTTCCGTACGTAACAACTGTGTTTTCACCAAGAAAGAAAGCTCCAGACCCGCAGTCTCGAATGCATATGATTCACTTCTCAAAGCCATAAGAAATGTGTGTCCTTTTGCTTTCTGTCTTGAAAGAATCAGCTGGTTCTCTTGTTAGCAAACAAAAGTTGCACTTTGCGAGTTGAACTTCGCCTAAGGAACAAAGTTGTTTTTCACCGAGAAAGAAAGATCCAGGCCGGGATTCTCAGATGCATATTATTCACTTACCAAAGCCATAAGAAATGTGTGTCCTTTTGCTTTCTGTCTTGCAAGAATCAGCTGGTTCTCTTGTTAGCAACGAAAAGTTGCACTTTGCGAGATGAGCTTCCCCTAAGGAACAAAGTTGTTTTTCCTGAGAAAGAAAGATCCAGGCCGGGATTCTCAGATGCATATTATTCACTTACCGAGGCCCTAAGAAATGTGTGGCCTGATGCCTTCTGTCTGACAGGAATCGACCATTTCACTTGTTTGCAAAGCAAAGTTGCACTTTGCACGTTGAGCTTTCCCTAAGGAACAACAGTGCTTTGCACAGTGAAAGCAAGCTCCAGCCCTGGAGTTTTAGATGTAAATGATTTACTTTCCAAAACCATAAGTAATATGTGCCCTGATGTCTCCTGTCTATCAGAAATCAAGAGTTTCACGTGTTAGAAGAGCAAAGGTGCACTTTGCGATAGAAGCTTCCCGTACGTAACAACTGTGTTTTCACCATGAAAGAAAGCTCCAGACCTGCATTCTCGAATGCATATGATTCACTTCTCAAAGCCATAAGAAATGTGTGTCCTTTTGCTTTCTGTCTTGAAAGAATCAGTTGGTTCTCTTGTTAGCAACGAAAAGTTGCTCTTTGCGAGTTGAGCTTTCCCTAAGGAACAAAGTTGTTTTTCACCGAGAAAGAAAGATCCAGGCCGGGATACTCAGATGCATATTATTCACTTACCAAAGCCTTAAGAAATGTGTGTCCTTGTGCTTCATGTCTTGAAGAATCAGCTGTTTCTCTTGTTAGCAACGAAAATTGCTCTTTGCGAGTTGAGCTTCCCTAAGGAACAAAGTTGGTTTTCACCGGGAAAGAAAGATCCAGGCCTGGATTCTCAGATGCATATTATTCACTTACCAAAGCCTTAAGAAATGTGTGTCCTTGTGCTTCCTGCCTTGCAAGAATCAGCTGTTTCTCTTGTTAGCAAAGCAAAGTTGCACTTTGCGAGATGAGCTTCCCCTAAGGAACAAAGTTGTTTTTCCTGAGAAAAAAAGATCCAGTCCTGGATTCTCTGATGCATATTACTCACTTACCGAGGCCCAAAGAAATGTGTGTCCTGATGCCTTCTCTCTGACAGGAATCGACCATTTCACTTGTTAGCAAAGCAAAGTTGCACTTTGCTCGTTGAGCTTCCCCTAAGGAACAACTGTGCTTTGCATCCAGAAAGACAGCTCCAATCCCGGATTCTCTGATGCATGTGATTCACTAGCCAGAGCCATGAGAATACTGTGTCCTGATGCCTTCTGTCTGACAGGAATCGACCGTTTCGCTTGTTTGCAAAGCAAAGTTACACTTTGCTCGTTGAGCTTTCCCTAAGGAACAACAGTGCTTTGCACAGTGAAAGCAAGCTCCAGCCCTGGAGTTTTAGATGTATATGATTTACTTTCCAAAACCATAAGAAATATGTGCCCTGATGTCTCCTGTCTGTCAGAAATCAAGAGTTTCACGTGTTAGAAGAGCAAAGGTGCACTTTGCGATAGGAGCTTCCCGTAGGTAACAACTGTGTTTTCACCAAGAAAGAAAGCTCCAGACCTGCATTCTCGAATGCATATTATTCACTTACTTATCAAAGCCATAAGAAATGTGTGTCCTTTTGCTTTCTGTCTTGAAAGAATCAGCTGGTTCTCTTGTTAGCAACGAAAAGTTGCACTTTGCGAGTTGAGCTTCCCTAAGGAACAAAGTTGTTTTTCACCGAGAAAGAAAGATCCGGTCCTGGAATCTCTGATGCATATTATTCACTTACCGAAGCCATAAGAAATGCGTGTCCTGATGCCTTCTGTCTGACAGGAATTGACTGTTATACTTGTTAGCTAAGAAAAGTTGCACTTTGCGAGATGAGCTTCCCCTAAGGAACAACTGTGCTTTGCATCCAGAAAGAGAGCTCCAATCCTGGATTCTCTGATGCATGTGATTCACTAGCCAGAGCCATGAGAATACTGTGTCCTGATGCCTTCTGTCTGACAGGAATCGACCGTTTAGCTTGTTTGCAAAGCAAAGTTACACTTTGCTCGTTGAGCTTCCCTTAAGCAACAACAGTGCTTTGCACCGTGAATGCAAGCTCCAGCCCTGGAGTTTTAGATGTATATGATTTACTTTCCAAAACCATAAGAAATATGTGCCCTGATGTCTCCTGTCTGTCAGAAATCAAGAGTTTCAGGTATTAGAAGAGGAAAAGTGCACTTTGCGATACGAGCTTCCCGTACGTAACAACTGTGTTTTCAGCAAGAAAGAAAGCTCCAGACCTGCATTCTCGAATGCATATGATTCACTTCTCAAAGCCATAAGAAATGTGTGTCCTTTTGCTTTCTGTCTTGCAAGAATCAGCTGGTTCTCTTGTTAGCAATGAAAAGTTGCTCTTTGCGAGTTGAGCTTTCCCTAAGGAACAAAGTTGTTTTTCACCGAGAAAGAAAGATCCAGTCCTGGATTCTCAGATGCATATTATTCACTTACCAAAGCCTTAAGAAATCTGTGTCATTGTGCTTCCTGTCTTGCAAGAATCTGCTGTTTCTCTTGTTAGCAAACAAAAGTTGCACTTTGCTCGTTGAGCTTCCCCTAAGGAACAACAGTGCTTTGCACCGTGAAAGCAAGCTCCAGCCCTGGAGTTTTAGATGCATATGATTTACTTTCCAAAACCATAAGTAATATGTGCCCTGATGTCTCCTGTCTGTCAGAAATCAAGAGTTTCACGTGTTAGAAGAGCAAAGGTGCACTTTGCGATAGGAGCTTCCCGTACGTAACAACTGTGTTTTCACCAAGAAAAAAAGCTCCAGACCCGCAGTCTCGAATGCATATGATTCACTTCTCAAAGCCATAAGAAATGTGTGTCCTTTTGCTTTCTGTCTTGAAAGAATCAGCTGGTTCTCTTGTTAGCAAACAAAAGTTGCACTTTGCGAGTTGAACTTCGCCTAAGGAACAAAGTAGTTTTTCACCGAGAAAGAAAGATCCAGGCCGGGATTCTCAGATGCATATGATTCACTTACCAAAGCCATAAGAAATGTGTGTCCTTGTGCTTCCTGTCTTGAAGAATCAGCTGGTTCTCTTGTTAGCAACGAAAAGTTGCACTTTGCGAGATGAGCTTCCCCTAAGGAACAAAGTTGTTTTTCCTGAGAAAGAAAGATCCAGTCCTGGATTCTCAGATGCATATTATTCACTTACTGAGGCCCTAAGAAATCTGTGGCCTGATGCCTTCTGTCTGACAGGAATCGACCATTTCACTTGTTAGCAAAGCAAAGTTGCACTTTGCTCGTTGAGCTTCCCCTAAGGAACAACTGTGCTTTGCACCGTGAAAGCAAGCTCCAGCCCTGGAGTTTTAGATGCATATGATTTACTTTCCAAAACCATAAGAAATATGTGCCCTGATGTCTCCTGTCTGTCAGAAATCAAGAGATTCAAGTGTTAGAAGAGCAAAAGTGCACTTTGCGATAGGAGCTTCCCGTAGGTAACAACTGTGTTTTCACCATGAAAGAAAGCTCCAGACCCGCAGTCTCGAATGCATATGATTCACTTATCAAAGCCATAAGAAATGTGTGCCTTTTGCTTTCTGTCTTGAAAGAATCAGCTGGTTCTCTTGTTAGCAAACAAAAGTTGCACTTTGCGAGTTGAGCTTCCTTAAGGAACAAAGTTGTTTTTCACCGAGAAAGAAAGATCCAGGCCTGGATTCTCAGATGCATATGATTCACTTACAAAAGCCTTAAGAAATGTGTGTCCTTGTGCTTCCTGTCTTGCAAGAATCAGCTGTTTCTCTTGTTAGCAAACAAAAGTTGCACTTTACTCGTTGAGCTTCCCCTCAGGAACAACTGTGCTTTGCACCGTGAAAGCAAGCTCTAGGCCTGGAGTTTTAGATGCATATGATTTACTTTCCAAAACCATAAGTAATATGTGCCCTGATGTCTCCTGTCTGTCAGAAATCAAGAGTTTCACGTGTTAGAAGAGCAAAGGTGCACTTTGCTATAGGAGCTTCCCTTACGTAACAACTGTGTTTTCAGCAAGAAAGAAAGCTCCAGACCCGCAGTCTCGAATGCATATGATTCACTTCTCAAAGCCATAAGAAATGTGTGTCCTTTTGCTTTCTCTCTTGCAAGAATCAGCTGGTTCTCTTGTTAGCAACGAAAATTTGCTCTTTGCGAGTTGAGCTTCCCTAAGGAACAAAGTTGTTTTTCACCGAGAAAGAAAGATCCAGGCCTGGATTCTCAGATGCATATTATTCACTTACAAAAGCCTTAAGAAATGTGTGTCCTTGTGCTTCCTGTCTTGCAAGAATCAGCTGTTTCTCTTGTTAGCAAACAAAAGTTGCACTTTACTCGTTGAGCTTCCCCTAAGGAGCAACTGTGCTTTGCACCGTGAAAGCAAGCTCTAGCCCTGGAGTTTTAGATGCATATGATTTACTTTCCAAAACCATAAGTAATATGTGCCCTGATGTCTCCTGTCTGTCAGAAATCAAGAGTTTCACGTGTTAGAAGAGCAAAAGTGCACTTTGCTATAGGAGCTTCCCGTACGTAACAACTGTGTTTTCAGCAAGAAAGAAAGCTCCAGACCCGCAGTCTCGAATGCATATGATTCACTTCTCAAAGCCATAAGAAATGTGTGTCCTTTTGCTTTCTCTCTTGCAAGAATCAGCTGGTTCTCTTGTTAGCAACGAAAAGTTGCACTTTGCGAGTTGAGCTTCCCTAAGGAACAAAGTTGTTTTTCACCGAGAAAGAAAGATCCAGTCCTGGAATCTCTGATGCATATTATTCACTTACCGAAGCCATAAGAAATGCGTGTCCTGATGCCTTCTGTCTGACAGGAATTGACTGTTATACTTGTTAGCTAAGAAAAGTTGCACTTTGCGAGATGAGCTTCCCCTAAGGAACAACTGTGCTTTGCATCCAGAAAGAGAGCTCCAATCCTGGATTCTCTGATGCATGTGATTCACTAGCCAGAGCCATGAGAATACTGTGTCCTGATGCCTTCTGTCTGACAGGAATCGACCGTTTGGCTTGTTTGCAAAGCAAAGTTACACTTTGCTCGTTGAGCTTCCCTTAAGGAACAACAGTGCTTTGCACCGTGAATGCAAGCTCCAGCCCTGGAGTTTTAGATGTATATGATTTACTTTCCAAAACCATAAGAAATATGTGCCCTGATGTCTCCTGTCTGTCAGAAATCAAGAGTTTCAGGTATTAGAAGAGGAAGAGTGCACTTTGCGATACGAGCTTCCCGTACGTAACAACTGTGTTTTCACCATGAAAGAAAGCTCCAGACCTGCATTCTCGAATGCATATGATTCACTTCTCAAAGCCATAAGAAATGTGTGTCCTTTTGCTTTCTGTCTTGCAAGAATCAGCTGGTTCTCTTGTTAGCAACGAAAAGTTGCTCTTTGCGAGTTGAGATTTCCCTAAGGAACAAAGTTGTTTTTCACCGAGAAAGAAAGATCCAGTCCTGGATTCTCAGATGCATATTATTCACTTACCAAAGCCTTAAGAAATCTGTGTCCTTGTGCTTCCTGTCTTGCAAGAATCTGCTGTTTCTCTTGTTAGCAAACAAAAGTTGCACTTTGCTCGTTGAGCTTCCCCTAAGGAACAACAGTGCTTTGCACCGTGAAAGCAAGCTCCAGCCCTGGAGTTTTAGATGCATATGATTTACTTTCCAAAACCATAAGTAATATGTGCCCTGATGTCTCCTGTCTGTCAGAAATCAAGAGTTTCACGTGTTAGAAGAGCAAAGGTGCACTTTGCGATAGGAGCTTCCCGTACGTAACAACTGTGTTTTCACCAAGAAAAAAAGCTCCAGACCCGCAGTCTCGAATGCATATGATTCACTTCTCAAAGCCATAAGAAATGTGTGTCCTTTTGCTTTCTGTCTTGAAAGAATCAGCTGGTTCTCTTGTTAGCAAACAAAAGTTGCACTTTGCGAGTTGAACTTCGCCTAAGGAACAAAGTTGTTTTTCACCGAGAAAGAAAGATCCAGGCCGGGATTCTCAGATGCATATGATTCACTTACCAAAGCCATAAGAAATGTGTGTCCTTGTGCTTCCTGTCTTGAAGAATCAGCTGGTTCTCTTGTTAGCAACGAAAAGTTGCACTTTGCGAGATGAGCTTCCCCTAAGGAACAAAGTTGTTTTTCCTGAGAAAGAAAGATCCAGTCCTGGATTCTCAGATGCATATTATTCACTTACCGAGGCCCTAAGAAATCTGTGGCCTGATGCCTTCTGTCTGACAGGAATCGACCATTTCACTTGTTAGCAAAGCAAAGTTGCACTTTGCTCGTTGAGCTTCCCCTAAGGAACAACTGTGCTTTGCACCGTGAAAGCAAGCTCCAGCCCTGGAGTTTTAGATGCATATGATTTACTTTCCAAAACCATAAGAAATATGTGCCCTGATGTCTCCTGTCTGTCAGAAATCAAGAGATTCAAGTGTTAGAAGAGCAAAAGTGCACTTTGCGATAGGAGCTTCCCGTAGGTAACAACTGTGTTTTCACCATGAAAGAAAGCTCCAGACCCGCAGTCTCGAATGCATATGATTCACTTATCAAAGCCATAAGAAATGTGTGCCTTTTGCTTTCTGTCTTGAAAGAATCAGCTGGTTCTCTTGTTAGCAAACAAAAGTTGCACTTTGCGAGTTGAGCTTCCCTAAGAAACAAAGTTGTTTTTCACCGAGAAAGAAAGATCCAGGCCTGGATTCTCAGATGCATATGATTCACTTACAAAAGCCTTAAGAAATGTGTGTCCTTGTGCTTCCTGTCTTGCAAGAATCAGCTGTTTCTCTTGTTAGCAAACAAAAGTTGCACTTTACTCGTTGAGCTTCCCCTCAGGAACAACTGTGCTTTGCACCGTGAAAGCAAGCTCTAGGCCTGGAGTTTTAGATGCATATGATTTACTTTCCAAAACCATAAGTAATATGTGCCCTGATGTCTCCTGTCTGTCAGAAATCAAGAGTTTCACGTGTTAGAAGAGCAAAAGTGCACTTTGCTATAGGAGCTTCCCTTACGTAACAACTGTGTTTTCAGCAAGAAAGAAAGCTCCAGACCCGCAGTCTCGAATGCATATGATTCACTTCTCAAAGCCATAAGAAATGTGTGTCCTTTTGCTTTCTCTCTTGCAAGAATCAGCTGGTTCTCTTGTTAGCAACGAAAATTTGCTCTTTGCGAGTTGAGCTTCCCTAAGGAACAAAGTTGTTTTTCACCGAGAAAGAAAGATCCAGTCCTGGATTCTCAGATGCATATTATTCACTTACCAAAGCCTTAAGAAATGTGTGTCCTTGTGCTTCCTGTCTTGAAGAATCAGCTGGTTCTCTTGTTAGCAACGAAAAGTTGCACTTTGCGAGATGAGCTTCCCCTAAGGAACAAAGTTGTTTTTCCTGAGAAAGAAAGATCCAGTCCTGGATTCTCAGATGCATATTATTCACTTACCGAGGCCCTAAGAAATGTGTATCCTGATGCCTTCTGTCTGACAGGATTCGACCATTTCACTTGTTAGCAAAGCAAAGTTGCACTTTGCTCGTTGAGCTTCCCCTAAGGAACACCAGTGCTTTGCACAGTGAAAGCAAGCTCCAGCCCTGGAGTTTTAGATGTATATGATTTACTTTCCAAAACCATAAGAAATATGTGCCCTGATGTCTCCTGTCTGTCAGAAATCAAGAGTTTCACGTGTTAGAAGAGCAAAGGTGCACTTTGCGATAGGAGCTTCCCGTACGTAACAACTGTGTTTTCACCATGAAAGAAAGCTCCAGACCCGCAATCTCGAATGCATATGATTCACTTATCAAAGCCATAAGAAATGTGTGCCTTTTGCTTTCTGTCTTGAAAGAATCAGCTGGTTCTCTTGTTAGCAAACAAAAGTTGCACTTTGCGAGTTGAGCTTCCCTAAGGAACAAAGTTGTTTTTACCGAGAAAGAAAGATCCAGGCCTGGATTCTCAGATGCATATTATTCACTTACAAAAGCCTTTAGAAATGTGTGTCCTTGTGCTTCCTGTCTTGCAAGAATCAGCTGTTTCTCTTGTTAGCAAACAAAAGTTGCACTTTACTCGTTGAGCTTCCCCTAAGGAGCAACTGTGCTTTGCACCGTGAAAGCAAGCTCTAGCCCTGGAGTTTTAGATGTATATGATTTACTTTCCAAAACCATAAGTAATATGTGCCCTGATGTCTCCTGTCTGTCAGAAATCAAGAGTTTCACGTGTTAGAAGAGCAAAAGTGCACTTTGCTATAGGAGCTTCCCGTACGTAACAACTGTGTTTTCAGCAAGAAAGAAAGCTCCAGACCCGCAGTCTCGAATGCATATGATTCACTTCTCAAAGCCATAAGAAATGTGTATCCTTTTGCTTTCTCTCTTGCAAGAATCACCTGGTTCTCTTGTTAGCAACGAAAATTTGCTCTTTGCGAGTTGAGCTTCCCTAAGGAACAAAGTTGTTTTTCACCGATAAAGAAAGATCCAGGCCGGGATTCTCAGATGCATATTATTCACTTACCAAAGCCATAAGAAATGTGTGTTCTTGTGCTTCCTGTCTTGCAAGAATCACCTGTTTCTCTTGTTAGCAAAGAAAAGTTGCACTTTGCGTGATGAGCTTCCCCTAAGGAACAAAGTTGTTTTTCCTGACAAAGAAAGATCCAGGCCTGGATTCTCAGATGCATATTATTCACTTACCGAGGCCCTAAGAAATGTGTGGCCTGATGCCTTCTGTCTGACAGGAATCGACCATTTCACTTGTTAGCAAAGCAAAGTTGCACTTTGCTCGTTGAGCTTCCCCTAAGGAACAACAGTGCTTTGCACCGTGAAAGCAAGCTCCAGCAATGGAGTTTTAGATGCATATGATTTACTTTCCAAAACCATAAGTAATATGTGCCCTGATGTCTCCTGTCTGTCAGAAATCAAGAGTTTCACGTTTTAGAAGAGCAAAGGTGCATTTTGCGATAGGAGCTTCCCGTACGTAACAACTGTGTTTTCACCATGAAAGAAAGCTCCAGACCTGCATTCTCGAATGCATATGATTCACTTATCAAAGCCATAAGAAATGTGTGTCCTTTTGCTTTCTGTCTTGAAAGAATCAGCTGGTTCTCTTGTTAGCAAACAAAAGTTGCACTTTGCGAGTTGAACTTCGCCGAAGGAACAAAGTTGTTTTTCACCGAGAAAGAAAGATCCAGTCCTGGATTCTCAGATGCATATTATTCACTTACCAAAGCCATAAGAAATGTGTGTCCTTGTGCTTCCTGTCTTGCAAGAATCAGCTGTTTCTCTCGTTAGCAACGAAAAAATGCACTTTGCGAGATGAGCTTCCCCTAAGGAACAAAGTTGTTTTTCCTGAGAAAGAAAGATCCAGTCCTGGATTCTCAGATGCATATTATTCATTTACCGAGGCCCTAAGAAATGTGTATCCTGATGCCTTCTGTCTGACAGGATTCGACCATTTCACTTGTTAGCAAAGCAAAGTTGCACTTTGCTCGTTGAGCTTCCCCTAAGGAACACCAGTGCTTTGCACAGTGAAAGCAAGCTCCAGCCCTGTAGTTTTAGATGCATATGATTTACTTTCCAAAACCATAAGTAATATGTGCCCTGATGTCTCCTGTCTGTCAGAAATCAAGAGTTTCACGTTTTAGAAGAGCAAAGGTGCACTTTGCGATAGGAGCTTCCCGTACGTAACAACTGTGTTTTCACCATGAAAGAAAGCTCCAGACCTGCATTCTCGAATGCATATGATTCACTTATCAAAGCCGTAAGAAATGTGTGTCCTTTTGCTTTCTGTCTTGAAAGAATCAGCTGGTTCTCTTGTTAGCAACGAAAAGTTGCTCTTTGCGAGTTGAGCTTTCCCTAAGGAACAAAGTTTTTTTTCACCGAGAAAGAAAGATCCAGGCCGGGATTCTCAGATGCATATTATTCACCTACCAAAGCCTTAAGAAATGTGTGTCCTTGTGCTTCCTGTCTTGAAGATTCAGCTGGTTCTCTTGTTAGCAACGAAAAGTTGCACTTTGCGAGATGAGCTTCCCCTAAGGAACAAAGTTGTTTTTCCTGAGAAAGAAAGATCCAGTCCTGGATTCTCAGATGCATATTATTCACTTACCGAGGCCCTAAGAAATGTGTATCCTGATGCCTTCTGTCTGACAGGATTCGACCATTTCACTTGTTAGCAAAGCAAAGTTGCACTTTGCTCGTTGAGCTTCCCCTAAGGAACACCAGTGCTTTGCACAGTGAAAGCAAGCTCCAGACCTGGAGTTTTAGATGCATATGATTTACTTTCCAAAACCATAAGAAATATGTGCCCTGATGTCTCCTGTCTGTCAGAAATCAAGAGTTTCACGTGTTAGAAGAGCAAAAGTGCACTTTGCGATAGGAGCTTCCCGTACGTAACAACTGTGTTTTCACCAAGAAAGAAAGCTCCAGACCCGCAGTCTCGAATGCATATGATTCACTTCTCAAAGCCATAAGAAATGTGTGTCCTTTTGCTTTCTGTCTTGAAAGAATCAGCTGGTTCTCTTGTTAGCAAACAAAAGTTGCACTTTGCGAGTTGAACTTCGCCTAAGGAACAAAGTTTTTTTTCACCGAGAAAGAAAGATCCAGTCCTGGATTCTCAGATGCATATTATTCACTTACCAAAGCCATAAGAAATGTGTGTCCTTGTGCTTCCTGTCTTGCAAGAATCAGCTGTTTCTCTCGTTAGCAACGAAAAGTTGCACTTTGCGAGATGAGCTTCCCCTAAGGAACAAAGTTGTTTTTCCTGAGAAAGAAAGATCCAGGCCTGGATTCTCAGATGCATATTATTCACTTACCGAAGCCATAAGAAATGCGTGTCCTGATGCCTTCTGTATGACAGGAATCGACCATTTCACTTGTTAGCAAAGCAAAGTTGCACTTTGCTCGTTGATCTTCCCCTAAGGAACAACTGTGCTTTGCATCCAAAAAGAGAGCTCCAATCCTGGATTCTCTGATGCATGTGATTCACTAGCCAGAGCCATGAGAATACTGTGTCCTGATGCCTTCTGTCTGACAGGAATCGACCGTTTCGCTTGTTTGCAAAGCAAAGTTTCACTTTGCTCGTTGAGCTTCCCCTAAGGAACAACTGTGCTTTGCACAGTGAAAGCAAGCTCCAGCCCTGGAGTTTTAGATGTATATGATTTACTTTCCAAAATCATAAGAAATATGTGCCCTGATGTCTCCTGTCTGTCAGAAATCAAGAGTTTCACGTGTTAGAAGAGGAAAGGTGCACTTTGCGATACGAGCTTCCCGTACGTAACAACTGTGTTTTCACCGAGGAAGAAAGCTCCAGACCTGCATTCTCGAATGCATATGATTCACTTATCAAAGCCATAAGAAATGTGTGTCCTTACGCTTTCTGTCTTGAAGAATCAGCTGTTTCTCTTGTTAGCAAACAAAAGTTGCACTTTGCGAGTTGAACTTCGCCTAAGGAACAAAGTTGTTTTTCACCGAGAAAGAAAGATCCAGGCCTGGATTCTCAGATGCATATTATTCACTTACCAAAGCCTTAAGAAATGTGTGTCCTTGTGCTTCCTGTCTTGCAAGAATCAGCTGTTTCTCTTGTTAGGAAACAAAAGTTGCACTTTGCTCGTTGAGCTTCCCCTAAGGAACAACTGTGGTTTGCACCGTGAAAGCAAGCTCCAGCCCTGGAGTTTTAGATGCATATGATTTACTTTCCAAAACCATAAGAAATATGTGCCTTGATGTCTCCTGTCTGTCAGAAATCAAGAGTTTCAAGTGTTAGAAGAGCAAAAGTGCACTTTGCGATAGGAGCTTCCCGTACGTAACAACTGTGTTTTCACCAAGAAAGAAAGCTCCAGACCCGCAGTCTCGAATGCATATGATTCACTTACTTATCAAAGCCATAAGAAATGTGTGTCCTTTTGCTTTCTGTCTTGAAAGAATAAGCTGGTTCTCTTGTTAGCAAACAAAAGTTGCACTTTGCGAGTTGAACTTCGCCTAAGGAACAAAGTTGTTTTTCACCGAGAAAGAAAGATCCAGGCCTGGATTCTCAGATGCATATTATTCACTTACCAAAGCCATAAGAAATGTGTGTCCTTGTGCTTCCTGTCATGCAAGAATCAGCTGTTTCTCTCGTTAGCAACGAAAAGTTGCACTTTGCGAGCTGAACTTCCCCTAAGGAAAAAAGTTGCTTTTCCTGAGAAAGAAAGATCCAGGCCTGGATTCTCAGATGCATATTATTCACTTACCGACGCCATAAGAAATGTGTGTCCTGATGCCTTCTGTCTGACAGGAATTTACTGTTTCACTTGATTGCAAAGCAAAGTTGCACTTTGCTCGTTGAGCTTCCCCTAAGGAACAACAGTGCTTTGCACAGTGAAAGCAAGCTCCAGCCCTGGAGTTTTAGATGTATATGATTTACTTTCCAAAACCATAAGTAATATGTGCCCTGATGTCTCCTGTCTATCAGAAATCAAGAGTTTCACGTTTTAGAAGAGCAAAGGTGCACTTTGCGATACGAGCTTCCCGTACGTAACAACTGTGTTTTCACCATGAAAGAAAGCTCCAGACCTGCATTCTCGAATGCATATGATTCACTTCTCAAAGCCATAAGAAATGTGTGTCCTTTTGCTTTCTGTCTTGAAAGAATCAGCTGGTTCTCTTGTTAGCAACGAAAAGTTGCTCTTTGCGAGTTGAGCTTTCCCTAAGGAACAAAGTTGTTTTTCACCGATAAAGAAAGATCCAGGCCGGGATTCTCAGATGCATATGATTCACTTACCAAAGCCATAAGAAATGTGTGTCCTTGTGCTTCCTGTCTTGCAAGAATCAGCTGTTTCTCTTGTTAGCAAACAGAAGTTGCACTTTGCGAGATGAGCTTCCCCTAAGGAACAAAGTTGTTTTTCACCGAGAAAGAAAGATCCAGTCCTGGATTCTCTGATGCATATTACTCACTTACCGAGGCCCTAAGAAATGTGTGTCCTGATGCCTTCTGTCTGACAGGAATCGACCATTTCACTTGTTAGCAAAGCAAAGTTGCATTTTGATCGTTGAGCTTCCCCTAAGGAACAACAGTGCTTTTCACCGTGAAAGCAAGCTCCAGACCTGGAGTTTTAGATGCATATGATTTACTTTCCAAAACCATAAGAAATATGTGCCCTGAAATATGTTTCCGTGGGCGCAAACATCAACGGCAGGTACCATTTTCTTGTCCGGGAAAGTGCCGTTTTTCAGCCCTGAATACCAGACTGATGAAGACCCCTCCCAGGGGTAATGGGGCCCCATCTTTGGCACCTGAGAGCCCAAGGCTGCCACCTTTTGCCTGGGTGCAGCTCGACTGTGCATACCCTGTGCGGGTCCGGGAAAGGGACGTTTTTCAGCCCAGAATTCCAGACGGAAGTCTATTCCTCCCTGGGAAAAGGTGTCAGGACAGAAAGCCATTGTGCCTTTTCTAGAGGTAATGGGGTCCCATCTTTGGCACCTGAGAGCCGAAGGCTGCAACCTTTTCCCTAAGCGCAAAGCTCGACGGTGCGTGCCACTTGCGGGTCCAGGAATGTGCTGTTTCTCATCCCAGAATTCGGGGCCGATGAAGATTTCTCCCAGGGAAAAGGTGCGAGGACAGAAAGTCATTGGGCCTTTTCTAGGGTTAATGGGGCCCCAAAATTGACACCTGAGAGCCCAAGGCTGCCACCTTTTGCCTGGGCGCAAAGCTCGATGGTGCGTTCCACTTGCGGGTCCGGGGAACGCCGTTTTTCAGCCCAGAATTCCAGACGGACGAAAATTCCTCCCAGGGAAAAGGTGCCAGGACAGAAAGCGATTGATATTTATCTAGTCTTAACGGGGACCCATCATTGGCATCTGAGAGCCCAAGGCTGCCACCTTTTCCCTGGGCGCAAAGCTAGATGGTGCCTGCCACGTGCAGGTCAGAGAAAGTGCTTTGTTCAGCCCAGGATTCCAGACGGATGACGACTCCTCCCAGGGAAAAGGCTCCCAGGACAGAAAGCGATTGTTCCATTTCTAGTGTTAATGGGGGCCCGTCATTGTCACCTGAGAGCCAGAGGTTGCCTCCTTTTCCCTGGACGCGAAGCTCGACAGTGCGTGCCACGTGCTGGTCCCAGAAATTGCCGTTTCTCATTCCAGAATTCCAGACCGATGAAGATTCCTCCCAGGGAAAAGGTACCAGGACAGGAATCGATTTCTCCTTTTCTAGGCTTAATGGGATCCCATCATTGGCACCTGAGAGCCCAAGGCTGCCCCCTTTTTTCCTGGGAGTAAATGTCGACAGCGCGTGCCACTTACGTGTCCGGGGAAGTGCCATTTTTCAGCCCAGAATTCCAGACGGACGAAGATACCTCCCAGGGAAAAGGTGCCAGGTCAGAAATCGAATTGTCCTTTTCTAGGGTCAATGGTGCCCCATCATTGGCACCTGAGAGTTCAAGGCTGCCACCTTTTCCGTGGGCGCAAACATCAATGGCGTGTACCACTTTCTTGTCTGGGAAAGTGCCGTTTTTCAGCCCAGAATTCCAGACCTATGAAGATTCCTCAGAGGGAAAAGGTGCCAGGAGACCAAGCCATTGTGTATTTTTTAATGCTAATTGGGCCCGATCACTGGCACCTGAGAGCTCAAGGCTGCCACCTTTTCCCTGGGTGCAAAGCTTGACGATGCATACCCTGTGCGGGTCCGGGAAAGGGGCGTTTTTCAGCCCAGAATTCCAGACGGAAGTCAAATCCTCCCAGGGAAAAAGTGTAAGGACAGAAAGCCATTGTGCCTTTTCTAGGGATAATGGGGCCCCATCTTTGGCACCTGAGAGCCCAGGGCTACCACCTTTTCCCTGGGCGCAAAGCTCGACGGAGCGTTCCACGTGCGGGTCCAGGAAAGTGCATTTTTCAGCCCAGAATTCCAGACCTATGAAGATTCCTCAGAGGGAAAAGGTGCCAGGAGACCAAGCCATTGTGTATTTTTTAATGCTAATTGGGCCCCATCATTGGCACCTGAGAGCTCAAGGCTGCCACCTTTTCCCTGGGTGCAAAGCTTGACGATGCATACCCTGTGCGGGTCCGAGAAAGGGGCGTTTTTCAGCCCAGAATTCCAGACGGAAGTCAAATCCTCCCTGGGAAAAGGTGTAAGGACAGAAAGCCATTGTGCCTTTTCTAGGGATAATGGGGCCCCATCTTTGGCACCTGAGAGCCCAGGGCTACCACCTTTTCCCTGGGCGCAAAGCTTGAGGGTGCATGCCACTTGCAAGTCCAGGAATGTGCCGTTTCTCATCCCAGAATTCCAGGCCAGCGAAGATTTCTCCCTGGGAAAAGGTGCCAGGACAGAAAGCGATTGTGCCTTTTCTAGGGGTAATGGGGCCCCATCATTGGCACCTGAGAGCCCAAGGCTGCCACCTTTTCCCTGGGCGCAAAGCACGATGGTGCGTTCCACTTGCAGGTCCGGGGAAGTGCCATTTTTCAGCCCAGAATTCCAGACGGATGAAAATTCCTCCCAGGGAAAAGGTGCCAGGACAGAAAGCGATTGTTATTTATCTAGTGTTAACGGGGACCCATCATTGGCACCTGAGAGCCCAAGGCTGCCACCTTTTCCCTGGGTGCAAAGCTTGATGGTGCCTGCCACGTGCAGGTCAGAGAAAGTGCTTTGTTCAGCCCAGGATTCCAGACGGATGACGACTCCTCCCAGGCAAAGGGCTCCCAGGACAGAAAGCGATTGTTCCATTTCTAGTGTTAATGGGGGCCCGTCATTGGCATCTGAGAGCCAGAGGTTGCCTCCTTTTCCCTGGGCGCAAAGCACGACAGTGATTGCCACGTGCTGGTCCCAGAAAGTGCGATTTTACAGCCCAGAATTCCAGACCAATGAAGACTCCTCCCAGGGAAAAAGTGCCAGGACAGAAAGCCATTGTGCTTTTTGTAAAGGTAATGGGGCCCCATCATTGGCACCTGAGAGCCCAAGACTGCCACCTTTTCCCTGGACGCAAAGCTCGATGGTGCGTTCCACTTGCGGGTCCAGGAAAGTGCCGATTCTCAGACCAGAATTCCAAACCGATCAAGATTCCTCCCTGGGAAAAGGTGCCAGGACAGAAAGCAAGTGTTATTTTTCTAGTGTTAACGGGGCCCCATCATTGGCAGCTGAGAGCCCAAGGCTGCCCCCTTTTCCCTGGGCGCAAAGCTCGACGGTGTGTACCTTGTGCGGGTTTGGGGCAGTGCCATTTTTGAACCCAGATTTCCAGACGGACGAAGATTCCTCCCTGGGAAAAGGTGCCAGGACAGAAAGCAAGTGTTATTTTTCTAGTGTTAACGGGGCCCCATCATTGGGACCTGAGAGCCCAAGGCTGCCACCTTTTGCCTGGGTGCGTATGTCGACTGCGCGTGCCACTTGCGGGACCGGGGAAGTGCCATTTTTCAGCCCAGAATTCCAGACGGACAAAGACACCTCCCAGGGAAAAGGTGCCAGGTCAGAAATCGAATTGTCCTTTTCTAGGGTCAATGGTGCCCCATCATTGGCACCTGAGAGTTCAAGGCTGCCACCTTTTCCGTGGGCGCAAATATCAACGGCACGTACCACTTTCTTGTCTGGGAAAGTGCCGTTTTTCAGCCCTGAATTCCAGACGGATGAAGACTCCTCACAGGGAAGAGGCTCCCAGGACAGAAAGTGATTGTTCCATTTCTAGGGTTAATCGGGCTCCATCATTGGCACCTGAGAGCCCAAGGTTGCCTCCTATACCCTGGGCGCAAAGCTCGACCATGCGTGCTACGTGAGGGTCCGGGAAATTGCCGTTTCTCATTCCAGAAATCCAGACCAATGAAGATTCCTCCCTGGGAAAAGGTGTCAGGACAGAAAGTGATTGTTCCTTTTCTAGGGTTAATGGGGCTCCATCATTGACACCTGAGAGCCCAAGGCTGCAACCTTTTCCCTGAGCGCAAAGCTCAATGGTGCGTGCCACTTGCGGGTCCATGAATGTGCTGTTTCTCATCCCAGAATTCGAGGTCAATGAAGATTTCTCCCAGGGAAAAGGTGCCAGGACAGAAAGCAATTGCGCCTTTTCTAGGGTTAATGGGGCGCCGTCTTTGGCACCTGAGAGCCCAGGGCTGCCACCTTTTCCCTGGATGCAAAGCTCTGCGGCGCGTGCCACTTGCAAGTCCGGGAATGTGCCGTTTCTCATCCCAGAATTTCAGGCCAGAGAAGATTTCTCCCTGGGAAAAGGTGTCAGGACAGAAAGCAATTGTGCCTTTTCTAGGGTTAATGGGGCCCTAAAATTGGCACCTGAGAGCCCAGGTCTGCCACCTTTTACCTGGGCGCAATGCTCGACGGTGCGTTCCACTTGCGGGTGCGGGGAAGTGCCATTTTTCAGCCCAGAATTCCAGATGGACGAAAATTCCTCCCAGGGAAAAGGTGCCAGGACAGAAAGCGATTGTTTTTTATCTAGTGTTAACGGGGACCCATCATTGGCACCTGAGAGCCCAAGGCTGCCACCTTTTCCGTGGGTGCAAAGCTAGATGGTGCCTGCCACGTGCAGGTCAGAGAAAGTGCTTTGTTCAGCCCGGAATTCCAGATGGATGACGACTCCTCCCAGGGAAAAGGCTCCCGGGACAGAAAGCGATTGTTCCATTTCTAGTGTTAATGGGGGCCCGTCATTGGCATCTGAGAGCCAGAGGTTGCCTCCTTTTCCCTGGGCGCAAAGCTCAACAGTGCGTGCCACGTGCTGGTCCCAGAAAGTGCCATTTTACAGCCCAGAATTCCAGACCAATGAAGACTCCTCCCAGGGAAAAGGTGCCAGGACAGAAAGCCATTGTGCCTTTTGTAAAGGTAATGGGGCCAGAATCATTGGCACCAGAGAGCCCAAGACTGCCACCTTTTCCCTGGACGCAAAGCTCGATGGTGCGTTCCACTTGCGGGTCCAGGAAAGTGCCGATTCTCAGCCCAGAATTCCAAACCGATGAAGATTCCTCCCTGGGAAAAGGTGCCAGGACAGAAAGCCATTGTGCCTTTTGTAGGGGAAATGGGGCCCCATCATTGGCAGCTGAGAGCCCAAGGCCACCACAATTTACCTGGGCGCAAGATCGATGGTGCCTGCCACGTGCGGGTCCCAGAAAGTTCCATTTTTCAGCCTAGAATTCCAGACGGTCCAAGATTCCTCCCAGGGAAAAGTTCCAGGAGAGAAAGTGATTGTTCCTTTTCTAAGGTTAATGGGGCCCCATCATTGGCACCTGAGAGGCCAAGGCTGCCACCTTTTCCCTGGGAAATAAGCTCAACGGTGCGTATTTTTGCGGCTCCAGGAAAGTGCCGATTGTCAGCCCAGAATTCCAGACGGACGAAGATTCCGCCCAGGGAAGAGCTGTCAGGACGGAAAGCGATTGTTCCTTTTCTAGGGTTGATGGGGCCCCATCAGTGACACACGAGAGCCCAAGGCTGCCACCTTTTCCCTGGGCGCATAGTTAGACGGTGCATACAACTTGCGGGTGTGGAAAAGTGCTGTTTTTCAGACGAGAATTCCAGACGGACGAAGATTACTCCCAGGGAAAATGTGCCAGCACGGAAAGCGATGGTGCCTTTTCTAGGGGAAATGGGGCCCCATCATTGGCACCTGAGAGCCCATAGCTGCCACCTTTTCCCTGGGCGCAAATCTCGACAGTGCGTTCCTTCTGCGGGTCTGAGAAAGTTCCGTAACTCATCCCAGAATTCCAGACCGATGAAGATTCCTCAGAGGGAAAAGGTGCCAGGACACAAAGTCATTGTGTATTTTGTAAAGGTAATGGGGCCCCATCATTGGCAGCTGAGAGCCCAAGGCTGCCACCTATTCCCTGGTCGCAAAGCTCGATGGTGCGTATTTGTGCGGGTCCAGGAATGTGCCGATTTTCAGCCCAGAATTCCAGACGGATGGAGATTCCTCCCAGGGAAAGGCGGTCAGGATAGAAAGGGATTGTGCCTTTTCTAGGGTTAATGGGGCCCCATCATTGTCACCTGAGAGCTCAAGGCTGCCACCTTTTCCCTGGGCGCAAAGCTCAACCGTGCGTGCCAGGTGCGGGTCAGGGAAAGTGCCAATTTTCATCCCAGAATTCCAGACAACCGATTATTCCTCCCTTGAAAAAAGTGCCAGGACAAAGAAATTGTACCTTTTCTAGGGTTAATGGGGCCCCATCATTGGAACCCGAGAGCCCAAGGCTGCCACTTTTTCCCTGGGCACAAAGCTCGAAGGTGTATGCCCCTGGGGGGCCGGGAAAATGCCGTTTTTTCGCCCAATATACCATATGGATGAAGGTGCCTCCCTGCGAAAAGCTGCAGGGACAGAACGCGATTGGACCTTTTCTAGGGTTAATGGGGTCACATCATTGGCACCTGAGAGCCCAAGGCTGCCACCTTTTCCCTGGGCGCAAAGCTCTGCGGCGCGTGCCACGTGCGGATCCAAAAAAGTGCCGTTTTTCAGCCCAGAATTCCAGACGGACAAAGATTCCTTCCATGAAAAAGGTGTAAGGACTGAAATCCATTGTGCCTTTTCTAGGGTGAATGGGGCCCCATCATTGGCACCTGAGAGCCCAAGGCTGCCACCTTTTGCCTGGGCGCAAAGCTCGATCGTGTGTTCCACGTCTGGGTAGAGTTAATGGGGCGCCATCATTAGCACCTGAGAGCCCAAGGCTGCTACCTTTTCCCTTAGTTCAAAGTTGGTCAGTTCGTATCACTTGCTGGTTCAGGAAAGTGCCGTTTTTCAGCCCAGAAATCCAGACGGACGAAGATTCCTCCCAGGGAAAAGCTGCCAGGACAGAAAGCCATTGTGTCTTTTCTAGGAGTAATGGGGCCCCATCATTGGCACCTGAGAGCCGAAAGCAGCCTCCTTTACCCTGGGCGCGACGCTCGACGGTGCGTGCTACGTGAGGATCCAGGAAAGTGCCATTTTTTAGTCCAGAATTCCAGACCAATGAAGATTCCTCCCAGGGAAAAGTTGCCAGGACACAAAGCCATTGTGTATTCTGTATAGGTAATGGGGCCCCATTATTGGCACCTGAGAGCCCAAGACTGCCACCTTTCCCTGGACGCAAAGCTCGAAGGTGCGTTCCACTTGCGTGTCCAGGAAAGTGCCAATTCTCAGCCCAGAATTCCAAACTGATGAACATTCCTCCCTGGGAAGAGGTGCCAGGTCAGAAAGCGATTGTGCCTTTTGTAGGGTTAATGGGGCCCTAAAATTGGCACCTAAGAGCTGAAGGCTGCCACCTTTTCCCTGGGCGCAAAGCTCAACGGTGCGTATCTTGTGCGGGTCTGAGGAAGTACGGATTGTCAGCCCAAAATTCCAGACAGACAAAGATTCCTCCCAGGGAAAAGCTGCCAAGACACAGAGCCATTTTGCATTTTGTAAAGGTAATGGGGCCCCATCAATGGCACCTGAGAGTTCATGGCTGCCACCTTTTCCCTGGGCGCAAAGCTCGACGGTGCTTTCCGCGTCCAGTCAGGGAAAGTGCCACTTTTAAGACGAGAATTCCAGAGAAATGAAGATTCCTCTCACGGAAAAGGTGCAAGGACAGAAAGCGATTGTTCCTTTTCTAGGGTTAATGGGGCCCCATCATTGGCACCTGAGAGCCCAAGGATGCCACCTTTTCCCTGGTTGCAAAGCTCAACGGAGCGTGCTACGTGCGGGTCAGGGATAGTGCCGTTTTTTCAGCCCAGAATTCCAGACGGATGAAGATTTCTCACTGGGAAAAGAGGCCAGGATAGGAAACGATTGTGCCTTTTCTAGGGTTATTGGTGCCCCATCATTGCCACCTGAGAGCCCAAGGCTGCCACCTTTATCCTGGTCGCAAAGCTCAACGGTGCGTGTCCGGTGCGGGTCCGGGAAAGTGCCGTTTTTCATCCCAGAATTCCAGACCGATGAAGATTCCTCCCAGGGAAAAGGTGCCAGGGGAGAAAACAATTGCTCCTTTTCTAGTGGTAATGGGGCCCCATCATTGGCACCTGAGAGCCCAAGGCTGCCAGTTTTTCCTTGAGCGCAAAGCTGGACTGTACGTGACAGGTGCACGTCCGAGAATGAGCGGTTTTCATCCCAGAATTCAAGACCGATGAAGATTCTTCCCTGGGAAAATGTTCCAAGAAAGAAATCAATTTCTCCTTTTCTAGGGTTAATGGGGTGCCAGCATTGGCACCTGAGAGCCCAAGGCTGCTACCTTTTCCCTGAGCGCAAAGCTAGACTGTGCGTATCATGTGCGGGTTGGGGAAAGTGCCGTTTTTCAGCCCAGAATTCCAGACGAACAAAGATTCCTCCCAGAGAGAAGGTGTCAGGCCAGAAAGCGATTGTTCCTTATCTAGGAGTAATGGGGCCTCATCATTGGCACCTGAGAGCCCAAGGCTTCCACAATTTTCCCGGACGCAAGATCGATGGTGCGTGACACGTGCGTGTCCAAAAAAGTGCCGGAATTCTGGGATGAGAAACGGCACATTCCCGGAATTGCAAGTGGCACGTGCCGTCGACATCTGTGCCCAGGGAAAATGTGGCAGCCTTGGGCTCTCAGGTGCCAATGATGGGGCCCCGTTAACACTAGAAAAATAACACTTGCTTTCTGTCCTGGCACCTTTTCTCAGGGAGGAATCTTCATCAGTTTGGAATTCTGGTCTGAGAATCGGCACTTTCCTGGACTCGCAAGTGGAACGCACCATCGAGCTTTGCGCCCAGGGAAAAGGTGGCAGTCTTGGGCTCTCAGGTGCCAATGATGGGGCCCCATTACCTTTACAAAAAGCACAATGACTTTCTGTCCTGGCACCTTTTCCCTGGGAGGAGTCTTCATTGGTCTGGAATTCTGGGCTGTAAAATGGCATTTTCTGGGACCAGCACGTGGCACGCACTGTCGTGCTTTGCGCCCAGGGAAAAGGAGGCAACCTCTGGCTCTCAGATGCCAATGACGGGCCCCCATTAACATTAGAAATGGAACAATCGCTTTCTGTCCTGGGAGCCTTTTCCCTGGGAGGAGTTGTCATCCGTCTGGAATCCTGGGCTGAACAAAGCACTTTCTCTGACCTCCACGTGGCAGGCACCATCTAGCTTTGCGCCCAGGGAAAAGGTGGCAGCCTTGGGCTCTCAGGTGCCAATGATGGGTCCCCGTTAACACTAGATAAATAACAATCGCTTTCTGTCCTGGCACCTTTTCCCTGGGAGGAATCTTCGTCCCTCTGGAAATCTGGGTTCATAAATGGCACTGCCCCAAACCCGCACAAGGTACACACCGTCGAGCTTTGCGCCCAGGGAAAAGTGGGAAGCCTTGGGCTCTCAAATGCCAATGATGGGGCCCCGTTAACACTAGAAAAATAACACTTGCTTTCTGTCCTGGCACCTTTTCCCAGGGAGGAATCTTCATCGGTCTGGAATTCTGGTCTGAGAATCGGCACTTTCCTGGACCAGCAAGTGGAACGCATCATCGAGCTTTGCATCCAGGGAAAAGGTGGCAGTCTTGGGCACTCAGGTGCCAATGATGGGGCCCCATTACCTTTACAAAAAGCACAATGGCTTTCTGTCCTGGCACCTTTTCCCTGGGAGGAGTTTTCATTGGTCTGGAATTCTGGGCTGTAAAATGGCATTTTCTGGGACCAGCACGTGGCACGCACTGTCGTGCTTTGCGCCCGGGGAAAAGGAGGCAACCTCTGGCTCTCAGATGCCAATGACGGGCCCCCATTAACACTAGAAATGCAACAATCGCTTTCTGTCCTGGGAGCCTTTTCCCTGGGAGGAGTTGGCATCCGTCTGGAACCTGGGCTGAACAAAGCACTTTCTCTGACCTGCATGTGGCACGCACCATCAAGCTTTGCGCGCAGGGAAAAGGTGGCAGCCTTGTGCTCTCAGCTGCCAATTTTGGGGCCCCATTAACCCTAGAAAAGGCACAATCGCTTTCTGTCCTGGCACCTTTTCCCTGGGAGGAATCTTCATTCGTCTGGAATTCTGGGCTGAAAAGGGCTCTTTCCCTTACCCGCATGTGGCACGCACCGTCGAGCTTTGCGCCCAGGGAAAAGGTGGCAGCCCTGGACTCTCAGCTGCCAATTTTGGGGCCCCATTAACCCTAGAAAAGGCACAATCGCTTTCTGTCCTGGCACCTTTTTCCAGGGAGGAATCTTCGTCCGTCTGGAAATCTGGGTTCAAAAATGGCTCTGCCCCAAAAACGCACAAGATACACACCGTCGAGCATTGCGCCCAGGGAAAATGTGGCAGCCTTGGTCTCTCAGCTGCCAATGATGGGGCCCCGTTAACACTAGAAAGATAACATATGCTTTCTGTCCTGGCACCTTTTCCCAGGGAGGAATCTTCATCGGTTTGGAATTCTGGTCTGAGAATCGGCACTTTCCTGGACCCGCAAGTGGAACGCACCATCGAGCTTTGCGTCCAGGGAAAAGGTGGCAGTCTTGGACTCTCAGGTGCCAATGATGGGGCCCCATTACCTTTACAAAAAGCACAATGACTTTCTGTCCTGGCACCTTTTCCCTGGGAGGAGTCTTCATTGGTCTGGAATTCTGGGCTGTAAAATGGCACTTTCTGGGACCAGCACGTGGCACGCACTGTCGTGCTTTGCGCCCAGGGAAAAGGAGGCAACCTCTGGCTCTCAGATGCCAATGACGGGCCCCCATTAACACTAGAAATGGAACAATCGCTTTCTGTCCTGGGAGCCTTTTCCCTGGGAGGAGTTGTCATCCGTCTGGAATCCTGGGCTGAACAAAGCACTTTCTCTGACCTCCACGTGGCAGGCACCATCAAGCTTTGCGCCCAGGGAAAAGGTGGCAGCCTTGGGCTCTCAGGTGCCAATGATGGGTCCCCGTTAACACTAGATAAATAACACTTGCTTTCTGTCCTGGCACCTTTTCCCTGGGAGGAATCTTCGTCCGTCTGGATATCTGGGTTCATAAATGGCACTGCCCCAAACCCGCACAAGGTACACACCGTCGAGCTTTGCGCCCAGGGAAAAGTGGGAAGCCTTGGGCTCTCAGGTGCCAATGATGGGGCCCCGTTAACACTAGAAAAATAACACTTGCTTTCTGTCCTGGCACCTTTTCCCAGGGAGGAATCTTCATCGGTTTGGAATTCTGGTCTGAGAATCGGCACTTTACTGGACCAGCAAGTGGAACGCATCATCGAGCTTTGCATCCAGGGAAAAGGTGGCAGTCTTGGGCACTCAGGTGCCAATGATGGGGCCCCATTACCTTTACAAAAAGCACAATGGCTTTCTGTCCTGGCACCTTTTCCCTGGGAGGAGTTTTCATTGGTCTGGAATTCTGGGCTGTAAAATGGCATTTTCTGGGACCAGCACGTGGCATGCACTGTCGTGCTTTGCGCCCGGGGAAAAGGAGGCAACCTCTGGCTCTCAGATGCCAATGACGGGCCCCCATTAACACTAGAAATGCAACAATCGCTTTCTGTCCTGGGAGCCTTTTCCCTGGGAGGAGTTGGCATCCGTCTGGAACCTGGGCTGAACAAAGCACTTTCTCTGACCTGCATGTGGCACGCACCATCAAGCTTTGCGCCCAGGGAAAAGGTGGCAGCCTTGGGCTCTCAGCTGCCAATTTTGGGGCCCCATTAACCCTAGAAAAGGCACAATCGCTTTCTGTCCTGGCACCTTTTCCCTGGGAGGAATCTTCATTCGTCTGGAATTCTGGGCTGAAAACGGCTCTTTCCCTTACCCGCATGTGGCACGCACCGTCGAGCTTTGCGCCCAGGGAAAAGGTGGCAGCCCTGGACTCTCAGCTGCCAATTTTGGGGCCCCATTAACCCTAGAAAAGGCACAATCGCTTTCTGTCCTGGCACCTTTTCCCAGGGAGAAATCTTCGCTGGCCTGGAATTCTGGGATGAGAAACGGCACATTCCCGGACTTGCAAGTGGCACGCGCCGTCGACATCTGCGCCCAGGGAAAAGGTGGCAGCCTTGGGCTCTCAGGTGCCAATGATGGGGCCCCGTTAACACTAGAAAAATAACACTTGCTTTCTGTCCTGGCACCTTTTCCCAGGGAGGAATCTTCATCAGTTTGGAATTCTGGTCTGAGAATCGGCACTTTCCTGGACCCGCAAGTGGAACGCACCATCGAGCTTTGCGTCCAGGGAAAAGGTGGCAGTCTTGGGCTCTCAGGTGCCAATGATGGGGCCCCATTACCTTTACAAAAAGCACAATGGCTTTCTGTCCTGGCACCTTTTCCCTGGGAGGAGTCTTCATTGGTCTGGAATTCTGGGCTGTAAAATGGCACTTTCTGGGACCAGCACGTGGCACGCACTGTTGTGCTTTGCGCCCAGGGAAAAGGAGGCAACCTCTGCCTCTCAGATGCCAATGACGGGCCCCCATTAACACTAGAAATGGAACAATCGCTTTCTGTCTTGGGAGCCCTTTGCCTGGGAGGAGTCGTCATCCGTCTGGAATCCTGGGCTGAACAAAGCACTTTCTCTGACCTCCACGTGGCAGGCACCATCAAGCTTTGCGCCCAGGGAAAAGGTGGCAGCCTTGGTCTCTCAGGTGCCAATGATGGGTCCCCGTTAACACTAGCAAAATAACACTTGCTTTCTGTCCTGGCACCTTTTCTCAGGGAGGAATCTTCGTCTGTCTGGAATTCTGGGCTGAAAAACGGCACTTCCCCAGACCTGCAAGTGGAACGCACCGTCGTGCTTTGCACCCAGGCAAAAGGTTGCAGCCTTGGGCTCTCAGGTGCCAATGATGGGGCCCCATTACCTTTAGAAAAAGAACAATCGTTTTCTGTCCTGGCACCTTTTCCCTGGGAGGAATCCTCATTGGTCTGGAATTCTGGGCTGAAAACGGCTCTTTCCCTTACCCGCATGTGGCACGCACCATCGAGCTTTGCGCCCAGGGAAAAGGTGGCAGCCCTGGCCTCTCAGCTGCCAATTTTGGGGCCCCATTAACCCTAGAAAAGGCACAATCGCTTTCTGTCCTGGCACCTTTTCCCAGGGAGAAATCTTCGCTGGCCTGGAATTCTGGGATGAGAAACGGCATATTCCCGGACTTGTAAGTGGCACGCGCCGTCGACATTTGCACCCAGGGATAAGGTGGCAGCCTTGGGCTCTCAGGTGCCAATGATGGGGCCCCGTTAACACTAGAAAAATAACACTTGCTTTCTGTCCTGGCACCTTTTCCCAGGGAGGAATCTTCATCGGTTTGGAATTCTGGTCTGAGAATCGGCACTTTCCTGGACCCGCAAGTGGAACGCATCATCGAGCTTTGCATCCAGGGAAAAGGTGGCAGTCTTGGGCACTCAGGTGCCAATGATGGGGCCCCATTACCTTTACAAAAAGCACAATGGCTTTCTGTCCTGGCACCTTTTCCCTGGGAGGAGTTTTCATTGGTCTGGAATTCTGGGCTGTAAAATGGCATTTTCTGGGACCAGCACGTGGCACGCACTGTTGTGCTTTGCGCCCAGGGAAAAGGAGGCAACCTCTGGCTCTCAGATGCCAATGACGGGCCCCCATTAACACTAGAAATGGAACAATGGCTTTCTGTCCTGGAGCCTTTTCCCTGGGAGGAGTTGTCATCCGTCTGGAACCTGGGCTGAACAAAGCACTTTCTCTGACCTGCATGTGGCACGCACCATCAAGCTTTGCGCGCAGGGAAAAGGTGGCAGCCTTGGGCTCTCAGGTGCCAATGATGGGTCCCCATTAACACTAGATAAATAACAATCGCTTTCTGTCCTGGCACCTTTTCCCTGGGAGGAATCTTCATTGGTCTGGAATTCTGGGCTGAAAAGGGCTCTTTCCCTTACCCGCATGTGGCACGCACCGTCGAGCTTTGCGCCCAGGGAAAAGGTGGCAGCCCTGGACTCTCAGCTGCCAATTTTGGGGCCCCATTAACCCTAGAAAAGGCACAATCGCTTTCTGTCCTGGCACCTTTTCCCAGGGAGAAATCTTCCCTGGCCTGGAATTCTGGGATGAGAAAGGGCACATTCCCGGAATTGCAAGTGACACGCGCCGTCGACATTTGCGCCCAGGGAAAAGGTGGCAGCCTTGGGCTCTCAGGTGCCAATGATGGGGCCCCGTTAACACTAGAAAAATAACACTTGCTTTCTGTCCTGGCACCTTTTCCCAGGGAGGAATCTTCATCGGTTTGGAATTCTGGTCTGAGAATCGGCACTTTCCTGGACCCGCAAGTGGAACGCACCATCGAGCTTTGCGTCCAGGGAAAAGGTGGCAGTCTTGGGCTCTCAGGTGCCAATGATGGGGCCCCATTACCTTTACAAAAAGCACAATGACTTTCTGTCCTGGCACCTTTTCCCAGGGAGGAGTCTTCATTGGTCTGGAATTCTGGGCTGTAAAATGGCACTTTCTGGGACCAGCACGTGGCACGCAGTGTCGTGCTTTGCGCCCAGGGAAAAGGAGGCAACCTCTGGCTCTCAGATCCCAATGACGGGCCCCCATTAACACTAGAAATGGAACAATCGCTTTCTGTCCTGGGAGCCCTTTCCCTGGGAGGAGTCGTCATCCGTCTGGAATCCTGGGCTGAACAAAGCACTTTCTCTGACCTCCACGTGGCAGGCACCATCAAGCTTTGCGCCCAGGGAAAAGGTGGCAGCCTTGGGCTCTCAGGTGCCAATGATGGGGCCCCGTTAACACTAGCAAAATAACACTTGCTTTCTGTCCTGGCACCTTTTCCCAGGGAGGAATCTTCGTCCGTCTGGAAATCTGGGTTCAAATATGGCACTGCCACAAACCCGCACAAGGTACACACCGTTGAGCTTTGCGCCCAGGGAAAAGGGGGCAGCCTTGGGCTCTCAGGTGCCAATGATGGGGCCCCATTACCCCTACAAAAGGCACAATGACTTTCTGTCCTGGCACCTTTTCCCAGGGAGGAATCTTCATCGGTTTGGAATTGTGGTCTGAGAATCGGCACTTTCCTGGACCCGCAAGTGGAACGCACCATCGAGCTTTGCGTCCAGGGAAAAGGTGGCAGTCTTGGGCTCTCAGGTGCCAATGATGGGGCCCCATTACCTTTACAAAAAGCACAATGACTTTCTGTCCTGTGCACGTTTTCCCTGGGAGGAGTCTTCATTGGTCTGGAATTCTGGGCTGTAAAATGGCACTTTCTGGGACCAGCACGTGGCACGCACTGTCGTGCTTTGCGCCCAGGGTAAAGGAGGCAACCTCTGGCTCTCAGATGCCAGTGACGAGCCCCCATTAACACTAGAAATGGAACAATCGCTTTCTGTCCTGGGAGCCTTTTCCCTGGGTGGAGTCGTCATCCGTCTGGAATCCTGGGCTGAACAAAGCACTTTCTCTGACCTGCACGTGGCAGGACCATCAAGCTTTGCGCCCAGGGAAAAGGTGGCAGCCTTGGGCTCTCAGGTGCCAATGATGGGGCCCCGTTAACACTAGCAAAATAACACTTGCTTTCTGTCCTGGCACCTTTTCCCAGGGAGGAATCTTCATCGGTTTGGAATTCTGGTCTGAGAATCGGCACTTTCCTGGACCCGCAAGTGGAACGCACCATCGAGCTTTGCGTCCAGGGAAAAGGTGGCAGTCTTAGGCTCTCAGGTGCCAGTGATGGGGCCCCATTACCTTTACAAAAAGCACAATGGCTTTCTGTCCTGGCACCTTTTCCCTGGGAGGAGTCTTCATTGGTCTGGAATTCTGGGCTGTAAAATGGCACTTTCTGGGACCAGCACGTGGCACGCACTGTCGTGCTTTGCGCCCAGGGAAAAGGAGGCAACCTCTGGCTCTCAGATGCCAATGACGGGCCCCCATTAACACTAGAAATGGAACAATCGCTTTCTGTCCTGGGAGCCCATTGCCTGGGAGGAGTTGTCATCCGTCTGGAATCCTGGGCTGAACAAAGCACTTTCTCTGACCTGCACGTGGCAGGCACCATCAAGCTTTGCGCCCAGGGAAAAGGTGGCAGCCTTGGGCTCTCAGGTGCCAATGATGGGGCCCCGTTAACACTAGAAAAATAACACTTGCTTTCTGTCCTGGCACCTTTTCCCAGGGAGGAATCTTCGTCCGTCTGGAAATCTGGGTTCAAAAATGGCACTGCCCCAAACCCGCACAAGGTACACACCGTCGAGCTTTGCGCCCAGGGAAAAGGTGGCAGCCTTGGGCACTCAGGTGCCAATGATGGTGCCCCATTACCCCTACAAAAGGCACAATGGCTTTCTGTCCTGGCACCTTTTCCCAGGGAGGAATCTTCATCGGTTTGGAATTCTAGTCTGAGAATCGGCACTTTCCTGGACCCGCAAGTGGAACGCACCATCGAGCTTTGCGTCCAGGGAAAAGGTGGCAGTCTTGGGCTCTCAGGTGTCAATGATGGGGCCCCATTACCTTTACAAAAAGCACAATGACTTTCTGTCCTGTGCATGTTTTCCCTGGGAGGAGTCTTCATTGGTCTGGAATTCTGGGCTGTAAAATGGCACTTTCTGGGACCAGCACGTGGCACGCAGTGTCGTGCTTTGCGCCCAGGGAAAAGGAGGCAACCTCTGGCTCTCAGATGCCAATGACGGGCCCCCATTAACACTAGAAATGGAACAATCGCTTTCTGTCCTGGGAGCCTTTTCCCTGGGAGGAGTTGTCATCCGTCTGGAATCCTGGGCTGAACAAAGCACTTTCTCTGACCTCCACGTGGCAGGCACCATCAAGCTTTGCGCCCAGGGAAAAGGTGGCAGCCTTGGGCTCTCAGGTGCCAATGATGGGGCCCCGTTAACACTAGAAAAATAACACTTGCTTTCTGTCCTGACACCTTTTCCCAGGGAGGAATCTTCGTCCGTCTGGAAATCTGGGTTCAAAAATGGCACTGCCCCAAACCCGCACAAGGTACACACCGTGGAGCTTTGCGCCCAGGGAAAAGGTGGCAGCCTTTGGCTCTCAGGTGTCAATGATGGGTCCCCGTTAACACTAGATAAATAACAATCGCTTTCTGTCCTGGCACCTTTTCCCTGGGAGGAGTCTTCATTGGTCTGGAATTCTGGGCTGTAAAATGGCACTTTCTGGGACCAGCACGTGGCACGCACTGTCGTGCTTTGCGCCCAGGGAAAAGGAGGCAACCTCTGGCTCTCAGATGCCAATGACGGGCCCCCATTAACACTAGAAATGGAACAATCGCTTTCTGTCCTGGGAGCCTTTTCCCTGAGAGGAGTCGTCATCCGTCTGGAATCCTGGGCTGAACAAAGCACTTTCTCTGACCTGCACGTGGCACGCACCATCAAGCTTTGCGCCCAGGGAAAAGGTGGCAGCCCTGGGCTCTCAGCTGCCAATTTTGGGGCCCCATTAACACTAGAAAAGGCACAATGGCTTTCTGTCCTGGCACCTTTTCCCAGGGAGAAATCTTCGCTGGCCTGGAATTCTGGGATGAGAAACCGCACATTCCCAGACCCGCAAGTGGCACGCGCCGTCGACATTTGCGTCCAGGGAAAAGGTGGCAGCCTTGGGCTCTCAGGTGCCGGTGATGGGGCCCCATTACCTTTACAAAAAGCACAATGGCTTTCTGTCCTGGCACCTTTTCCCTGGGAGGAGTCTTCATTGGTCTGGAATTCTGGGCTGTAAAATGGCACTTTCTGGGACCAGCACGTGGCACGCAGTGTCGTGCTTTGCGCCCAGGGAAAAGGAGGCAACCTCTGGCTCTCAGATCCCAATGACGGGCCCCCATTAACACTAGAAATGGAACAATCGCTTTCTGTCCTGGGAGCCTTTTCCCTGGGAGGAGTCGTCATCCGTCTGGAATCCTGGGCTGAACAAAGCACTTTCTCTGACCTGCACGTGGCAGGCACCATCAAGCTTTGCGCCCAGGGAAAAGGTGGCAGCCTTGGGCTCTCAGGTGCCAATGATGGGGCCCCGTTAACACTAGCAAAATAACACTTGCTTTCTGTCCTGGCACCTTTTCCCAGGGAGGAATCTTCGTCCGTCTGGAAATCTGGGTTCAAAAATGGCACTGCCCCAAACCCGCACAAGGTACACACCGTCGTGCTTTGCGCTCAGGGAAAAGTGGGCAGCCTTGGCGTCTCAGGTGCCAATGATGGGGCCCCGTTAACACTAGAAAAATAACACTTGCTTTCTGACCTGGCACCTTTTCCCAGGGAGGAATCTTCATCGGTTTGGAATTCTGGTCTGAGAATCGGCACCTTCCTGGACCCGCAATTGGAACGCACCATCGAGCTTTGCGCCCAGGGTAAAGGAGGCAACCTCTGGCTCTCAGATGCCAATGACGGGCCCCCATTAACACTAGAAAAGGCACAATCACTTTCTGTCCTGGCACCTTTTCCCAGGGAGAAATCTTCCCTGGCCTGGAATTCTGGGATGAGAAACGGCATATTCCCGGACTTGCAAGTGGCACGCGCCGTCGACATTTGCGCCCAGGGAAAAGGTGGCAGCCTTGGGCTCTCAGGTGCCAATGATGGGGCCCCGTTAACACTAGAAAAATAACACTTGCTTTCTGTCCTGGCACCTTTTCCCAGGGAGGAATCTTCATCGGTTTGGAATTCTGGTCTGAGAATCGGCACTTTCCTGGACCCGCAAGTGGAACGCACCATCGAGCTTTGCGTCCAGGGAAAAGGTGGCAGCCCTGGGCTCTCAGGTGCCAATGATGGGGCCCCATTACCCCTCGAAAATTAACAATGGTTTTCTGTCCTGGCACCTTTTCCCAGGGAGGAATCTTCATTGGTCTGGAATTCTGGGCTGGAAAGGGCTCTTTCCCTTACCCGCATGTGGCACGCACCGTCGAGCTTTGCGCCCAGGGAAAAGGTGGCAGCCCTGGGCTCTCAGCTGCCAATTTTGGGGCCCCATTAACCCTAGAAAAGGCACAATCGCTTTCTGTCCTGGCACCTTTTCCCAGGGAGAAATCTTCGCTGGCCTAGAATTCTGGGATGAGAAAGGGCACATTCCCGGACTTGCAAGTGGCACACCCCATCGACATCTGCGCCCAGGGAAAAGGTGGCAGCCTTGGGCTCTCAGGTGCCAATGATGGGGCCCCGTTAACACTAGAAAAATAACACTTGCTTTCTGTCCTGGCACCTTTTCCCAGGGAGGAATCTTCGTCCATCTGGAAATCTGGGTTCAAAAATGGCACTGCCCCAAACCCGCATAAGGTACACACCGTGGAGCTTTGCGCCCAGGGAAAAGGGGGCAGCCTTGGGCTCTCAGGTGCCAATGATGGTGCCCCATTACCCCTACAAAAGGCACAATGGCTTTCTGTCCTGGCACCTTTTCCCAGGGAGGAATCTTCATCGGTTTGGAATTCTGGTCTGAGAATCGGCACCTTCCTGGACCCGCAAGTGGAACGCACCATCGAGCTTTGCATCCAGGGAAAAGGTGGCAGTCTTGGGCACTCAGGTGCCAATGATGGGGCCCCATTACCTTTACAAAAAGCACAACGGCTTTCTGTCCTGGCACCTTTTCCCTGGGAGGAGACTTCATTGGTCTGGAATTCTGGGCTGTAAAATGGCACTTTCTGGGACCAGCACGTGGCACGCACTGTCGTGCTTTGCGCCCAGGGAAAAGGAGGCAACCTCTTGCTTTCAGATGCCAATGACGGGCCCCCATTAACACTAGAAATGGAACAATCGCTTTCTGTCCTGGGAGCCTTTTCCCTGGGAGGAGTTGTCATCCGTCTGGAATCCTGGGCTGAACAAAGCACTTTCTCTGACCTGCATGTGGCACGCACCATCTAGCTTTGCGCCCAGGGAAAAGGTGGCAGCCTTGGGCTCTCAGGTGCCAATGATGGGTCCCCATTAACACTAGATAAGTAACAATCTCTTTCTGTCCTGGCACATTTTCCCTGGGAGGTATTTTCATCTGTCTGGAATTGTGGCCTGAAAAATTGCACTTCCCCGGACCTGCAAGTGGAACGCACCGTCGTGCTTTGCGCCCAGGGAAAAGGTGGCAGCCCTGGGCTCTCAGGTGCTAATGATGGGGCCCCATTACCCCTAGAAAAGGAAAAATGGTTTTCTGTCCTGGCACCTTTTCCCAGGGTGGAATCTTCATTGGTCTGGAATTCTGGGCTGGAAAGGGCTCTTTCCCTTACCCGCATGTGGCACGCACCGTCGAGCTTTGCGCCCAGGGAAAAGGTGGCAGCCCTGGGCTCTCAGCTGCCAATTTTGGGGCCCCATTAACCCTAGAAAAGGCACAATCGCTTTCTGTCCCTGCACCGTTTCCCAGGGAGAAATCTTCGCTGGCCTGGAATTCTGGGATGAGAAAGTGCACATTCCCGGACTTGCAAGTGGCACGCGCCGTCGACATTTGCGCCCAGGGAAAAGGTGGCAGCCTTGGGCTCTCAGGTGCCAATGATGGGGCCCCGTTAACACTAGAAAAATAACACTTGCTTTCTGTCCTGGCACCTTTTCCCAGGGAGGAATCTTCGTCCGTCTGGAAATCTGGGTTCAAAAATGGCACTGCCCCAAACCCGCACAAGGTACACACCGTCGAGCTTTGCGCCCAGGGAAAAGGGGGCCGCCTTGGGCTCTCAGGTGCTAATGATGCTACCCCATTACCCCTACAAAAGGCACAATGGCTTTCTGTCCTGGCACCTTTTCCCAGGGAGGAATCTTCATCGGTTTGGATTTCTTGGCTGAAAGGGCTCTTTCCCTTACCCGCAAGTGGAACGCACCATCGAGCTTCGCGCCTAGGGAAAAGGTGGCAGTCTTAGGCTCTCAGGTGCCAATGATGGGTCCCCGTTAACACTAGATAAATAACAATCGCTTTCTGTCCTGGCACCTTTTCCCTGGGAGGAATTTTCATCCGTCTGGAATTGTGGCCTGAAAAATGGCACTTCCCCGGACCTGCAAGTGGAACGCACCGTCGTGCTTTGCGCCCAGGGAAAAAGTGGCAGCCTTGGGCTCTCAGGTGCCAATGATGGGGCCCCATGACCCCTACAAAAGGCACAATGGCTTTCTGTCCTGGCACCTTTTCCCAGGGAGGAATCTTCATCAGTTTGGAATTCTGGTCTGAGAATCGGCACTTTCCTGGACCCGCAAGTGGAACGCACCATCGAGCTTTGCGCCCAGGGAAAAGGTGGCAGTCTTGGGCTCTCAGGTGCCAATGATGGGGCCCCATTACCTTTACAAAAAGCACAATGGCTTTCTGTCCTGGCACCTTTTCCCAGGGAGGAGTCTTCATTGGTCTGGAATTCTGGGCTGTAAAATGGCACTTTCTGGGACCAGCACGTGGCACGCACTGTCGTGCTTTGCGCCCAGGGAAAAGGAGGCAACCTCTGGCTCTCAGATGCCAATGACGGGCCCCCATTAACACTAGAAATGGAACAATCGCTTTCTGTCCTGGGAGCCTTTTCCTTGGGAGGAGACGTCATCCGTCTGGAATCCTGGGCTGAACAAAGCACTTTCTCTGACCAGCACGTGGCAGGCACCATCAAGCTTTGCGCCCAGGGAAAAGGTGGCAGCCTTGGGCTCTCAGATGTCAATGATGGGGCCCCGTTAACACTAGCAAAATAACACTTGTTTTCTGTCCTGGCACCTTTTCCCAGGGAGGAATCTTCGTCCGTCTGGAAATCTGGGTTCAAAAATGGCACTGCCCCAAACCCGCACAAGGTACACACCGTGGAGCTTTGTGCCCAGGGAAAAGGGGGCAGCCTTGGGCTCTCAGCTGCCAATGATGGTGCCCCATTACCCCTACAAAAGGTACAACGGCTTTCTGTCCTGACACCTTTTCCCAGGGAGGAATCTTCATCGGTTTGGATTTCTGGGCTGAAAGGGCTCTTTCCCTTACCCGCATGTGGCACGCACCATCGAGCTTTGCGCCCAGGGAAAAGGTGGCAGTCTTGGGCTCTCAGGTGCCAATGATGGGGCCCCATTACCTTTACAAAAAGCACAATGACTTTCTGTCCTGGCACCTTTTCCCTGGGAGGAGTCTTCATTGGTCTGGAATTCTGGGCTGTAAAATGGCATTTTCTGGGACCAGCACGTGGCACGCACTGTCGTGCTTTGCGCCCAGGGAAAAGGAGGCAACCTCTGGCTCTCAGATGTCAATGACGGGCCCCCATTAAGACTAGAAATGGAACAATCGCTTTCTGTCCTGGGAGCCTTTTCCCTGGGAGGAGTCGTCATCCGTCTGGAATCCTGGGCTGAACAAAGCACTTTCTCTGACCTGCACGTGGCAGGCACCATCAAGCTTTGCGCCCAGGGAAAAGGTGGCAGCCTTGGGCTCTCAGGTGCCAACAATGGGTCCCCGTTAACACTAGCAAAATAACACTTGCTTTCTGTCCTGGCACCTTTTCCCAGGGAGGAATCTTCGTCCGTTTGGAAATCTGGGTTCAAAAATGGCACTGCCCCAAACCCGCACAAGGTACACACCGTCGAGCTTTGCGCCCAGGGAAAAGGGGGCAGCCTTGGGCTCTCAGGTGCCAATGATGGGGCCCCGTTAACACTAGAAAAATAACACTTGCTTTCTGTCCTGGCACCTTTTCCCAGGGAGGAATCTTCATCGGTTTGGAATTCTGGTCTGAGAATCGGCACTTTCCTGGACCCGCAAGTGGAACGCTTCATGGAGCTTTGCATCCAGGGAAAAGGTGGCAGTCTTGGGCTCTCAGGTGCCAATGATGGGGCCCCATTACCTTTACAAAAAGCACAGTGGCTTTCTGTCCTGGCACCTTTTCCCTGGGAGGAGTTTTCATTGGTCTGGAATTGTGGGCTGTAAAATGGCATTTTCTGGGACCAGCACGTGGCACGCAGTGTCGTGCTTTGCGCCCAGGGAAAAGGAGGCAACCTCTGGCTCTCAGATGCCAATGACGGGCCCCCATTAAGACTAGAAATGGAACAATCGCTTTCTGTCCTGGGAGCCTTTTCCTGGGAGGAGTTGGCACCCGTCTGGAAGCCTGGGCTGAACAAAGCACTTTCCCTTACCCGCATGTGGCACGCACCGTCGAGCTTTGTGCCCAGGGAAAAGGTGGCAGCCCTGGGCTCTCAGGTGCCAATGATGGGTCCCCGTTACACTAGATAAATAACAACCGCTTTCTGTCCTGGCACCTTTTCCCTGGGAGGAATCTTCATTGGTCTGGAATTCTGGTCTGAAAAGGGCTCTTTCCCTTACCCGCATGTGGCACGCACCGTCGACATTTGCGCCCAGGGAAAAGGTGGCAGCCCTGGACTCTCAGCTGCCAATTTTGGGGCCCCATTACCATAGAAAAGGCACAATCGCTTTCTGTCCTGGCACCTTTTCCCAGGGAGAAATCTTCGCTGGCCTGGAATTCTGGGATGAGAAACGGCACATTCCCGGACTTGCAAGTGGCACGCGCCGTCGACATCTGCGCCCAGGGAAAAGGTGGCAGCCTTGGGCTCTCAGGTGCCAATGATGGGGCCCCGTTAACACTAGAAAAATAACACTTGCTTTCTGTCCTGGCACCTTTTCCCAGGGAGGAATCTTCATCGGTTTGGAATTCTGGTCTGAGAATCGGCACTTTCCTGGACGCGCAAGTGGAACGCACCATCGAGCTTTGCGTCCAGGGAAAAGGTGGCAGTCTTGGGCTCTCAGGTGCCAATGATGGGGCCCCATTACCTTTACAAAAACCACAATGACTTTCTGTCCTGGCACCTTTTCCCTGGGAGGAGTCTTCATTGGTCTGGAATTCTGGGCTGTAAAATGGCACTTTCTGAGGCCAGCACGTGGCATGCACTGTCGTGCTTTGCGCCCAGGGAAAAGGAGGCAACCTCTGGCTCTCAGATGTCAATGACGGACCCCCACTAACACTAGAAATGGAACAATCGCTTTCTGTCCTGGGAGCCCTTTCCCTGGGAGGAGTCGTCATCCGTCTGGAATCCTGGGCTGAACAAAGCACTTTCTCTGACCTGCACGTGGAAGGCACCATCTAGCTTTGCGCCCAGGGAAAAGGTGGCAGCCTTGGGCTCTCAGGTGCCAATGATGGGTCCCCGTTAACACTAGCAAAATAACACTTGCTTTCTGTCCTGGCACCTTTTCCCAGGGAGGAATCTTCGTCCGTCTGGAAATCTGGGTTCAAAAATGGCACTGACCCAAACCCGCACAAGGTACACACCATCGAGCTTTGCGCCCAGGGAAAAGGTGGCAGCCTTGGCCTCTCAGGTGCCAATGATGGGGCCCCGTTAACACTAGAAAAATAACACTTGCTTTCTGTCCTGGCACCTTTTCCCAGGGAGGAATCTTCATCGGTTTGGAATTCTGGTCTGAGAATCGGCACTTTCGTGGACCCGCAAGTGGAACGCACCATCGAGCTTTGCGTCCAGGGAAAAGGGGGCAGTCTTGGACTCTCAGGTGCCAATGATGGGGCCCCATTACCCCTACAAAAGGCACAATGGCTTTCTGTCCTGGCACCTTTTCCCAGGGAGGAATCTTCATCGGTTTGGATTTCTGGTCTGAGAATCGGCACTTTCCTGGACCAGCAAGTGGAACGCATCATCGAGCTTTGCATCCAGGGAAAAGGTGGCAGTCTTGGGCACTCAGGTGCCAATGATGGGGCCCCATTACCTTTACAAAAAGCACAATGGCTTTCTGTCCTGGCACCTTTTCCCTGGGAGGAGTTTTCATTGGTCTGGAATTCTGGGCTGCAAAATGGCATTTTCTGGGACCAGCACGTGGCATGCACTGTCGTGCTTTGCGCCCAGGGAAAAGGAGGCAACCTCTGGCTCTCAGATGCCAATGACTGGCCCCCATTAACACTAGAAATGCAACAATCGCTTTCTGTCCTGGGAGCCTTTTCCCTGGGAGGAGTTGGCATCCGTCTGGAACCTGGGCTGAACAAAGCACTTTCTCTGACCTGCATGTGGCACGCACCATCAAGCTTTGCGCCCAGGGAAAAGGTGGCAGCCTTGGGCTCTCAGGTGCCAATGATGGGTCCCCGTTAACACTAGATAAATAACAATCGCTTTCTGTCCTGGCACCTTTTCCCTGGGAGGAATCTTCATTCGTCTGGAATTCTGGGCTGAAAAGGGCTCTTTCCCTTACCCGCATGTGGCACGCACCGTCGAGCTTTGCGCCCAGGGAAAAGGTGGCAGCCCTGGACTCTCAGCTGCCAATTTTGGGGCCCCATTAACCCTAGAAAAGGCACAATCGCTTTCTGTCCTGGCACCTTTTCCCAGGGAGAAATCTTCGCTGGCCTGGAATTCTGGGATGAGAAACGGCACATTCCCGGAATTGCAAGTGGCACGTGCCGTCGACATCTGTGCCCAGGGAAAATGTGGCAGCCTTGGGCTCTCAGGTGCCAATGATGGGGCCCCGTTAACACTAGAAAAATAACACTTGCTTTCTGTCCTGGCACCTTTTCTCAGGGAGGAATCTTCATCAGTTTGGAATTCTGGTCTGAGAATCGGCACTTTCCTGGACTCGCAAGTGGAACGCACCATCGAGCTTTGCGCCCAGGGAAAAGGTGGCAGTCTTGGGCTCTCAGGTGCCAATGATGGGGCCCCATTACCTTTACAAAAACCACAATGACTTTCTGTCCTGGCACCTTTTCCCTGGGAGGAGTCTTCATTGGTCTGGAATTCTGGGCTGTAAAATGGCATTTTCTGGGACCAGCACGTGGCACGCACTGTCGTGCTTTGCGCCCAGGGAAAAGGAGGCAACCTCTGGCTCTCAGATGCCAATGACGGGCCCCCATTAACATTAGAAATGGAACAATCGCTTTCTGTCCTGGGAGCCTTTTCCCTGGGAGGAGTTGTCATCCGTCTGGAATCCTGGGCTGAACAAAGCACTTTCTCTGACCTCCACGTGGCAGGCACCATCAAGCTTTGCGCCCAGGGAAAAGGTGGCAGCCTTGGGCTCTCAGGTGCCAATGATGGGTCCCCGTTAACACTAGATAAATAACAATCGCTTTCTGTCCTGGCACCTTTTCCCTGGGAGGAATCTTCGTCCCTCTGGAAATCTGGGTTCATAAATGGCACTGCCCCAAACCCGCACAAGGTACACACCGTCGAGCTTTGCGCCCAGGGAAAAGTGGGAAGCCTTGGGCTCTCAAATGCCAATGATGGGGCCCCGTTAACACTAGAAAAATAACACTTGCTTTCTGTCCTGGCACCTTTTCCCAGGGAGGAATCTTCATCGGTCTGGAATTCTGGTCTGAGAATCGGCACTTTCCTGGACCAGCAAGTGGAACGCATCATCGAGCTTTGCATCCAGGGAAAAGGTGGCAGTCTTGGGCACTCAGGTGCCAATGATGGGGCCCCATTACCTTTACAAAAAGCACAATGGCTTTCTGTCCTGGCACCTTTTCCCTGGGAGGAGTTTTCATTGGTCTGGAATTCTGGGCTGTAAAATGGCATTTTCTGGGACCAGCACGTGGCACGCACTGTCGTGTTTTGCGCCCGGGGAAAAGGAGGCAACCTCTGGCTCTCAGATGCCAATGACGGGCCCCCATTAACACTAGAAATGGAACAATCGCTTTCTGTCCTGGGAGCCTTTTCCCTGGGAGGAGTTGGCATCCGTCTGGAACCTGGGCTGAACAAAGCACTTTCTCTGACCTGCATGTGGCACGCACCATCAAGCTTTGCGCGCAGGGAAAAGGTGGCAACCTTGGGCTCTCAGCTGCCAATTTTGGGGCCCCATTAACCCTAGAAAAGGCACAATCGCTTTCTGTCCTGGCACCTTTTCCCTGGGAGGAATCTTCATTCGTCTGGAATTCTGGGCTGAAAAGGGCTCTTTCCCTTACCCGCATGTGGCACGCACCGTCGAGCTTTGCGCCCAGGGAAAAGGTGGCAGCCCTGGACTCTCAGCTGCCAATTTTGGGGCCCCATTAACCCTAGAAAAGGCACAATCGCTTTCTGTCCTGGCACCTTTTTCCAGGGAGGAATCTTCGTCCGTCTGGAAATCTGGGTTCAAAAATGGCTCTGCCCCAAAAACGCACAAGATACACACCGTCGAGCATTGCGCCCAGGGAAAAGGTGGCAGTCTTGGACTCTCAGGTGCCAATGATGGGGCCCCATTACCTTTACAAAAAGCACAATGACTTTCTGTCCTGGCACCTTTTCCCAGGGAGGAGTCTTCATTGGTCTGGAATTCTGGGCTGTAAAATGGCACTTTCTGGGACCAGCACGTGGCACGCAGTGTCGTGCTTTGCGCCCAGGGAAAAGGAGGCAACCTCTGGCTCTCAGATGCCAATGACGGGCCCCCATTAAGACTAGAAATGGAACAATCGCTTTCTGTCCTGGGAGCCTTTTCCCTGGGAGGAGTTGTCATCCGTCTGGAATCCTGGGCTGAACAAAGCACTTTCTCTGACCTCCACGTGGCAGGCACCATCAAGCTTTGCGCCCAGGGAAAAGGTGGCAGCCTTGGGCTCTCAGGTGCCAATGATGGGTCCCCGTTAACACTAGATAAATAACACTTGCTTTCTGTCCTGGCACCTTTTCCCTGGGAGGAATCTTCGTCCGTCTGGATATCTGGGTTCATAAATGGCACTGCCCCAAACCCGCACAAGGTACACACCGTCGAGCTTTGCGCCCAGGGAAAAGTGGGAAGCCTTGGGCTCTCAGGTGCCAATGATGGGGCCCCGTTAACACTAGAAAAATAACACTTGCTTTCTGTCCTGGCACCTTTTCCCAGGGAGGAATCTTCATCGGTTTGGAATTCTGGTCTGAGAATCGGCACTTTCCTGGACCAGCAAGTGGAACGCACCATCGAGCTTTGCATCCAGGGAAAAGGTGGCAGTCTTGGGCACTCAGGTGCCAATGATGGGGCCCTATTACCTTTACAAAAAGCACAATGGCTTTCTGTCCTGGCACCTTTTCCCTGGGAGGAGTTTTCATTGGTCTGGAATTCTGGGCTGTAAAATGGCATTTTCTGGGACCAGCACGTGGCATGCACTGTCGTGCTTTGCGCCCGGGGAAAAGGAGGCAACCTCTGGCTCTCAGATGCCAATGACGGGCCCCCATTAACACTAGAAATGCAACAATCGCTTTCTGTCCTGGGAGCCTTTTCCCTGGGAGGAGTTGGCATCCGTCTGGAACCTGGGCTGAACAAAGCACTTTCTCTGACCTGCATGTGGCACGCACCATCAAGCTTTGCGCCCAGGGAAAAGGTGGCAGCCTTGGGCTCTCAGCTGCCAATTTTGGGGCCCCATTAACCCTAGAAAAGGCACAATGGCTTTCTGTCCTGGCACCTTTTCCCTGGGAGGAATCTTCATTCGTCTGGAATTCTGGGCTGAAAAGGGCTCTTTCCCTTACCCGCATGTGGCACGCACCGTCGAGCTTTGCGCCCAGGGAAAAGGTGGCAGCCCTGGACTCTCAGCTGCCAATTTTGGGGCCCCATTAACCCTAGAAAAGGCACAATCGCTTTCTGTCCTGGCACCTTTTCCCAGGGAGAAATCTTCCCTGGCCTGGAATTCTGGGATGAGAAACGGCACATTCCCGGACTTGCAAGTGGCACGCGCCGTCGACATCTGCGCCCAGGGAAAAGGTGGCAGCCTTGGGCTCTCAGGTGCCAATGATGGGGCCCCGTTAACACTAGAAAAATAACACTTGCTTTCTGTCCTGGCACCTTTTCCCAGGGAGGAATCTTCATCAGTTTGGAATTCTGGTCTGAGAATCGGCACTTTCCTGGACGCGCAAGTGGAACGCACCATCGAGCTTTGCGTCCAGGGAAAAGGTGGCAGTCTTGGGCTCTCAGGTGCCAATGATGGTGCCCCATTACCCCTACAAAAGGCACAATGGCTTTCTGTCCTGGCACCTTTTCCCAGGGAGGAATCTTCATCGGTTTGGATTTCTGGGCTGAAAGGGCTCTTTCCCTTACCCGCATGTGGCACGCACCGTCGAGCTTTGCGCCCAGGGAAAAGGTGGCAGTCTTGGGCTCTCAGGTGCCAATGATGGGGCCCCATTACCTTTACAAAAAGCAGAATGACTTTCTGTCCTGTGCACCTTTTACCTGGGAGGAGTCTTCATTGGTCTGGAATTCTGGGCTGTAAAATGGCACTTTCTGGGACCAGCACATGGCACGCACTATCCTGCTTTGCGCCCAGGGAAAAGGAGGCAACCTCTGGCTCTCAGATGTCAATGACGGGCCCCCATTAACACTAGAAATGGAACAATCGCTTTCTGTCATGGGAGCCTTTTCCCTGGGAGGAGTCGTCATCCGTCTGGAATCCTGGGCTGAACAAAGCACTTTCTCTGACCTGCACGTGGCAGGCACCATCTAGCTTTGCGCCCAGGGAAAAGGTGGCAGCCTTGGGCTCTCAGGTGCCAATGATGGGTCCCCGTTAACACTAGAAAAATAACACTTGCTTTCTGTCCTGGCACCTTTTCCCAGGGAGGAATCTTCGTCCGTCTGGAAATCTGGGTTCAAAAATGGCACTGCCCCAAACCCGCACAAGGTACACACCGTCGAGCTTTGCGCCCAGGGAAAAGGTGGCATCCTTGGGCTCTCAGGTGTCAATGATGGTGCCCCATTACCCCTACAAAAGGCACAATGGCTTTCTGTCCTGGCACCTTTTCCCAGGGAGGAATCTTCATCGGTTTGGAATTGTGGTCTGAGAATCGGCACCTTCCTGGACCCGCAAGTGGAAAGCACCATCGAGCTTTGCGTCCAGGGAAAAGGTGGCAGTCTTAGGCTCTCAGGTGCCAATGATGGGGCCCCATTACCTTTACAAAAAGCACAATGGCTTTCTGTCCTGGCACCTTTTCCCAGGGAGGAATCTTCATTGGTCTGGAATTCTGGGCTGAAAAGGGCTCTTTCCCTTACCCGCATGTGGTACGCACCGTCGAGCTTTGCGCCCAGGGAAAAGGGGGCATCCTTGGGCTCTCAGGTGCCAATGATGGGGCCCCATTACCCCTACAAAAGGCACAATGGCTTTCTGTCCTGGCACCTTTTCCCAGGGAGGAATCTTCATCGATTTGGAATTGTGGTCTGAGAATCGGCACCTTCCTGGACCAGCAAGTGGAACGCACCATCGAGCTTTGCGCCCAGGGAAAAGGTGGCAGTCTTAGGCTCTCAGGTGCCAATGATGGGGCCCCATTACCTTTACAAAAAGCACAATGGCTTTCTGTCCTGGCACCTTTTCCCAGGGAGGAATCTTCATTGGTCTGGAATTCTGGGCTGAAAAGGGCTCTTTCCCTTACCCGCATGTGTCACGCACCGTCGAGCTTTGCGCCCAGGGAAAAGGTGGCAGCCCTGGGCTCTCAGCTGCCAATTTTGGGGCCCCATTAACCCTAGAAAAGGCACAATCGCTTTCTGTCCTGGCACCTTTTCCCAGGGAGAAATCTTCGCTGGCCTGGAATTCTGGGATGAGAAAGGGCACATTCCCGGACTTGCAAGTGGCACGCGCCGTCGACATCTGCGCCCAGGGAAAAGGTGGCAGCCTTGGGCTCTCAGGTGCCAATGATGGGGCCCCGTTAACACTAGAAAAATAACACTTGCTTTCTGTCCTGGCACCTTTTCCCAGGGAGGAATCTTCATCGGTTTGGAATTCTGGTCTGAGAATCGGCACTTTCCTGGACCCGCAAGTGGAACGCACCATCGAGCTTTGCGCCCAGGGAAAAGGAGGCAACCTCTGGCTCTCAGATGCCAATGACGGGCCCCCATTAACACTAGAAATGGAACAATCGCTTTCTGTCCTGGGAGCCTTTTCCCTGGGAGGAGTTGTCATCCGTCTGGAATCCTGGGCTGAACAAAGCACTTTCTCTGACCTGCATGTGGCACGCACCATCTAGCTTTGCGCCCACGGAAAAGGTGGCAGCCTTGGGCTCTCAGGTGGCAATGATGGGTCCCCATTAACACTAGAAAAATAACAATCGCTTTCTGTCCTGGCACCTTTTCCCAGGGAGGAATCTTCGTCTGTCTGGAATTCTGGGCTGAAAAACGGCACTTCCCCAGACCTGCAAGTGGAACGCACCGTCGTGCTTTGCACCCAGGGAAAAGGTGGCAGTCTTGGGCACTCAGGTGCCAATGATGGGGCCCCATTACCTTTACAAAAAGCACAATGGCTTTCTGTCCTGGCACCTTTTCCCTGGGAGGAGTTTTCATTGGTCTGGAATTCTGGGCTGTAAAATGGCATTTTCTGGGACCAGCACGTGGCACGCACTGTCGTGCTTTGCGCCCAGGGAAAAGGAGGCAACCTCTGGCTCTCAGATGCCAATGACGGGCCCCCATTAACACTAGAAATGGAACAATCGCTTTCTGTCCTGGAGCCTTTTCCCTGGGAGGAGTTGTCATCCGTCTGGAACCTGGGCTGAACAAAGCACTTTCTCTGACCTGCATGTGGCACGCACCATCAAGCTTTGCGCCCAGGGAAAAGGTGGCAGCCTTGGGCTCTCAGGTGCCAATGATGGGTCCCCATTAACACAAGATAAATAACAATCGCTTTCTGTCCTGGCACCTTTTCCCTGGGAGGAATCTTCATTGGTCTGGAATTCTGGGCTGAAAAGGGCTCTTTCCCTTACCCGCATGTGGCACGCACCGTCGAGCTTTGCGCCCAGGGAAAAGGTGGCAGCCCTGGACTCTCAGCTGCCAATTTTGGGGCCCCATTAACCCTAGAAAAGGCACAATCGCTTTCTGTCCTGGCACCTTTTCCCAGGGAGAAATCTTCGCTGGCCTGGAATTCTGGGATGAGAAAGGGCACATTCCCGGAATTGCAAGTGACACGCGCCGTCGACATTTGCGCCCAGGGAAAAGGTGGCAGCCTTGGGCTCTCAGGTGCCAATGATGGGGCCCCGTTAACACTAGAAAAATAACACTTGCTTTCTGTCCTGGCACCTTTTCCCAGGGAGGAATCTTCATCGGTTTGGAATTCTGGTCTGAGAATCGGCACTTTCCTGGACCCGCAAGTGGAACACACCATCGAGCTTTGCGTCCAGGGAAAAGGTGGCAGTCTTAGGCTCTCCGGTGCCAGTGATGGGGCCCCATTACCTTTACAAAAAGCACAATGGCTTTCTGTCCTGGCACCTTTTCCCTGGGAGGAGTCTTCATTGGTCTGGAATTCTGGGCTGTAAAATGGCACTTTCTGGGACCAGCACGTGGCACGCAGTGTCGTGCTTTGCGCCCAGGGAAAAGGAGGCAACCTCTGGCTCTCAGATGCCAATGACGGGCCCCCATTAACACTAGAAATGGAACAATCGCTTTCTGTCCTGGGAGCCTTTTCCCTGGGAGGAGTCGTCATCCGTCTGGAATCCTGGGCTGAACAAAGCACTTTCTCTGACCTGCACGTGGCAGGCACCATCAAGCTTTGCGCCCAGGGAAAAGGTGGCAGCCTTGGGCTCTCAGGTGCCAATGATGGGGCCCCGTTAACACTAGCAAAATAACACTTGCTTTCTGTCCTGGCACCTTTTCCCTGGGAGGAATCTTCATCGGTTTGGAATTCTGGTCTGAGAATCGGCACTTTCCTGGACCCGCAAGTGGAACGCACCATCGAGCTTTGCGTCCAGGGAAAAGGTGGCAGTCTTAGGCTCTCAGGTGCCAGTGATGGGGCCCCATTACCTTTACAAAAAGCACAATGGCTTTCTGTCCTGGCACCTTTTCCCTGGGAGGAGTCTTCATTGGTCTGGAATTCTGGGCTGTAAAATGGCACTTTCTGGGACCAGCACGTGGCACGCACTGTCGTGCTTTGCGCCCAGGGAAAAGGAGGCAACCTCTGGCTCTCAGATGCCAATGACGGGCCCCCATTAACACTAGAAATGGAACAATCGCTTTCTGTCCTGGGAGCCCATTGCCTGGGAGGAGTCGTCATCCGTCTGGAATCCTGGGCTGAACAAAGCACTTTCTCTGACCTCCACGTGGCAGGCACCATCAAGCTTTGCGCCCAGGGAAAAGGTGGCAGCCTTGGGCTCTCAGGTGCCAATGATGGGGCCCCGTTAACACTAGAAAAATAACACTTGCTTTCTGTCCTGGCACCTTTTCCCAGGGAGGAATCTTCGTCCGTCTGGAAATCTGGGTTCAAATATGGCACTGCCCCAAACCCGCACAAGGCACACACCGTCGAGCTTTGCGCCCAGGGAAAAGGTGGCAGCCTTGGGCTCTCAGGTGCCAATGATGGTGCCCCATTACCCCTACAAAAGGCACAATGGCTTTCTGTCCTGGCACCTTTTCCCAGGGAGGAATCTTCATCGGTTTGGAATTCTAGTCTGAGAATCGGCACTTTCCTGGACCCGCAAGTGGAACGCACCATCGAGCTTTGCGTCCAGGGAAAAGGTGGCAGTCTTGGGCTCTCAGGTGTCAATGATGGGGCCCCATTACCTTTACAAAAAGCACAATGACTTTCTGTCCTGTGCACGTTTTCCCTGGGAGGAGTCTTCATTGGTCTGGAATTCTGGGCTGTAAAATGGCACTTTCTGGGACCAGCACGTGGCACGCAGTGTCGTGCTTTGCGCCCAGGGAAAAGGAGGCAACCTCTGGCTCTCAGATGCCAATGACGGGCCCCCATTAACACTAGAAATGGAACAATCGCTTTCTGTCATGGGAGCCTTTTCCCTGGGAGGAGTTGTCATCCGTCTGGAATCCTGGGCTGAACAAAGCACTTTCTCTGACCTCCACGTGGCAGGCACCATCAAGCTTTGCGCCCAGGGAAAAGGTGGCAGCCTTGGGCTCTCAGGTGCCAATGATGGGGCCCCGTTAACACTAGAAAAATAACACTTGCTTTCTGTCCTGACACCTTTTCCCAGGGAGGAATCTTCGTCCGTCTGGAAATCTGGGTTCAAAAATGGCACTGCCCCAAACCCGCACAAGGTACACACCGTGGAGCTTTGCGCCCAGGGAAAAGGTGGCAGCCTTTGGCTCTCAGGTGCCAATGATGGGTCCCCGTTAACACTAGATAAATAACAATCGCTTTCTGTCCTGGCACCTTTTCCCTGGGAGGAGTCTTCATTGGTCTGGAATTCTGGGCTGTAAAATGGCACTTTCTGGGACCAGCACGTGGCACGCACTGTCGTGCTTTGCGCCCAGGGAAAAGGAGGCAACCTCTGGCTCTCAGATGCCAATGACGGGCCCCCATTAACACTAGAAATGGAACAATCGCTTTCTGTCCTGGGAGCCTTTTCCCTGAGAGGAGTCGTCATCCGTCTGGAATCCTGGGCTGAACAAAGCACTTTCTCTGACCTGCACGTGGCACGCACCATCAAGCTTTGCGCCCAGGGAAAAGGTGGCAGCCCTGGGCTCTCAGCTGCCAATTTTGGGGCCCCATTAACACTAGAAAAGGCACAATGGCTTTCTGTCCTGGCACCTTTTCCCAGGGAGAAATCTTCGCTGGCCTGGAATTCTGGGATGAGAAACCGCACATTCCCAGACCCGCAAGTGGCACGCGCCGTCGACATTTGCGCCCAGGGAAAAGGTGGCAGCCTTGGGCTCTCAGGTGCCAATGATGGGGCCCCGTTAACACTAGAAAAATAACACTTGCTTTCTGTCCTGGCACCTTTTCCCAGGGAGGAATCTTCATCGGTTTGGAATTCTGGTCTGAGAATCGGCACTTTCCTGGACCCGTAAGTGGAACGCACCATCGAGCTTTGCGTCCAGGGAAAAGGTGGCAGTCTTGGGCTCTCAGGTGCCAATGATGGGGCCCCATTACCTTTACAAAAAGCACAACAGCTTTCTGTCCTGGCACCTTTTCCCTGGGAGGAGTCTTCATTGGTCTGGAATTCTGGGCTGTAAAATGGCACTTTCTGGGACCAGCACGTGGCACGCACTGTCGTGCTTTGCGCCCAGGGTAAAGGAGGAAACCTCTGGCTCTCAGATGCCAGTGACGGGCCCCCATTAACACTAGAAATGGAACAATCGCTTTCTGTCCTGGGAGCCTTTTCCCTGGGAGGAGTCGTCATCTGTCTGGAATCCTGGGCTGACAAAGCACTTTCTCTGACCTCCACGTGGCAGGCACCATCAAGCTTTGCCCCCAGGGAAAAGGTGGCAGCCTTGGGCTCTCAGGTGCCAATGATGGGTCCCCGTTAACACTAGAAAAATAACACTTGCTTTCTGTCCTGGCACCTTTTCCCAGGGAGGAATCTTCGTCCGTCTGGAAATCTGGGTTCAAAAATGGCACTGCCCCGAAGCCGCACAAAATACACACCGTTGAGCTTTGCGCCCAGGGAAAAGGTGGCAGCCTTGGGCTTACAGGTGCCGATGATGGTGCCCCATTACCCCTACAAAAGGCACAATGGCTTTCTGTCCTGGCACCTTTTCCCCGGGAGGAATCTTCATCAGTTTGGAATTCTGGTCTGAGAATCGGCACTATCCTGGACCCGCAAGTGGAACGCACCATCGAGCTTTGCGCCCAGGGAAAAGGTGGCAGTCTTAGGCTCTCAGGTGCCGGTGATGGGGCCCCATTACCTTTACAAAAGGCACAATGGCTTTCTGTCCTGGCACCTTTTCCCTGGGAGGAGTCTTCATTGGTCTGGAATTCTGGGCTGTAAAATGGCACTTTCTGGGACCAGCACGTGGCACGCACTGTCGTGCTTTGCGCCCAGGGAAAAGGAGGCAACCTCTGGCTCTCAGATGCCAATGACGGGCCCCCATTAACACTAGAAATGGAACAATCGCTTTCTGTCCTGGGAGCCTTTTCCCTGGGAGGAGTCGTCATCCGTCTGGAATCCTGGGCTGAACAAAGCACTTTCTCTGACCTGCACGTGGCAGGCACCATCAAGCTTTGCGCCCAGGGAAAAGGTGGCAGCCTTGGGCTCTCAGGTGCCAATGATGGGGCCCCGTTAACACTAGCAAAATAACACTTGCTTTCTGTCCTGGCACCTTTTCCCAGGGAGGAATCTTCGTCCGTCTGGAAATCTGGGTTCAAAAATGGCACTGCCCCAAACCCGCACAAGGTACACACCGTCGTGCGTTGCGCCCAGGGAAAAGTGGGCAGCCTTGGCGTCTCAGGTGCCAATGATGGGGCCCCGTTAAAACTAGAAAAATAACACTTGCTTTCTGTCCTGGCACCTTTTCCCAGGGAGGAATCTTCATCGGTTTGGAATTCTGGTCTGAGAATCGGCACCTTCCTGGACCCGCAATTGGAACGCACCATCGAGCTTTGCGCCCAGGGTAAAGGAGGCAACCTCTGGCTCTCAGATGCCAATGACGGGCCCCCATTAACACTAGAAAAGGCACAATCACTTTCTGTCCTGGCACCTTTTCCCAGGGAGCAATCTTCCCTGGCCTGGAATTCTGGGATGAGAAACGGCATATTCCCGGACTTGCAAGTGGCACGCGCCGTCGACATTTGCGCCCAGGGAAAAGGTGGCAGCCTTGGGCTCTCAGGTGCCAATGATGGGGCCCCGTTAACACTAGAAAAATAACACTTGCTTTCTGTCCTGGCACCTTTTCCCAGGGAGGAATCTTCATCGGTTTGGAATTCTGGTCTGAGAATCGGCACTTTCCTGGACCCGCAAGTGGAACGCACCATCGAGCTTTGCGTCCAGGGAAAAGGTGGCAGCCCTGGGCTCTCAGGTGCCAATGATGGGGCCCCATTACCCCTCGAAAATTAACAATGGTTTTCTGTCCTGGCACCTTTTCCCAGGGAGGAATCTTCATTGGTCTGGAATTCTGGGCTGGAAAGGGCTCTTTCCCTTACCCGCATGTGGCACGCACCGTCGAGCTTTGCGCCCAGGGAAAAGGTGGCAGCCCTGGGCTCTCAGCTGCCAATTTTGGGGCCCCATTAACCCTAGAAAAGGCACAATCGCTTTCTGTCCTGGCACCTTTTCCCAGGGAGAAATCTTCGCTGGCCTAGAATTCTGGGATGAGAAAGGGCACATTCCCGGACTTGCAAGTGGCACACCCCATCGACATCTGCGCCCAGGGAAAAGGTGGCAGCCTTGGGCTCTCAGGTGCCAATGATGGGGCCCCGTTAACACTAGAAAAATAACACTTGCTTTCTGTCCTGGCACCTTTTCCAAGGGAGGAATCTTCGTCCGTCTGGAAATCTGGGTTCAAAAATGGCACTGCCCCAAACCCGCATAAGGTACACACCGTGGAGCTTTGCGCCCAGGGAAAAGGTGGCAGCCTTGGGCTCTCAGGTGCCAATGATGGTGCCCCATTACCCCTACAAAAGGCACAATGGCTTTCTGTCCTGGCACCTTTTCCCAGGGAGGAATCTTCATCGGTTTGGAATTCTGGTCTGAGAATCGGCACTTTCCTGGACCCGCAAGTGGAACGCACCATCGAGGTTCGCGTCCAGGGAAAAGGTGGCAGTCTTAGGCTCTCAGGTGCCAATGATGGGGCCCCATTACCTTTACAAAAAGCACAATGGCTTTCTGTCCTGGCACCTTTTCCCTGGGAGGAGTCTTCATTGGTCTGGAATTCTGGGCTGCAAAATGGACTTTTCTGGGACCAGCACGTGGCATGCACTGTCGTGCTTTGCGCCCAGGGAAAAGGAGGCAACCTCTGGCTCTCAGATGCCAATGACGGGCCCCCATTAACAGTAGAAATGGAACAATCGCTTTCTGTCCTGGGAGCCTTTTCCCTGGGAGGAGTCGTCATCCGTCTGGAATCCTGGGCTGAACAAAACACTTTCTCTGACCTCCACGTGGCAGGCACCATCAAGCTTTGCGCCCAGGGAAAAGGTGGCAGCCTTGGGCTCTCAGGTGCCAATGATGGGGCCCCGTTAACACTAGAAAAATAACACTTGCTTTCTGTCCTGGCACCTTTTCCCAGGGAGGAATCTTCGTCCGTCTGGAAATCTGGGTTCATAAATGGCACTGCCCCAAACCCGCACAAGGTACACACCGTCGAGCTTTGCGCCCAGGGAAAAGTGGGAAGCCTTGGCGTCTCAGGTGCCAATGATGGGGCCCCGTTAACACTAGAAAAATAACACTTGCTTTCTGTCCTGGCACCTTTTCCCAGGGAGGAATCTTCATCGGTTTGGAATTCTGGTCTGAGAATCGGCACTTTCCTGGACCCGCAAGTGGAACGCACCATCGAGCTTTGCATCCAGGGAAAAGGTGGCAGTCTTGGGCACTCAGGTGCCAATGATGGGGCCCCATTACCTTTACAAAAAGCACAATGACTTTCTGTCCTGGCACCTTTTCCCTGGGAGGAGACTTCATTGGTCTGGAATTCTGGGCTGTAAAATGGCACTTTCTGGTACCAGCACGTGGCACGCACTGTCGTGCTTTGCGCCCAGGGAACAGGAGGCAACCTCTTGCTTTCAGATGCCAATGACGGGCCCCCATTAACACTAGAAATGGAACAATCGCTTTCTGTCCTGGGAGCCTTTTCCCTGGGAGGAGTTGTCATCCGTCTGGAATCCTGGGCTGAACAAAGCACTTTCTCTGACCTGCATGTGGCACGCACCATCTAGCTTTGCGCCCAGGGAAAAGGTGGCAGCCTTGGGCTCTCAGGTGCCAATGATGGGTCCCCATTAACACTAGATAAGTAAGAATCTCTTTCTGTCCTGGCACATTTTCCCTGGGAGGTATTTTCATCCGTCTGGAATTGTGGCCTGAAAAATGGCACTTCCCCGGACCTGCAAGTGGAACGCACCGTCGTGCTTTGCGCCCAGGGAAAAGGTGGCAGCCCTGGGCTCTCAGGTGCTAATGATGGGGCCCCATTACCCCTAGAAAAGGAACAATGGTTTTCTGTCCTGGCACCTTTTCCCAGGGTGGAATCTTCATTGGTCTGGAATTCTGGGCTGGAAAGGGCTCTTTCCCTTACCCGCATGTGGCACGCACCGTCGAGCTTTGCGCCCAGGGAAAAGGTGGCAGCCCTGGGCTCTCAGCTGCCAATTTTGGGGCCCCATTAACCCTAGAAAAGGCACAATCGCTTTCTGTCCCTTCACCGTTTCCCAGGGAGAAATCTTCGCCGGCCTGGAATTCTGGGATGAGAAAGGGCACATTCCCGGACTTGCAAGTGGCACGCGCCATCGACATCTGTGCCCAGCGTAAAGGTGGCAGCCTTGGGCTCTCAGGTGCCAGTGATGGGGCCCCGTTAACACTAGAAAAATAACACTTGCTTTCTGTCCTGGCACTTTTTCCCAGGGAGGAATCTTCGTCCGTCTGGAAATCTGGGTTCAAAAATGCCACTGCCCCAAACCCGCACAAGGTACACACCGTCGAGCTTTGCGCCCAGGGAAAAGGGGGCATCCTTGGGCTCTCAGGTGCCAATGATGGTGCCCCATTACCCCTACAAAAGGCACAATGGCTTTCTGTCCTGGCACCTTTTCCCAGGGAGGAATCTTCATCGGTTTGGAATTGTGGTCTGAGAATCGGCACTTTCCTGGACCCGCAAGTGGAACGCACCATCGAGCTTTGCGTCCAGGGAAAAGGTGGCAGTCTTGGGCTCTCAGGTGCCAATGATGGGGCCCCATTACCTTTACAAAAAGCACAATGGCTTTCTGTCCTGGCACCTTTTCCCTGGGAGGAGTCTTCATTGGTCTGGAATTCTGGGCTGTAAAATGGCACTTTCTGGGACCAGCACGTGGCATGCACTGTCGTGCTTTGCGCCCAGGGAAAAGGAGGCAACCTCTGGCTCTCAGATGCCAATGACGGGCCCCCCTTGACACTAGAAATGGAACAATCGCTTTCTGTCCTGGGAGCCTTTTCCCTGGGAGGAGTTGTCATCCATCTGAAATTCTGGGCTGAACAAAGCACTTTCTCTGACCTGCACGTGGCACGCACCGTCGTGCTTTGCGGCCAGGGAACAGGTGGCAGCCTTGGGCTCTCAGGTGCCAATGATGGGTCCCCGTTAACACTAGATAAATAACAATCGCTTTCTGTCCTGGCACCTTTTCCCTGGGAGGAATCTTCATTGGTCTGGAATTCTGGGCTGAAAAGGGCTCTTTCCCTTACCCGCATGTGGCACGCACCGTCGAGCTTTGCGCCCAGGGAAAAGGTGGCAGCCCTGGGCTCTCAGCTGCCAATTTTGGGGCCCCATTAACCCTAGACAAGGCACAATGGCTTTCTGTCCTCGCACCTTTTCCCAGGGAGAAATCTTCGCTGGCCTGGAATTCTGGGATGAGAATCGGCACATTCCCGGACTTGCAAGTGGCACGCGCCATCGACATCTGTGCCCAGGGAAAAGGTGGCAGCCTTGGGCTCTCAGATGCCAATGATGGGGCCTTGTTAACACTAGAAAAATAACACTTGCTTTCTGTCCTGGCACCTTTTCCCAGGGAGGAATCTTCATCGGTTTGGAATTGTGGTCTGAGAATCGGCACTTTCCTGGACCCGCAAAGTGGAACGCACCATCGAGCTTTGCGTCCAGGGAAAAGGTGGCAGTCTTGGGCTCTCAGGTGCCAATGATGGGGCCCCATTACCTTTACAAAAAGCACAATGGCTTTCTGTCCTAGCACCTTTTCCCTGGGAGGAGTCTTCATTGGTCTGGAATTCTGGGCTGTAAAATGGCATTTTCTGGGACCAGCACGTGGCACGCACTGTCGTGCTTTGCGCCCAGGGAAAAGGAGGCAACCTCTGGCTCTCAGATGCCAATGACGGGCCCCCATTAACACTAGAAATGGAACAATCGCTTTCTGTCCTGGGAGCCTTTTCCCTGGGAGGAGTTGTCATCCATCTGGAATCCTGGGCTGAACAAAGCACTTTCTCTGACCTGCATGTGGCACGCACCATCTAGCTTTGCGTCCAGGGAAAAGGTGGCAGCCTTGGGCCCTCAGGTGCCAATGATGGGTCCCCATTAACACTAGATAAATAACACTCGCTTTCTGTCCTGGCACCTTTTCCCTGGGAGGAATTTTCATCCGTCTGGAATTCTGTGCTGAAAAACGGCACTTCCCCGGACCTGCAAGTGGAACGCACCGTCGTGCTTTGCGCCCAGGGAAAAGGTGGCAGCCTTGGGCTCTCAGGTGCCAATGATGGGGCCCCATTACCCCTAGAAAAAGAACAATGGTTTTCTGTCCTGGCACCTCTTCCCAGGGAGGAATCTTCATTGGTCTGGAATTCTGGGCTGAAAAGGGCTCTTTCCCTTACCCGCATGTGGCACGCACCGTCGAGCTTTGCGCCCAGGGAAAAGGTGGCAGCCTTGCGCTCTCAGCTGCCAATTTTGGAGCCCCATTGCCCCTAGAAAAGGCACAATCACTTTCTGTCCTGGCACCTTTTCCCAGGGAGAAATCTTCGCTGGCCTGGAATTCTGGGATGAGAAACGGCACATTCCCGGACTTGCAAGTGGCACGCACCGTCGAGCTTTGCGCCCAGGGAAAAGGTGGCAGCCTTGGGCTCTCAGGTGCCAATGATGGGGCCCCGTTAACACTAGAAAAATAACACTTGCTTTCTGTCCTGGCACCTTTTCCCAGGGAGGAATCTTCATTGGTCTGGAATTCTGGGCAGTAAAATGGCACTTTCTGGGACCAGCACGTGGCACGCACTGTCGTGCTTTGCGCCCAGGGAAAAGGAGGCAACCTCTGGCTCTCAGATGCCAATGACGGGCCCCCATTGACACTAGAAATGGAACAATCGCTTTCTGTCCTGGGAGCCTTTTCCCTGGGAGGAGTCGTCATCCGTCTGGAATCCTGGGCTGAACAAAGCACTTTCTCTGACCTGCATGTGGCAGGCACCATCAAGCTTTGCGCCCAGGGAAAAGGTGGCAGCCTTGGGCTCTCAGGTGCCAATGATGGGGCCCCGTTAAAACTAGAAAAATAACACTTGCTTTCTGTCCTGGCACCTTTTCCCAGGGAGGAATCTTCGTCCGTCTGGAAATCTGGGTTCAAAAATGGCACTGCCCCAAAACCGCACAAGGTACACACCGTCGAGCTTTGCGCCCAGGGAAAAGTGGGCAGCCTTGGGCTCTCAGGTGCCAATGATGGTGCCTCATTACCCCTACAATAGGCACAATGGCTTTCTGTCCTGGCACCTTTTCCCAGGGAGGAATCTTCATCGGTTTGGAATTGTGGTCTGAGAATCGGCACTTTCCTGGACCAGCAAGTGGAACGCGCCATCGAGCTTTGCGCCCAGGGAAAAGGTGGCAGTCTTAGGCTCTCAGGTGCCAATGATGGGGCCCCATTACCTTTACAAAAAGCACAATGGCTTTCTGTCCTGGCACCTTTTCCCTGGGAGGAGTCTTCATTGGTCTGGAATTCTGGGCTGTAAAATGGACCTTTCTGGGACCAGCACGTGGCACGCACTGTCGTGCTTTGCGCCCAGGGAAAAGGAGGCAACCTCTGGCTCTCAGATGCCAATGACGGGCCCCCATTAACACTAGAAATGGAACAATCGCTTTCTGTCCTGGGAGCCTTTTCCCTGGGAGGAGTTGTCATCCGTCTGGAATCCTGGGCTGAACAAAGCACTTTCTCTGACCTGCATGTGGCACGCACCATCTAGCTTTGCGTCCAGGGAAAAGGTGGCAGCCTTGGGCTCTCAGGTGCCAATGATGGGTCCCCATTAACACTAGATAAATAACACTCGCTTTCTGTCCTGGCACCTTTTCCCAGGGAGGAATCTTCATCGGTTTGGAATTCTGGTCTGAGAATCGGCACTTTCCTGGACACGCAAGTGGAACGCACCATCGAGCTTTGCATCCAGGGAAAAGGTGGCAGTCTTGGGCTCTCAGGTGCCAATGATGGGGCCCCATTACCTTTACAAAAAGCACAATGGCTTTCTGTCCTGGCACCTTTTCCCTGGGAGGAGTCTTCATTGGTCTGGAATTCTGGGCTGTAAAATGGCACTTTCTGGGACCAGCACGTGACACGCACTGTCGTGCTTTGCGCCCAGGGAAAAGGAGGCAACCTCTGGCTCTCAGATGCCAATGACGGGCCCCCATTAACACTAGAAATGGAACAATCGCTTTCTGTCCTGGGAGCCTTTTCCCTGGGAGGAGTTGTCATCCGTCTGAAATTCTGGGCTGAACAAAGCACTTTCTCTGACCTGCAAGTGGCACGCACCATCTAGCTTTGCGTCCAGGGAAAAGGTGGCAGCCTTGGGCTCTCGGGTCCCCATTAACACTAGATAAATAACACTCGCTTTCTGTCCTGGCACCTTTTCCCTGGGAGGAATTTTCATCCGTCTGGATTTCTGTGCTGAAAAACGGCACTGCCCCGGACCTGCAAGTGGAACGCACCGTCGTGCTTTGCGCCCAGGGAAAAGGTGGCAGCCTTGGGCTCTCAGGTGCCAATGATGGGGCCCCATTACCCCTAGAAAAAGAACAATGGTTTTCTGTCCTGGCACATTTTCCCAGGGAGGAATCTTCATTGGTCTGGAATTCTGGGCTGAAAAGGGCTCTTTCCCTTACCCGCATGTGGCACGCACCGTCGAGCTTTGCGCCCAGGGAAAAGGTGGCAGCCTTGGGCTCTCAGCTGCCAATTTTGGAGCCCCAGTAACCCTAGAAAAGGCACAATCACTTTCTGTCCTGGCACCTTTTCCCAGGGAGAAATCTTCGCTGGCCTGGAATTCTGGGATGAGAAACGGCACATTCCCGGACTTGCAAGTGGCACGCACCGTCGACATTTTCGCGCAGAGGGAAAAGGGGGCAGCCTTGGGCTCTCAGGTGCCAATGATGGGGCCCCGTTAACACTAGAAAAATAACACTTGCTTTCTGTCCTGGCACCTTTTCCCAGGGAGGAATCTTCATCAGTTTGGAATTCTGGTCTGAGAATCGGCACTTTCCTGGACCCGCAAGTGGAACGCACCATCGAGCTTTGCGTCCAGGGAAAAGGTGGCAGTCTTGGGCTCTCAGGTGCCAATGATGGGGCCCCATTACCTTTACAAAAAGCACAATGGCTTTCTGTCCTGGCACCTTTTCCCTGGGAGGAGTCTTCATTGGTCTGGAATTCTGGGCTGTAAAATGGCATTTTCTGGGACCAGCACGTGGCACGCACTGTCGTGCTTTGCGCCCAGGGAAAAGGAGGCAACCTCTGGCTCTCAGATGCCAATGACGGGCCCCCATTAACACTAGAAATGGAACAATCGCTTTCTGTCCTGGGAGCCCTTTCCCTGGGAGGAGTTGTCATCCGTCTGGAATCCTGGGCTGAACAAAGCACTTTCTCTGACCTGCACGTGGCAGGCACCATCAAGCTTTGCGCCCAGGGAAAAGGTGGCAGCCTTGGGCTCTCAGGTGCCAATGATGGGTCCCCGTTAACACTAGAAAAATAACACTTGCTTTCTGTCCTGGCACCTTTTCCCAGGGAGGAATCTTCGTCCGTCTGGAAATCTGGGTTCAAAAATGGCACTGCCCCAAACCCGAACAAGGTACACACCGTCGAGCTTTGCGCCCAGGGAAAAGGGGGCAGCCTTGGGCTCTCAGGTGCCAATGATGGTGCCCCATTACCCCTACAAAAGGCACAATGGCTTTCTGTCCTGGCACCTTTTCCCAGGGAGGAATCTTCATCGGTTTGGAATTCTGGTCTGAGAATCGGCACTTTTCTGGACCCTCAAGTGGAACGCATCATCGAGCTTTGCACCAAGGGTAAAGGTGGCAGTCTTGGGCTCTCAGGTGCCAATGATGGGGCCCCATTACCTTTACAAAAAGCACAATGGCTTTCTGTCCTGGCACCTTTTCCCTGGGAGGAGTCTTCATTGGTCTGGAATTCTGGGCTGTAAAATGGCACTTTCTGGGACTAGCACGTGGCATGCACTGTCATGCTTTGCGCCCAGGGAAAAGGAGGCAACCTCTGGCTCTCAGATGCCAATGACGGGCCCCCATTAACACTAGAAATGGAACAATCGCTTTCTGTCCTGGGAGCCTTTTCCCTGGGAGGAGTTGTCATCCGTCTGAAATTCTGGGCTGAACAAAGCACTTTCTCTGACCTGCACGTGGCAGGCACCATCAAGCTTTGCGCCCAGGGAAAAGGTGGCAGCCTTGGGCTCTCAGGTGCCAATGATGGGTCCCCGTTAACACTAGATAAATAACAATCGCTTTCTGTCCTGGCACCTTTTCCCAGGGAGGAATCTTCGTCCGTCTGGAAATCTGGGTTCAAAAATGGCACTGCCCCAAACCCGCACAAGGTACACACCGTCGAGCTTTGCGCCCAGGGAAAAGGTGGCAGCCCTGGGCTCTCAGCTGCCAATTTCGGGGCCCCATTACCCGTAGAAAAGTCACAATGGCTTTCGGTCCTGGCACCTTTTCCCAGGGAGAAATCTTCTCCGGCCTGGAATTCTGGGATGAGAAACGGCACATTCCCGGACTTGCAACTGGCACGCGCCATCGACATCTGCGCCCAGGGAAAAGGTGGCAGCCTTGGGCTCTCAGGTGCCAATGATGGGGCCCCGTTAACACTAGAAAAATAACACTTGCTTTCTGTCCTGGCACCTTTTCCCAGGGAGGAATCTTCATCAGTTTGGAATTCTGGTCTGAGAATCGGCACTTTCCTGGACACGCAAGTGGAACGCACCATCGAGCTTTGCGTCCAGGGAAAAGGTGGCAGTCTTGGGCTCTCAGGTGCCAATGATGGGGCCCCATTACCTTTACAAAAAGCACAATGGCTTTCTGTCCTGGCACCTTTTCCCTGGGAGGAGTCTTCATTGGTCTGGAATTCTGGGCTGTAAAATGGCAATTTCTGGGACCAGCACGTGGCATGCACTGTCGTGCTTTGCGCCCAGGGAAAAGGAGGCAACCTCTGGCTCTCAGATGCCAATGACGGGCCCCCATTAACACTAGAAATGGAACAATCGCTTTCTGTCCTGGGAGCCCTTTGCCTGGGAGGAGTCGTCATCCGTCTGGAATCCTGGGCTGAACAAAGCACTTTCTCTGACCTGCACGTGGCAGGCACCATCAAGCTTTGCGCCCAGGGAAAAGGTGGCAGCCTTGGTCTCTCAGGTGCCAATGATGGGGCCCCGTTAACACTAGAAAAATAACACTTGCTTTCTGTCCTGGCACCTTTTCCCTGGGAGGAATCTTCGTCCGTCTGGAAATCTGGGTTCAAAAATGGCACTGCCCCAAACCCGCAGAAGGTACACACCGTGGAGCTTTGCGCCCAGGGAAAAGGGGGCATCCTTGGGCTCTCAGGTGCCAATGATGGTGCCCCATTACCCCTACAAAAGGCACAATGGCTTTCTGTCCTGGCACCTTTTCCCAGGGAGGAATCTTCATCGGTTTGGAATTCTGGTCTGAGAATCGGCACTTTCCTGGACCCTCAAGTGGAACGCATCATCGAGCTTTGCACCCAGGGAAAAGGTGGCAGCCTTGGGCTCTCAGGTGCCAATGATGGGGCCCCGTTAACACTAGAAAAATAACACTTGCTTTCTGTCCTGGCACCTTTTCCCAGGGAGGAATCTTCGTCCGTCTGGAAATCTGGGTTCAAAAATGGCACTGCCCCAAACCCGAACAAGGTACACACCGTCGAGCTTTGCGCCCAGGGAAAAGGGGGCAGCCTTGGGCTCTCAGGTGCCAATGATGGTGCCCCATTACCCCTACAAAAGGCACAATGGCTTTCTGTCCTGGCACCTTTTCCCAGGGAGGAATCTTCATCGGTTTGGAATTCTGGTCTGAGAATCGGCACTTTTCTGGACCCTCAAGTGGAACGCATCATCGAGCTTTGCACCAAGGGTAAAGGTGGCAGTCTTGGGCTCTCAGGTGCCAATGATGGGGCCCCATTACCTTTACAAAAAGCACAATGGCTTTCTGTCCTGGCACCTTTTCCCTGGGAGGAGTCTTCATTGGTCTGGAATTCTGGGCTGTAAAATGGCACTTTCTGGGACTAGCACGTGGCATGCACTCTCATGCTTTGCGCCCAGGGAAATGGAGGCAACCTCTGGCTCTCAGATGCCAATGACGGGCCCCCATTAACACTAGAAATGGAACAATCGCTTTCTGTCCTGGGAGCCTTTTCCCTGGGAGGAGTTGTCATCCGTCTGAAATTCTGGGCTGAACAAAGCACTTTCTCTGACCTGCACGTGGCAGGCACCATCTAGCTTTGCGCCCAGGGAAAAGGTGGCAGCCTTGGGCTCTCAGGTGCCAATGATGGGTCCCCGTTAACACTAGATAAATAACAATCGCTTTCTGTCCTGGCACCTTTTCCCAGGGAGGAATCTTCGTCCGTCTGGAAATCTGGGTTCAAAAATGGCACTGCCCCAAACCCGCACAAGGTACACACCGTCGAGCTTTGCGCCCAGGGAAAAGGTGGCAGCCCTGGGCTCTCAGCTGCCAATTTCGGGGCCCCATTACCCGTAGAAAAGTCACAATGGCTTTCGGTCCTGGCACCTTTTCCCAGGGAGAAATCTTCTCCGGCCTGGAATTCTGGGATGAGAAACGGCACATTCCCGGACTTGCAACTGGCACGCGCCATCGACATCTGCGCCCAGGGAAAAGGTGGCAGCCTTGGGCTCTCAGGTGCCAATGATGGGGCCCCGTTAACACTAGAAAAATAACACTTGCTTTCTGTCCTGGCACCTTTTCCCAGGGAGGAATCTTCATCAGTTTGGAATTCTGGTCTGAGAATCGGCACTTTCCTGGACACGCAAGTGGAACGCACCATCGAGCTTTGCGTCCAGGGAAAAGGTGGCAGTCTTGGGCTCTCAGGTGCCAATGATGGGGCCCCATTACCTTTACAAAAAGCACAATGGCTTTCTGTCCTGGCACCTTTTCCCTGGGAGGAGTCTTCATTGGTCTGGAATTCTGGGCTGTAAAATGGCAATTTCTGGGACCAGCACGTGGCATGCACTGTCGTGCTTTGCGCCCAGGGAAAAGGAGGCAACCTCTGGCTCTCAGATGCCAATGACGGGCCCCCATTAACACTAGAAATGGAACAATCGCTTTCTGTCCTGGGAGCCCTTTGCCTGGGAGGAGTCGTCATCCGTCTGGAATCCTGGGCTGAACAAAGCACTTTCTCTGACCTGCACGTGGCAGGCACCATCAAGCTTTGCGCCCAGGGAAAAGGTGGCAGCCTTGGTCTCTCAGGTGCCAATGATGGGGCCCCGTTAACACTAGAAAAATAACACTTGCTTTCTGTCCTGGCACCTTTTCCCTGGGAGGAATCTTCGTCCGTCTGGAAATCTGGGTTCAAAAATGGCACTGCCCCAAACCCGCAGAAGGTACACACCGTGGAGCTTTGCGCCCAGGGAAAAGGGGGCATCCTTGGGCTCTCAGGTGCCAATGATGGTGCCCCATTACCCCTACAAAAGGCACAATGGCTTTCTGTCCTGGCACCTTTTCCCAGGGAGGAATCTTCATCGGTTTGGAATTCTGGTCTGAGAATCGGCACTTTCCTGGACCCTCAAGTGGAACGCATCATCGAGCTTTGCACCCAGGGAAAAGGTGGCAGTCTTGGGCTCTCAGGTGCCAATGATAGGGCCCCATTACCTTTACAAAAAGCACAATGGCTTTCTGTCCTGGCACCTTTTCCCTGGGAGGAGTCTTCATTGGTCTGGAATTCTGGGCTGTAAAATGGCATTTTCTGGGACCAGCACGTGGCACGCACTGTCGTGCTTTGCGCCCAGGGAAAAGGAGGCAACCTCTGGCTCTCAGATGCCAATGACGGGCCCCCATTAACACTAGAAATGGAACAATCGCTTTCTGTCCTGGGAGCCTTTTCCCCGGGAGGAGGTTCATCCGTCTGAAATTCTGGGCTGAACAAAGCACTTTCTCTGACCTGCACGTGGCAGGCACCATCTAGCTTTGCGCCCAGGGAAAAGGTGGCAGCCTTGGGCTCTCAGGTGCCAATGATGGGTCCCCGTTAACACTAGATAAATAACACTTGCTTTCTGTCCTGGCACCTTTTCCCTGGGAGGAGTCTTCATTGGTCTGGAATTCTGGGCTGAAAAGGGCTCTTTCCCTTACCCGCATGTGGCACGCACCGTCGAGCTTTGCGCCCAGGGAAAAGGGGGCAGCCTTGGGCTCTCAGGTGCCAATGATGGGGCCCCGTTAACACTAGAAAAATAACACTTGCTTTCTGTCCTGGCACCTTTTCCCAGGGAGGAATCTTCGTCCGTCTGGAAATCTGGGTTCAAAAATGGCACTGCCCCAAACCCGCACAAGGTACACACCGTCGAGCTTTGCGCCCAGGGAAAAGGGGGCAGCCTTGGGCTCTCAGGTGCCAATGATGGGGCCCCGTTAACACTAGAAAAATAACACTTGCTTTCTGTCCTGGCACCTTTTCCCAGGGAGGAATCTTCATCAGTCTGGAATTCTGGTCTGAGAATCGGCACTTTCCTGGACCCGCAAGTGGAACGCACCATCGAGCTTTGCGTCCAGGGAAAAGGTGGCAGTCTTGGGCTCTCAGGTGCCAATGATGGGGCCCCATTACCTTTACAAAAAGCACAATGGCTTTCTGTCCTGGCACCTTTTCCCTGGGAGGAGTCTTCATTGGTCTGGAATTCTGGGCTGTAAAATGGCATTTTCTGGGACCAGCACGTGGCACGCACTGTCGTGCTTTGCGCCCAGGGAAAAGGAGGCAACCTCTGGCTCTCAGATGCCAATGACGGGCCCCCATTAACACTAGAAATGGAACAATCGCTTTCTGTCCTGGGAGCCCTTTCCCTGGGAGGAGTTGTCATCCGTCTGGAATCCTGGGCTGAACAAAGCACTTTCTCTGACCTGCACGTGGCAGGCACCATCAAGCTTTGCGCCCAGGGAAAAGGTGGCAGCCTTGGGCTCTCAGGTGCCAATGATGGGGCCCCGTTAACACTAGAAAAATAACACTTGCTTTCTGTCCTGGCACCTTTTCCCAGGGAGGAATCTTCGTCCGTCTGGAAATCTGGGTTCAAAAATGGCACTGCCCCAAACCCGAACAAGGTACACACCGTCGAGCTTTGCGCCCAGGGAAAAGGGGGCAGCCTTGGGCTCTCAGGTGCCAATGATGGTGCCCCATTACCCCTACAAAAGGCACAATGGCTTTCTGTCCTGGCACCTTTTCCCAGGGAGGAATCTTCATCGGTTTGGAATTCTGGTCTGAGAATCGGCACTTTTCTGGACCCTCAAGTGGAACGCATCATCGAGCTTTGCACCAAGGGTAAAGGTGGCAGTCTTGGGCTCTCAGGTGCCAATGATGGGGCCCCATTACCTTTACAAAAAGCACAATGGCTTTCTGTCCTGGCACCTTTTCCCTGGGAGGAGTCTTCATTGGTCTGGAATTCTGGGCTGTAAAATGGCACTTTCTGGGACTAGCACGTGGCATGCACTGTCATGCTTTGCGCCCAGGGAAAAGGAGGCAACCTCTGGCTCTCAGATGCCAATGACGGGCCCCCATTAACACTAGAAATGGAACAATCGCTTTCTGTCCTGGGAGCCTTTTCCCTGGGAGGAGTTGTCATCCGTCTGAAATTCTGGGCTGAACAAAGCACTTTCTCTGACCTGCACGTGGCAGGCACCATCTAGCTTTGCGCCCAGGGAAAAGGTGGCAGCCTTGGGCTCTCAGGTGCCAATGATGGGTCCCCGTTAACACTAGATAAATAACAATCGCTTTCTGTCCTGGCACCTTTTCCCAGGGAGGAATCTTCGTCCGTCTGGAAATCTGGGTTCAAAAATGGCACTGCCCCAAACCCGCACAAGGTACACACCGTCGAGCTTTGCGCCCAGGGAAAAGGTGGCAGCCCTGGGCTCTCAGCTGCCAATTTCGGGGCCCCATTAACCGTAGAAAAGTCACAATGGCTTTCGGTCCTGGCACCTTTTCCCAGGGAGAAATCTTCTCCGGCCTGGAATTCTGGGATGAGAAACGGCACATTCCCGGACTTGCAACTGGCACGCGCCATCGACATCTGCGCCCAGGGAAAAGGTGGCAGCCTTGGGCTCTCAGGTGCCAATGATGGGGCCCCGTTAACACTAGAAAAATAACACTTGCTTTCTGTCCTGGCACCTTTTCCCAGGGAGGAATCTTCATCAGTTTGGAATTCTGGTCTGAGAATCGGCACTTTCCTGGACCCGCAAGTGGAACGCACCATCGAGCTTTGCGTCCAGGGAAAAGGTGGCAGTCTTGGGCTCTCAGGTGCCAATGATGGGGCCCCATTACCTTTACAAAAAGCACAATGGCTTTCTGTCCTGGCACCTTTTCCCTGGGAGGAGTCTTCATTGGTCTGGAATTCTGGGCTGTAAAATGGCAATTTCTGGGACCAGCACGTGGCATGCACTGTCGTGCTTTGCGCCCAGGGAAAAGGAGGCAACCTCTGGCTCTCAGATGCCAATGACGGGCCCCCATTAACACTAGAAATGGAACAATCGCTTTCTGTCCTGGGAGCCCTTTGCCTGGGAGGAGTCGTCATCCGTCTGGAATCCTGGGCTGAACAAAGCACTTTCTCTGACCTGCACGTGGCAGGCACCATCAAGCTTTGCGCCCAGGGAAAAGGTGGCAGCCTTGGTCTCTCAGGTGCCAATGATGGGGCCCCGTTAACACTAGAAAAATAACACTTGCTTTCTGTCCTGGCACCTTTTCCCTGGGAGGAATCTTCGTCCGTCTGGAAATCTGGGTTCAAAAATGGCACTGCCCCAAACCCGCAGAAGGTACACACCGTGGAGCTTTGCGCCCAGGGAAAAGGGGGCATCCTTGGGCTCTCAGGTGCCAATGATGGTGCCCCATTACCCCTACAAAAGGCACAATGGCTTTCTGTCCTGGCACCTTTTCCCAGGGAGGAATCTTCATCGGTTTGGAATTCTGGTCTGAGAATCGGCACTTTCCTGGACCCTCAAGTGGAACGCATCATCGAGCTTTGCACCCAGGGAAAAGGTGGCAGCCTTGGGCTCTCAGGTGCCAATGATGTGGCCCCGTTAACACTAGAAAAATAACACTTGCTTTCTGTCCTGGCACCTTTTCCCAGGGAGGAATCTTCGTCCGTCTGGAAATCTGGGTTCAAAAATGGCACTGCCCCAAACCCGAACAAGGTACACACCGTCGAGCTTTGCGCCCAGGGAAAAGGTGGCAGCCCTGGGCTCTCAGCTGCCAATTTCGGGGCCCCATTAACCGTAGAAAAGTCACAATGGCTTTCGGTCCTGGCACCTTTTCCCAGGGAGAAATCTTCTCCGGCCTGGAATTCTGGGATGAGAAACGGCACATTCCCGGACTTGCAACTGGCACGCGCCATCGACATCTGCGCCCAGGGAAAAGGTGGCAGCCTTGGGCTCTCAGGTGCCAATGATGGGGCCCCGTTAACACTAGAAAAATAACACTTGCTTTCTGTCCTGGCACCTTTTCCCAGGGAGGAATCTTCATCAGTTTGGAATTCTGGTCTGAGAATCGGCACTTTCCTGGACCCGCAAGTGGAACGCACCATCGAGCTTTGCGTCCAGGGAAAAGGTGGCAGTCTTGGGCTCTCAGGTGCCAATGATGGGGCCCCATTACCTTTACAAAAAGCACAATGGCTTTCTGTCCTGGCACCTTTTCCCTGGGAGGAGTCTTCATTGGTCTGGAATTCTGGGCTGTAAAATGGCAATTTCTGGGACCAGCACGTGGCATGCACTGTCGTGCTTTGCGCCCAGGGAAAAGGAGGCAACCTCTGGCTCTCAGATGCCAATGACGGGCCCCCATTAACACTAGAAATGGAACAATCGCTTTCTGTCCTGGGAGCCCTTTGCCTGGGAGGAGTCGTCATCCGTCTGGAATCCTGGGCTGAACAAAGCACTTTCTCTGACCTGCACGTGGCAGGCACCATCAAGCTTTGCGCCCAGGGAAAAGGTGGCAGCCTTGGTCTCTCAGGTGCCAATGATGGGGCCCCGTTAACACTAGAAAAATAACACTTGCTTTCTGTCCTGGCACCTTTTCCCTGGGAGGAATCTTCGTCCGTCTGGAAATCTGGGTTCAAAAATGGCACTGCCCCAAACCCGCAGAAGGTACACACCGTGGAGCTTTGCGCCCAGGGAAAAGGGGGCATCCTTGGGCTCTCAGGTGCCAATGATGGTGCCCCATTACCCCTACAAAAGGCACAATGGCTTTCTGTCCTGGCACCTTTTCCCAGGGAGGAATCTTCATCGGTTTGGAATTCTGGTCTGAGAATCGGCACTTTCCTGGACCCTCAAGTGGAACGCATCATCGAGCTTTGCACCCAGGGAAAAGGTGGCAGCCTTGGGCTCTCAGGTGCCAATGATGTGGCCCCGTTAACACTAGAAAAATAACACTTGCTTTCTGTCCTGGCACCTTTTCCCAGGGAGGAATCTTCGTCCGTCTGGAAATCTGGGTTCAAAAATGGCACTGCCCCAAACCCGAACAAGGTACACACCGTCGAGCTTTGCGCCCAGGGAAAAGGGGGCAGCCTTGGGCTCTCAGGTGCCAATGATGGTGCCCCATTACCCCTACAAAAGGCACAATGGCTTTCTGTCCTGGCACCTTTTCCCAGGGAGGAATCTTCATCGGTTTGGAATTCTGGTCTGAGAATCGGCACTTTTCTGGACCCTCAAGTGGAACGCATCATCGAGCTTTGCACCAAGGGTAAAGGTGGCAGTCTTGGGCTCTCAGGTGCCAATGATGGGGCCCCATTACCTTTACAAAAAGCACAATGGCTTTCTGTCCTGGCACCTTTTCCCTGGGAGGAGTCTTCATTGGTCTGGAATTCTGGGCTGTAAAATGGCACTTTCTGGGACTAGCACGTGGCATGCACTCTCATGCTTTGCGCCCAGGGAAATGGAGGCAACCTCTGGCTCTCAGATGCCAATGACGGGCCCCCATTAACACTAGAAATGGAACAATCGCTTTCTGTCCTGGGAGCCTTTTCCCTGGGAGGAGTTGTCATCCGTCTGAAATTCTGGGCTGAACAAAGCACTTTCTCTGACCTGCACGTGGCAGGCACCATCTAGCTTTGCGCCCAGGGAAAAGGTGGCAGCCTTGGGCTCTCAGGTGCCAATGATGGGTCCCCGTTAACACTAGATAAATAACACTTGCTTTCTGTCCTGGCACCTTTTCCCAGGGAGGAATCTTCGTCCGTCTGGAAATCTGGGTTCAAAAATGGCACTGCCCCAAACCCGCACAAGGTACACACCGTCGAGCTTTGCGCCCAGGGAAAAGGTGGCAGCCCTGGGCTCTCAGCTGCCAATTTCGGGGCCCCATTACCCGTAGAAAAGTCACAATGGCTTTCGGTCCTGGCACCTTTTCCCAGGGAGAAATCTTCTCCGGCCTGGAATTCTGGGATGAGAAACGGCACATTCCCGGACTTGCAACTGGCACGCGCCATCGACATCTGCGCCCAGGGAAAAGGTGGCAGCCTTGGGCTCTCAGGTGCCAATGATGGGGCCCCGTTAACACTAGAAAAATAACACTTGCTTTCTGTCCTGGCACCTTTTCCCAGGGAGGAATCTTCATCAGTTTGGAATTCTGGTCTGAGAATCGGCACTTTCCTGGACCCGCAAGTGGAACGCACCATCGAGCTTTGCGTCCAGGGAAAAGGTGGCAGTCTTGGGCTCTCAGGTGCCAATGATGGGGCCCCATTACCTTTACAAAAAGCACAATGGCTTTCTGTCCTGGCACCTTTTCCCTGGGAGGAGTCTTCATTGGTCTGGAATTCTGGGCTGTAAAATGGCAATTTCTGGGACCAGCACGTGGCATGCACTGTCGTGCTTTGCGCCCAGGGAAAAGGAGGCAACCTCTGGCTCTCAGATGCCAATGACGGGCCCCCATTAACACTAGAAATGGAACAATCGCTTTCTGTCCTGGGAGCCCTTTGCCTGGGAGGAGTCGTCATCCGTCTGGAATCCTGGGCTGAACAAAGCACTTTCTCTGACCTGCACGTGGCAGGCACCATCAAGCTTTGCACCCAGGGAAAAGGTGGCAGCCTTGGTCTCTCAGGTGCCAATGATGGGGCCCCGTTAACACTAGAAAAATAACACTTGCTTTCTGTCCTGGCACCTTTTCCCTGGGAGGAATCTTCGTCCGTCTGGAAATCTGGGTTCAAAAATGGCACTGCCCCAAACCCGCAGAAGGTACACACCGTGGAGCTTTGCGCCCAGGGAAAAGGGGGCATCCTTGGGCTCTCAGGTGCCAATGATGGTGCCCCATTACCCCTACAAAAGGCACAATGGCTTTCTGTCCTGGCACCTTTTCCCAGGGAGGAATCTTCATCGGTTTGGAATTCTGGTCTGAGAATCGGCACTTTCCTGGACCCTCAAGTGGAACGCATCATCGAGCTTTGCACCCAGGGAAAAGGTGGCAGTCTTGGGCTCTCAGGTGCCAATGATGGGGCCCCATTACCTTTACAAAAAGCACAATGGCTTTCTGTCCTGGCACCTTTTCCCTGGGAGGAGTCTTCATTGGTCTGGAATTCTGGGCTGTAAAATGGCATTTTCTGGGACCAGCACGTGGCACGCACTGTCGTGCTTTGCGCCCAGGGAAAAGGAGGCAACCTCTGGCTCTCAGATGCCAATGACGGGCCCCCATTAACACTAGAAATGGAACAATCGCTTTCTGTCCTGGGAGCCTTTTCCCCGGGAGGAGGTTCATCCGTCTGAAATTCTGGGCTGAACAAAGCACTTTCTCTGACCTGCACGTGGCACGCACCATCTAGCTTTGCGCCCAGGGAAAAGGTGGCAGCCTTGGGCTCTCAGGTGCCAATGATGGGTCCCCGTTAACACTAGATAAATAACACTTGCTTTCTGTCCTGGCACCTTTTCCCTGGGAGGAGTCTTCATTGGTCTGGAATTCTGGGCTGAAAAGGGCTCTTTCCCTTACCCGCATGTGGCACGCACCGTCGAGCTTTGCGCCCAGGGAAAAGGGGGCAGCCTTGGGCTCTCAGGTGCCAATGATGGGGCCCCGTTAACACTAGAAAAATAACACTTGCTTTCTGTCCTGGCACCTTTTCCCAGGGAGGAATCTTCGTCCGTCTGGAAATCTGGGTTCAAAAATGGCACTGCCCCAAACCCGCACAAGGTACACACCGTCGAGCTTTGCGCCCAGGGAAAAGGGGGCAGCCTTGGGCTCTCAGGTGCCAATGATGGGGCCCCGTTAACACTAGAAAAATAACACTTGCTTTCTGTCCTGGCACCTTTTCCCAGGGAGGAATCTTCATCGGTTTGGAATTCTGGTCTGAGAATCGGCACTTTCCTGGACCCGCAAGTGGAACGCACCATCGAGCTTTGCGCCCAGGGAAAAGGTGGCAGTCTTAGGCTCTCAGGTGCCAATGATGGGACCCCATTACCTTTACAAAAAGCACAATGGCTTTCTGTCCTGGCACCTTTTCCCTGGGAGGAGTCTTCATTGGTCTGGAATTCTGGGCTGTAAAATGGCACTTTCTGGGACCGGCACGTGGCATGCACTGTCATGCTTTGCGCCCAGGGAACAGGAGGCAACCTCTGGCTCTCAGATGCCAATGACGGGCCCCCATTGACACTAGAAATGGAACAATCGCTTTCTGTCCTGGGAGCCTTTTCCCTGGGAGGAGTCGTCATCCGTCTGGAATCCTGGGCTGAACAAAGCACTTTCTCTGACCTGCACGTGGCAGGCACCATCAAGCTTTGCGCCCAGGGAAAAGGTGGCAGCCTTGGGCTCTCAGGTGCCAATGATGGGGCCCCGTTAACACTAGAAAAATAACACTTGCTTTCTGTCCTGGCACCTTTTCCCAGGGAGGAATCTTCGTCCGTCTGGAAATCTGGGTTCAAAAATGGCACTGCCCCAAACCCGCACAAGGTACACACCGTGGAGCTTTGCGCCCAGGGAAAAGGGGGCATCCTTGGGCTCTCAGGTGCCAATGATGGTGCCCCATTACCCCTACAAAAGGCACAATGGCTTTCTGTCCTGGCACCTTTTCCCAGGGAGGAATCTTCATCGGTTTGGAATTCTGGTCTGAGAATCGGCACTTTCCTGGACCCTCAAGTGGAACGCATCACCGAGCTTTGCACCCAGGGAAAAGGTGGCAGTCTTGGGCTCTCAGGTGCCAATGATGGGGCCCCATTACCTTTACAAAAAGCACAATGGCTTTCTGTCCTGGCACCTTTTCCCTGGGAGGAGTCTTCATTGGTCTGGAATTCTGGGCTGTAAAATGGCACTTTCTGGGACCAGCGCATGGCACGCACTGTGGTGCTTTGCGCCCAGGGAAAAGGAGGCAACCTCTGGCTCTCAGATGCCAATGACGGGCCCCCATTAACACTAGAAATGGAACAATCGCTTTCTGTCCTGGGAGCCTTTTCCCTGGGAGGAGGTTCATCCGTCTGAAATTCTGGGCTGAACAAAGCACTTTCTCTGACCTGCACGTGGCACGCACCATCTAGCTTTGCGCCCAGGGAAAAGGTGGCAGCCTTGGGCTCTCAGGTGCCAATGATGGGTCCCCGTTAACACTAGATAAATAACACTTGGTTTCTGTCCTGGCACCTTTTCCCAGGGAGGAGTCTTCATTGGTCTGGAATTCTGGGCTGAAAAGGGCTCTTTCCCTTACCCGCATGTGGCACGCACCGTCGAGCTTTGCGCCCAGGGAAAAGGTGGCAGCCTTGGGCTCTCAGGTGCCAATGATGGGTCCCCGTTAACACTAGAAAAATAACACTTGCTTTCTGTCCTGGCACCTTTTCCCAGGGAGGAATCTTCGTCCGTCTGGAAATCTGGGTTCAAAAATGGCACTGCCCCAAACCCGCACATGGTACACACCATGGAGCTTTGCGCCCAGGGAAAAAAGGGCATCCTTGGGCTCTCAGGTGCCAATGATGGTGCCCCATTACCCCTACAAAAGGCACAATGGCTTTCTGTCCTGGCACCTTTTCCCAGGGAGGAATCTTCATCGATTTGGAATTGTGGTCTGAGAATCGGCACTTTCCTGGACCCGCAAGTGGAACGCACCATCGAGCTTTGCGCCCAGGGAAAAGGTGGCAGTCTTAGGCTCTCAGGTGCCAATGATGGGGCCCCATTACCTTTACAAAAAGCACAATGGCTTTCTGTCCTGGCACCTTTTCCCTGGGAGGAGTCTTCATTGGTCTGGAATTCTGGGCTGTAAAATGGCATTTTCTGGGACCAGCACGTGGCATGTACTGTCGTGCTTTGCGCCCAGGGAAAAGGAGGCAACCTCTGGCTCTCAGATGCCAATGACGGGCCCCCATTGACACTAGAAATGGAACAATCGCTTTCTGTCCTGGGAGCCTTTTCCCTGGGAGGAGTCGTCATCCGTCTGGAATCCTGGGCTGAACAAAGCACTTTCTCTGACCTGCACGTGGCAGGCACCATCAAGCTTTGCGCCCAGGGAAAAGGTGGCAGCCTTGGGCTCTCAGGTGCCAATGATGGGGCCCCGTTAACACTAGAAAAATAACACTTGGTTTCTGTCCTGGCACCTTTTCCCAGGGAGGAATCTTCATCGGTTTGGAATTGTGGTCTGAGAATCGGCACTTTCCTGGACCCGCAAGTGGAACGCACCATCGAGCTTTGCGCCCAGGGAAAAGGTGGCAGTCTTAGGCTCTCAGGTGCCAATGATGGGGCCCCATTACCTTTACAAAAAGCACAATGGCTTTCTGTCCTGGCACCTTTTCCCTGGGAGGAGTCTTCATTGGTCTGGAATTCTGGGCTGTAAAATGGCACTTTCTGGGACCGGCACGTGGCATGCACTGTCGTGCTTTGCGCCCAGGGAACAGGTGGCAACCTCTGGCTCTCAGATGCCAATGACGGGCCCCCATTGACACTAGAAATGGAACAATCGCTTTCTGTCCTGGGAGGCTTTTCCCTGGGAGGAGTCGTCATCCGTCTGGAATCCTGGGCTGAACAAAGCACTTTCTCTGACCTGCACGTGGCAGGCACCATCAAGCTTTGCGCCCAGGGAAAAGGTGGCAGCCTTGGGCTCTCAGGTGCCAATGATGGGGCCCCGTTAACACTAGAAAAATAACACTTGCTTTCTGTCCTGGCACCTTTTCCCAGGGAGGAATCTTCGTCCGTCTGGAAATCTGGGTTCAAAAATGGCACTGCCCCAAACCCGCACAAGGTACACACCGTGGAGCTTTGCGCCCAGGGAAAAGGGGGCATCCTTGGGCTCTCAGGTGCCAATGATGGTGCCCCATTACCCCTACAAAAGGCACAATGGCTTTCTGTCCTGGCACCTTTTCCCAGGGAGGAATCTTCATCGGTTTGGAATTCTGGTCTGAGAATCGGCACTTTCCTGGACCCGCAAGTGGAACGCACCATCGAGCTTTGCGCCCAGGGAAAAGGTGGCAGTCTTAGGCTCTCAGGTGCCAATGATGGGGCCCCATTACCTTTACAAAAAGCACAATGGCTTTCTGTCCTGGCACCTTTTCCCTGGGAGGAGTCTTCATTGGTCTGGAATTCTGGGCTGTAAAATGGCACTTTCTGGGACCAGCACGTGGCATGCACTGTCGTGCTTTGCGCCCAGGGAAAAGGAGGCAACCTCTGGCTCTCAGATGCCAATGACGGGCCCCCCTTGACACTAGAAATGGAACAATCGCTTTCTGTCCTGGGAGCCTTTTCCCTGGGAGGAGTTGTCATCCGTCTGAAATTCTGGGCTGAACAAAGCACTTTCTCTGACCTGCACGTGGCAGGCACCATCTAGCTTTGCGCCCAGGGAACAGGTGGCAGCCTTGGGCTCTCAGGTGCCAATGATGGGGCCCCATTACCCCTAGAAAAAGAACAATGGTTTTCTGTCCTGGCACCTTTTCCCTGGGAGGAATCTTCGTTGGTCTGGAATTCTGGGCTGAAAAGGGCTCTTTCCCTTACCCGCATGTGGCACGCACCGTCGAGCTTTGCGCCCAGGGAAAAGGTGGCAGCCCTGGGCTCTCAGCTGCCAATTTTGGGGCCACATAAAGCCTAGAAAAGGCACAATGGCTTTCTGTCCTGGCACCTTTTCCCAGGGAGAAATCTTCGCTGGCCTGGTATTCTGGGATGAGAACCGGCACATTCCCGGACTTGCAAGTGGCACGCGCCGTCAACATTTGCGCCCAGGGAAAAGGTGGCAGCCTTGGGCTCTCAGGTGCCAATGATGGGGCCCCGTTAACACTAGAAAAATAACACTTGCTTTCTGTCCTGGCACCTTTTCCCAGGGAAGAATCTTCATCGGTTTGGAATTGTGGTCTGAGAATCGGCACTTTCCTGGACCCGCAAGTGGAACGCAGCATCGAGCTTTGCGTCCAGGGAAAAGGGGGCAGTCTTGGGCTCTCAGGTGCCAATGATGGGTCCCCATTAACACTAGATAAATAACAATTGCTTTCTGTCCTGGCACCTTTTCCCTGAGAGGAATTTTCATCCGTCTGGAATTGTGGCCTGAAAAACGGCACTTCCCCGGAGCTGCAAGTGGAACGCACCGTCGTGCTTTGCGCCCAGGGAAAAGGTGGCAGCCTTGGGCTCTCAGGTGCCAATGATGGGGCCCCATTACCCCTAGAAAAAGAACAATGGTTTTCTGTCCTGGCACCTTTTCCCTGGGAGGAATCTTCATTGGTCTGGAATTCTGGGCTGAAAAGGGCTCTTTCCCTTACCCGCATGTGGCACGCACCGTCGAGCTTTGCGCCCAGGGAAAAGGTGGCAGCCCTGGGCTATCAGCTGCCAATTTTGGGGCCCCATTAACCCTAGAAAAGGCACAATGGCTTTCTGTCCTGGCACCTTTTCCCAGGGAGAAATCTTCGCTGGCCTGGAATTCTGGGATGAATAAAGGGCACATTCCCGGACTTGCAAGTGGCACGCGCCGTCGACATTTTCGCGCAGAGGGAAAAGGGGGCAGCCTTGGGCTCTCAGCTGCCAATGATGGGGCCCCGTTAACACTAGAAAAATAACACTTGCTTTCTGTCCTGGCACCTTTTCCCAGGGAGGAATCTTCATCAGTTTGGAATTCTGGTCTGAGAATCGGCACTTTCCTGGACCCGCAAGTGGAACGCACCATCGAGCTTTGCGCCCAGGGAAAAGGTGGCAGTCTTGGGCTCTCAGGGGCCAATGATGGGGCCCCATTACCTTTACAAAAAGCACAATGGCTTTCTGTCCTGGCACCTTTTCCCTGGGAGGAGTCTTCATTGGTCTGGAATTCTGGGCTGTAAAATGGCACTTTCTGGGACTAGCACGTGGCACGCACTGTCGTGCTTTGCGCCCAGGGAAAAGGAGGCAACCTCTGGCTCTCAGATGCCAATGATGGGCCCCCATTAACACTAGAAATGGAACAATCGCTTTCTGTCCTGGGAGCCTTTTCCCTGGGAGGAGTCGTCATCCGTCTGGAATCCTGGGCTGAACAAAGCACTTTCTCTGACCTGCACGTGGCAGGCACCATCTAGCTTTGCGCCCAGGGAAAAGGTGGCAGCCTTGGGCTCTCAGGTGCCAATGATGGGTCCCCGTTAACACTAGAAAAAGAACAATCACTTTCTGTCCTGGCACCTTTTCCCTGGGAGGAATTTTCATCCGTCTGGAATTCTGGGCTGAAAAACGGCACTTCCCCGGAGCTGCAAGTGGAACGCACCGTCGTGCTTTGCGCCCAGGGAAAAGGTGGCAGCCTTGGGCTCTCAGGTGCCAATGATGGGGCCCCGTTAACACTAGCAAAATAACACTTGCTTTCTGTCCTGGCACCGTTTCCCTGGGAGGAATTTTCGTCCGTCTGGAAATCTGGGTTCAAAAATGGCACTGCCCCAAACCCGCACAAGGTACACACCGTCGAGCTTTGCGCCCAGGGAAAAGGGGCCAGCCTTGGGCTCTCAGCTGCCAATGATGGTGCCCCATTACCCCTACAAAAGGGACAATGGCTTTCTGTCCTGGCACCTTTTCCCAGGGAGGAATCTTCATCGGTTTGGAATTCTGGGCTGAAAAGGGCTCTTTCCCTTACCCGCATGTGGCACGCACCGTCGAGTTTTGCGCCCAGGGAAAAGGTGGCAGTCTTGGGCTCTCAGGTGCCAATGATGGGGCCCCATTACCTTTACAAAAAGCACAATGGCTTTCTGTCCTGGCACCTTTTCCCTGGGAGGAGTCTTCATTGGTCTGGAATTCTGGGCTGTAAAATGGCATTTTCTGGGACCAGCATGTGGCACGCACTGTCGTGCTTTGCGCCCAGGGAAAAGGAGGCAACCTCTGGCTCTCAGATGCCAATGACGGGCCCCCATTGACACTAGAAATGGAACAATCGCTTTCTGTCCTGGGAGCCTTTTCCCTGGGAGGAGTCTTCAGCCGTCTGGAATCCTGGGCTGAAAAATGCACTTTCTCTGACCTGCACGTGGCAGGCACCATCAAGCTTTGCGCCCAGGGAAAAGGTGGCAGCCCTGGGCTCTCAGGTGCCAATGATGGGGCCCCGTTAACACTAGCAAAATAACACTTGCTTTCTGTCCTGGCACCTTTTCCCAGGGAGGAATCTTCGTCCGTCTGGAAATCTGGGTTCAAAAATGGCACTGCCCCAAACCCGCACAAGGTACACACCGTGGAGCTTTGCGCCCAGAGAAAAGGGGGCAGCCTTGGGCTTTCAGGTGCCAATGATGGTGCCCCATTACCCCTACAAAAGGCACAATGGCTTTCTGTCCTGGCACCTTTTCCCAGGGAGGAATCTTCATCGGTTTGGAATTCTGGTCTGAGAATCGGCACTTTCCTGGACCAGCAAGTGGAACGCATCATCGAGCTTTGCGTCCAGGGAAAAGGTGGCAGTCTTGGGCACTCAGGTGCCAATGATGGGGCCCCATTATCTTTACAAAAAGCACAATGGCTTTCTGTCCTGGCACCTTTTCCCTGGGAGGAGTCTTCATTGGTCTGGAATTCTGGGCTGTAAAATGGCATTTTCTGGAACCAGCACGTGGCACGCACTGTCGTGCTTTGCGCCCAGGGAAAAGGAGGCAACCTCTGGCTCTCAGATGCCAATGATGGGCCCCCATTAACACTAGAAATGGAACAATCGCTTTCTGTCCTGGGAGCCTTTTCCCTGGGAGGAGTTCATCCGTCTGGAATCCTGGGCTGAACAAAGCACTTTCTCTGACCTCCATGTGGCACGCACCATCTAGCTTTGCGCCCAGGGAAAAGGTGGCAGCCTTGGGCTCTCAGGTGCCAATGATGGGTCCCCGTTAACACTAGATAAATAACAATCGCTTTCTGTCCTGGCACCTTTTCCCTGGGAGGAATTTTCATCCGTCTGGAATTCTGGGCTGAAAAGGGCTCTTTCCCTTACCGGCATGTGGGACGCACCGTCGAGCTTTGCGTCCAGGGAAGAGGTGGCAGCCCTGGGCTCTCAGCTGCCAATTCTGGTGCCACATAAAGCCTAGAAAAGGCACAATCGCTTTCTGTCCTGGCACCTTTTCCCAGGGAGAAATCTTCGCTGGCCTGGTATTCTGGGATGAAAACCGGCACATTCCCGGACTTGCAAGTGGCACGCGCCGTCGACATTTGCGCCCAGGGAAAAGGTGGCAGCCTTGGGCTCTCAGGTGCCAATGATGGGGCCCCGTTAACACTAGAAAAATAACACTTGCTTTCTGTCCTGGCACCTTTTCCGAGGGAGGAATCTTCATCGGTTTGGAATTCTGGTCTGAGAATCGGCACTTTCCTGGACCCGCAAGTGGAACGCACCATCGAGCTTTGCGTCCAGGGAAAAGGTGGCAGTCTTAGGCTCTCAGGTGCCAATGATGGGGCCCCATTACCTTTACAAAAAGCACAATGGCTTTCTGTCCTGGCACCTTTTCCCTGGGAGGAGTCTTCATTGGTCTGGAATTCTGAGCTGTAAAATGGCATTTTCTGGGACCAGCACGTGGCATGCACTGTCGTGCTTTGCGCCCAGGGAAAAGGAGGCAACCTCTGGCTCTCAGATGCCAATGACGGGCCCCCATTAACACTAGAAATGGAACAATCGCTTTCTGTCCTGGGAGCCTTTTCCCTGGGAGGAGTCGTCATCCGTCTGGAATCCTGGGCTGAACAAAGCACTTTCTCTGACCTGCATGTGGCACGCACCATCTAGCTTTGCGTCCAGGGAAAAGGTGGCAGCCTTGGGCTCTCAGGTGCCAATGATGGGTCCCCATTAACACTAGATAAATAACAATTGCTTTCTGTCCTGGCACCTTTTCCCTGAGAGGAATTTTCATCCGTCTGGAATTGTGGCCTGAAAAACGGCACTTCCCCGGAGCTGCAAGTGGAACGCACCGTCGTGCTTTGCGCCCAGGGAAAAGGTGGCAGCCTTGGGCTCTCAGGTGCCAATGATGGGGCCCCATTACCCCTAGAAAAAGAACAATGGTTTTCTGTCCTGGCACCTTTTCCCTGGGAGGAATCTTCATTGGTCTGGAATTCTGGGCTGAAAAGGGCTCTTTCCCTTACCCGCATGTGGCACGCACCGTCGAGCTTTGCGCCCAGGGAAAAGGTGGCAGCCCTGGGCTCTCAGCTGCCAATTTTGGGGCCCCATTAACCCTAGAAAAGGCACAATGGCTTTCTGTCCTGGCACCTTTTCCCAGGGAGAAATCTTCGCTGGCCTGGAATTCTGGGATGAGAAAGGGCACATTCCCGGACTTGCAAGTGGCACGCGCCGTCGACATTTTCGCGCAGAGGGAAAAGGTGGCAGCCTTGGGCTCTCAGGTGCCAATGATGGGGCCCCGTTAACACTAGAAAAATAACACTTGCTTTCTGTCCTGGCACCTTTTCCCAGGGAGGAATCTTCATCAGTTTGGAATTCTGGTCTGAGAATCGGCACTTTCTGGGACCAGCACGTGGCACGCACTGTCGTGCTTTGCGCCCAGGGAAAAGGTGGCAACCTCTGGCTCTCAGATGCCAATGACGGGCCCCCATTAACACTAGAAATGGAACAATCGCTTTCTGTCCTGGGAGCCCTTTGCCTGGGAGGAGTCGTCATCCGTCTGGAATCCTGGGCTGAACAAAGCACTTTCTCTGACCTGCACGTGGCAGGCACCATCAAGTTTTGCGCCCAGGGAAAAGGTGGCAGCCTTGGGCTCTCAGGTGCCAATGATGGGTCCCCATTAACACTAGAAAAATAACACTTGCTTTCTGTCCTGGCACCTTTTCCCAGGGAGGAATCTTCGTCCATCTGGAAATCTGGGTTCAAAAATGGCACTGCCCCAAACCCGCACAAGGTACACACCGTCGAGCTTTGCGCCCATGGAAAAGGGGCCAGCCTTGGGCTCTCAGCTGCCAATGATGGAGCCCCATTACCCCTACAAAAGGCACAATGGCTTTCTGTCCTGGCACCTTTTCCCAGGGAGGAATCTTCATCGGTTTGGAATTCTGGGCTGAAAAGGGCTCTTTCCCTTACCCGCATGTGGCACGCACCGTCGAGCTTTGCGCCCAGGGAAAAGGTGGCAGTCTTGGGCTCTCAGGTGCCAATGATGGGGCCCCATTACCTTTACAAAAAGCACAATGGCTTTCTGTCCTGGCACCTTTTCCCTGGGAGGAGTCTTCAATGGTCTGGAGTTCTGGGCTGTAAAATGGCACTTTCTGGGACCAGCACGTGGCACGCACTGTCGTGCTTTGCGCCCAGGAAAAAGGAGGCAACCTCTGGCTCTCAGATGCCAATGACGGGCCCCCATTGACACTAGAAATGGAACAATCACTTTCTGTCCTGGGAGGCTTTTCCCTGGGAGGAGTCGTCAGCCGTCTGGAATCCTGGGCTGAAAAAAGCACTTTCTCTGACCTGCACGTGGCAGGCACCATCAAGCTTTGCGCCCAGGGAAAAGGTGGCAGCCCTGGGCTCTCAGGTGCCAATGATGGGGCCCCGTTAACACTAGCAAAATAACGCTTGCTTTCTGTCCTGGCACCTTTTCCCAGGGAGGAATCTTCGTCCGTCTGGAAATCTGGGTTCAAAAATGGCACTGCCCCAAACCCGCACAAGGTACACACCGTGGAGCTTTGCGCCCAGGGAAAAGGGGGCAGCCTTGGGCTTTCAGGTGCCAATGATGGTGCCCCATTACCCCTACAAAAGGCACAATGGCTTTCTGTCCTGGCACCTTTTCCCAGGGAGGAATCTTCATCGGTTTGTAATTCTGGTCTGAGAATCGGCACTTTCCTGGACCCGCAAGTGGAACGCACCATCGAGCTTTGCGTCCAGGGAAAAGGTGGCAGTCTTGGGCTCTCAGGTGCCAATGATGGGGCCCCATTACCTTTACAAAAAGCACAATGGCTTTCTGTCCTGGCACCTTTTCCCTGGGAGGAGTCTTCATTGGTCTGGAATTCTGGGCTGTAAAATGGCACTTTCTGGGACCAGCACGTGGCACGCACTGTCGTGCTTTGCGCCCAGGGAAAAGGAGGCAACCTCTGGCTCTCAGATGCCAATGACGGGCCCCCATTAACACTAGAAATGGAACAATCGCTTTCTGTCCTGGGAGCCCTCTGCCTGGGAGGAGTCGTCATCCGTCTGGAATCCTGGGCTGAACAAAGCACATTCTCTGACCTGCACGTGGCAGGCACCATCAAGCTTTGCGCCCAGGGAAAAGGTGGCAGCCTTGGGCTCTCAGGTGCCAATGATGGGGCCCCGTTAACACTAGAAAAATAACACTTGCTTTCTGTCCTGGCACCTTTTCCCAGGGAGGAATCTTCGTCCGTCTGGAAATCTGGGTTCAAAAATGGCACTGCCCCAAACCCGCACAAGGTACACACCGTGGAGCTTTGCGCCCAGGGGAAAGGGGGCAGCCTTGGGCTCTCAGGTGCCAATGATGGGGCCCCGTTAACACTAGAAAAATAGCACTTGCTTTCTGTCCTGGCACCTTTTCCCAGGGAGGAATCTTCATCGGTTTGGATTTCTGGTCTGAGAATCGGCACTTTCCTGGACCCTCAAGTGGAACGCACCATCGAGCTTTGCGCCCAGGGAAAAGGTGGCAGTCTTAGGCTCTCAGGTGCCAATGATGGGGCCCCATTACCTTTACAAAAAGCACAATGGCTTTCTGTCCTGGCACCTTTTCCCTGGGAGGAGTCTTCATTGGTCTGGAATTCTGGGCTGTAAAATGGCACTTTCTGGGACCAGCACGTGGCACGCACTGTCGTGCTTTGCGCCCAGGGAAAAGAAGGAAACCTCTGGCTCTCAGATGCCAATGACGGGCCCCCATTAACACTAGAAATGGAACAATCGCTTTCTGTCCTGGGAGCCTTTTCCCTGGGAGGAGTTGTCATCCGTCTGAAATTCTGGGCTGAACAAAGCACTTTCTCTGACCTGCATGTGGCACGCACCATCTAGCTTTGCGCCCAGGGAAAAGGTGGCAGCCTTGGGCTCTCAGGTGCTAATGATGGGTCCCCGTTAACACTAGATAAATAACACTTGCTTTCTGTCCTGGCACCTTTTCCCTGGGAGGAATCTTCATTGGTCTGGAATTCTGGGCTGAAAAGGGCTCTTTCCCTTACCCGCATGTGGCACGCACCGTCGAGCTTTGCGCCCAGGGAAAAGGTGGCAGCCCTGGGCTCTCAGCTGCCAATTTTGGGACCCCATTAACCCTAGAAAAGGCACAATGGCTTTCTGTCCTGGCACCTTTTCCCAGGGAGAAATCTTCGCTGGCCTGGAATTCTGGGATGAGAAACGGCACATTCCCGGACTTGCAAGTGGCACGCGCCATCGACATCTGCGCCCAGGGACAAGTGAGCAGCCTTGGGCTCTCAGGTGCCAATGATGGGGCCCCGTTAACACTAGAAAAATAACACTTGCTTTCTGTCCTGGCACCTTTTCTCAGGGAGGAATCTTCATCGGTTTGGAATTGTGGTCTGAGAATCGGCACTTTCCTGGACCCGCAAGTGGAACGCAGCATCGAGCTTTGCGTCCAGGGAAAAGGTGGCAGTCTTGGGCTCTCAGGTGCCAATGATGGGGCCCCATTACCTTTACAAAAAGCACAATGGCTTTCTGTCCTGGCACCTTTTCCCTGGGAGGAGTCTTCATTGGTCTGGAATTCTGGGCTGTAAAATGGTATTTTCTGGGACCAGCACGTGGCACGCACTGTCGTGCTTTGCGCCCAGGGAAAAGGAGGCAACCTCTGGCTCTCAGATGCCAATGACGGGCCCCCATTAACACTAGAAATGGAACAATCGCTTTCTGTCCTGGGAGCCTTTTCCCTGGGAGGAGTTGTCATCCGTCTGGAATCCTGGGCTGAACAAAGCACTTTCTCTGACCTGCATGTGGCACGCACCATCAAGCTTTGCGTCCAGGGAAAAGGTGGCAGCCTTGGGCTCTCAGGTGCCAATGATGGGTCCCCATTAACACTAGATAAATAACACTCGCTTTCTGTCCTGGCACCTTTTCCCTGGGAGGAATTTTCATCCGTCTGGAATTCTGGGCTGAAAAACGGCACTTCCCCCGACCTGCAAGTGGAACGCACCGTCGTGCTTTGCGCCCAGGGAAAAGGTGGCAGCCTTGGGCTCTCAGGTGCCAATGATGGGGCCCCATTACCCCTAGAAAAAGAACAATGGTTTTCTGTCCTGGCACCTTTTCCCTGGGAGGAATCTTCATTGGTCTGGAATTCTGGGCTGAAAAGGGCTCTTTCCCTTACCCACATGTGGCACGCACCGTCGAGCTTTGCGCCCAGGGAAAAGGTGGCAGCCTTGGGCTCTCAGCTGCCAATTTTGGAGCCCTTTAACCCTAGAAAAGGCACAATCACTTTCTGTCCTGGCACCTTTTCCCAGGGAGAAATCTTCGCTGGCCTGGATTTCTGGGATGAGAAACGGCACATTCCCGGACTTGCAAGTGGCACGCGCCGTCGACATTTGCGCCCAGGGAAAAGGTGGCAGCCTTGGGCTCTCAGGTGCCAATGATGGGGCCCCGTTAACACTAGAAAAATAACACTTGCTTTCTGTCCTGGCACCTTTTCCCAGGGAGGAATCTTCGTCCGTCTGGAAATCTGGGTTCAAAAATGGCACTGCCCCAAACCCGCACAAGGTACACACCGTGGAGCTTTGCGCCCAGGGAAAAGGGGGCAGCCTTGGGCTCTCAGGTGCCAATGATGGGCCCCCGTTAACACTAGAAAAATAACACTTGCTTTCTGTCCTGGCACCTTTTCCCAGGGAGGAATCTTCATCGGTTTGGAATTCTGGTCTGAGAATCGGCACTTTCCTGGACCCGCAAGTGGAACGCATCATCGAGCTTTGCATCCAGGGAAAAGGTGGCAGTCTTGGGCTCTCAGGTGCCAATGATGGGGCCCCATTACCTTTACAAAAAGCACAATGGCTTTCTGTCCTGGCACCTTTTCCCTGGGAGGAGTCTTCATTGCTCTGGAATTCTGGGCTGTAAAATGGCATTTTCTGGGACCAGCACGTGGCACGCACTGTCGTGCTCTGCGCCCAGGGAAAAGAAGGCAACCTCTGGCTCTCAGATGCCAATGACGGGCCCCCATTAACACTAGAAATGGAACAATCGCTTTCTGTCCTGGGAGGCTTTTCCCTGGGAGGAGTCGTCAGCCGTCTGGAATCCTGGGCTTAACAAAGCACTTTCTCTGACCTGCACGTGGCAGGCACCATCAAGCTTTGCACCCAGGGAAAAGGTGGCAGCCTTGGGCTCTCAGGTGCCAATGATGGGGCCCCGTTAACACTAGCAAAATAACACTTGCTTTCTGTCCTGGCACCTTTTCCCAGGGAGGAATCTTCGTCCGTCTGGAAATCTGGGCTGAAAAGGGCTCTTTCTCTTACCCGCATGTGGCACGCACCGTCGAGCTTTGCGCCCAGGGAAAAGGGGGCATCCTTGGGCTCTCAGGTGCCAATGATGGTGCCCCATTACCACTACAAAAGGCACAATGGCTTTCTGTCCTGGCACCTTTTCCCAGGGAGGAATCTTCATCGGTTTGGAATTCTGGTCTGAGAATCGACACTTTCCTGGACCCGCAAGTGGAACGCATCATCGAGCTTTGCGTCCAGGGAAAAGGTGGCAGTCTTGGGCTCTCAGGTGCCAATGATGGGGCCCCATTACCTTTACAAAAAGCACAATGGCTTTCTGTCCTGGCACCTTTTCCCTGGGAGGAGTCTTCATTGGTCTGGAATTCTGGGCTGTAAAATGGCACTTTCTGGGACCAGCACGTGGCACGCACTGTCGTGCTTTGCGCCCAGGGAAAAGGAGGCAACCTCTGGCTCTCAGATGCCAATGACGGGCCCCCATTAAGACTAGAAATGGAACAATCGCTTTCTGTCCTGGGAGCCTTTTCCCTGGGAGGAGTTGTCATCCGTCTGAAATTCTGGGCTGAACAAAGCACTTTCTCTGACCTGCATGTGGCACGCACCATCAAGCTTTGCGCCCAGGGAAAAGGTGGCAGCCTTGGGCTCTCAGGTGCCAATGATGGGTCCCCGTTAACACTAGATAAATAACAATCGCTTTCTGTCCTGGCACCTTTTCCCTGGGAGGAATCTTCATTGGTCTGGAATTCTGGGCTGAAAAGGGCTCTTTCCCTTACCCGCATGTGGCACGCACCGTCGAGCTTTGCGCCCAGGGAAAAGGTGGCAGCCCTGGGCTCTCAGCTGCCAGTTTTGGGGCCCCATTAACACTAGAAAAGGCACAATGGCTTTCTGTCCTGGCACCTTTTCCCAGGGAGAAATCTTCGCCGGCCTGGAATTCTGGGATGAGAAACGGCACATTCCCGGACTTGCAAGTGGCACGCGCCATCGACATCTGCGCCCAGGGAAAAGGTGGCAGCCTTGGGCTCTCAGCTGCCAGTGATGGGGCCCCGTTAACACTAGAAAAATAACACTTGCTTTCTGTCCTGGCACCTTTTCCCAGGGAGGAATCTTCATCGGTTTGGAATTCTGGTCTGAGAATCGGCACTTTCCTGGACCCGCAAGTGGAACGCATCATCGAGCTTTGCGTCCAGGGAAAAGGTGGCAGTCTTGGGCTCTCAGGTGCCAATGATGGGGCCCCATTACCTTTACAAAAAGCACAATGGCTTTCTGTCCTGGCACCTTTTCCCTGGGAGGAGTCTTCATTGGTCTGGAATTCTGGGCTGTAAAATGGCACTTTCTGGGACCAGCACGTGGCATGCACTGTCGTGCTTTGCGCCCAGGGAAAAGGAGGCAACCTCTGGCTCTCAGATGCCAATGACGGGCCCCCATTAACACTAGAAATGGAACAATCGCTTTCTGTCCTGGGAGCCCTTTGCCTGGGAGGAGTCGTCATCCGTCTGGAATCCTGGGCTGAACAAAGCACTTTCTCTGACCTGCACGGGGCAGGCACCATCAAGCTTTGCGCCCAGGGAAAAGGTGGCAGCCTTGGGCTCTCAGGTGCCAATGATGGGGCCCCGTTAACACTAGAAAAATAACACTTGCTTTCTGTCCTGGCACCTTTTCCCAGGGAGGAATCTTCGTGCGTCTGGAAATCTGGGTTCAAAAATGGCACTGCCCCAAACCCGCACAAGGTACACACCGTCGAGCTTTGCACCCAGGGAAAAGGGGGCAGCCTTGGGCTCTCAGGTGCCAATGATGGGGCCCCGTTAACACTAGCAAAATAACACTTGCTTTCTGTCCTGGCACCTTTTCCCAGGGAGGAATCTTCATTCGTCTGGAAATCTGGGTTCAAAAATGGCACTGCCCCAAACCCGCACAAGGTACACACCGTCGAGCTTTGCGCCCAGGGAAAAGGGGGCAGCCTTGGGCTCTCAGCTGCCAATGATGGGGCCCCGTTAACACTAGAAAAATAACACTTGCTTTCTGTCCTGGCACCTTTTCCCAGGGAGGAATCTTCATCGGTTTGGAATTCTGGTCTGAGAATCGGCACTTTCCTGGACCCGCAAGTGGAACGCACCATCGAGCTTTGCGTCCAGGGAAAAGGTGGCAGTCTTAGGCTCTCAGATGCCAATGATGGGGCCCCATTACCTTTACAAAAAGCACAATGGCTTTCTGTCCTGGCACCTTTTCCCTGGGAGGAGTCTTCATTGGTCTGGAATTCTGGGCTGTAAAATGGCACTTTCTGGGACCAGCACGTGGCACGCACTGTCGTGCTTTGCGCCCAGGGAAAAGGAGGCAACCTCTGGCTCTCAGATGCCAATGACGGGCCCCCATTAACACTAGAAATGGAACAATCGCTTTCTGTCCTGGGAGCCTTTTCCCTGGGAGGAGTCGTCATCCGTCTGGAATCCTGGGCTGAACAAAGCACTTTCTCTGACCTGCATGTGGCAGGCACCATCAAGCTTTCCGCCCAGGGACAAGGTGGCAGCATTGGGCTCTCAGGTGCCAATGATGGGGCCCCGTTAACACTAGAAAAATAACACTTCCTTTCTGTCCTGGCACCTTTTCCCAGGGAAGAATCTTCGTGCGTCTGGAAATCTGGGTTCAAAAATGGCACTGCCCCAAACCCGCACAAGGTACACACCGTGGAGCTTTGCGTCCAGGGAAAAGTGGGCAGCCTTGGGCTGTCAGGTGCCAATGATGGGCCCCCGTTAACACTAGAAAGTAACACTTGCTTTCTGTCCTGGCACCTTTTCCCAGGGAGGAATCTTCATCGGTTTGGAATTCTGGTCTGAGAATCGGCACTTTCCTGGACCCGCAAGTGGAACGCACCATCGAGCTTTGCGCCCAGGGAAAAGGTGGCAGCCCTGGGCTCTCAGGTGCCAATTTTGGGGCCCCATTAACCCTAGAAAAGGCACAATGGCTTTCTGTCCTGGCACCTTTTCCCAGGGAGAAATCTTCGCTGGCCTGGAATTCTGGGATGAGAAACGGCACATTCCCGGACTTGCAAGTGGCACGCGCCGTCGACATTTGCGCCCAGGGAAAAGGTGGCAGCCTTGGGCTCTCAGGTGCCAATGATGGGGCCTCGTTAACACTAGAAAAATAACACTTGCTTTCTGCCCTGGCACCTTTTCCCAGGGAGGAATCTTCATCAGTTTGGAATTCTGGTCTGAGAATCGGCACTTTCCTGGACCCGCAAGTGGAACGCACCATCGAGCTTTGCGTCCAGGGAAAAGGTGGCAGTCTTGGGCTCTCAGGTGCCAATGATGGGGCCCCATTACCTTTACAAAAAGCACAATGGCTTTCTGTCCTGGCACCTTTTCCCTGGGAGGAGTCTTCATTGGTCTGGAATTCTGGGCTGTAAAATGGCACTTTCTGGGACCAGCACGTGGCACGCACTGTCGTACTTTGCGCCCAGGGAAAAGGAGGCAACCTCTTGCTCTCAGATGCCAATGACGGGCCCCCATTAACACTAGAAATGGAACAATCGCTTTCTGTCCTGGGAGCCCTTTGCCTGGGAGTCGTCGTCATCCGTCTGGAATCCTGGGCTGAACAAAGCACTTTCTCTGACCTGCACGGGGCAGGCACCATCAAGCTTTGCGCCCAGGGAAAAGGTGGCAGCCTTGGGCTCTCAGGTGCCAATGATGGGGCCCCGTTAACACTAGAAAAATAACACTTGCTTTCTGTCCTGGCACCTTTTCCCAGGGAGGAATCTACATCCGTCTGGAAATCTGGGTTCAAAAATGGCACTGCCCCAAACCCGCACAAGGTACACACCGTGGAGCTTTGCGCCCAGGGAAAAGGGGGCAGCCTTGGGCTCTCGAGTGCCAATGATGGTGCCCCATTACCCCTACAAAAGGCACAATGGCTTTCTGTCCTGGCACCTTTTCCCAGGGAGGAATCTTCATCGGTTTGGAATTCTGGTCTGAGAATCGGCACTTTCCTGGACCCGCAAGTGGAACGCACCATCGAGCTTTGCGCCCAGGGAAAAGGTGGCAGTCTTAGACTCTCAGGTGCCAATGATGGGGCCCCATTAACTTTACAAAAAGCACAATGGCTTTCTGTCCTGGCACCTTTTCCCTGGGAGGAGTCTTCATTGGTCTGGAATTCTGGGCTGTAAAATGGCATTTTCTGGGACCAGCACGTGGCATGCACTGTCGTGCTTTGCGCCCAGGGAAAAGGAGGCAACCTCTGGCTCTCAGATGCCAATGACGGGCCCCCATTAACACTAGAAATGGAACAATCGCTTTCTGTCCTGGGAGCCTTTTCCCTGGGAGGAGTCGTCATCCGTCTGGAATCCTGGGCTGAACAAAGCACTTTCTCTGACCTGCACGGGGCAGGCACCATCAAGCTTTGCGCCCAGGGAAAAGGTGGCAGCCTTGGGCTCTCAGGTGCCAATGATGGGGCCCCGTTAACACTAGAAAAATAACACTTGCTTTCTGTCCTGGCACCTTTTCCCAGGGAGGAATCTTCGTCCGTCTGGAAATCTGGGTTCAAAAATGGCACTGCCCCAAACCCCCACAAAGTACACACCGTGGAGCTTTGCGCCCAGGGAAAAGTGGGCAGCCTTGGGCTCTCAGGTGCCAATGATGGGCCCCCGTTAACACTAGAAAAATAACACTTGCTTTCTGTCCTGGCACCTTTTCCCAGGGAGGAATCTTCATCGGTTTGGAATTCTGGTCTGAGAATCGGCACTTTCCTGGACCCGCAAGTGGAACGCACCATCGTGCTTTGCGCCCAGGGAAAAGGTGGCAGCCTTGGGCTCTCAGGTGCCAATGATGGGGCCCCATTACCCCTAGAAAAAGAACAATGGTTTTCTGTTCTGGCACCTTTTCCCAGGGAGGAATCTTCATTGGTCTGGAATTCTGGGCTGAAAAGGGCTCTTTCCCTTACCCGCATGTGGCACGCACCGTCGAGCTTTGCGCCCAGGGAAAAGGTGGCAGCCCTGGGCTCTCAGGTGTCAATTTTGGGGCCCCATTAACCCTAGAAAAGGCACAATGGCTTTCTGTCCTGGCACCTTTTCCCAGGGAGAAATCTTCGCTGGCCTGGAATTCTGGGATGAGAAACGGCACATTCCTGGACTTGCAAGTGGCACGCGGCGTCGACATTTGCGCCCAGGGAAAAGGAGGCAGTCTTGGGCTCTCAGGTGCCAATGATGGGGCCCCGTTAACACTAGAAAAATAACACTTGCTTTCTGTCCTGGCACCTTTTCCCAGGGAGGAATCTTCATCAGTTTGGAATTCTGGGCTGAGAATCAGCACTTTCTGGGACCAGCACGTAGCACGCACTGTCGTGCTTTGCGCCCAGGGAAAAGGTGGCAACCTCTGGCTCTCAGATGCCAATGACGGGCCCCCATTAACACTAGAAATGGAACAATCGCTTTCTGTCCTGGGAGCCCTTTGCCTGGGAGTCGTCGTCATCCGTCTGGAATCCTGGGCTGAACAAAGCACTTTCTCTGACCTGCACGTGGCAGGCACCATCAAGCTTTGCGCCCAGGGAAAAGGTGGCAGCCTTGGGCTCTCAGGTGCCAATGATGGGGCCCCATTAACACTAGAAAAATAACACTTGCTTTCTGTCCTGGCACCTTTTCCCAGGGAGGAATCTTCGTCCGTCTGGAAATCTGGGTTCAAAAATGGCACTGCCCCAAACACGCACAAGGTACACACCGTCGAGCTTTGCGCCCAGGGAAAAGTGGGCAGCCTTGGGCTCTCAGGTGCCAATGATGGGGCCCTGTTAACACTAGAAAAATAACACTTGCTTTCTGTCCTGTGCACCTTTTCCCTGGGAGGAGTCTTCATTGGTCTGGAATTCTGGGCTGTGAAATGGCACTTTCTGGGACCAGCACGTGGCACGCACTGTCGTGCTTTGCGCCCAGGGAAAAGGAGGCAACCTCTGGCTCTCAGATGCCAATGACGGGCCCCCATTAACACTAGAAATGGAACTAACGCTTCCTGTCCTGGGAGCCCTTTCCCTGGGAGGAGTCGTCATCCATCTGGAATCCTGGGCTGAACAAAACACTTTCTCTGACCTGCACGTGGCAGGCACCATCAAGCTTTGCGCCCAGGGAAAAGGTGGCAGCCTTGGGCTCTCAGGTGCCAATGATGGGGCCCCTTTAACACTAGAAAAGTAACACTTGCTTTCTGTCCTGGCACCTTTTCCCAGGGAGAAATCTTCGCTGGCCTGGAATTCTGGGATGAGAAACGGCACATTCCCGGACTTGCAAGTGGCACGCGCCCTCGACATTTGCGCCCAGGGAAAAGGTGGCAGCCTTGGGCTCTCAGGTGCCAATGATGGGGCCCCATTAACACTAGAAAAATAACACTCGCTTTCTGTCCTGACACCTTTTCCCAGGGAGGAATCTTCATCGGTTTGGAATTCTGGGCTGAAAAACGGCACTTCCCCGGACCTGCAAGTGGAACGCACCGTCGTGCTTTGCGCCCAGGGAAAAGGTGGCAGCCTTGAGCTCTCAGGTGCCAATAATGGGCCCCCATTACCTCTAGAAAAAGAACAATCGCTTTCTGTCCTGGCACCTTTTCCCTGGGAGTAATCTTCATTGGTCTGGAATTCTGGTCTGAAAACGGCTCTTTCCCTTACCCGCATGTGGCACGCACCGTCGAGCTTTGCGCCCAGGCAAAAGGTGGCAGCCCTGGGCTCTCAGCTGCCAATTTTGGGGCCCCATTACCCCTAGAAAAGGCACAATCGCTTTCTGTCCTGGCACCTTTTCCCAGGGAGAAATCTTCGCTGGCCTGGAATTCTGGGATGAGAAATGGCAATTTCCCGGACTTGCAAGTGGCACGCGCCGTCGACATTTGCGCCAAGGGAAAAGGTGGCAGCCTTCGGCTCTCAGGTGCCAATGATGGGGCCCCTTTAACACTAGAAAAATAACACTTGCTTTCTGTCCTGGCACCTTTTCCCAGGGAGGAATCTTCATCGGTTTGGAATTGTGGTCTGAGAATCGACACTTTCCTGGACCCGCAAGTGGAACGCACCATCGAGCTTTGCATCCAGGGAAAAGGTGGCAGTCTTGGGCTCTCAGGTGCCAATGATGGGGCCCCATTACCTTTACAAAAAGCACAATGGCTTTCTGTCCTGGCACCTTTTCCCTGGGAGAAGTCTTCATTGGTCTGGAATTCTGGGCTGTAAAATGGCATTTTCTGGGACCAGCACGTGGCACGCACTGTCGTGCTTTGCGCCCAGGGAAAAGGAGGCAACCTCTGGCTCTCAGATGCCAATGACGGGCCCCCATTAACACTAGAAATGGAACAATCGCTTTCTGTCCTGGGAGCCCTTTCCCTGGGAGGAGTCGTCATCCGTCTGGAATCCTGGGCTGAACAAAGCACTTTCTCTGACCTGCACGTGGCAGGCACCATCAAGCTTTGCGCCCAAGGAAAAGGTGGCAGCCTTGGGCTCTCAGGTGCCAATGATGGGGCCCCGTTAACACCAGCAAAATAACACTTGCTTTCTGTCCTGGCACCGTTTCCCAGGGAGGAATCTTCGTCCGTCTGGAAATCTGGGTTCAAAAATGGCACTGCCCCAAACACGCACAAGGTACACACCGTCGAGCTTTGCGCCCAAGGAAAAGGGGCCAGCCTTGGGCTCTCAGCTGCCAATGATGGTGCCCCATCACCCCTACAAAAGGCACAATGGCTTTCTGTCCTGACACCTTTTCCCAGGGAGGAATCTTCATCAGTTTGGAATTCTGGGCTGAAAATGGCTCTTTCCCTTACCCGCATGTGGCACGCACCGTCGAGCTTTGCGTCCAGGGAAAAGGTGGCAGTCTTGGGCACTCAGGTGCCAATGATGGGGCCCCATTACCTTTACAAAAAGCACAATGGCTTTCTGTCCTGGCACCTTTTCCCTGGGAGGAGTCTTCATTGGTCTGGAATTCTGGGCTGTAAAATGGCATTTTCTGGGACCAGCACGTGGCACGCACTGTCGTGCTTTGCGCCCAGGGAAAAGGAGGCAACCTCTGGCTCTCAGATGCCAATGTCGGGCCCCCATTACCACTAGAAATGGAACAATCGCTTTCTGTCCTGGGAGCCTTTTCCCTGGGAGGAGTTGTCATCCGTCTGGAATCCTGGGCTGAACAAAGCACTTTCTCTGACCTGCATGTGGCACGCACCATCGTGCTTTGCGCCCAGGGAAAAGGTGGCAGCCTTGGGCTCTCAGGTGCCAATGATGGGTCCCCGTTAACACTAGATAAATAACAATCGCTTTCTGTCCTGGCACCTTTTCCCTGGGAGGAATTTTCATCCGTCTGGAATTCTGGGCTGAAAAGGGCTCTTTCCCTTACCCGCCTGTGGCACGCACCGTCGAGCTTTGCGTCCAGGGAAAAGGTGGCAGTCTTGGGCTCTCAGGTGCCAATGAGGGCGCCCCATTACCTTTACAAAAAGCACAATGGCTTTCTGTCCTGGCACCTTTTCCCTGGGAGTAATCTTCATTGGTCTGGAATTCTGGTCTGAAAACGGCTCTTTCCCTTACCCGCATGTGGCACGCACCGTCGAGCTTTGCGCCCAGGGAAAAGGTGGCAGCCCTGGGCTCTCAGCTGCCAATTTTGGGGCCCCATTACCCCTAGAAAAGGCACAATGGCTTTCTGTCCTGGCACCTTTTCCCAGGGAGAAATCTTCGCTGGCCTGGTATTCTGGGATGAGAAACGGCAATTTCCCGGACTTGCAAGTGGCATGCGCCGTCGACATTTGCGTCCAGGGAAAAGGTGGCAGTCTTGGGCTCTCAGGTGCCAATGATGGGGCCCCATTACCTTTACAAAAAGCACAATGGCTTTCTGTCCTGGCACCTTTTCCCTGGGAGGAGTCTTCATTGGTCTGGAATTCTGGGCTGTAAAATGGCACTTTCTGGGACCAGCACGTGGCATGCACTGTCGTGCTTTGCGCCCAGGGAAAAGGAGGCAACCTCTGGCTCTCAGATGCCAATGACGGGCCCCCATTAAGACTAGAAATGGAACAATCGCTTTCTGTCCTGGGAGCCCTTTGCCTGGGAGGGGTCGTCATCCGTCTGGAATCCTGGGCTGAACAAAGCACTTTCTCTGACCTGCACGTGGCAGGCACCATCAAGCTTTGCGCCCAAGGAAAAGGTGGCAGCCTTGGGCTCTCAGGTGCCAATGATGGGTCCACGTTAACACCAGCAAAATAACACTTGCTTTCTGTCCTGGCACCGTTTCCCAGGGAGGAATTTTCGTCCGTCTGGAAATCTGGGTTCAAAAATGGCACTGCCCCAAACCCGCACAAGGTACACACCGTGGAGCTTTGCGCCCAGGGAAAAGGGGCCAGCCTTGGGCTCTCAGGTGCCAATGATGGTGCCCCATTACCCCTACAAAAGGCACAATGGCTTTCTGTCCTGACACCTTTTCCCAGGGAGGAATCTTCATCGGTTTGGAATTCTGGGCTGAAAAGGGCTCTTTCCCTTACCCGCATGTGACACGCACCGTCGAGCTTTGCGCCCAGGGAAAAGGTGGCAGTCTTGGGCTCTCAGGTGCCAATGATGGGGCCCCATTACCTTTACAAAAAGCACAATGGCTTTCTGTCCTGGCACCTTTTCCCTGGGAGGAGTCTTCATTGGTCTGGAATTCTGGGCTGTAAAATGGCACTTTCTGGGACCAGCACGTGGCACGCACTGTCGTGCTTTGCGCCCAGGGAAAAGGAGGCAACCTCTGGCTCTCAGATGCCAATGACGGGCCCCCATTAACACTAGAAATGGAACAATCGCTTTCTGTCCTGGGAGCCTTTTCCCTGGGAGGAGTCTTCAGCCGTCTGGAATCCTGGGCTGAACAAAGCACTTTCTCTGACCTGCACGTGGCAGGCACCATCAAGCTTTGCGCCCAGGGAAGAGGTGGCAGCCCTGGGCTCTCAGGTGCCAATGATGGGGCCCCGTTAACACTAGAAAAATAACACTTGCTTTCTGTCCTGGCATCTTTTCCCAGGGAGGAATCTTCGTCCGTCTGGAAATCTGGGTTCAAAAATGGCACTGCCCCAAACCCGCACAAGGTACACACCGTCGAGCTTTGCGCCCAGGGAAAAGGGGGCAGCCTTGGGTTCTCAGATGCCAATGATGGTGCCCCATTACCCCTACAAAAGGCACAATTGCTTTCTGTCCTGGCACCTTTTCCCAGGGAGGAATCTTCATCGGTTTGGAATTCTGGTCTGAGAATCGGCACTTTCCTGGACCAGCAAGTGGAACGCATCATCGAGCTTTGCGTCCAGGGAAAAGGTGGCAGTCTTGGGCTCTCAGGTGCCAATGATGGGGCCCCATTACCTTTACAAAAAGCACAATGGCTTTCTGTCCTGGCACCTTTTCCCTGGGAGGAGTCTTCATTGGTCTGGAATTCTGGGCTGTAAAATGGCATTTTCTGGGACCAGCATGTGGCACGCACTGTCGTGCTTTGCGCCCAGGGAAAAGGAGGCAACCTCTGGCTCTCAGATGCCAATGACGGGCCCCCATTAACACTAGAAATGGAACAATCGCTTTCTGTCCTGGGAGCCTTTTCCCTGGGAGGAGTTGTCATCCGTCTGGAATCCTGGGCTGAACAAAGCACTTTCTCTGACCTGCATGTGGCACGCACCATCAAGCTTTGCGCCCAGGGAAAAGGTGGCAGCCTTGGGCTCTCAGGTGCCAATGATGGGTCCCCATTACCTCTAGAAAAAGAACAATCGCTTTCTGTCCTGGCACCTTTTCCCTGGGAGGAATCTTCATTGGTCTGGAATTCTGGTCTGAAAACGGCTCTTTCCCTTACCCGCATGTGGCACGCACCGTCGAGCTTTGCGCCCAGGGAAAAGGTGGCAGCCCTGGGCTCTCAGCTGCCAATTTTGGGGCCCCATTACCCCTAGAAAAGGCACAATCGCTTTCTGTCCTGGCACCTTTTCCCAGGGAGAAATCTTCTCTGGCCTGGAATTCTGGGATGAGAAACGGCACTTTCCCGGACAAGAAAATGGTACGCGCCGTTGATATTTGCGCCCACGGAAAAGGTGGCAGCCTTGAACTCTCAGGTGCCAATGATAGGGCACCATTGACCCTAGAAAAGGACAATTCGATTTCTGACCTGGCACCTTTTCCCTGGGAGGTATCTTCGTCCGTCTGGAATCCTGGGCTGAACTGAGCACTTTCTCTGACATACACGTGGCAGGCACCATCCAGCTTTGCGCCCAGGGAAAAGGTGGCAGCCTTGGGCTCTCAGGTGCCAATGATGGGGCCCCGTTAACACTAGAAAAATAACACTTGCTTTCTGTCCTGGCACCTTTTCCCAGGGAGGAATCTTCGTCCGTCTGGAAATCTGGGTTCAAAAATGGCACTGCCCCAAACCTGCACAAGGTACACACCGTCGAGCTTTGCGCCCAGGGAAAAGGGGGCAGCCTTGGGCTCTCAGCTGCCAATGATGGTGCCCCATTACCCCTACAAAAGGCACAATGGCTTTCTGTCCTGGCACCTTTTCCCAGGGAGGAATCTTTATCAGTTTGGAATTCTGGTCTGAGAATCGGCACTTTCCTGGACCTGCAAGTGGAACGCACCATCGAGCTTTGCATCCAGGGAAAAGGTGGCAGTCTCGGGCTCTCAGGTGCCAAAGATGGGGCCCCATTACCTTTACAAAAAGCACCATGGCTTTCTGTCCTGACACCTTTTCCCAGAGAAGAATCGACTTCCGTCTGGAATTCTGGGCTGAAAAATGGCCCTTTCCCGGACCCGCACAGGGTATGCACCGTCGAGCTTTGCGCCCAGGGAAAAGGGGGCAGTCTTGGGCTGTCAGGTGCCAATGATGGGGCCCAATTAGCATTACAAAATACACAATGGCTTTGTCTCCTGGTACCTTTTCCCTCTGAGGAATCTTCATAGGTCTGGAATTCTGGGCTGTGAAATGGCACTTTCCAAGATCCGCACGTGGAACGCTCCGTCGAGTTTTGCGCCCAGGGAAAAGGTGGCAGCCTTGGGCTCTCAGGTCTCAATTTTGGGGCCCCATTAACCCTAGAAAAGGCACAATTGCTTTCTGCCCTGGCACCTTTTCCCTGGGAGAAATCTTCATTGGCCTGGAATTCTGGGATGAGAAACAGCACATTCCTGGACCCGCAAGTGGCACGCACCGTTGAGCTTTGCGCTCAGGGAAAAGGTTGCAGCCTTCGGCTCTCAGGTGTCAATGATGGAGTCCGATTAACCCTAGAAAAGGAACAATGGCTTTCTGTCCTGACACCTTTTCCCAGGGAGGAATCTTCATCGGTCTGGAATTTTGGAATGAGAAACGGCAATTTCCCGGACCCTCACGTAGGATGCATGGTCGAGCTTTACGCCTAGGGTATAGGAGGCAACCTTGGGCTCTCAGGTGCCAATGATAGGGCCGGATTAACCCTAGAAATGGAACAATCGCTTTCTGTCCTGGGAGCCTCTTCCCTGTGAGGAGTCTTCATCCGTCTGGAATTGAGGGCTCAAAAAACTGCACTTTCCCGGACAAGAAAGTGGTATGTGCCGTTGATGTTTGCGCCCACGGAAAAGGTGGCAGCCTTGAACTCTGAGGTGCCAATGATGGGGCACCATTGACCCTAGAAAAGGACAATTCGATTTCTGACCTGGCACCTTTTCCCTGGGAGGTGTCTTCGTCCGTCTGGAATTCTGGGCTGAAAAATGGCACTTCCCCGGACCCGCAAGTGGCACGCGCCGTCGAGCTTTGCGCCCAGGGAAAAGGTGGTAGCCGTGGGCTCTCAGGTGCCAATGATGAGGCCCCGTTATCACTAGAAAAATAACACTTGCTTTCTGTCCTGGCACCTTTTCCCTGGGAGGAATCTTCGACCGTCTGGAAATCTGGGTTCAAAAATGGCACTGCCCCAAACCCGCACAAGGTACACACCGTCGAGCTTTGCGCCCAGGGAAAAGGGGGCAGCCTTGGGCTCTCAGGTGCCAATGATGGTGCCCCATTACCCCTACAAAAGGCACAATGGCTTTCTGTCCTGGCACCTTTTCCCAGGGAGGAATCTTCATCGGTTTGGAATTCTGGTCTGAGAATCGGCGCTTTCCTGGACCCGCAAGTGGAACGCACCATCGAGCTTTGCATCCAGGGAAAAGGTGGCAGTCTTGGGCTCTCAGGTGCCAATGATGGGGCCCCATTACCTTTACAAAAAGCACAATGGCTTTCTGTCCTGGCACCTTTTCCCTGGGAGGAGTCTTCATTGGTCTGGAATTCTAAGCTGTAAAGTGGCACTTTCTGGGACCAGCACGTGGCACGCACTGTCGTGCTTTGCGCCCAGGGAAAAGGAGGCAACCTCTGGCTCTCAGATGCCAATGACGGGCCCCCATTAACACTAGAAATGGAACAATCGCTTTCTGTCCTGGGAGCCTTTTCCCTGGAAGGAGTCGTCATCCGTCTGCAATCCTGGGCTGAATAAAGGTCTTTCTCTGACCTGCACGTGGCAGGCACCATCTAGCTTTGCGCCCAGGGAAAAGGTGGCAGCCTTGGGCTCTCAGGTGCCAATGATGGGTCCACGTTAACACTAGATAAAAAACAATCGCTTTCTGTCCTGGCACCTTTTCCCTGGGAGGAATTTTCGTCTGTCTGGAATTCTGGGCTGAAAAACGGCACTTCCCCGCACCTGCAAGTGGAACCCACCGTCGAGCTTTGTGCCCAGGGAAAAGGTGGCAGCGTTGGGCTCTCAGGTGCCAATGATGAGGCCCCATTACCCCTAGAAAAGGCACAATCGCTTTCTGTCCTGGCACCTTTTCCCTGGGAGGAATCTTCTTTGGTCTGGAATTCTGGGCTGAAAACGGCTCTTTTCCTTACCCGCATGTGGCACGCACCGTCGAGCTTTGCGCCCAGGGAAAAGGTGGCAGCCCTGGGCTCTCAGCTGCCAATTTTGGGGCCCCATTCACCCTAGAAAAGGCACAATCGCTTTCTGTCCTGGCACCTTTTCCCAGGGAGAAATCTTCGCTGGCCTGGAATTCTGGGATGAGAAACGGCACATTCCCGGACTTGCAAGTGGCACGCGCCGTTGACATTTGCGCCCAGGGAAAAGGTGGCAGCCTTGGGCTCTCAGGTGCCAAAGATGGGGCCCCATTACCCCTAGAAAAGGCACAATGGCTTTCTGTCCTGACACCTTTTCCCAGAGAGGAATCGACTTCCGTCTGGAATTCTGGGCTGAAAAACGGCCCTTTCCCAGACCCGCACAGGGTATGCACCGTCGAGCTTTGCACCCAGGGAAAAGGTGGCAGCCTTGGGCTCTCAGGTGCCAATGATGGGGCCCAATTAGCATTACAAAATACACAATGGCTTTGTCTCCTGGTACCTTTTCCCTCTGAGGAATCTTCATAGGTCTGGAATTCTGGGCTGAAAAATGGCACTTTCCAAGATCCGCACGTGGAACGCTCCGTCGAGTTTTGCGCCCAGGGAAAAGGTGTCAGCCTTGGGCTCTCAGGTGTCAATTTTGGGGCCCCATTAACCCTAGAAAAGGCACAATTGCTTTCTGCCCTGGCACCTTTTCCCTGGGAGAAATCTTCATTGGCCTGGAATTCTGGGATGAGAAACAGCACATTCCTGGACCCGCAAGTGGCACGCACCGTTGAGCTTTGCGCTCAGGGAAAAGGTTGCAGCCTTCGGCTCTCAGGTGTCAATGATGGAGCCCGATTAACCCTAGAAAAGGAACAATGGCTTTCTGTCCTGACACCTTTTCCCAGGGAGGAATCTTCATCGGTCTGGAATTTTGGAATGAGAAACGGCAATTTCCCGGACCCTCACGTAGGACGCATGGTCGAGCTTTACGCCCAGGGTATAGGAGGCAACCTTGGGCTCTCAGGTGCCAATGATAGGGCCGGATTAACCCTAGAAATGGAACAATCGCTTTCTGTCCTGGGAGCCTCTTCCCTGTGAGGAGTCTTCATCCGTCTGGAATTGAGGGCTGAAAAACTGCACTTTCCCGGACAAGAAAGTGGTATGTGCCGTTGATGTTTGCGCCCACGGAAAAGGTGGCAGCCTTGAACTCTCAGGTGCCAATGATGGGGCACCATTGACCCTAGAAAAGGACAATTCGATTTCTGACCTGGCACCTTTTCCCTGGGAGGTGTCTTCGTCCGTCTGGAATTCTGGGCTGAAAAATGGCACTTCCCCGGACCCGCAAGTGGCACGCGCCGTCGAGCTTTGCGCCCAGGGAAAAGGTGGCAGCCGTGGGCTCTCAGGTGCCAATGATGGGGCCCCGTTATCACTAGAAAAATAACACTTGCTTTCTGTCCTGGCACCTTTCCCAGGGAGGAATCTTCGTCCGTCTGGAAATCTGGGTTCAAAAATGGCACTGCCCCAAACCCGCACAAGGTACACACCGTCGAGCTTTGCTCCCAGGGAAAAGGGGGCAGCCTTGGGCTCTCAGGTGCCAATGATGGTGCCCCATTACCCCTACAAAAGGCAGAATGGCTTTCTGTCCTGGCACCTTTTCCCAGGGAGGAATCTTCATCGGTTTGGAATTCTGGTCTGAGAATCGGCGCTTTCCTGGACCCGCAAGTGGAACGCACCATCGAGCTTTGCATCCAGGGAAAAGGTGGCAGTCTTGGGCTCTCAGGTGCCAATGATGGGGCCCCATTACCTTTACAAAAAGCACAATGGCTTTCTGTCCTGGCACCTTTTCCCTGGGAGGAGTCTTCATTGGTCTGGAATTCTAAGCTGTAAAGTGGCACTTTCTGGGACCAGCACGTGGCACGCACTGTCGTGCTTTGCGCCCAGGGAAAAGGAGGCAACCTCTGGCTCTCAGATGCCAATGACGGGCCCCCATTAACACTAGAAATGGAACAATCGCTTTCTGTCCTGGCACCTTTTCCCTGGGAGGAGTCGTCATCCGTCTGCAATCCTGGGCTGAACAAAGGTCTTTCTCTGACCTGCACGTGGCAGGCACCATCTAGCTTTGCGCCCAGGGAAAGGTGGCAGCCTTGGGCTCTCAGGTGCCAACGATGGGTCTCCGTTAACACTAGATAAATAACAATCGCTTTCTGTCCTGGCACCTTTTCCCTGGGAGGAATTTTCGTCTGTCTGGAATTCTGGGCTGAAAAACGGCACTTCCCCGGACCTGCAAGTGGAACGCACCGTCGAGCTTTGTGCCCAGGGAAAAGGTGGCAGCCTTGGGCTCTCAGGTGCCGATGATGGGGCCCCATTGACCCTTGAAAATGAACAATTGCTTTCTGTCCTGGCACCTTTTCCCTGGGAGGAATCTTCTTTGGTCTGGAATTCTGGGCTGAAAACGGCTCTTTCCCTTACCCGCATGTGGCACGCACGGTCGAGCTTTGCGCCCAGGGAAAAGGTGGCAGCCCTGGGCTCTCAGCTGCCAATTTTGGGGCCCCATTAACTTTAGAAAAGGCACAATGGCTTTCTGTCGTGGCACCTTTTCCCAGGGAGAAATCTTCGCTGGCCTGGAATTCTGGGATGAGAAACGGCACTTCCCCGGACCTGCAAGTGGAACGCACCGTCGAGCTTTGTGCCCAGGCAAAAGGTGGCAGCCTTGGGCTCTCAGGTGCCAATGATGGGGCCCCATTGACCCTTGAAAATGAACAATCGCTTTCTGTCCTGGCACCTTTTCCCTGGGAGGAATCTTCTTTGGTCTGGAATTCTGGGCTGAAAACGGCTCTTTTCCTTACCCGCATGTGGCACGCACCGTCGAGCTTTGCGTCCAGGGAAAAGGTGGCAGCCCTGGGCTCTCAGCTGCCAATTTTGGGGCCCCATTAACCCTAGAAAAGGCACAATGGCTTTCTGTCCTGGCACCTTTTCCCAGGGAGAAATCTTCTCTGGCCTGGAATTCTGGGATGAGAAACGGCACGTTCCCGGACTTGCAAGTGGCACGCGCCGTCGACATTTGCGTCCAGGGAAAAGGTGGCAGCCTTGGGCTCTCAAATGCCAAAGATGGGGCCCCATTACCCCTGGAGAAGGCACAATGGCTTTCTGTCCTGACACCTTTTCCCAGGGAGGAATCGACTTGCGTCTGGAATTCTGGGCTGAAAAATGGCCCTTTCCCGGACCTGTACAGGGTATGCACCGTCGAGCTTTGCACCCAGGGAAAAGGTGGCAGCCTTGGGCTCTCAGGTGCCAATGATGGGGCCCAATTAACATTACAAAATACACAATGGCTTTGTCTCCTGGTACCTTTTCCCTCTGAGGAATCTTCATAGGTCTGGAATTCTGGGCTGTAAAATGGCACTTTCCGGGACCCGCACGTGGAACGCTCCGTCGAGCTTTGCGCCCAGGGAAATGGTGTCAGCCTTGGGCTCTCAGGTGTCAATTTTGGGGCCCCATTAACCCTAGAAAAGGCACAATTGCTTTCTGTCCTGACACCTTTTCCCTGGGAGAAATCTTCATCAGCCTCAAATTCTGGGATGAGAAACAGCACATTCCTGGACCCGCAAGTGGCACGCATCGTCGAGCTTTGCGCTCAGGGAAAAGGTTGCAGCCTTCAGCTCTCAGGTGCCAATAATGGGTCCCCATTACTCCTAGAAAAGGAGAAATCGATTCCTGTCCTGGCACCTTTTCCCAGGGAGGAGTCTTCATCGGTCTGGAATTCTGGAATGAGAACCGCAATTTCCCGGACCCTCAAGTAGGACGCATGGTCCCGCTTTACGCCCAGGGTATAGGAGGCAACCTTGGGCTCTCAGGTGCCAATGATAGGGCCGGATTAACCCTAGAAATGGAACAATGGCTTTCTGTCCTGGGAGCCTCTTCCCTGTGAGGAGTCTTCATCCGTCTAGAATTCTGTGCTAAAAAATGGCACTTTCCCAGACAAGAAAGTGGCACGCACCCTCGACATTTGCGCCCAGGGAAAAGGTGGCAGCCTTGGGCTCTCAGGTGCCAAGGATTGGGCCCCGTTAACACTAGAAAAATAACACTTGCTTTCTGTCCTGGCACCTTTTCCCAGGGAGGAATCTTCATTCGTCTGGAAATCTGGGTTCAAAAATGGCACTGCCCCAAACCCGCACAAGGTACACACCGTCGAGCTTTGCTCCCAGGGAAAAGGGGGCAGCCTTGGGCTCTCAGGTGCCAATGATGGTGCCCCATTACCCCTACAAAAGGCAGAATGGCTTTCTGTCCTGGCACCTTTTCCCAGGGAGGAATCTTCATCGGTTTGGAATTCTGGTCTGAGAATCGGCACATTTCTGGACCCGCAAGTGGAATGCACCATCGAGCTTTGCGTCCAGGGAAAAGGTGGCAGTCTTGGGCTCTCAGGTGCCAATGATGGGGCCCCATTACCTTTACAAAAGGCACAATGGCTTTCTGTCCTGGCACCTTTTCCCTGGGAGGAGTCTTCATCGGTTTGGAATTCTGGGCTGTAAAATGGCACTTTCTGGGACCAGCACGTTGCACGCAATGTCGAGCTTTGCGCCCAGGGAAAAGGAGGCAACCTCTGGCTCTCAGATGCCAATGACGGGCCCCCATTAACACTAGAAATGGAACAATCGCTTTCTGTCCTGGGAGCCTTTTCCCTGGGAGGAGTCGTCATCCGTCTGCAATCCTGGGCTGAACAAAAGTCTTTCTCTGACCTGCACGTGGCAGGCACCATCTAGCTTTGCGCCCAGGGAAAAGGTGGCAGCCTTGGGCTCTCAGGTGCCAACAATGGGTCTCCGTTAACACTAGATAAATAACACTTGCTTTCTGTCCTGGCACCTTTTCCCTGGGAGGAATTTTCATCTGTCTGGAATTCTGGGCTGAAAAACGGCACTTCCCCGGACCTGAAAGTGGAACGCACCGTCGAGCTTTGTGCCCAGGGAAAAGGTGGCAGCCTTGGGCTCTCAGGTGCCAATGATGGGGCCCCATTGACCCTTGAAAATGAACAATCGCTTTCTGTCCTGGCACCTTTTCCCTGGGAGGAATCTTCATTGGTCTGGAATTCTGGGCTGAAAACGGCTCTTTCCCTTACCCGCATGTGGCACGCACCGTCGAGCTTTGCGTCCAGGGAAAAGGTGGCAGCCCTGGGCTCTCAGCTGCCAATTTTGGGGCCCCATTAACCCTAGAAAAGGCACAATGGCTTTCTGTCGTGGCACCTTTTCCCAGGGAGAAATCTTCGCTGGCCTGGAATTCTGGGATGAGAAACGGCACGTTCCCGGACTTGCAAGTGGCACGCGCCGTCGACATTTGCGTCCAGGGAAAAGGTGGCAGCCTTGGGCTCTCAAATGCCAAAGATGGGGCCCCATTACCCCTACAAAAGGCACAATGGCTTTCTGTCCTGACACCTTTTCCCAGGGAGGAATCGACTTGCGTCTGGAATTCTGGGCTGAAAAATGGCCCTTTCCCGGACCTGTACAGGGTATGCACCGTCGAGCTTTGCACCCAGGGAAAAGGTGGCAGCCTTGGGCTCTCAGGTGCCAATGATGGGGCCCAATTAACATTACAAAATACACAATGGCTTTGTCTCCTGGTACCTTTTCCCTCTGAGGAATCTTCATAGGTCTGGAATTCTGGGCTGTAAAATGGCACTTTCCGGGATCCGCACGTGGAACGCTCCGTCGAGCTTTGCGCCCAGGGTAAAGGTGTCAGCCTTGGGCTCTCAGGTGTCAATTTTGGGGCCCCATTAACCCTAGAAAAGGCACAATTGCTTTCTGTCCTGACACCTTTTCCCAGGGGGAAATCTTCATCGGCCTCGAATTCTGGGATGAGAAACAGCACATTCCTGGACCCGCAAGTGGCACGCATCGTCGAGCTTTGCGCTCAGGGAAAAGGTTGCAGCCTTCAGCTCTCAGGTGCCAATAATGGGTCCCCATTACTCCTAGAAAAGGAGAAATCGATTCCTGTCCTGGCACCTTTTCCCAGGGAGGAGTCTTCATCGGTCTGGAATTCTGGAATGAGAACCGCAATTTCCCGGACCCTCAAGTAGGACGCATGGTCCCGCTTTACGCCCAGGGTATAGGAGGCAACCTTGGGCTCTCAGGTGCCAATGATAGGGCCGGATTAACCCTAGAAATGGAACAATGGCTTTCTGTCCTGGGAGCCTCTTCCCTGTGAGGAGTCTTCATCCGTCTAGAATTCTGTGCTAAAAAATGGCACTTTCCCAGACAAGAAAGTGGCACGCACCCTCGACATTTGCGCCCAGGGAAAAGGTGGCAGCCTTGGGCTCTCAGGTGCCAAGGATTGGGCCCCGTTAACACTAGAAAAATAACACTTGCTTTCTGTCCTGGCACCTTTTCCCAGGGAGGAATCTTCATTCGTCTGGAAATCTGGGTTCAAAAATGGCACTGCCCCAAACCCGCACAAGGTACACACCGTCGAGCTTTGCGCCCAGGGAAAAGGGGGCAGCCTTGGGCTCTCAGGTGCCAATGATGGTGCCCCATTACCCCTACAAAAGGCAGAATGGCTTTCTGTCCTGGCACCTTTTCCCAGGGAGGAATCTTCATCGGTTTGGAATTCTGGTCTGAGAATCGGCACATTTCTGGACCCGCAAGTGGAATGCACCATCGAGCTTTGCGTCCAGGGAAAAGGTGGCAGTCTTGGGCTCTCAGGTGCCAATGATGAGCCCCATTACATTTACAAAAGGCACAATGGCTTTCTGTCCTGGCACCTTTTCCCTGGGAGGAGTCTTCATCGGTTTGGAATTCTGGGCTGTAAAATGGCACTTTCTGGGACCAGCACGTTGCACGCACTGTCGTGCTTTGCGCCCAGGGAAAAGGAGGCAACCTCTGGCTCTCAGATGCCAATGACGGGCCCCCATTAACACTAGAAATGGAACAATCGCTTTCTGTCCTGGGAGCCTTTTCCCTGGGAGGAGTCGTCATCCGTCTGCAATCCTGGGCTGAACAAAAGTCTTTCTCTGACCTGCACGTGGCAGGCACCATCTAGCTTTGCGCCCAGGGAAAAGGTGGCAGCCTTGGGCTCTCAGGTGCCAATGATGGGTCCCTGTTAACACTAGATAAATAACAATCGCTTTCTGTCCTGGCACCTTTTCCCTGGGAGGAATTTTCGTCTGTCTGGAATTCTGGGCTGAAAAACGGCACTTCCCCGGACCTGCAAGTGGAACGCACCGTCGAGCTTTGTGCCCAGGGAAAAGGTGGCAGCGTTGGGCTCTCAGGTGCCAATGATGGGGCCCCATTACCCCTAGAAAAAGAACAATCGCTTTCTGTCCTGGCACCTTTTCCCTGGGAGGAATCTTCTTTGGTCTGGAATTCTGGGCTGAAAACGGCTCTTTTCCTTACCCGCATGTGGCACGCACCGTCGAGCTTTGCGTCCAGGGAAAAGGTGGCAGCCCTGGGCTCTCAGGTGCCAATTTTGGGGCCCCATTAACCCTAGAAAAGGCACAATGGCTTTCTGTCCTGGCACCTTTTCCCAGGGAGAAATCTTCGCTGGCCTGGAATTCTGGGATGAGAAACGGCACGTTCCCGGACTTGCAAGTGGCACGCGCCGTCGACATTTGCGTCCAGGGAAAAGGTGGCAGCCTTGGGCTCTCAAATGCCAAAGATGGGGCCCCATTACCCCTGGAGAAGGCACAATGGCTTTCTGTCCTGACACCTTTTCCCAGGGAGGAATCGACTTGCGTCTGGAATTCTGGGCTGAAAAATGGCCCTTTTCCGGACCTGTACAGGGTATGCACCGTCGAGCTTTGCACCCAGGGAAAAGGTGGCAGCCTTGGGCTCTCAGGTGCCAATGATGGGGCCCAATTAACATTACAAAATACACAATGGCTTTGTCTCCTGGTACCTTTTCCCTCTGAGGAATCTTCATAGGTCTGGAATTCTGGGCTGTAAAATGGCACTTTCCGGGACCCGCACGTGGAACGCTCCGTCGAGCTTTGCGCCCAGGGAAATGGTGTCAGCCTTGGGCTCTCAGGTGTCAATTTTGGGGCCCCATTAACCCTAGAAAAGGCACAATTGCTTTCTGTCCTGACACCTTTTCCCTGGGAGAAATCTTCATCAGCCTCAAATTCTGGGATGAGAAACAGCACATTCCTGGACCCGCAAGTGGCACGCATCGTCGAGCTTTGTGCTCAGGGAAAAGGTTGCAGCCTTCAGCTCTCAGGTGCCAATAATGGGTCCCCATTACTCCTAGAAAAGGAGAAATCGATTCCTGTCCTGGCACCTTTTCCCAGGGAGGAGTCTTCATCGGTCTGGAATTCTGGAATGAGAACCGCAATTTCCCGGACCCTCAAGTAGGACGCATGGTCCCGCTTTACGCCCAGGGTATAGGAGGCAACCTTGGGCTCTCAGGTGCCAATGATAGGGCCGGATTAACCCTAGAAATGGAACAATGGCTTTCTGTCCTGGGAGCCTCTTCCCTGTGAGGAGTCTTCATCCGTCTAGAATTCTGTGCTAAAAAATGGCACTTTCCCAGACAAGAAAGTGGCACGCACCCTCGACATTTGCGCCCAGGGAAAAGGTGGCAGCCTTGGGCTCTCAGGTGCCAAGGATTGGGCCCCGTTAACACTAGAAAAATAACACTTGCTTTCTGTCCTGGCACCTTTTCCCAGGGAGGAATCTTCATTTGTCTGGAAATCTGGGTTCAAAAATGGCACTGCCCCAAACCCGCACAAGGTACACACCGTCGAGCTTTGCTCCCAGGGAAAAGGGGGCAGCCTTGGGCTCTCAGGTGCCAATGATGGTGCCCCATTACCCCTACAAAAGGCAGAATGGCTTTCTGTCCTGGCACCTTTTCCCAGGGAGGAATCTTCATCGGTTTGGAATTCTGGTCTGAGAATCGGCACATTTCTGGACCCGCAAGTGGAATGCACCATCGAGCTTTGCGTCCAGGGAAAAGGTGGCAGTCTTGGGCTCTCAGGTGCCAATGATGGGGCCCCATTACCTTTACAAAAGGCACAATGGCTTTCTGTCCTGGCACCTTTTCCCTGGGAGGAGTCTTCATCGGTTTGGAATTCTGGGCTGTAAAATGGCACTTTCTGGGACCAGCACGTTGCACGCAATGTCGAGCTTTGCGCCCAGGGAAAAGGAGGCAACCTCTGGCTCTCAGATGCCAATGACGGGCCCCCATTAACACTAGAAATGGAACAATCGCTTTCTGTCCTGGGAGCCTTTTCCCTGGGAGGAGTCGTCATCCGTCTGGAATCCTGGGCTGAACAAAGGTCTTTCTCTGACCTGCACGTGGCAGGCACCATCTAGCTTTGCGCCCAGGGAAAAGGTGGCAGCCTTGGGCTCTCAGGTGCCAACAATGGGTCTCCGTTAACACTAGATAAATAACAATCGCTTTCTGTCCTGGCACCTTTTCCCTGGGAGGAATTTTCATCTGTCTGGAATTCTGGGCTGAAAAACGGCACTTCCCCGGACCTGCAAGTGGAACGCACCGTCGAGCTTTGTGCCCAGGGAAAAGGTGGCAGCCTTGGGCTCTCAGGTGCCAATGATGGGGCCCCATTGACCCTTGAAAATGAACAATCGCTTTCTGTCCTGGCACCTTTTCCCTGGGAGGAATCTTCTTTGGTCTGGAATTCTGGGCTGAAAACGGCTCTTTCCCTTACCCGCATGTGGCACACACCGTCGACATTTGCGCCAAGGGAAAAGGTGGCAGCCCTGGGCTCTCAGCTGCCAATTTTGGGGCCCCATTAACCCTAGAAAAGGCACAATGGCTTTCTGTCGTGGCACCTTTTCCCAGGGAGAAATCTTCGCTGGCCTGGAATTCTGGGATGAGAAACGGCACGTTCCCGGACTTGCAAGTGGCACGCGCCGTCGACATTTGCGTCCAGGGAAAAGGTGGCAGCCTTGGGCTCTCAAATGCCAAAGATGGGGCCCCATTACCCCTACAAAAGGCACAATGGCTTTCTGTCCTGACACCTTTTCCCAGGGAGGAATCGACTTGCGTCTGGAATTCTGGGCTGAAAAATGGCCCTTTCCCGGACCTGTACAGGGTATGCACCGTCGAGCTTTGCACCCAGGGAAAAGGTGGCAGCCTTGGGCTCTCAGGTGCCAATGATGGGGCCCAATTAACATTACAAAATACACAATGGCTTTGTCTCCTGGTACCTTTTCCCTCTGAGGAATCTTCATAGGTCTGGAATTCTGGGCTGTAAAATGGCACTTTCCGGGATCCGCACGTGGAACGCTCCGTCGAGCTTTGCGCCCAGGGTAAAGGTGTCAGCCTTGGGCTCTCAGGTGTCAATTTTGGGGCCCCATTAACCCTAGAAAAGGCACAATTGCTTTCTGTCCTGACACCTTTTCCCTGGGAGAAATCTTCGTCGGCCTCGAATTCTGGGATAAGAAACAGCACATTCCTGGACCCGCAAGTGGCACGCATCGTCGAGCTTTGCGCTCAGGGAAAAGGTTGCAGCCTTCAGCTCTCAGGTGCCAATAATGGGTCCCCATTACTCCTAGAAAAGGAGAAATCGATTCCTGTCCTGGCACCTTTTCCCAGGGAGGAGTCTTCATCGGTCTGGAATTCTGGAATGAGAACCGCAATTTCCCGGACCCTCAAGTAGGACGCATGGTCCCGCTTTACGCCCAGGGTATAGGAGGCAACCTTGGGCTCTCAGGTGCCAATGATAGGGCCGGATTAACCCTAGAAATGGAACAATGGCTTTCTGTCCTGGGAGCCTCTTCCCTGTGAGGAGTCTTCATCCGTCTAGAATTCTGTGCTAAAAAATGGCACTTTCCCAGACAAGAAAGTGGCACGCACCCTCGACATTTGCGCCCAGGGAAAAGGTGGCAGCCTTGGGCTCTCAGGTGCCAAGGATTGGGCCCCGTTAACACTAGAAAAATAACACTTGCTTTCTGTCCTGGCACCTTTTCCCAGGGAGGAATCTTCATTCGTCTGGAAATCTGGGTTCAAAAATGGCACTGCCCCAAACCCGCACAAGGTACACACCGTCGAGCTTTGCTCCCAGGGAAAAGGGGGCAGCCTTGGGCTCTCAGGTGCCAATGATGGTGCCCCATTACCCCTACAAAAGGCAGAATGGCTTTCTGTCCTGGCACCTTTTCCCAGGGAGGAATCTTCATCGGTTTGGAATTCTGGTCTGAGAATCGGCACATTTCTGGACCCGCAAGTGGAATGCACCATCGAGCTTTGCGTCCAGGGAAAAGGTGGCAGTCTTGGGCTCTCAGGTGCCAATGATGGGCCCCATTACATTTACAAAAGGCACAATGGCTTTCTGTCCTGGCACCTTTTCCCTGGGAGGAGTCTTCATCGGTTTGGAATTCTGGGCTGTAAAATGGCACTTTCTGGGACCAGCACGTTGCACGCAATGTCGAGCTTTGCGCCCAGGGAAAAGGAGGCAACCTCTGGCTCTCAGATGCCAATGATGGGCCCCCATTAACACTAGAAATGGAACAATCGCTTTCTGTCCTGGGAGCCTTTTCCCTGGGAGGAGTCGTCATCCGTCTGCAATCCTGGGCTGAACAAAAGTCTTTCTCTGACCTGCACGTGGCAGGCACCATCTAGCTTTGCGCCCAGGGAAAAGGTGGCAGCCTTGGGCTCTCAGGTGCCAATGATGGGTCCACGTTAACACTAGATAAATAACAATCGCTTTCTGTCCTGGCACCTTTTCCCTGGGAGGAATTTTCGTCTGTCTGGAATTCTGGGCTGAAAAACAGCACTTCCCCGGACCTGCAAGTGGAACGCACCGTCGAGCTTTGTGCCCAGGGAAAAGGTGGCAGCCTTGGGCTCTCAGGTGCCAATGATTGGGCCCCATTGACCCTTGAAAATGAACAATCGCTTTCTGTCCTGGCACCTTTTCCCTGGGAGGAATCTTCTTTGGTCTGGAATTCTGGGCTGAAAACGGCTCTTTTCCTTACCCGCATGTGGCACGCACCGTCGAGCTTTGCGTCCAGGGAAAAGGTGGCAGCCCTGGGCTCTCAGGTGCCAATTTTGGGGCCCCATTAACCCTAGAAAAGGCACAATGGCTTTCTGTCCTGGCACCTTTTCCCAGGGAGAAATCTTCGCTGGCCTGGAATTCTGGGATGAGAAACGGCACATTCCCGGACTTGCAAGTGGCACGCGCCGTTGACATTTGCGCCCAGGGAAAAGGTGGCAGCCTTGGGCTCTCAGCTGCCAATGATGGGGCCCAATTAACATTACAAAATACACAATGGCTTTGTCTCCTGGTACCTTTTCCCTCTGAGGAATCTTCATAGGTCTGGACGTCTGGGCTGTAAAATGGCACTTTCCCAAATCCGCACGTGGAACGCTCCGTCGAGCTTTGCGCCCAGGGAAAAGGTTTCAGCCTTGGGCTCTCAGGTGTCAATTTTGGGGCCCCATTAACCCTAGAAAAGGCACAATTGCTTTCTGCCCTGGCACCTTTTCCGTGGGAGAAATCTTCATTGACCTCGAATTCGGGGATGAGAAACAGCACATTCCTGGACCCGCAAGTGGCACGCACCGTTGAGCTTTGCGCTCAGGGAAAAGGTTGCAGCCTTCGGCTCTCAGATGTCAATGATGGAGCCCCATTAACCCTAGAAAAGGAACAATCGCTTTCTGTCCTGACACCTTTTCCGAGGGAGGAATCTTCATCGGTCTGGAATTTTGGAATGAGAAACGGCAATTTCCCGGACCCTCACGTAGCACGCATGGTCGAGCTTTGCGCCCAGGTTATAGGAGGCAACCTTGTGCTCTCAGGTGCCAATGATGGAGCCCGATTAACCCTAGAAATGGAACAATCGCTTTCTGTCCTGGGTGCATCTTCCCTGTGAGGAGTCTTCATCCGTCTGGAATTGAGGGCTGAAAAACGGCACTTTCCCGGACAAGAAAGTGGTATTTGCCATTGATGTTTGCGCCCACGGAAAAGGTGGCAGCCTTGAACTCTGAGGTGCCAATGATGGGGCACCATTGACCCTAGAAAAGGACAATTCGATTTCTGACCTGGCACCTTTTCCCTGGGAGGTGTCATCGTCCGTCTGGAATTCTGGGCTGAAAAATGGCACTGCCCCAAACCCGCACAAGGTACACAGCGTGGAGCTTTGCGCCCAGGGAAAAGGGGGCAGCCTTGGGCTCTCAGGTGCCAATGATGGGGCCCCATTACCCCTACAAAAGGCACAATGGCTTTCTGTCCTGGCACCTTTTCCCAGGGAGGAATCTTCATCGGTTTGGAATTCTGGTCTGAGAATCGGCACTTTCCTGGACCCGCAAGTGGAACGCACCATCGAGCTTTGCATCCAGGGAAAAGGTGGCAGTCTTGGGCTCTCAGGTGCCAATGATGGGGCCCCATTACCTTTACAAAAAGCACAATGGCTTTCTGTCCTGGCACCTTTTCCCTGGGAGGAGTCTTCATTGGTCTGGAATTCTGGGCTGTAAAATGGCACTTTCTGGGACCAGGACGTGGCATGCACTCTCGTGCTTTGTGCCCAGGGAAAAGGAGGCAACCTCTGGCTCTCAGATGCCAATGACAGGCCCCCATTAACACTAGAAATGGAACAATCGCTTTCTGTCCTGGGAGCCCTTTGCCTGGGAGTCGTCGTCATCCGTCTGGAATCCTGGGCTGAACAAAGCACTTCCTCTGACCTGCAGGTGGCAGGCACCATCTAGGGAAAAGGTGGCAGCCCAGGGAAAAGGTGGCAGCCTTAGGCTCTCAGGTGCCAATGATGGGGCCCCGTTAACACTAGAAAAATAACACTTGCTTTCTGTCCTGGCACCATTTCCCAGGGAGGAATCTTCGTCCGTCTGGAAATCTGGGTTCAAAAATGGCACTGCCCCAAACCTGCACAAGGTACACAGCGTGGAGCTTTGCGCCCAGGGAAAATGGGGCAGCCTTGGGCTCTCAGGTGCCAATGATGGGGCCCCATTACCCCTAGAAAAGGCACAATGGCTTTCTGTCCTGGCACCTTTTCCCTGGGAGGAGTCTTCACTGGTCTGGAATTCTGGGCTGTAAAAAGGCACTTTCTGGGACCAGCACATGGCACGCACTGTCGTGCTTTGCGCCCAGGGAAAAGGAGGCAACCTCTGGCTCTCAGATGCCAATGACAGGCCCCCATTAACACTAGAAATGGAAAAATCGCTTTCTGTCCTGGGAGCCCTTTCCCTGGGAGGAGTCGTCAGCCGTCTGGAATCCTGGGCTGAACAAAGCACTTTCTCTGACCTGCGCGTGGCAGGCACCATCAAGCTTTGCGCCCAGGGAAAAGGTGGCAGCCTTGGGCTCTCAGGTGCCAATGATGGGGCCCCGTAAACACTAGAAAAATAACACTTGCTTTCTGTCCTGGCACCTTTTCCCAGGGAGGAATCTTCGTCCGTCTTGAAATCTGGGTTCAAAATTGGCACTGCCCCAAACCTGCACAAGGTACACACCGTCGAGCTTTGCGCCCAGGGAAAAGGGGGCAGCCTTGGGCTCTCAGGTGCCAATGATGGTGCCCCATTACCCCTACAAAAGGCAGAATGGCTTTCTGTCCTGGCACCTTTTCCCAGGGAGGAATCTTCATCGGTTTGGAATTCTGGTCTGAGAATCGGCACTTTCCTGGACCAGCAAGTGGAACGCACCATCGAGCTTTGCGCCCAGGGAAAAGGTGGCAGTCTTGGGCTCTCAGGTGCCAATGATGGGGCCCCATTACCTTTACAAAAAGCACAATGGCTTTCTGTCCTGGCACCTTTTCCCTGGGAGGAGTCTTCATTGGTCTGGAATTCTGGGCTGTAAAATGGCACTTTCTGGGACCAGCACGTGGCACGCACTGTCGTGCTTTGCGCCCAGGGAAAAGGAGGCAACCTCTGGCTCTCAGATGCCAATGACGGGCCCCCATTAACACTAGAAATGGAACAATCGCTTTCTGTCCTGGGAGCCCTTTCCCTGGGAGGAGACGTCAGCCGTCTGGAATCCTGGGCAGAAAAACGGCACTTCCCCGGACCTGCAAGTGGAACGCACCGTCGAGCTTTGTGCCCAGGGAAAAGGTGGCAGCCTTGGGCTCTCAGGTGCCAATGATGGGGCCCCATTACCCCTAGAAAAAGAACAATCGCTTTCTGTCCTGGCACCTTTTCCCTGGGAGGAATCTTCTTTGGTCTGGAATTCTGGGCTGAAAACGGCTCTTTTCCTTACCCGCATGTGGCACGCACCGTCAAGCTTTGCGCCCAGGGAAAAGGTGGCAGCCCTGGGCTCTCAGCTGCCAATTTTGGGGCCCCATTCACCCTAGAAAAGGCACAATCGCTTTCTGTCCTGGCACCTTTTCCCAGGGAGAAATCTTCGCTGGCCTGGAATTCTGGGATGAGAAACGGCACATTCCCAGACTTGCAAGTGGCACGCGCCGTCGACATTTGCGCCCAGGGAAAAGGTGGCAGCCTTGGGCTCTCAGGTGCCAAAGATGGGGCCCCATTACCCTTAGAAAAGGCACAACGGCTTTCTGTCCTGACACCTTTTCCCAGAGAGGAATCGACTTCCGTCTGGAATTCTGGGCTGAAAAACGGCCCTTTCCCAGACCCGCACAGGGTATGCACCGTCGAGCTTTGCACCCAGGGAAAAGGTGGCAGCCTTGGGCTCTCAGGTGCCAATGATGGGGCCCAATTAGCATTACAAAATACACAATGGCTTTGTCTCCTGGTACCTTTTCCCTCTGAGGAATCTTCATAGGTCTGGAATTCTGGGCTGTAAAATGGCACTTTCCGGGACCCGCACGTGGAACGCTCCGTCGAACTTTGCGCCCAGGGAAAAGGTGTCAGCCTTGGGCTCTCAGGTGTCAATTTTGGGGCCCCATTAACCCTAGAAAAGGCACAATTGCTTTCTGTCCTGGCACCTTTTCCCTGGGAGAAATCTTCATTGACCTCGAATTCTGGGATGAGAAACAGCACATTCCTGGACCTGCAAGTGGCACGCACCGTCGAGCTTTGCGCTCAGGGAAAAGGTTGCAGCCTTGGGCTCTCAGGTGTCAATGATGGAGCCCCATTAACCCTAGAAAAGGAACAATCGCTTTCTGTCCTGACACCTTTTCCCAGGGAGGAATCTTCATCGGTCTGGAATTTTGGAATGAGAACCGCAATTTCCCGGCCCCTCACGTAGCACGCATGGTCGAGCTTTGCGCCCAGGGTATAGGAGGCAACCTTGTGCTCTCAGGTGCCAATGATGGAGCCCGATTAACACTAGAAATGGAACAATCGCTTTCTGTCCTGGGAGCCTCTTCCCTGTGAGGAGTCTTCATCCGTCTGGAATTGAGGGCTGAAAAACGGCACTTTCCCGGACAAGAAAATGGTACGCGCCGTTGATGTTTGCGCCCACGGAAAAGGTGACAGCCTTGAACTCTCAGGTGCCAATGATGGGGCACCATTGACCCTAGAAAAGGACAATTCGATTTCTGACCTGGCACCTTTTCCCTGGGAGGTGTCTTCGTCCGTCTGGAATTCTGGGTTCAAAAATGGCACTGCCCCAAACCCGCACAAGGTACACAGCGTGGAGCTTTGCGCCCAGGGAAAAGGGGGCAGCCTTGGGCTCTCAGGTGCCAATGATGGTGACCCATTACCCCTACAAAAGGCACAATGGCTTTCTGTCCTGGCACCTTTTCCCAGGGAGGAATCTTCATCGGTTTGGAATTCTGGTCTGAGAATCGGCACTTTCCTGGACCCGCAAGTGGAACCCACCATCGAGCTTTCCGTCCAGGGAAAAGGTGGCAGTCTCGGGCTCTCAGGTGCCAAAGATGGGGCCCCATTACCTTTACAAAAAGCACAATGGCTTTCTGTCCTGACACCTTTTCCCAGAGAGGAATCGACTTCCGTCTGGAATTCTGGGCTGAAAAATGGCCCTTTCCCGGACCCGCACAGGGTATGCACCGTCGAGCTTTGCACCCAGGGAAAAGGTGGCAGCCTTGGGCTCTCAGGTGCCAATGATGGGGCCCAATTAGCATTACAAAATACACAATGGCTTTGTCTCCTGGTACCTTTTCCCTCTGAGGAATCTTCATAGGTCTGGAATTCTGGGCTGTAAAATGGCACTTTCCGGGATCCGCACGTGGAACGCTCCGTCGAGTTTTGCGCCCAGGGAAAAGGTGGCAGCCCTGGGCTCTCAGGTCTCAATTTTGGGGCCCCATTAACCCTAGAAAAGGCACAATTGCTTTCTGCCCTGGCACCTTTCCCTGGGAGAAATCTTCATTGGCCTGGAATTCTGGGATGAGAAACAGCACATTCCTGGACCCGCAAGTGGCACGCACCGTTGAGCTTTGCGCTCAGGGAAAAGGTTGCAGCCTTCGGCTCTCAGGTGTCAATGATGGAGCCCGATTAACCCTAGAAAAGGAACAATCGCTTTCTGTCCTGACACCTTTTCCCAGGGAGGAATCTTCATCGGTCTGGAGTTTTGGAATGAGAACCGCAATTTCCCGGCCCCTCACGTAGCACGCATGGTCGAGCTTTGCGCCCAGGGTATAGGAGGCAACCTTGTGCTCTCAGGTGCCAATGATGGAGCCCGATTAACCCTAGAAATGGAACAATCGCTTTCTGTCCTGGGAGCCTCTTCCCTGTGAGGAGTCTTCATCTGTCTGGAATTGAGGGCTGAAAAACGGCACTTTCCCGGACAAGAAAGTGGTATGTGCCGTTGATGTTTGCGCCCACGGAAAAGGTGGCAGCCTTGAACTCTGAGGTGCCAATGATGGGGCACCATTGACCCTAGAAAAGGACAATTCGATTTCTGACCTGGCACCTTTTCCCTGGGATGTATCTTCGTCTGTCTGGAATTTAAGGTTCAAAAATGGCACTGCCCAAAACCCGCACAGGGTACACACCATCGAGCTTTGCGCCCAGGGAAAAGGTTGCAGCCTTCAGCTCTCAGGTGTCAATGATGGGGTTCCCATTACTCCTAGAAAAGGAGAAATCGATTCCTGTCCTGGCACCTTTTCCCAGGGAGGAATCTTCATCGGTCTGGAATTCTGGAATGAGAAACGGCAATTTCCCGGACCCTCGCGTTTCACGCACCGTCGAGTTTGCACCCAGGTTAAAGGAGGCAAACTTGGGGTCTCAGGTGCCAATGATACGGCCCGATTAACCCTAGAAATGGAACAATCGCTTTCTGTCCTGGCACCTTTTCCCTGGGAGGAGTCTTCATCCATCTAGAATTCTGTGCTAAAAAATGGCACTTTCCCAGACAAAAATAGTGGCACTCACGCTCGAGATTTGCGCCCAGGGAAAACGTGGCAGCCTTGGGCTCTCAGGTGCCAAGGTTTGGGCCCCGTTAACACTAGAAAAATAACACTTGCTTTCTGTCCTGGCACCTTTTCCCAAGGAGGAATCTTCATTCGTCTGGAAATCTGGGTTCAAAAATGGCACTGCCCCAAACCCGCACAAGGTACACACCGTCGAGCTTTGCTCCCAGGGAAAAGGGGGCAGCCTTGGGCTCTCAGGTGCCAATGATGGTGCCCCATTACCCCTACAAAAGGCACAATGGCTTTCTGTCCTGGCACTTTTTCCCAGGGAGGAATCTTCATCGGTTTGGAATTCTGGTCTGAGAATCGGCACATTTCTGGACCCGCAAGTGGAACGCACCATCGAGCTTTGCATCCAGGGAAAAGGTGGCAGTCTTGGGCTCTCAGGTGCCAATGATGGGGTCCCATTACCTTTACAAAAGGCACAATGGCTTTCTGTCCTGGCACCTTTTCCCTGGGAGGAGTCTTCATTGGTCTGGAATTCTGGGCTGTAAAATGGCACTTTCTGGGACCAGCACGTGGCACGCACTGTCGAGCTTTGCCCCCAGGGAAAAGGAGGCAACCTCTGGCTCTCAGATGCCAATGACGGGCCCCCATTAACACTAGAAATGGAACAATCGCTTTCTGTCCCGGGAGCCTTTTCCCTGGGAGGAGTCATCACCCGTCTGGAATTCCGGGCTGAAGAAAGCACTTTCTCTGACCTGCACGTGGCAGGCACCATCTAGCTTTGCACCCACGGAAAAGGTGGCAGCCTTGGGCTCTCAGGTGCCAATGATGGGTCCCCGTTAACACTAGATAAAAAACAATCGCTTTCTGTCCTGGCACCTTTTCCCTGGGAGGAATTTTCGTCCATCTGGAATTCTGGGCTGAAAAATGGCACTTCCCCGCACCCGCAAGTGGAACGCACCGTCGAGCATTGCGCCCAGGAAAAAGGTGGCAGACCTGGGCTCTCAGGTGCCAATTTTGGGGCCCCATTAACCCTAGAAAAGGCACAATTGCTTTCTGTCCTGGCACCTTTTCCCTGGGAGAAATCTTCATTGACCTCGAATTCTGGGATGAGAAACAGCACATTCCTGGACCCGCAAGTGGCACGCACCGTTGAGCTTTGCGCTCAGGGAAAAGGTTGCCGCCTTCGGCTCTCAGGTGTCAATGATGGAGCCCGATTAACCCTAGAAAAGGAACAATCGCTTTCTGTCCTGACACCTTTTCCCAGGGAGGAATCTTCATCGGTCTGGAATTTTGGAATGAGAAACGGCAATTTCCCGGACCCTCACGTAGCACGCATGGTCGAGCTTTGCGCCCAGGTTATAGGAGGCAACCTTGTGCTCTCAGGTGCCAATGATGGAGCCCGATTAACCCTAGAAATGGAACAATCACTTTCTGTCCTGGGAGCCTCTTCCCTGTGAGGAGTCTTCATCCGTCTGGAATTGAGGGCTGAAAAACGGCACTTTCCCAGACAAGAAAGTGGTACGCGCCGTTGATGTTTGCGCCCACGGAAAAGGTGGCAGCCTTGAACTCTCAGGTGCCAATGATGGGGCACCATTGACCCTAGAAAAGGACAATTCGATTTCTGACCTGGCACCTTTTCCCTGGGAGGTATCTTCGTCCGTCTGGAATTCTGGGCTGAAAAATGGCACTGCCCCAAACCCGCACAAGGTACACAGCGTGGAGCTTTGCGCCCAGGGAAAAGGGGGCAGCCTTGGGCTCTCAGGTGCCAATGATGGTGCCCCATTAACACTAGAAAAATAGCACTTGCTTTCTGTCCTGGCACCTTTTCCCAGGGAGGAATCTTCATCGGTTTGGAATTCTGGTCTGAGAATGGGCACTTTCATGGACCCGAAAGTGGAACGCACCATCGAGCTTTGCATCCAGGGAAAAGGTGGCAGTCTTAGGCTCTCAGGTGCCAATGATGGGGCCCCATTACCTTTACAAAAGGCACAATGGCTTTCTGTCCTGGCACCTTTTCCCTGGGAGGAGTCTTCATTGGTCTGGAATTCTAAGCTGTAAAGTGGCACTTTCTGGGACCAGCACGTGGCACGCACTGTCGTGCTTTGCGCCCAGGGAAAAGGAGGCAACCTCTGGCTCTCAGATGCCAATGACGGGCCCCCATTAACACTAGAAATGGAACAATCGCTTTCTGTCCTGGCACCTTTTCCCTGGGAGGAATCTTCTTTGGTCTGGAATTCTGGGCTGAAAAGGGCTCTTTCCCTTACCCGCATGTGGCACACACCGCCGAGCTTTGCGCCCAGGGAAAAGGTGGCAGCCTTGGGCTCTCAGGTGCCAATGATGGGGCCCCATTGACCCTTGAAAATGAACAATCGCTTTCTGTCCTGGCACCTTTTCCCTGGGAGGAATCTTCTTTGGTCTGGAATTCTGGGCTGAAAACGGCTCTTTCCCTTACCCGCATGTGGCCCGCACCGTCGAGCTTTGCGCCCAGGGAAAAGGTGGCAGCCCTGGGCTCTCAGCTGCTAATTTTGGGGCCCCATTAACCCAAGAAAAGGCACAATGGCTTTCTGTCCTGGCACCTTTTCCCAGGGAGAAATCTTCGCTGGCCTGGAATTCTGGGATGAGAAACGGCACGTTCCCGGACTTGCAAGTGGCACGCGCCGTCGACATTTGCGTCCAGGGAAAAGGTGGCAGCCTTGGGCTCTCAAATGCCAAAGATGGGGCCCCATTACCCCTCGAGAAGGCACAATGGCTTTCTGTCCTGACACCTTTTCCCAGGGAGGAATCGACTTCCGTCTGGAATTCTGGGCTGAAAAATGGCCCTTTCCCGGACCTGCACAGGGTATGCACCGTCGAGCTTTGCACCCAGGGAAAAGGTGGCAGCCTTGGGCTCTCAGGTGCCAACGATGGGGCCCAATTAGCATCACAAAATATACAATGGCTTTGTCTCCTGGTACCTTTTCCCTCTGAGGAATCTTCATAGGTCTGGAATTCTGGGCTGAAAAATGGCACTTTCCAGGATTCGCACGTGGAACGCTCCGTCGAGCTTTGCGCCCAGGGAAAAGGTGGCAGCCTTGGGCTCTCAGGTGTCAATTTTGGGGCCCCATTAACCCTAGAAAAGGCACAATTGCTTTCTGTCCTGACACCTTTTCCCTGGGAGAAATCTTCATCGGCCTGGAATTCTGGGATGAGAAACAGCACATTCCTGGACCCGCAAGTGGCACGCATCGTTGAGCTTTGCGCTCAGGGTAAAGGTTGCAGCCTTCAGCTCTCAGGTGCCAATAACGGGTCCCCATTACTCCTAGAAAAGGAGAAATCGATTCCTGTCCTGGCACCTTTTCCCAGGGAGGAGTCTTCATCGGTCTGGAATTCTAGAATGAGAACCGCAATTTCCCGGACCCTCAAGTAGGACGCATGGTCCCGCTTTACGCCCAGGGTATAGGAGGCAACCTTGGGCTCTCAGGTGCCAATGATAGGGCCGGATTAACCCTAGAAATGGAACAATGGCTTTCTGTCCTGGGAGCCTCTTCCCTGTGAGGAGTCTTCATCCGTCTAGAATTCTGTGCTAAAAAATGGCACTTTCCCAGACAAGAAAGTGGCACGCACCCTCGACATTTGCGCCCAGGGAAAAGGTGGCAGCCTTGGGCTCTCAGGTGCCAAGGATTGGGCCCCGTTAACACTAGAAAAATAACACTTGCTTTCTGTCCTGGCACCTTTTCCCAGGGAGGAATCTTCATTCGTCTGGAAATCTGGGTTCAAAAATGGCACTGCCCCAAACCCGCACAAGGTACACACCGTCGAGCTTTGCTCCCAGGGAAAAGAGGGCAGCCTTGGGCTCTCAGGTGCCAATGATGGTACCCCATTACCCCTACAAAAGGCACAATGGCTTTCTGTCCTGGCACCTTTTCCCAGGGAGGAATCTTCATCGGTTTGGAATTCTGGTCTGAGAATCGGCACATTTCTGGACCCGCAAGTGGAATGCACCATCGAGCTTTGCGTCCAGGGAAAAGGTGGCAGTCTTGGGCTCTCAGGTGCCAATGATGGGGCCCCATTACCTTTACAAAAGGCACAATGGCTTTCTGTCCTGGCACCTTTTCCCTGGGAGGAGTCTTCATCGGTTTGGAATTCTGGGCTCTAAAATGGCACTTTCTGGGACCAGCACGTTGCACGCAATGTCGAGCTTTGCGCCCAGGGAAAAGGAGGCAACCTCTGGCTCTCAGATGCCAATGACGGGCCCCCATTAAGACTAGAAATGGAACAATCGCTTTCTGTCCCGGGAGCCTTTTCCCAAGGAGGAGTCATCACCCGTCTGGAATTCCGGGCTGAAGAAAGCACTTTCTCTGACCTGCACGTGGCAGGCACCATCTAGCTTTGCACCCAGGGAAAAGGTGGCAGCCTTGGGCTCTCAGGTGCCAATGAGGGGTCCCCGTTAACACTAGATAAAAAACAATCGCTTTCTGTCCTGGCACCTTTTCCCTGGGAGGAATTTTCGTCCATCTGGAATTCTGGGCTGAAAAATGGCACTTCCCCGGACCCGCAAGTGGAACGCACCGTCGAGCATTGCGCCCAGGAAAAAAGTGGCAGACCTGGGCTCTCAGGTGCCAATTTTGGGGCCCCATTAACCCTAGAAAAGGCACAATTGCTTTCTGTCCTGACACCTTTTCCCAGGGAGAAATCTTCGCTGGCCTGGAATTCTGGGATGAGAAACGGCACATTCCTGGACCCGCAAGTGGCACGCGCCGTCGAGCTTTGCGCCCAGGGAAAAGGTGGCAGCCCTGGGCTCTCAGGTGCCAAAGACGGGGCCCCATTAACCGTAGAAAAGGCACAGTTGCTTTCTGTCCTGTCACCTTTTCCTGGGAGAAATCTTCATTGACCTCGAATTCTGGGATGAGAAACAGCACATTCCTGGACCCGCAAGTGGCACGCACCGTTGAGCGTTGCGCTCAGGGAAAAGGTTGCAGCCTTCGGCTCTCAGGTGTCAATGATGGAGCCCCATTAACCCTAGAAAAGGAACAATCGCTTTCTGTCCTGACACCTTTTCCCAGGGAGGAATCTTCATCGGTCTGGAATTTTGGAATGAGAAACGGCAATTTCCCGGACCCTCACGTAGCACGCATGGTCGAGCTTTGCGCCCAGGTTATAGGAGGCAACCTTGTGCTCTCAGGTGCCAATGATGGAGCCCGATTAACCCTAGAAATGGAACAATCACTTTCTGTCCTGGGAGCCTCTTCCCTGTGAGGAGTCTTCATCCGTCTGGAATTCAGGGCTGAAAAACGGCACTTTCCCGGACAAGAAAGTGGTACGCGCCGTTGATGTTTGCGCCCACGGAAAAGGTGGCAGCCTTGAACTCTCAGGTGCCAATGATGGGGCACCATTGACCCTAGAAAAGGACAATTCGATTTCTGACCTGGCACCTTTTCCCTGGGAGGTATCTTCGTCCGTCTGGAATTCTGGGCTGAAAAATGGCACTGCCCCAAACCCGCACAAGGTACACAGCGTGGAGCTTTGCGCCCAGGGAAAAGGGGGCAGCCTTGGGCTCTCAGGTGCCAATGATGGTGCCCCATTAACACTAGAAAAATAACACTTGCTTTCTGTCCTGGCACCTTTTCCCAGGGAGGAATCTTCATCGGTTTGGAATTCTGGTCTGAGAATGGGCACTTTCCTGGACCCGAAAGTGGAACGCACCATCGAGCTTTGCATCCAGGGAAAAGGTGGCAGTCTTAGGCTCTCAGGTGCCAATGATGGGGCCCCATTACCTTTACAAAAAGCACAATGGCTTTCTGTCCTGGCACCTTTTCCCTGGGAGGAGTCTTCATTGGTCTGGAATTCTAAGCTGTAAAGTGGCACTTTCTGGGACCAGCACGTGGCACGCACTGTCGTGCTTTGCGCCCAGGGAAAAGGAGGCAACCTCTGGCTCTCAGATGCCAATGACGAGCCCCCATTAACACTAGAAATGGAACAATCGCTTTCTGTCCTTGCACCTTTTCCCTGGGAGGAGTCGTCATCCGTCTGGATTCCTGGGCTGAACAAAGGTCTTTCTCTGACCTGCACGTGGCAGGCACCATCTAGCTTTGCGCCCAGGGAAAACGTGGCAGCCTTGGGCTCTCAGGTGCCAACGATGGGTCCCCGTTAACACTAGATAAATAACAATCGCTTTCTGTCCTGGCACCTTTTCCCTGGGAGGAATTTTCGTCTGTCTGGAATTCTGGGCTGAAAAACGGCACTTCCCCGGACCTGCAAGTGGAACGCACCGTCGAGCTTTGTGCCCAGGCAAAAGGTGGCAGCCTTGGGCTCTCAGGTGCCAATGATGGGGCCCCATTGACCCTTGAAAATGAACAATCGCTTTCTGTCCTGGCACCTTTTCCCTGGGAGGAATCGTCTTTGGTCTGGAATTCTGGGCTGAAAAGGGCTCTTTCCCTTACCCGCATGTGGCACGCACCGTCGAGCTTTGCGCCCAGGGAAAAGGTGGCAGCCTTGGGCTCTCAGGTGCCAATGATGGGGCCCCATTGACCCTTGAAAATGAACAATCGCTTTCTGTCCTGGCACCTTTTCCCTGGGAGGAATCTTCTTTGGTCTGGAATTCTGGGATGAGAAACGGCACGTTCCCGGACTTGCAAGTGGCACGCGCCGTCGACATTTGCGTCCAGGGAAAAGGTGGCAGCCTTGGGCTCTCAAATGCCAAAGATGGGGCCCCATTACCCCTACAAAAGGCACAATGGCTTTCTGTCCTGACACCTTTTCCCAGGGAGGAATCGACTTCCGTCTGGAATTCTGGGCTGAAAAATGGCCCTTTCCCGGACCTGCACAGGGTATGCACCGTCGAGCTTTGCACCCAGGGAAAAGGTGGCAGCCTTGGGCTCTCAGGTGCCAACGATGGGGCCCAATTAGCATCACAAAATACACAACGGCTTTGTCTCCTCGTACCTTTTCCCTCTGAGGAATCTTCATAGGTCTGGAATTCTGGGCTGAAAAATGGCACTTTCCCAAACCCGCACGTGGAACGCTCCGTCGAGCTTTGCGCCCAGGGAAAAGGTGGCAGCCTTGGGCTCTCAGGTGTCAATTTTGGGGCCCCATTAACCCTAGAAAAGGCACAATTGCTTTCTGTCCTGACACCTTTTCCCTGGGAGAAATCTTCATCGGCCTGGAATTCTGGGATGAGAAACAGCACATTCCTGGACCCGCAAGTGGCACGCATCGTCGAGCTTTGCGCTCAGGGTAAAGGTTGCAGCCTTCTGCTCTCAGGTGCCAATAATGGGTCCCCATTACTCCTAGAAAAGGAGAAATCGATTCCTGTCCTGGCACCTTTTCCCAGGGAGGAGTCTTCATCGGTCTGGAATTCTAGAATGAGAACCGCAATTTCCCGGACCCTCAAGTAGGACGCATGGTCCCGCTTTACGCCCAGGGTATAGGAGGCAACCTTGGGCTCTCAGGTGCCAATGATAGGGCCGGATTAACCCTAGAAATGGAACAATGGCTTTCTGTCCTGGGAGCCTCTTCCCTGTGAGGAGTCTTCATCCGTCTAGAATTCTGTGCTAAAAAATGGCACTTTCCCAGACAAGAAAGTGGCACGCACCCTCGACATTTGCGCCCAGGGAAAAGGTGGCAGCCTTGGGCTCTCAGGTGCCAAGGATTGGGCCCCGTTAACACTAGAAAAATAACACTTGCTTTCTGTCCTGGCACCTTTTCCCAGGGAGGAATCTTCATTCGTCTGGAAATCTGGGTTCAAAAATGGCACTGCCCCAAACCCGCACAAGGTACACACCGTCAAGCTTTGCTCCCAGGGAAAAGGGGGCAGCCTTGGGCTCTCAGGTGCCAATGATGGTACCCCATTGCCCCTACAAAAGGCACAATGGCTTTCTGTCCTGGCACCTTTTCCCAGGGAGGAATCTTCATCGGTTTGGAATTCTGGTCTGAGAATCGACACTTTTCTGGACCCGCAACTGGAATGCACCATCGAGCTTTGCGTCCAGGGAAAAGGTGGCAGTCTTGGGCTCTCAGGTGCCAATGATGGGGCCCCATTACCTTTACAAAAGGCACAATGGCTTTCTGTCCTGGCACCTTTTCCCTGGGAGGAGTCTTCATCGGTTTGGAATTCTGGGCTGTAAAATGGCACTTTCTGGGACCAGCACGTTGCACGCAATGTCGAGCTTTGCGCCCAGGGAAAAGGAGGCAACCTCTGGCTCTCAGATGCCAATGACGGGCCCCCATTAACACTAGAAATGGAACAATCGCTTTCTGTCCCGGGAGCCTTTTCCCTGGGAGGAGTCATCACCCGTCTGGAATTCCGGGCTGAAGAAAGCACTTTCTCTGACCTGCACATGGCAGGCACCATCTAGCTTTGCGCCCAGGGAAAAGGTGGCAGCCTTGGGCTCTCAGGTGCCAGTGAGGGGTCCCCGTTAACACTAGATAAAAAACAATCGCTTTCTGTCCTGGCACCTTTTCCCTGGGAGGAATTTTCGTCCATCTGGAATTCTGGGCTGAAAAATGGCACTTCCCCGGACCCGCAAGTGGAACGCACCGTCGAGCGTTGCGCCCAGGAAAAAAGTGGCAGACCTGGGCTCTCAGGTGCCAATTTTGGGGCCCCATTAACCCTAGAAAAGGCACAATTGCTTTCTGTCCTGACACCTTTTCCCAGGGAGAAATCTTCGCTGGCCTGGTATTCTGGGATGAGAAACGGCACATTCCTGGACCCGCAACTGGCACGCGCCGTCGAGCTTTGCGCCCAGGGAAAAGGTGGCAGCCCTGGACTCTCAGGTGCCAAAGACGGGGCCCCATTAACCGTAGAAAAGGCACAGTTGCTTTCTGTCCTGGCACCTTTTCCTGGGAGAAATCTTCATTGACCTCGAATTCTGGGATGAGAAACAGCACATTCCTGGACCCGCAAGTGGCACGCACCGTTGAGCGTTGCGCTCAGGGAAAAGGTTGAAGCCTTCGGCTCTCAGGTGTCAATGATGGAGCCCCATTAACCCTAGAAAAGGAACAATCGCTTTCTGTCCTGACACCTTTTCCCAGGGAGGAATCTTCATCGGTCTGGAATTCTGGAATGAGAAACGACAATTTCCCGGACCCTCACGTAGCACGCTTGGTCGAGCTTTGCGCCCAGGGTATAGGAGGCAACCTTGGGCTCTCAGGTGCCAACGATGGAGCCCGATTAACCGTAGAAATGGAACAATCACTTTCTGTCCTCGGAGCCTTTTCCCTGTGAGGAGTCTTCATCCGTCTGGAATTCAGGGCTGAAAAACGGCACTTTCCCAGACAAGAAAGTGGTACGTGCCGTTGATATTTGCGCCCACGGAAAAGGTGGCAGCCTTGAACTCTGAGGTGTCAATGATGGGGCACCATTGACCCTAGAAAAGGACAATTCGATTTCTGACCTGGCACCTTTTCCCTGGGAAGTATCTTCGTCCGTCTTGAATTCTGGGCTGAAAAATGGCACTTCCCCGGACCCACAAGTGGCACGCGCCGTCGACATTTGCGCCCAGGCAAAAGGTGGCAGCCTTGGGCTCTCAGGTGCCAATGATGGGGCCCCGTTAACACTAGAAAATTAACACTTGCTTTCTGTCCTGGCACCTTTTCCCAGGGAGGAATCTTCGTCCGTCTGGAAATCTGGGTTCAAAAATGGCACTGCCCCAAACCCGCACAAGGTACACACCGTCAAGCTTTGCGCCCAGGGAAAAGGGGGCAGACTTGGGCTCTCAGGTGCCAATGATGGTGCCCCATTACCCCTACAAAAGGCACAATGGCTTTCTGTCCTGGCACCTTTTTCCAGGGAGGAATCTTCATCGGTTTGGAATTCTGGTCTGAGAATCGGCACTTTCCTGGACCCGCAAGTGGAACGCACCATCGAGCTTTGCATCCAGGGAAAAGGTGGCAGTCTTGGGCTCTCAGGTGCCAATGATGGGGCCCCATTACCCCTACAAAAGGCACAATGGCTTTCTGTCCTGGCACTTTTTCCCAGGGAGGAATCTTCATCGGTTTGGAATTCTGGTCTGAGAATGGGCACTTTCCTGGACCCGCAAGTGGAACGCACCATCGAGCTCTGCATCCAGGGAAAAGGTGGCAGTCTTAGGCTCTCAGGTGCCAATGATGGGGCCCCATTACCTTTACAAAAAGCACAATGGCTTTCTGTCCTGGCACCTTTTCCCTGGGAGGAGTCTTCATTGGTCTGGAATTCTGGGCTGTAAAATGGCACTTTCTGGAACCAGCACGTGGCACGCACTGTCGTGCTTTGCGCCCAGGGAAAAGGAGGCAACCTCTGGCTCTCAGATGCCAATGACGGGCCACCATTAACACTAGAAATGGAACAATCGCTTTCTGTCCTGGGAGCCTTTTCCCTGGGAGGAGTCGTCATCCGTCTGGAATCCTGGGCTGAACAAAGCACTTTCTCTGACCTGCACGTGGCAGGCACCATCTAGCTTTGCGCCCAGGGAAAAGGTGGCAGCCTTGGGCTCTCAGGTGCCAACGATGGGTCCCCGTTAACACTAGATAAATAACAATCGCTTTCTGTCCTGGCACCTTTTCCCTGGGAGGAATTTTCGTCTGTCTGGAATTCTGGGCTGAAAAACGGCACTTCCCCGGACCTGCAAGTGGAACGCACCTTTGAGCTTTGTGCCCAGGCAAAAGGTGGCAGCGTTGGGCTCTCAGGTGCCAATGATGGGGCCCCATTACCCCTAGAAAAAGAACAATCGCTTTCTGTCCTGGCACCTTTTCCCTGGGAGGAATCTTCATTGCTCTGGGATTCTGGGCTGAAAACGGCTCTTTTCCTTACCCGCATGTGGCACGCACCGTCGAGCTTTGCGCCCAGGGAAAAGGTGGCAGCCCTGGGCTCTCAGCTGCCAATTTTGGGGCCCCATTCACCCTAGAAAAGGCACAATCGCTTTCTGTCCTGACACCTTTTCCCAGGGAGAAATCTTCGTTGGCCTGGAATTCTGGGATGAGAAACGGCACATTCCCGGACTTGCAAGTGGCACGCGCCGCAGAGCTTTGCGCCCAGGGAAAAGGTGGCAGCCCTGGGCTCTCAGGTGCCAAAGACGGGGCCCCATTAACCCTAGAAAAGGCACAATTGCTTTCTGCTCTGGCACCTTTTCCCAGGGAGAAATCTTCATTGACCTGGAATTCTGGGATGAGAAACAGCACATTCCTTGACCCGCAAGTGGCACGCACCGTTGAGCTTTGCGCTCAGGGAAAAGCTTGCAGCCTTCGGCTCTCAGGTGTCAATGATGGAGCCCGATTAACCCTAGAAAAGGAACAATCGCTTTCTGTCCTGACACCTTTTCCCAGGGAGGAATCTTCATCGGTCTGGAATTTTGGAATGAGAAACGGCAATTTCCCGGATCCTCACGTAGCAAGCATGGTCGAGCTTTGCGCCCAGGGTATAGGAGGCAACCTTGTGCTCTCAGGTGCCAATGATGGAGCCCGATTAACCCTAGAAATGGAACAATCGCTTTCTGTCCTGGGAGCCTCTTCCCTGTGAGGAGTCTTCATCTGTCTGGAATTGAGGGCTGAATAACGGCACTTTCCCGGACAAGAAAGTGGTATGTGCCGTTGGTGTTTGCGCCCACGGAAAAGGTGGCAGCCTTGAACTCTCAGGTGCCAATGATGGGGCACCATTGACCCTAGAAAAGGACAATTCGATTTCTGACCTGGCACCTTTTCCCTGGGAGCAATTTTCATTAGTCTGGAATTCTGGGCTGAAAAACGGCACTTCCCCGGACCTGCAAGTGGAACGCACCGTCGTGCTTTGCACCCAGGGAAAAGGTGGCAGCCTTGGCCTCTCAGGTGGCAATGATGGGGCCCCATTAACCCTAGGAAAATAACAATGGGTTTCTGTCCTGGCACCTTTTCCGTGGGAGGAATCTTCGTCGGTCTGGAGTTCTGGGCTGAAAACGGCTCTTTCCCTTACCCGCATGTGGCACGCACCGTCGAGCTTTGCGTCCAGGGAAAAGGTGGCAGCCCTGGGCTCTCAGGTGCCAATTTTGGGGCACCATTAACCCTAGAAAAGGAACAATCGCTTTCTGTCCTGACACCTTTTCCCAGGGAGGAATCTTCATTGGTCTGGAATTCTGGAATGAGAAACGGCAATTTCCCGGACCCTCACGTAGCACACTTGGTCGAGCTTTGCGCCCAGGGTATAGGAGGCAACCTTGGGCTCTCAGGTGCCAACGATAGAGCCCGATTAACCCTAGAAATGGAACAATCGCTTTCTGTCCTGGGAGCCTCTTCCCTGTGAGGAGTCTTCATCCGTCTGGAATTGAGGGCTGAAAAACGGCACTTTCCCAGGCAAGAAAGTGGTACGTGCCGTTGATATTTGCGCCCACGGTAAAGGTGGCAGCCTTGAACTCTCAGGTGCCAATGATGGGGCACCATTGACCCTAGAAAAGGACAATTCGATTTCTGACCTGGCACCTTTTCCCTGGGAGGTATCTTCGTCCGTCTGGAATTCTGGGCTGAAAAATGGCACTTCCCCGGACCCGCAAGTGGCACGCGCTGTCGACATATGCGCCCAGGGAAAAGGTGGCAGCCTTGGGCTCTCAGGTGCCAACGATGGGTCCCCGTTAACACTAGATAAATAACAATCGCTTTCTGTCCTGGCACCTTTTCCCTGGGAGGAATTTTCGTCCATCTGGAATTCTGGGCTGAAAAACGGCACTTCTCCGGACCTGCAAGTGGAACGCACCGTCGAGCTTTGTGCCCAGGGAAAAGGTGGCAGCCTTGGGCTCTCAGGTGCCAATGATGGGGCCCCATTACCCCTAGAAAAAGAACAATCGCTTTCTGTCCTGGCACCTTTTGCCTGGTAGAAATCTTCATTGGTCTAGAATTCTGGGCTGAAAACGGCTCTTTCCCTTACCCTCACGTGGCACGCACCGTTGAGCTTTGCGCCCAGGGAAAAGGTGGCAGCCCTGGGCTCTCAGCTGCCAATTTTGGGGCCCCATTACCCCTAGAAAAGGCACAATCGCTTTCTGTCCTGGCACCTTTTCTCTGGGAGAAATCTTCGCTGGCCTGGAATTCTGGGATGAGAAACGGCACATTCCTGGACTTGCAAGTGGCACGCGCCGTCGACATTAGCGCCCAGGGAAAAGGTGGCAGCCTTGACCTCACAGCTGCCAAAGATGGGGCCCCATTACCCTTACAGAAGGCACAATGTCTTTCTGTCCTGACACCTTTTCCCAGAGAGGAATCGACTTCCGTCTGGAACTCTGGGCTGAAAAATGGCACTTTCCGGGACCCGCACGTGGAACGCTCCGTCGAGCTTTAGACCCAGGGAAAAGGTGTCAGCCTTGGGCTCTCAGGTGTCAATTTTGGGGCCCCATTAACCCTAGAAAAGGCACAATTGCTTTCTGCCCTGGCACCTTTCCCTGGGAGAAATCGTCATTGGCCTGGAATTCTGGGATGAGAAACAGTACATTCCTGGACCCGCAAGTGGCACGCACCGTCGAGCTTTGTGCTCAGGGAAAAGGTTGCAGCCTTCGGTGCCAATGATGGGGCACCATTGACCCTAGAAAAGGACAATTCGATTTCTGACCTGGCACCTTTTCGCTGGGAGGTATCTTCATCCGTCTGGAATTCTGGGTTGAAAAATGGCACTTCCCCGGACCCGCAAGTGGCACGCGCCGTCGAGCTTTGCGCCCAGGGAAAAGGTGGCAGCCGTGGGCTCTCAGGTGCCAATGATGGGGACCCGTTAACACTAGAAAAATAACACTTGCTTTCTGTCCTGGCACCTTTTCCCAGGGAGGAATCTTCATCGGTTTGGAATTCTGGTCTGAGAATGGGCACTTTCCTGGACCCGCAAGTGGAACGCACCATCGAGCTTTGCATCCAGGGAAAAGGTGGCAGTCTTGGGCTCTCAGGTGCCAATGATGGGGCCCCATTACCTTTACAACAAGCACAATGGCTTTCTGTCCTGGCACCTTTTCCCTGGGAGGAGTCTTCATTGGTCTGGAATTCTGGGCTGTAAAATGGCACTTTCTGGGACCAGCACGTGGCACGCACTGTCGTGCTTTGCGCCCAGGGAAAAGGAGGCAACCTCTGGCTCTCAGATGCCAATGACGAGCCCCCATTAACACTAGAAATGGAACAATCGCTTCCTGTCCTGGGAGCCCTTTCCCTGGGAGGAGTCGTCATCCGTCTGGAATCCTGGGCTGAACAAAGCACTTTCTCTGACCTGCACGTGGCAGGCACCATCTAGCTTTACGCCCAGGGAAAAGGTGGCAGCCTTGGGCTCTCAGGTGCCAATGATGGGTCCCCGTTAACACCAGAAAAATAACACTTGCTTTCTTTCCTGGCACCTTTTCCCAGGGAGGAATCTTCGTCCGTCTGGAAATCTGGGTTCAAAAATGGCACTGCCCCAAACTCGCACAAGGTACACACCGTCGAGCTTTGCGCCCAGGGAAAAGGGGGCAGCCTTGGGCTCTCAGGTGCCAATGATGGGGCCCCATTACCCCTAGAAAAAGAACAATGGCTTTCTGTCCTGGCACCTTTACCCTGGGAGGAATCTTCATTGGTCTGGAATTCTGGGCTGAAAACGGCTCTTTCCCTTACCCGCATGTGGCACGCACCGTCAAGCTTTGCGCCCAGGGAAAAGGTGGCAGCCCTGGGCTCTCAGCTGCCAATTTTGGGGCCCCATTAACCCAAGAAAAGGCACAATCGCTTTCTGTCCTGGCACCTTTTCCCAGGGAGAAATCTTCGCTGGCATGGAATTCTGGGATGAGAAACGGCACATTTCCGGACTTGCAAGTGGCACGCGCCGTCAACATTTGCGCCCAGGGAAAAGGTGGCAGCCTTGGGCTCTCAGGTGCCAATGATGGGGCCCCATTACGCCTACAAAAGGCAGAATGGCTTTCTGTCCTGGCACCTTTTCACAGGGAGGAATCTTCATCGGTTTGGATTTCTGGGCTGAAAGGGCTCTTTCCCTTCCCCGCAAGGTGCACACGCCGTCGAGCTTTGTGCCCAGGGAAAAGGTGGCAGTCTTGGGCTCTCAGGTGCCAATGATGGGGCCCCATTACCTTTACAAAAAGCACAATGGCTTTCTGTCCTGGCACCTTTTCCCTGGGAGGAGTCTTAATTGGTCTGGAATTCTGGGCTGTAAAATGGCACTTTCTGGGACCAGCACGTGGCACGCACTGTCGTGCTTTGCGCCCAGGGAAAAGGAGGCAACCTCTGGCTCTCAGATGCCAATGACGGGCCCCCATTAACACTAGAAATGGAACAATCGCTTTCTGTCCTGGGAGCCTTTTCCCTGGGAGGAGTCGTCATCCGTCTGGAATCCTGGGCTGAACAAAGCACTTTCTCTGACCTGCACGTGGCAGGCACCATCAAGCTTTGCGCCCAGGGAACAGGTGGCAGTCTTGGGCTCTCAGGTGCCAATGATGGGGTCCCGTTAACACTAGAAAAATAACACTTGCTTTCTGTCCTGGCACCATTTCCCAGGGAGGAATCTTCGTCCATCTGGAAATCTGGGTTCAAAAATGGCACTGCCCCAAACCCGCACAAGGTACACAGCGTCGACATTTGCGCCCAGGGAAAAGAGGGAAGCCTTGGGCTCTCAGGTGCCAATGACGGGGCCCCATTAACACTAGAAAAATAACACTTGCTTTCTGTCCTGGCACCTTTTCCCAGGGAGGAATCTTCATCGGTTTGGAATTCTGGTCTGAGAATCGGCACTTTCCTGGACCAGCAAGTGGAACGCACCATCGAGCTTCGCGTCCAGGGAAAAGGTGGCAGTCTTGGGCTCTCAGGTGCCAATGATGGGTCCCCGTTAACACTAGATAAATAACAATCGCTTTCTGTCCTGGCACCTTTTCCCTGGGAGGAATTTTCATCCGTCTGGAATTGTGGCCTGAAAAATGGCACTTCCGCGGATCTGCAAGTGGAACGCACCGTCGTGCTTTGCGCCCAGGGAAAAGGTGGCAGCCTTGGGCTCTCAGGTGCCAATGATGGGGCCCCATTACCCCTAGAAAAAGAACAATGGTTTTCTGTCCTTGCACCTTTTCCCTGGGAGGAATCTTCATTGGTCTGGAATTCTGGGCTGGAAAGGGCTCTTTCCCTTACCCGCATGTGGCACGCACCGTCGAGCTTTGCGCCCAGGGAAAAGGTGGCAGCCCTGGGCTCTCAGCTGCCAATTTTGGGGCCCCATTAACCCTAGAAAAGGCACAATGGCTTTCTGTCCAGGCACCTTTTCCCAGGGAGAAATCTTCGCTGGCCTGGAATTCTGGGATGAGAAACGGCACATTCCCGGACTTGCAAGTGGCACGCGCCATCGACATCTGCGCCCAGGGAAAAGGTGGCAGCCTTGGGCTCTCAGGTGCCAATGATGGGGCCCCGTTAACACTAGAAAAATAACACTTGCTTTCTGTCCTGGCACCTTTTCCCAGGGAGGAATCTTCGTCCGTCTGGAAATCTGGGTTAAAAAATGGCACTGCCCCAAACCCGCATAAGGTACACACCGTGGAGTTTTGCGCCCAGGGAAAAGGGGGCAGCCTTGGGCTCTCAGGTGCCAATGATGGGGCCCCATTACCCCTACAAAAGGCACAATGGCTTTCTGTCCTGGCACCTTTTCCCAGGGAGGAATCTTCATCGGTTTGGAATTCTGGTCTGAGAATAGGCTCTTTCCTGGACCCGCAAGTGGAACGCTCCGTCGAGCTTTGCGCCCAGGGAAAAGGTGGCAGCCTTGGGCTCTTAGGTGCCAATGATGCGGCCAAATTAGCATTACAAAATACACAATGGCTTTGTCTCCTGGTAATTTTCCCTCTGAGGAATCTTCATAGGTCTGGAATTCTGGGCTGAAAAATTGCACTTTCCCGGATCCGCACGTGGAACGCTCCGTCGAGCTTTGCGTCCAGGGAAAAGGGGGCACCCTTGGGCTCTCAGGTGTCAAATTTGGGGCCCCATTAACCCTAGAAAAGGCACAATTGCTTTCTGTCCTGGCACCTTTTCCCTGGGAGAAATCTTCATCAGCCTCGAATTCTGGGATGAGAAACAGCACATTCCTGGTCCCGCAAGTGGCACGCACCGTTGAGCTTTGCGCTCAGGGTAAAGGTTGCCGCCTTCGGCTCTCAGGTGTCAATGATGGAGCCCCATTAACCCTAGAAAAGGAACAATCGCTTTCTGTCCTGACACCTTTTCCCAGGGAGAATCTTCATCGGTCTGGAATTCTGGAATGAGAAACGGCAATTTCCCGGACCCTCACGTAGCACGCATGGTCGAGCTTTGCGCCCAGGGTATAGGAGGCAACCTTGGGCTCTCAGGTGCCAATGATGGGGCCCGATTAACCCTAGAAACGGAACAATCGCTTTCTTTCCTGGGAGCCTCTTCCCTGTGAGGAGTCTTCATCCGTCTGGACTTCAGGGCTGAAAAACGGCACTTTCCCGGACAAGAAAGTGGTACGCGCCGTTGATGTTTGCGCCCACGGAAAAGGTGGCAGCCTTGAACTCTCAGGTGCCAATGATGGGGCACCATTGACCCTAGAAAAGGACAATTTGATTTCTGACCTGGCACCTCTTCCCTGTGAGGAGTCTTCATCCGTCTGGAATTCAGGGCTGAAAAACGGCACTTTCCCGGACAAGAAAGTGGTACGCGCCGTTGATGTTTGCGCCCACGGAAAAGGTGGCAGCCTTGAACTCTGAGGTGCCAATGATGGGGCACCATTGACCCTAGAAAAGAACAATTTGTTTTCTGACCTGGCACCTTTTCCCTGGGAGGTGTCTTCGTCCGTCTGGAATTCTGGGCTGAAAAATGGCACTTCCCCGGACCCGCAAGTGGCACGCGCCGTCGACATTTGCGCCCAGGGAAAAGGTGGCAGTCTTGGGCTCTCAGCTGCCAATGATGAGGCCCCGTTAACACTAGAAAAATAACACTTGCTTTCTGTCCTGGCACCTTTTCCCAGGGAGGAATCTTCGTCCGTCTGGAAATCTGGGTTCAAAAATGGTACTGCCCCAAACCCGCACAAGGTACACACTGTCGAGCTTTGCGCCCAGGGAAAAGGGGGCAGCCTTGGGCTCTCAGCTGCCAATGATGGTGCCCCATTACCCCTACAAAAGGCACAATGGCTTTCTGTCCTGGCACCTTTTCCCAGGGAGGAATCTTCACCGGCTTGGAATTCTGGTCTGAGAATCGGCACTTTCCTGGACCAGCAAGTGGAACGCACCATCGAGCTTTGCATCCAGGGAAAAGGTGGCAGTCTTGGGCTCTCAGGTGCCAATGATGGGGCCCCATTACCTTTACAAAAAGCACAATGGCTTTCTGTCCTGGCACCTTTTCCCTGGGAGGAGTCTTCATTGGTCTGGAATTCTGGGCTGTAAAATGGCACTTTCTGGGACCAGCACGTGGCACGCATTTTCGTGCTTTGCGCCCAGGGAAAAGGAGGCAACCTCTGGCTCTCAGATGCCAATGACGGGCCCCCATTAACACTAGAAATGGAACAATCACTTTCTGTCCTGGGAGCCTTTTCCCTGGGAGGAGTGGTCATCCGTCTGGAATCGTGGGCTGAACAAAGCACTTTCTCTGACCTGCACGTGGCAGGCACCATCTAGCTTTGCGCCCAGGGTAAAGGTGGCAGCCTTGGGCTCTCAGGTGCCAACAATGGGTCCCCGTTAACACTAGATAAATAACAATCGCTTTCTGTCCTGGCACCTTTTCCCAGGGAGGAATCTTCGTCCGTCTGGAAATCTTGGTTCAAAAATGGCACTGCCCCAAACCCGCACAAGGTACACATCGTCGAGCTTTGCGCCCAGGGAAAAGGGGGCAGCCTTGGGCTCTCAGCTGCCAATGATGGTGCCCCATTACCCCTAGAAAAGGCACAATGGCTTTCTGTCCTGGCACCTTTTCCCAGGGTGGAATCTTCATCGATTTGGAATTCTGGGATGAGAATCGGCACTTTCCTGGACCCGCAAGTGGAATGCACCATCGAGCTTTGCGTCCAGGGAAAAGGTGGCAGTCTTGGGCTCTCAGGTGCCAATGATGGGGCCCCATTACCTTTACAAAAAGCACAATGGCTTTCTGTCCTGGGAGCCTTTTCCCTGGGAGGAGTCGTCATCCGTCTGGAATCCTGGGCTGAAGAAAGCACTTTCTCTGACCTGCACGTGGCAGGCACCATCTAGCTTTGCGCCCAGGGTAAAGGTGGCAGCCTTGGTCTCTCAGGTCCAACAATGGGTCCCCGTTAACACTAGATAAATAACAATCGCTTTCTGTCCTGGCACCTTTTCCCAGGGAGGAATTTTCGTCCGTCTGGAATTCTGGGCTGAAAAACGGCACTTCCCCGGACCTGCAAGTGGAACGCACCATCGAGCTTTGTGCCCAGGCAAAAGGTGGCAGCCTTGGGCTCTCAGGTGCCAATGATGGGGCCCCATTACCCCTAGAAAAAGAACAATCGCTTTCTGTCCTGGCACCTTTTCCCTGGGAGGAATCTTCATGGGTCTGGAATTCTGGGCTGAAAACGGCTCTTTCCCTTACCCGCATGTGGAACGCACGGTCGAGTTTTGCGCCCAGGCAAAAGGTGGCAGCCCTGGGCTCTCAGCTGCCAATTTTGGGGCCCCATTAACCCTAGAAAAGGCACAATCGCTTTCTGTCCTGACACCTTTTCCCAGGGAGAAATCTTCGCAGGCCTGGAATTCTGGGATGAGAAACCGCACATTCCCGGACTTGCAAGTGGCACGCGCCGTCAACATTTGCGCCCAGGGAAAAGGTGGCAGCCTTGGGCTCTCAGGTGCCAAAGATGAGGTCCCATTACCCCTAGAAAAGGCACAATGGCTTTCTGTCCTGACACCTTTTCCCAGAGAGGAATCGACTTCCGTCTGGAATTCTGGGCTGAAAAACGACCCTTTCCTGGACCCGCACGTGGAATGCTCCGTCGAGCTTTGCGCCCAGGGAAAAGGTGGCAGCCTTGGGCTCTCAGGTGTCAATTTTGGGGCCCCATTAACCCTAGAAAAGGCACAATTGCTTTCTGTCCCGGCACCTTTTCCCTGGGAGAAATCTTCATTGGCCTCGATTTCTGGGATGAGAAACAGCACATTCCTGGCCCCGCAAGTGGCACGCACCGTCGAGCTTTTCGCTCAGGGAAAAGGTGGCAGCCTTGGGCTCTCAGGTGTCAATGATGGAGCCCCATTAACCCTAGAAAAGGAAGAATCGCTTTCTGTCCTGACACCTTTTCCCAGGGAGGAATCTTCATCGGTCTGGAATTCTGGAATGAGAAACGGCCCTTTCCCGGACCTGCACAGGGTATGCACCGTCGAGCTTTGCACCCAGGGAAAAGGTGGCAGCCGTGGGCTCTCAGGTGCCAATGATGGGGCCCCGTTAACACTAGAAAAATAACACTTGCTTTCTGTCCTGGCACCTTTTCCCAGGGAGGAATCTTCGTCCGTCTGGAAATCTGGGTTCAAAAATGGCACTGCCCCAAACCCGCACAAGGTACACATTGTCGAGCTTTGCGCCCAGGGAAAAGGGGGCAGCCTTGGGCTCTCAGCTGCCAATGATGGTGCCCCATTACCCCTACAAAAGGCACAATGGCTTTCTGTCCTGACACCTTTTCCCAGGGAGGAATCTTCATCGGTCTGGAATTCTGGAATGAGAAACGGCAATTTCCCGGACCCTCACGTAGCACGCATGGTCGAGCTTTGCGCCCAGGGTATAGGAGGCAACCTTGGGCTCTCAGGCGCCAATGATGGAGCCCGATTAACCCTAGAAATGGAACAATCGCTTTCTTTCCTGGGAGCCTCTTCCCTGTGAGGAGTCTTCATCCGTCTGGAATTCAGGGCTGAAAAACGGCACTTTCCCGGACAAGAAAGTGGTACGTGCCGTTGATGTTGCGCCCACGGAAAAGGTGGCAGCCTTGAACTCTGAGGTGCCAATGATGGGGCACCATTGACCCTAGAAAAGGACAATTCTATTTCTGACCTGGCACCTTTTCCCTGGGAGGTGCCTTCGTCCGTCTGGAATTCTGGGCTTAAAAATGGCACTTCCCTGGACCCGCAAGTGGCACGCGCCGTCGACATTTGCGCCCAGGGAAAAGGTGGCAGCCTTGGGCTCTCAGGTGCCAATGATGGGGCCCCGATAACACTAGAAAAATAACACTTGCTTTCTCTCCTGGCACTTTTTCCCAGGGAGGAATCTTCGTCCGTCTGGAAATCTGGGTTCAAAAATGGCACTGCCCCAAACCCGCACAAGGTACACACCGTCGAGCTTTGCGCCCTGGTAAAAGGTGGCAGCCTTGGGCTCTCAGGTGCCAATGATGGTGCCCCATTACCCCTACAAAAGGCACAATGGCTTTCTGTCCTGGCACCTTTTCCAAGGGAGGAATCTTCGTCCGTCTGGAAATCTTGGTTCAAAAATGGCACTGCCCCAAACCCGCACAAGGTACACACCGTCGAGCTTTGCGCCCAGGGAAAAGGGGGCAGCCTTGGACTCTCAGGTGCCAATGATGGTGCCCCATTACCCCTACAAAAGGCACAATGGCTTTCTGTCCTGGCACCTTTTCCCAGGGAGGAATCTTCATCGGTTTGGAATTCTGGTCTGAGAATCGGCACTTTCCTGGACCCGCAAGTGGAACGCACCATCGAGCTTTGCGTCCAGGGAAAAGGTGGCAGTCTTGGGCTCTCAGGTGCCAATGATGGGGCCCCATTACCTTTACAAAAAGCACAATGGCTTTCTGTCCTGGGAGCCTTTTCTCTGGGAGGAGTCGTCATCCGTCTGGAATCCTGGGCTGAAGAAAGCACTTTCTCTGACCTGCACGTTGCAGGCACCATCTAGCTTTGCGCCCAGGGTAAAGGTGGCAGCCTTGGTCTCTCAGGTGCCAATAATGGGTCCCCGTTAACACTAGATAAATAACAATCGCTTTCTGTCCTGGCACCTTTTCCCTGGGAGGAATTTTCGTCCGTCTGGAATTCTGGGCTGAAAAACGGCACTTCGCCGGACCTGCAAGTGGAACGCACCTTTGAGCTTTGTGCCCAGGCAAAAGGTGGCAGCCTTGGGCTCTCAGGTGCCAATGATGGGGCCCCATTACCCCTAGAAAAAGAACAATCGCTTTCTGTCATGGTACCTTTTCCCTGGGAGGAATCTTCATTGGTCTGGAATTCTGGGCTGAAAACGGCTCTTTCCCTTACCCGCATGTGGCACGCACCATCGAGCTTTGCGCCCAGGGAAAAGGTGGCAGCCCTGGGCTCTCACGTGTCTATTTTGGGGCCCCATTACCCCTACAAAAGGCACAATTGCTTTCTGTCCAGGCACCTTTTCCCAGGGAGAAATCTTCGCTGGCCTGGAATTCTGGGATGAGAAACGGCACATTCCCGGACTTGCAAGTGGCACGCGCCGTCAACATTTGCGCCCAGGGAAGAGGTGGCAGCCTTGGGCTCTCAGGTGCCAAAGATGGGGCCCCATTACCCCTAGAAAAGGCACAATGGCTTTCTGTCCTGACACCTTTTCCCAGAGAGGAATCGACTTCCCTCTGGAATTCTGGGCTGAAAAAAGGCCCTTTCCGAAACCCGTACAGGGTATGCACCATCGAGCTTTGCACACAGGGAAAAGGTGGCAGCCTTGGGCTCTCAGGTGCCAATGATGGGGCCCCATTACCCTTACAGAAGGCACAATGGATTTGTCTCCTGGTACCTTTTCCCTCTGAGGAATCTTCATAGGTCTGGAATTCTGGGCTGAAAAATGGCACTTTCCCGGACCCGCATGTGGAACGCTCCGTCGAGCTTTGCGCTCAGGGAAAAGGTGGCAGCCTTGGGCTCTCAGGTGTCAATTTTGGGGCCCCATTAACCCTAGAAAAGGCACAATTGCTTTCTGTCCAGGCACCTTTTCCCTGGGAGAAATCTTTATCGGCCTGGAATTCTGGGATGAGAAACAGCACATTCCTGGACCCGCAAGTGGCACGCACCGTCGAGCTTTGCGCTCAGAGAAAATGTTGCAGCCTTGGGCTCTCAGGTGTCAATGATGGAGCCCCATTAACCCTAGAAAAGGAAGAATCGCTTTCTGTCCTGACACCTTTTCCCAGGGAGGAATCTTCATCGGTCTGGAATTCTGGAATGAGAAACGGCAATTTCCCGGACCCTCACGTAGCACGCATGGTCGAGCTTTGCGCCCAGGGTATAGGAGGCAACCTTGGGCTCTCAGGTGCCAATGATGGGGCCCGATTAACCCTAGTAATGGGACAATCGCTTTCTTTCCTGGGAGCCTCTTCCCTGTGAGGAGTCTTCATCCGTCTGGAATTCAGGGCTGAAAAACGGCACTTTCCCGGACAAGAAAGTGGTACGTGCCGTTGATGTTTGCGTCCACGGAAAAGGTGGCAGCCTTGAACTCTCAGGTGCCAATGATGGGGCACCATTGACCCTAGAAAAGGACAATTCGATTTCTGACCTGGCACCTTTTCCCTGAGAGGTGTCTTCGTCCGTCTGGAATTCTGGGCTGAAAAATGGCACTTCCCCGGACCCGCAAGTGGCACGCGCCGTCGACATTTGCGCCCAGGGAAAAGGTGGCAGCCTTGGGCTCTCAGGTGCCAATGATGGGGCCCCGTTAACACTAGAAAAATAACACTTGCTTTCTGTCCTGGCACCTTTTCCCAGGGAGGAATCTTCGTCCGTCTGGAAATCTGGGTTCAAAAATGGCACTGCCCCAAACCCGCACAAGGTACACACCGTCGAGCTTTGCGCCCAGGGAAAAGGGGGCAGCCTTGGGCTCTCAGGTGCCAATGATGGTGCCCCATTACCCCTACAAAAGCCACAATGGCTTTCTGTCCTGGCACCTTTTCCCAGGGAGGAATCTTCATCGGTTTGGAATTCTGGTCTGAGAATCGGCACTTTCCTGGACCCGCAAGTGGAACGCACCGTCGAGCTTTGTGCCCAAGCAAAAGGTGGCAGCCCTGGGCTCTCAGGTGCCAATGATGGGGCCCCATTACCCCTAGAAAAAGAACAATGGCTTTCTGTCCTGGCACCTTTTCCCTGGGAGGAATCTTCATCGGTTTGGAATTCTGGTCTGAGAATCGGCACTTTCCTGGACCCGCATGTGGCACGCACCGTTGAGCTTTGCGCCCAGGGAAAAGGTGGCAGCCCTGGGCTCTCAGCTGCCAATTTTGGGGCCCCATTAACCCTAGAAAAGGCACAATCGCTTTCTGTCCTGGCACCTTTTCCCAGGGAGAAATCTTCGCAGGCCTGGAATTCTGGGATGAGAAACGGCACATTCCCGGATTTGCAAGTGGCACGCGCCGTTTAGCTTTGCGCCCAGGGAAAAGGTGGCAGCCTTGGGCTCTCAGGTGCCAAAGATGAGGTCCCATTACCCCTAGAAAAGGCAGAATGGCTTTCTGTCCTGACACCTTTTCCCAGAGAGGAATCGACTTCCGTCTGGAATTCTGGGCTGAAAAATGGCCCTTTCCTGGACCCGCACGTGGAACGCTCCGTCGAGCTTTGCGCCCAGGGAAAAGGTGGCAGCCTTGGGCTCTCAGCTGTCAATTTTGGGGCCCCATTAACCCTAGAAAAGGCACAATTGCTTTCTGTCCAGGCACCTTTTCCCTGGGAGAAATCTTCATCGGCCTCGATTTCTGGGATGAGAAACAGCACATTCCTGGACCCGCAATGACACGCACCGTCGAGCTTTGCGCTCAGGGAAAAGGTGGCAGCCTTGGGCTCTCAGGTGTCAATGATGGAGCCCCATTAACCCTAGAAAAGGAAGAATCGCTTTCTGTCCTGACACCTTTTCCCAGGGAGGAATCTTCATCGGTCTGGAATTCTGGAATGAGAAACGGCAATTTCCCGGACCCTCACGTAGCACGCATGGTCGAGCTTTGCGCCCAGGGTATAGGAGGCAACCTTGGGCTCTCAGGCGCCAATGATGGAGCCCGATTAACCCTAGAAATGGAACAATCGCTTTCTTTCCTGGGAGCCTCTTCCCTGTGAGGAGTCTTCATCCGTCTGGAATTCAGGGCTGAAAAACGGCACTTTCCCGGACAAGAAAGTGGTACGTGCCGTTGATGTTGCGCCCACGGAAAAGGTGGCAGCCTTGAACTCTGAGGTGCCAATGATGGGGCACCATTGACCCTAGAAAAGGACAATTCTATTTCTGACCTGGCACCTTTTCCCTGGGAGGTGCCTTCGTCCGTCTGGAATTCTGGGCTTAAAAATGGCACTTCCCTGGACCCGCAAGTGGCACGCGCCGTCGACATTTGCGCCCAGGGAAAAGGTGGCAGCCTTGGGCTCTCAGGTGCCAATGATGGGGCCCCGATAACACTAGAAAAATAACACTTGCTTTCTCTCCTGGCACTTTTTCCCAGGGAGGAATCTTCGTCCGTCTGGAAATCTGGGTTCAAAAATGGCACTGCCCCAAACCCGCACAAGGTACACACCGTCGAGCTTTGCGCCCTGGTAAAAGGTGGCAGCCTTGGGCTCTCAGGTGCCAATGATGGTGCCCCATTACCCCTACAAAAGGCACAATGGCTTTCTGTCCTGGCACCTTTTCCAAGGGAGGAATCTTCGTCCGTCTGGAAATCTTGGTTCAAAAATGGCACTGCCCCAAACCCGCACAAGGTACACACCGTCGAGCTTTGCGCCCAGGGAAAAGGGGGCAGCCTTGGACTCTCAGGTGCCAATGATGGTGCCCCATTACCCCTACAAAAGGCACAATGGCTTTCTGTCCTGGCACCTTTTCCCAGGGAGGAATCTTCATCGGTTTGGAATTCTGGTCTGAGAATCGGCACTTTCCTGGACCCGCAAGTGGAACGCACCATCGAGCTTTGCGTCCAGGGAAAAGGTGGCAGTCTTGGGCTCTCAGGTGCCAATGATGGGGCCCCATTACCTTTACAAAAAGCACAATGGCTTTCTGTCCTGGGAGCCTTTTCTCTGGGAGGAGTCGTCATCCGTCTGGAATCCTGGGCTGAAGAAAGCACTTTCTCTGACCTGCACGTTGCAGGCACCATCTAGCTTTGCGCCCAGGGTAAAGGTGGCAGCCTTGGTCTCTCAGGTGCCAATAATGGGTCCCCGTTAACACTAGATAAATAACAATCGCTTTCTGTCCTGGCACCTTTTCCCTGGGAGGAATTTTCGTCCGTCTGGAATTCTGGGCTGAAAAACGGCACTTCGCCGGACCTGCAAGTGGAACGCACCTTTGAGCTTTGTGCCCAGGCAAAAGGTGGCAGCCTTGGGCTCTCAGGTGCCAATGATGGGGCCCCATTACCCCTAGAAAAAGAACAATCGCTTTCTGTCATGGTACCTTTTCCCTGGGAGGAATCTTCATTGGTCTGGAATTCTGGGCTGAAAACGGCTCTTTCCCTTACCCGCATGTGGCACGCACCATCGAGCTTTGCGCCCAGGGAAAAGGTGGCAGCCCTGGGCTCTCACGTGTCTATTTTGGGGCCCCATTACCCCTACAAAAGGCACAATTGCTTTCTGTCCAGGCACCTTTTCCCAGGGAGAAATCTTCGCTGGCCTGGAATTCTGGGATGAGAAACGGCACATTCCCGGACTTGCAAGTGGCACGCGCCGTCAACATTTGCGCCCAGGGAAGAGGTGGCAGCCTTGGGCTCTCAGGTGCCAAAGATGGGGCCCCATTACCCCTAGAAAAGGCACAATGGCTTTCTGTCCTGACACCTTTTCCCAGAGAGGAATCGACTTCCCTCTGGAATTCTGGGCTGAAAAAAGGCCCTTTCCGAAACCCGTACAGGGTATGCACCATCGAGCTTTGCACACAGGGAAAAGGTGGCAGCCTTGGGCTCTCAGGTGCCAATGATGGGGCCCCATTACCCTTACAGAAGGCACAATGGATTTGTCTCCTGGTACCTTTTCCCTCTGAGGAATCTTCATAGGTCTGGAATTCTGGGCTGAAAAATGGCACTTTCCCGGACCCGCATGTGGAACGCTCCGTCGAGCTTTGCGCTCAGGGAAAAGGTGGCAGCCTTGGGCTCTCAGGTGTCAATTTTGGGGCCCCATTAACCCTAGAAAAGGCACAATTGCTTTCTGTCCAGGCACCTTTTCCCTGGGAGAAATCTTTATCGGCCTGGAATTCTGGGATGAGAAACAGCACATTCCTGGACCCGCAAGTGGCACGCACCGTCGAGCTTTGCGCTCAGAGAAAATGTTGCAGCCTTGGGCTCTCAGGTGTCAATGATGGAGTCCCATTAACCCTAGAAAAGGAAGAATCGCTTTCTGTCCTGACACCTTTTCCCAGGGAGGAATCTTCATCGGTCTGGAATTCTGGAATGAGAAACGGCAATTTCCCGGACCCTCACGTAGCACGCATGGTCGAGCTTTGCGCCCAGGGTATAGGAGGCAACCTTGGGCTCTCAGGTGCCAATGATGGGGCCCGATTAACCCTAGTAATGGGACAATCGCTTTCTTTCCTGGGAGCCTCTTCCCTGTGAGGAGTCTTCATCCGTCTGGAATTCAGGGCTGAAAAACGGCACTTTCCCGGACAAGAAAGTGGTACGTGCCGTTGATGTTTGCGTCCACGGAAAAGGTGGCAGCCTTGAACTCTCAGGTGCCAATGATGGGGCACCATTGACCCTAGAAAAGGACAATTCGATTTCTGACCTGGCACCTTTTCCCTGAGAGGTGTCTTCGTCCGTCTGGAATTCTGGGCTGAAAAATGGCACTTCCCCGGACCCGCAAGTGGCACGCGCCGTCGACATTTGCGCCCAGGGAAAAGGTGGCAGCCTTGGGCTCTCAGGTGCCAATGATGGGGCCCCGTTAACACTAGAAAAATAACACTTGCTTTCTGTCCTGGCACCTTTTCCCAGGGAGGAATCTTCGTCCGTCTGGAAATCTGGGTTCAAAAATGGCACTGCCCCAAACCCGCACAAGGTACACACCGTCGAGCTTTGCGCCCAGGGAAAAGGGGGCAGCCTTGGGCTCTCAGGTGCCAATGATGGTGCCCCATTACCCCTACAAAAGCCACAATGGCTTTCTGTCCTGGCACCTTTTCCCAGGGAGGAATCTTCATCGGTTTGGAATTCTGGTCTGAGAATCGGCACTTTCCTGGACCCGCAAGTGGAACGCACCGTCGAGCTTTGTGCCCAGGCAAAAGGTGGCAGCCCTGGGCTCTCAGGTGCCAATGATGGGGCCCCATTACCCCTAGAAAAAGAACAATGGCTTTCTGTCCTGGCACCTTTTCCCTGGGAGGAATCTTCATTGGTCTGGAATTCTGGGCTGAAAACGGCTCTTTCCCTTACCCGCATGTGGCACGCACCGTTGAGCTTTGCGCCCAGGGAAAAGGTGGCAGCCCTGGGCTCTCAGCTGCCAATTTTGGGGCCCCATTAACCCTAGAAAAGGCACAATCGCTTTCTGTCCTGGCACCTTTTCCCAGGGAGAAATCTTCGCAGGCCTGGAATTCTGGGATGAGAAACGGCACATTCCCGGATTTGCAAGTGGCACGCGCCGTTTAGCTTTGCGCCCAGGGAAAAGGTGGCAGCCTTGGGCTCTCAGGTGCCAAAGATGAGGTCCCATTACCCCTAGAAAAGGCAGAATGGCTTTCTGTCCTGACACCTTTTCCCAGAGAGGAATCGACTTCCGTCTGGAATTCTGGGCTGAAAAATGGCCCTTTCCTGGACCCGCACGTGGAACGCTCCGTCGAGCTTTGCGCCCAGGGAAAAGGTGGCAGCCTTGGGCTCTCAGCTGTCAATTTTGGGGCCCCATTAACCCTAGAAAAGGCACAATTGCTTTCTGTCCAGGCACCTTTTCCCTGGGAGAAATCTTCATCGGCCTCGATTTCTGGGATGAGAAACAGCACATTCCTGGACCCGCAATGACACGCACCGTCGAGCTTTGCGCTCAGGGAAAAGGTGGCAGCCTTGGGCTCTCAGGTGTCAATGATGGAGCCCCATTAACCCTAGAAAAGGAAGAATCGCTTTCTGTCCTGACACCTTTTCCCAGGGAGGAATCTTCATCGGTCTGGAATTCTGGAATGAGAAACGGCAATTTCCCGGACCCTCACGTAGCACGCATGGTCGAGCTTTGCGCCCAGGGTATAGGAGGCAACCTTGGGCTCTCAGGTGCCAATGATGGAGCCCGATTAACCCTAGAAATGGAACAATCGCTTTCTTTCCTGGGAGCCTCTTCCCTGTGAGGAGTCTTCATCCGTCTGGAATTGAGGGCTGAAAAACGGCACTTTCCCGGACAAGAAAGTGGTACGTGCCGTTGATGTTTGCGCCCACGGAAAAGGTGGCAGCCTTGAACTCTGAGGTGCCAATAATGGGGCACCATTGACCCTAGAAAAGGACAATTCGATTTCTGACCTGGCACCTTTTCCCTGGGAGGTGTCTTCGTCCGTCTGGAATTCTGGGCTGAAAAATGGCACTTCCCTGGACCCGGAGGTGGCACGCGCTGTCGACATTTGCGCCCAGGCAAAAGGTGGCAGCCTTGGGCTCTCAGGTGCCAATGATGGGGCCCCGTTAACACTAGAAAAATAACACTTGCTTTCTGTCCTGGCACCTTTTCTCACGGGGGAATCTTCATCCGTCTGGAAATCTGGGTTCAAAAATGGCACTGCCCCAAACCCGCACAAGGTACACACCGTCGAGCTTTGGGCCCAGGGAAAAGGGGGCAGCCTTGGGCTCTCAGGTGCCAATGATGGTGCCCCATTACCCCTACAAAAGGCAGATTGGCTTTCTGTCCTGGCACCTTTTCCCAGGGAGGAATCTTCATCGGTTTGGAATTCTGGTCTGAGAATCGGCACTTTCCTGGACCCGCAAGTGAAACGCACCATCGAGCTTTGCGTCCAGGGAAAAGGTGGCAGTCTTGGGCTCTCAGATGCCAATGATGGGGCCCCATTACCTTTACAAAAAGCACAATGGCTTTCTGTCCTGGGAGCCTTTTCCCTGGGAGGAGTCGTCATCCGTCTGGAATCCTGGGCTGAACAAAGCACTTTCTCTGACTTGCACGTGCAAGGCACCATCTAGCTTTGCGCCCAGGCAAAAGGTGGCAGCCTTGGGCTCTCAGGTGCCAACAATGGGTCCCCATTACCCCTAGAAAAGGCACAATGGCTTTCTGTCCTGACACCTTTTCCCAGAGAGGAATCGACTTCTGTCTGGAATTCTGGGCTGAAAAACGGCCCTTTCCTGGACCCGCACAGGGTATGGACCGTTGAGCTTTGAACCCAGGGAAAAGGTGGCAGCCTTGGGCTCTCAGGTGCCAATGATGGGGCCCAATTAGCATTACAAAATACAGAATGGCTTTGTCTCCTGGTACCTTTTCCCTCTGAGGAATTTTCATAGGTCTCGAATTCTGGGCTGAAAAATGGCACTTTCCCGGACCCGCACGTGGAACACTCCGTCGAGCTTTGCGCCCAGGGAAAAGGTGGCAGCCTGGGGCTCTCAGGTGTCAATTTTGGGGCCCCATTAATCCTAGAAAAGGCACAATTGCTTTCTGTCCTGGCACCTTTTCCCAGGGAGAAATCTTCATCAGCCTGGAATTCTGGGATGAGAAACAGCACATTCCTGGACCCGCAAGTGGCACGCACCGTCGAGCTTTGCGCTCAGGGAAAAGGTTGCAGCCTTGGGCTCTCAGGTGTCAATGATGGTGCCCCATTACCCCTACAAAAGGCACAATGGCTTTCTGTCCTGGCACCTTTTCCCAGGGAGGAATCTTCATCGGTTTGGAATTTTGGTCTGAGAATCGGCACTTTCCTGGACCCGCAAGTGGAACGCACCGTCGAGCTTTGCGCTCAGGGAAAAGGTGGCAGTCTTGGGTTCTCAGGTGCCAATGATGGGACCCCATTACCATTACAAAAAGCACAATGGCTTTCTCTCCTGGCACCTTTTCCCTGGGAGGAGTCTTCATTGGTCTGGAATTCTGGGCTGTAAAATGGCACTTTCTGGGACCAGCACGTGGCATGCACTGTCGTGCTTTGCGCCCAGGGAAAAGGAGGCAACCTCTGGCTCTCAGATGCCAATGATGGGGCCCCATTAACACTAGAAATGGAACAATCGCTTTCTGTCCTGGGAGCCCTTTCCCTGGGAGGAGTCGTCAGCCGTCTGGAATCCTGGGCTGAACAAAGCACTTTCTCTGTCCTGCACATGGCAGGAACCCTCTAGCTTTGCGCCCAGGGAAAAGGTGGCAGCCTTGGGCTCTCAGGTGCCAACAATGGGTCCCCTTTAACACTAGATAAATAACAATCGCTTTCTGTCCTGGCACCTTTTCCCTGGGAGGAATCTTCATTGGTCTGGAATTCTGGGCTGAAATTGGCTCTTTCCCTTACCTGCATGTGGCACGCACCATCGAGCTTTGCGCCCAGGGAAAAGGTGGCAGCCCTGGGCTCTCAGGTGTCAATTTTGGGGCCCCATTAACCCTAGAAAAGGCACAATTGCTTTCTGTCCTGGCACCTTTTCCCTGGGAGAAATCTTCATTGGCCTCGATTTCTGGGATGAGAAACAGCACATTCCTTTACTCGCAAGTGGCACGCACCGTTGAGCTTTGCGCTCAGGGAAAAGGTTGCAGCCTTTGGCTCTCAGGTGCAATGATGGAGCCCCATTAACCCTACAAAAGGCACAATGGCTTTCTGTCCTGACACCTTTTCCCAGGGAGGAATCTTCATCGGTCTGGAATTCTGGAATGAGAAACGGCAATTTCCCGGACCCTCACGTAGCACGCATGGTCGAGCTTTGCGCCCAGGGTATAGGAGGCAACCTTGGGCTCTCAGGTGCCAATGATGGAGCCCGATTAACCCTAGAAATGGAACAATCGCTTTCTTTCCTGGGAGCCTCTTCCCTGTGAGGAGTCTTCATCCGTCTGGAATTCAGGGCTGAAAAACGGCACTTTCCCGGACAAGAAAGTGGTACGTGCCGTTGATGTTTGCGCCCACGGAAAAGGTGGCAGCCTTGAACTCTGAGGTGCCAATGATGGGGCACCATTGACCCTAGAAAAGGACAATTCGATTTCTGACCTGGCACCTTTTCCCTGGGAGGTGTCTTCGTCCGTCTGGAATTCTGGGCTGAAAAATGGCACTTCCCTGGACCCGGAGGTGGCACGCGCTGTCGACATTTGCGCCCAGGCAAAAGGTGGCAGCCTTGGGCTCTCAGGTGCCAATGATGGGGCCCCGTTAACACTAGAAAAATAACACTTGCTTTCTGTCCTGGCACCTTTTCCCAGGGAGGAATCTTCGTCCGTCTGGAAATCTGGGTTCAAAAATGGCACTGCCCCAAACCCGCACAAGGTACACACCGTTGAGTTTTGCGCCCAGGGAAAAGGGGGCAGCCTTGGGCTCTCAGGTGCCAATGATGGGGCCCCATTACCCCTACAAAAGGCACAATGGCTTTCTGTCCTGGCACCTTTTCCCAGGGAGGAATCTTCATCGGTTTGGAATTCTGGTCTGAGAATCGGCACTTTCCTGGACCCGCAAGTGGAACGCACCATCGAGCTTTGCGTCCAGGGAAAAGGTGGCAGCCTTGGGCTCTCAGGTGCCAATGATGGGGCCCCATTACCTTTACAAAAAGCACAATGGCTTTCTGTCCTGGCACCTTTTCCCTGGGAGGAGTTTTCATTGGTCTGGATTTCTGGGCTGTAAAATGGCACTTTCTCTGACCAGCACGTGGCACGCACTGTTGTGCTTTGCGCCCAGGGAAAAGGAGGCAACCTCTGGCTCTCAGATGCCAATGACGGGCCCCCATTAACACTAGAAATGGAAAAACCGCTTTCTGTCCTGGGAGCCCTTTCCCTGGGAGGAGTCGTCAGCCGTATGGAATTCTGGACTGAAAACTGGCACTTCCCCGGACCTGCAAGTGGAACGCACCGTCGAGCTTTGTGCCCAGGGAAAAGGTGGCAGCCTTGGGCTCTCAGGTGCCAATGATGGGGCCCCATTACCCCTAGAAAAAGAACAATCGCTTTCTGTCCTGGCACCTTTTCCCAGGGAGGAATCTTCATTGGTCTGGAATTCTGGGCTGAAAACGGCTCTTTCCCTTACCCGCATGTGGCACGCACCATCGAGCTTTGCGCCCAGGGAAAAGGTGGCAGCCCTGGGCTCTCAGGTGCCAAAGATGGGGCCCCATTACCCCTACAAAAGGCACAATGGCTTTCTGTCCTGACACCTTTTCCCAGAGAGGAATCGACTTCCGTCTGGAATTCTGGGCTGAAAAACGGCCCTTTCCCGGACCCGCACAGGGTATGCACCGTCGAGCTTTGCACCCAGGGAAAAGGTGGCAGCCTTGGGCTCTCAGCTGCCAATTTTGGGGCCCAATTAGCATTACAAAATACACAATGGCTTTGTCTCCTGGTACCTTTTCCCTCTGAGGAATCTTCATAGGTCTGGAATTCTGGGCTGAAAAATGGCACTTTCCCGGACCCGCAAGTTGAACGCTCAGTCGAGCTTTGCGCCCAGGGAAAAGGTGGCAGCCCTGGGCTCTCAGGTGTCAATTTTGGGGCCCCATTAACCCTAGAAAAGGCACAATTGCTTTCTGTCCTGGCACCTTTTCCCTGGGAGAAATCTTCATTGGTCTGGAATTCTGGGCTGTAAAATGGCACTTTCTGGAACCAGCACGTGGCACGCACTGTCGTGCTTTGCGCCCAGGGAAAAGGAGGCAACCTCTGGCTCTCAGATGCCAATGACGGGCCCCCATTAACACTAGAAATGGAACAATCGCTTTCTGTCCTGGGAGCCCTTTCCCTGGGAGGAGTCATCAGCCGTCTGGAATCCTGGGCTGAACAAAGCACTTTCTCTGACCTGCACGTGCCAGGCACCATCTAGCTTTGCACCCAGGGAAGAGGTGACAGCCTTGGGCTCTCAGGTGCCAATGATGGGTCCCCGTTAACACTAGAAAAATAACACTTGCTTTCTGTCCTGGCACCTTTTCCCTGGGAGGAATTTTCGTCCGTCTGGATTCTGGACTGAAAAACGGCACTTCCCCGGACCTGCAAGTGGAACGCACCGTTGAGCTTTGTGCCCAGGGAAAAGGTGGCAGCCTTGGGCTCTCAGGTGCCAATGATGGGGCCCCGTTAACACTAGAAAAATAACACTTGCTTTCTGTCCTGGCACCTTTTCCCAGGGAGAAATCTTCGTCCGTCTGGAAATCTGGGTTTAAAAATGGCACTGCCCCAAACCCGCACAAGGTACACACCGTCGAGCTTTGCGCCCATGTAAATGGGGGCAGCCTTGGGCTCTCAGGTGCCAATGATGGGGCCCCATTACCCCTACAAAAGGCACAATGGCTTTCTGTCCTGGCACCTTTTCCCAGGGAGGAATCTTCATCGGTTTGGAATTCTGGTCTGAGAATCGGCACTTTCCTGGACCCGCAAGTGGAACGCACCATCGAGCTTTGCGTCCAGGGAAAAGGTGGCAGTCTTGGGCTCTCAGGTGCCAATGATGGGGCCCCATTACCTTTACAAAAAGCACAATGGCTTTCTCTCCTGGCACCTTTTCCCTGGGAGGAGTCTTCATTGGTCTGGAATTCTGGGCTGTAAAATGGCACTTTCTGGGACCAGCACGTGGCATGCACTGTCGTGCTTTGCGCAGAGGGAAAAGGAGGCAACCTCTGGCTCTCAGATGCCAATGACGGGCCCCCATTAACACTAGAAATGGAACAATCGCTTTCTGTCCTGGGAGCCTTTTCCCTGGGAGGAGTCGTCATCCGTCTGGAATCCTGGGCTGAACAAAGGTCTTTCTCTGACCTGCACGTGGCAGGCACCATCTAGCTTTGCACCCAGGGAAAAGGTGGCAGCCTTGGGCTCTCAGGTGCCAACTATGGGTCCCCGTTAACACTAGATAAATAACAATCGCTTTCTGTCCTGGCACCTTTTCCCTGGGAGGAATTTTTGTCCGTCTGGAATTCTGGGCTGAAAAACGGCACTTCCCCCGACCTGCAAGTGGAACGCACTGTCGAGCTTTGTGCCCAGGCAAAAGGTGGCAGCCTTGGGCTCTCAGGTGCCAATGATGGGGCCCCATTACCCCTAGAAAAAGAACAATCGCTTTCTGTCCTAGCACCTTTTCCCTGGGAGGAATCTTCATTGGTCTGGATTTCTAGGCTGAAAACGGCTCTTTCCTTTGCCCGCATGTGGCACGCACGGTCGAGCTTTGCGCCCAGGGAAAAGGTGGATGCCCTGGGCTCTAAGCTGCCAACTTTGGGGCCCCATTAACCCTAGAAAAGGCACAATTGCTTTCTGCCCTGGCACCTTTTCCCTGGGAGAAATCTTCATCGGCCTCAAATTCTGGGATGAGAAACAGCACATTTCTGGACCCACAAGTGGCACGCACCGTCGAGCTTTGCGCTCAGGGAAAAGGTTGCAGCCTTTGGCTCTCTGGTGTCAATGATGGAGCCCCATTACTCCTAGAAAAGGAACAATCGCTTTCTGTCCTGACACCTTTTCCCAGGGAGGAATCTTCATCGGTCTGGAATTCTGGAATGAGAAACGGCACATTCCCGGACCCTCACGTAGCACGCATGGTCGAGCTTTGCGCCCAGGGTATAGGAGGCAACCTTGGGCTCTCAGATGCCAATGACGGGCCTCCATTAACACTAGAAATGGAACAATCGCTTTCTGTCCTGGGAGCCTTTTCCCTGGGAGGAGTCGTCAGCCATCTGGAATCCTGGGCTGAACAAAGGTCTTTCTCTGACCTGCACGTGGCAGGCACCATCTAGCTTTGCACCCAGGGAAAAGGTGGCAGCCTTGGGCTCTCAGGTGCCAATGATGGGGCCCCGTTAACACTAGAAAAATAACACTTGCTTTCTGTCCTGGCACCTTTTCCCAGGGAGGAATCTTCGTCCGTCTGGAAATCTGGGTTCAAAAATGGCACTGCCCCAAACTCGCACAAGGTACACACCGTCGAGCTTTGCGCCCAGGGAAAAGGGGGCAGCCTTGGGCTCTCAGCTGCCAATGATGGTGCCCCATTACCCCTACAAAAGGCACAATGGCTTTCTGTCCTGGCACCTTTTCCCAGGGAGGAATCTTCATCGGTTTGGAATTCTGGTCTGAGAATCAGCACTTTCCTGGACCTGTAAGTGGACGCACCATCGAGCTTTGCGCCCAGGGAAAAGGTGGCAGTCTTGGGCTCTCAGGTGCCAATGATGGGGCCCCATTACCTTGAGAAAAAGGCACCATCGCTTTCTGTCCTGGCACCGTTTCCCTGGGAGGAATCTTCATTGGTCTGGAATTCTGGGCTGAAAACGGCTCTTTCCCTTACCCGCATGTGGCACGCACCGTCGAGCTTTGCGCCCAGGGAAAAGGTGGCAGCCCTGGGCTCTCAGCTGCCAATTTTGGGGCCCCATTAACCCTAGAAAAGGCACAAGCGCTTTCTGTCCTGGCACATTTTCCCAGGGAGAAATCTTCGCTGGCCTGGAGTTCTGGGATGAGAAATGGCACATTCCCGGACTTGAAAGTGGCACGCGCCGTCGACATTTGCGCCCAGGGAAAAGGTGGCAGCCTTGGGCTCTCAGGTGCCAAAGATGGGGCCCCATTACCCCTAGAAAAGGCACTATGGCTTTCTGTCCTGACACCTTTTCCCAGAGAGGAATCGACTTCCGTCTGGAATTCTGGGCTGAAAAACGGCCCTTTCCCAGACTTGCACAGGGTATGCACCGTCGAGCTTTGCACCCAGGGAAAAGGTGGCAGCCTTGGGCTCACAGGTGCCAATGTTGAGGCCCAATTAGCATTACGAAATACACAATGGCTTTGTCTCCTGGAACCTTTTCCCTCTGAGGAATCTTCATAGGTCTGGAATTCTGGGCTGAAAAATGGCACTTTCCCGGACCCGCACGTGGAACGCTCCATCGAGCTTTGCGCCCAGGGAAAAGGTGGCAGCCTTGGGCTCTCTGGTGTCAATTTTGGGGCCCCATTAACCCTAGAAAAGGCACAATTGCTTTCTGTCCTGGCACCTTTTCCCTGGGAGAAATCTTCATCGGCCTCGAATTCTGGGATGAGAAACAGCACATTTCTGGACCCGCAAGTGGCACGCACAGTTGAGCTTTGCGCTCAGGGAAAAGGTTGCAGCCTTGGGCTCTCAGGTGCCAATGATGGGTCCCCATTACTCCTAGAAATGGAGAAATCGATTCCTGTCCTGGCACCTTTACCCAGTGAGGAATCTTCATCGGTCTGGAATTCTGGAATGAGAAACAGCAATTTCCCGGACCCTCACGTAGCACGCATGGTCGAGCTTTGTGCCCAGGGTATAGGAGGCAACCTTGGGCTCTCAGGTGCCAATGATGGGGCCCGATTAATCCTAGAAATGGAACAATCACTTTCTGTCCTGGGAGCCTCTTCCCTGTGAGGAGTCTTCATCCGTCTGGAATTGAGGGCTGAAAAACGGCACTTTCCCAGACAAGAAAGTGGTACGCGCCGTTGATGTTTGCGCCCACGGAAAAGGTGGCAGCCTTGAACTCTGAGGTGCCAATGATGGGGCACCATTGACCCTAGAAAAGGACAATTCGATTTCTGACCTGGCACCTTTTCCCTGGGAGGTGTCTTTGTCCGTCTGGAATTCTGGGCTGAAAAATGGCACTTCCCCAGACCCGGAAGTGGCACGCGCCGTCGACATTTGCGCCCAGGCAAAAGGTGGCAGCCCTGGGCTCTCAGCTGCCAATTTTGGGGCCACATTAACCTTAGAAAAGGCACAAGCGCTTTCTGTCCTGGCACCTTTTCCCAGGGAGAAATCTTCACTGGCCTGGATCTGGGATGAGAAACCGCACATTCCCGGACTTGCAAGTGGCACGCGCCATCGACATTTGCGCCCAGGGAAAAGGGGGCAGCCTTGGGCTCTCAGGTGCCAATGATGGGGCCCCATTACCCCTACAAAAGGCACAATGGCTTTCTGTCCTGGCACCTTTTCCCAGGGAGGAATCTTCAGCGGTTTGGAATTGTGGTCTGAGAATCGGCAATTTCCTGGACCCGCAAGTGGAACGCACCATCGAGCTTTGCATCCAGGGAAAAGGTGGCAGTCTTGGGCTCTCAGCTGCCAATGATGGGGCCCCATTACCCCTAGAAATAGAACAATGGCTTTCTGTCCTGGCACCTTTTCCCAGGGTGAAATCTTCGCTGGCCTGGAATTCTGGGATGAGAAACGGCACATTCCCGGACTTGCAAGGGGCACGCGCCGTCGACATTTGCGCCCAGGGAAAAGGTGTCAGCCTTGGGCTCTCAGGTGCCAAAGATGGGGCCCCATTACCCCTAGAAAAGGCACTATGGCTTTCTGTCCTGACACCTTTTCCCAGAGAGGAATCGACTTCCGTCTGGAATTCTGCGCTGAAAAACGGCCCATTCCAGGACCCGCACAGGGTATGCACCGTCGAGCTTTGCACCCAGGGAAAAGGTGGCAGCCTTGGGCTCTCAGGTGCCAATGATCGGGCCCAATTAACATTACAAAATACACACTGGCTTTGTCTCCTGGTACCTTTTCCCTCTGAGGAATCTTCATAGGTCTGGAATTCTGGGCTGAAAAATGGCCCTTTCCCGGACCCGCACGTGGCACGCTCCATCGAGCTTTGCGCCCAGGGAAAAGGTGGCAGCCTTGGGCTCTCAGGTGCCAATGATGGGTCCCCATTGCTCCTAGAAACGGAGAAATCGATTCCTGTCCTGGCACCTTTACCCAGTGAGGAATCTTCATCGGTCTGGAATTCTGGAATGAGAAACGGCAATTTCCCGGACCCTCACGTAGTACGCATGGTCGAGCTTTGCGCCCAGGGTATAGGAAGCAACCTTGGGCTCTCAGGTGCCAATGATGGGGCCGGATTAACCCTAGAAATGGAACAATCGCTTTCTGTCCTGGGAGCCTCTTCCCTGTGAGGAGTCTTCATCCGTCTGGAATTCAGGGCTGAAAAAAGGCACTTTCCCGGACAAGAAAGTGGTACGCGCCGTTGTTGTTTGCGCCCATGTAAAAGGTGGCATCCTTGAACTCTGAGGTGCCAATGATGGGGCACCATTGACCCTAGAAAAGGACAATTGGATTTCTGACCTGGCACCTTTTCCCTGGGAGGTGTCTTCGTCCGTCTGGAATTCTGGGCTGAAGAATGGCACTTCCCCGGACCCGCAAGTGGCACGCGCCATCGACATTTGCGCCCAGGGAAAAGGTGGCAGCCTTGGGCTCTCAGGTGCCAATGATGGGGCCCCGTTAACACTAGAAAAATAACACTTGCTTTCTGTTCTGGCACCTTTTCCCAGGGAGGAATCTTCGTCCATCTGGAAATCTGGGTTCAAAAATTGCACTGACCCAAACCCGCACAAGGTACACACCGTCGAGCTTTGCGCCCAGGGAAAAGGGGGCAGCCTTGGGCTCTCAGGTGCCAATGATGGTGCCCCATTACCCCTACAAAAGGCTAAATGGCTTTCTGTCTCTGCTGGTTTAAAGGTGAACCAGCAGGGGAAATGAACTCACCACGAGAGAGATTATAATTCAGACCTTAAATTTAATAATAATATTACAATAACGACACTGACACACAAGGGAAATTGCTTTCAACTCACAAAACCCCAGCAGTATAACCCAGTGTCCTGGGTCACAAACCCAAAGGGGGTTTGTTTGCCCTTGTGCTGAGACCCCTGTGGTTCCCCCAAGTCCAGAGCAAAAGGAAAAGAAAAACCTGTTGGTGCAGGCGAGGGCTGTGGTCTGGGCGAGAGCGGTGATCTCCTCCTGTCTAGGTCCTGCTGCTGCTCTGGATCCGACGAGAGGTTCCTGAGGTCTTCTTACCCACCACTTATGTACCCTCAGGGAGCACTCAGTCCCTCCCCCTGGGCGGGGACTCACACAATGGGTGATTAACTCTGGGAGCCAGGGGGTATTGAGCTGTTGATGGCCCATTAGCAGCTCCACCCCCCTCAGGCTGGGTGTGAAGGTGATAGTGGCCCCCTGGGCAGCTGCTGCTAATGGCCCATTGACCTTGGGGAATGAATAGAGGGGGTAGAATACACAGCTTTGATCACCCCCACACAGGGTTAGCTGGTCCCTCCTGCTGAACTAGGACATTATCCACCCCTTATTCTACTCCATCTAGTCATTCCCAAATTAATCCCCTTTTTACCTATACATATATATATATACACATATATACAATGAAACATTACAAACTCTTCTCGCTCAAAATTAGGTCCCCTTGTGGTACACAACGTGTTTCTCCATCTTTTTGCATTATCCACCAAGTGCAACCAGGTCCTTGAGCAAAGACAATCCCTCGGATGGATTTGCCTTTGTTTGAGGTGGGACTCACCCAAACAGTCTTTCCTAACATACCTCTCATATGGACCACAGGGACTTTATCTCCATCTACAGTATTCAAGAGTTCTGATTGGGCAGGGCCAGCTCGATTGATGGAGCCCCGGGTGTTGACCAACCAGGTGGCCTTTGCCAAATGCAGCTCCCAGTGTTTGAAAGTTCCCCCACCCAATGCCTTCAAGGTTGTTTTCAGCAGTCCATTACATCGCTCAACTTTCCCGGCAGCTGGAGCATGGTAGGGGATATGATACACCCACTCAATGCCGTGCTCTCTGGCCCAGCTGTCTATGAGGCTGTTCTTGAAGTGGGTGCCGTTGTCAGACTCTATTCTCTCTGGGGTGACGTGTCTCCACAGGACTTGTTTCTCAAGGCCCAGGATGGTATTCCGGGCAGTGGCGTGAGATACGGGGTATGTCTCCAGCCATCCAGTGGTTGCCTCTACCATGGTCAGCACATAGCGCTTGCCTTGGCGTGTTTGGGGAAGTGTGATGTAGTCAACTTGCCAGGCTTCCCCATACCTGTATTTCGACCACCGTCCACCGTACCATAGAGGCTTCACCCACTTGGCCTGCTTGATGGCAGCACATGTGTCACAGTCATGGATAACCTGTGAGACACCGTCCATGGTTAGATCCACCCCTCGGTCACGAGCCCATCTGTATGTTGCATCTCTGCCCTGATGACCAGAGGCATCATGGGCCCATTGGGCTAGAAACAATTCACCTTTATGCTGCCAATCCAGATCTACCTGAGAGACTTCAATCCTGGCAGCTCGATCCACCTGCTCGTTGTTACGATGCTCCTCATTAGCCCGGCTCTTGGGTACATGAGCATCTACGTGACGGACCTTCACACTCAGCTTCTCTACCCGGGCAGCGATGTCCTGCCACATCTCAGCCGCCCAGATGGGTTTCCCTTTGCGCTGCCAGCCGGCCTTTCTCCAGCGCTCCAGCCATCCCCACAGAGCATTGGCCACCATCCACGAGTCAGTGTAAAGGTAGAGTCTTGGCCACTTCTCTCGTTCAGCGATATCCAAAGCCAGCTGAACAGCTTTCAGCTCTGCGACCTGACTTGATCCACCTTGTCCTTCAGTCGCTTCTGCAACTCGACGTGTAGGACTCCATACAGCTGCTTTCCATTTCCGGCTTGTCCCTACAATGCGGCAAGAGCCATCTGTGAAGAGAGCATATCGCTTCTCCTCTTCTGGTAGCTGGTTATATGGTGGGGCCTCCTCAGCTCGTGTCACCTGCTCCTCTTCTTCTTCAGAGGACAATCCGAAACTCTCACCTTCCGGCCAGTTAGTGATGATTTCCAAAATCCCAGGGCGATTAGGATTCCCTATCCAGGTTCGCTGCGTGATCAGAGCGATCCACTTACTCCATGTGACATCAGTGGCGTGATGGGTAGAAGGAGCTTTTCCTTTGAACATCCAGCCCAACACTGGTAGTCGGGGTGCCAGGATGAGCTGTGCCTCAGTTCCAATCACTTCTGAGGCGGCTCGAACTCCTTCATAAGCTGCCAGGATCTCTTTCTCAGTTGGGGTATAGCTGGCCTCAGATCCTTTGTATCCCCGACTCCAGAATCCCAGCGGTCGTCCTCGAGTCTCCTCAGGTACTTTCTGCCAGAGGCTCCAGGATGGGCCATTCTCCCCGGCTGCAGTGTAGAGCACATTCTTCACATCCTGTCCTGTCCTGACTGGCCCAAGGGCTACTGCATGGGTAATCTCCTGTTTAATCTGCTCAAAGGCTTGTTGTTGTTCAGGGCCCCACTGGAAATCATTTTTCTTCCGTGTCACAAGGTAGAGAGGGCTTACAATCTGACTGTACTCAGGGATATGCATCCTCCAAAAGCCCACGGCACCTAGGAAAGCCTGAGTTTCCTTCTTGCTGGTCGGTGGGGACATAGCTGCTATTTTGTTGATCACCTCTGTTGGAATCTGACGAGGCCCGTCTTGCCACTTCACTCCTAGGAACTGAATTTCCTGAGCAGGTCCCTTGACCTTACTTCATTTAATGGTAAAACTAGCTCTTAGGAGAATCTGGATTATCTTCTTTCCTTTCTCAAAAACCTCCCCTGCTGTGTTCCCCCATACAATGATGTCATCGATGTACTGTAGGTGTTCTGGAGCCTCACCCTTTTCCAATGTAGTCTGGATCAGTCCATGGCAAATGGTGGGACTGTGTTTCCACCCCTGGGGCAGTCGATTCCAGGTGTACTGCACCCCCTTCCAGGTGAAAGCGAACTGCGGCCTGCACTCTGCTGCCAACGGAATGGAGAAAAAGGCATTGGCAATGTCGATGGTGGCATACCACTTGGCTGCCTTGGACTCCAGCTCATACTGAAGCTCCAGCATGTCCGGCACAGCGGCACTCGGGGGGGGGTGTGACCTCATTGAGGCCACGGTAATCCACCGTCAGCCTCCACTCTCCACTGGACTTTCGTACTGGCCATATGGGGCTATTAAAGGGTGAGTGAGTCTTGCTGACCACCCCCTGGCTCTCCAGCTCACGAATCATCTTGTGTATGGGGGTCACAGAGTCTCGGTCAGTGCGGTATTGCCGACGGTGCACTGTGGCTGTGGCCAGCGGTACCAATTGTTCTTCAACTTTCAGCAGTCCTACAGCAGAAGGGTCCTCTGAGAGGCCAGGCAAGGTGCTCAGCTGTCTGATTTCCTCTGTCTCCACAGCAGCTATGCCAAAGGCCCAACGCAGTCCCTTTGGGTCTTTGAAATATCCATTCCTCAGGTAGTCTATGCCAAGGATACATGGGGCTTCTGGACCAGTCACAATAGAGTGTCTATGCCATTCCTTGCCAGTCAAGCTGACTTCAGCTTCCAGTACAGTCAGCTGTTGGGATCCCCCTGTCACCCCAGAAATAGAGATGGATTCTGCCCCGACGTATCCTGATGGCATCAACGTGCATTGTGCGCCAGTGTCCACTAAAGCTTTGTATTTCTGTGGGTCTGATGAGGCAGGCCACCGAATCCACACAGTCCAATAAACCCGATTGTCCCTCTCCTCTACCTGGCTAGAGGCAGGGCCCCCCTAGTTCTGGTCATGGTATTCACTGCGCTCTCCCTGTGAATATGACCGGGAGGTTCCTTCAAGAGGATCGGGCATAACATCATCATTCCTATACTGTCTGGAGCCTTGCCCACGAGAGACCGGAGCAGCCTTCAACCTTGAAGAATTCCCTGTGTTAGTTGTGCCTCTTTGCAATTCACGTACCCGAGCTGCTAAGGAAGAGGTGGGTTTCCCATCCCACTTCCTCATATCTTCTCCATGCTCATGGAGGTAAAACCACAGATTGCCGCATGGAGTGTACCCTTTCTCCTTAGCTGGAAGACGCCTGCTTCTGATGGCAGAGACTCTCGTTTGTTCTGGAGGGATATGGAAGAGTCCTTCCTTAATCTTCTCTTCCAGTTCAGCCAGTTTTGTTTCCACAGCTGAGCCGTGGGCTCGTAATGGAGCAGTGACAGTGTCTTCATAAATCCTGAGTTTGCTGACCAGTGCACCCACCTTGTCTTCTCCCTCTCTCCACTGCAATGTTGCAAGGTAGCGAGAATACATTTCTGGCCCAAGTCGTGCAAATTTTAACCACATCTGGGATGTGCACTGGACACCATCTGGACTTTTAGGGAATCTCTCATCCTCTGAAAAGATTATCTCCAGTACGGCTAATTCCCTTCAGCACCGGATACCTTGTTCCATCGTGTTCCATTGTCCTTGCTGTACGTGGAGGTCCTCCTTACAAAGATATCTCTCCCTCACACTTGACAACAGTCGCCGCCAGAGGCTGAGAGTTTCCTGTCTCTTTCCAATGCCCTGATCAATGACAACATCTCGAGAAAGGGATCCCAGCTGCCTTGCCTCACTCCCATCTAGAATTGTATCATTGGCTGCAGCATCCCAGATTCGAAGTAGCCAGATCAAGATGGACTCATTTGCCTGTCGTGTGAACTCTCTCCGGAGCTCACGCAGCTCTCCCAGGGATAGGGACCGGGTGATTATTTCTGGCTCCATTTCTTCTGCTTGAGATGAAGGTCCTGACTCTTCCTCGTCATGCGCTATACGAACTGATTTGGTCTTTGATTTTCTTTTCTGGACAGGGGCAACTGCTATCGGTTTCTGTTGTCCTTCTGGCTCCTCCATGGTTTGTGTGGACATGGTGCTGGTTGATTTGTTTCCCTTTCTCTCTGGCTCAGCTGTGGTTTGTGTGGGCATGGTGCTGGTTGATGTGTCTCTCTTCCTCTCTGGCTCAGTCATGGTCTGGGTGGACATGCTGCTGGTTGATGTATCTCTCTTCCTCTCTGGCTCAGCCGTGGTTTGGGTGGACATGGTGCCTGTGGAATTGCTCCTTTTCTCCTCCTCCTGATGATGCTGTACCACACCAAGCAGTGCGCGGTAGGCAGTGGCCAGGGCCCAGCAGGTTGTTGTGAGCTGCACATCTCTGGGACTACCAGAGCGTCTTCCTTTCACATAGCTTAGCACTTTGGCAGGGTCCTGCAGTTGTTCTGGGGTGAATTTCCAGACCATTTGAGGAGAGAAGGTCTCCAAATACTGGCCCATATCTTCCCACTTCCCGTGCCACTCAACATCATCCGCTCCCAGGGCAGGCCTCCAGCAAGTCTCCTTAGAAAGCCCAGTTCTGAACCTAAACATGGTGTATACAGTACAGAGGAGACAAAGCAACACTAACAGCACTAACAGTAGGATTATGCTGTCCCTAACATCAAAAGGAAGCTCAATATTTTCAATGATTGTTGTAGCAGAGGTGAAAAGGTGGAAGTAACCATCTCCGCCTGTTTTCCCCACAGTCTGGGTGCTATTTTTAATGAGACCCCAGAGGTAACAAGCCAAACCAGGACAGGCACACCAGACTGAATATACATTCACAATGAAAGCCATTGTACTTTTTGTAAAGGTAATGGGGCCCCATCATTGGCACCTAAGAGCCCAAGGCTGCCCCCTTTTCCCTGGGCGCAAATGTCGACGGCGTGTGCCACTTGCAAGTCCGGGAATGTGCCGTTTCTCATCCCAGAATTCCAGGCCAGCGAAGATTTCTCCCTGGGAAAAGGTGCCAGGACAGAAAGCCATTGTGCCTTTCCTAGAGTTAATGGGCCCAAAATTGGCAGCTGAGAGCCCAGGGCTGCCACCTTTTCCCTGGGCGCAAAGCAAGACAGTGCGTACCACGTGCTGGTCCCAGAAAGTGCCATTTTACACCCCAGAATTCCAGACCGATGAAGATTCCTCCCAGGGAAAAGGTGCCAGGACAGAAAGCCATTGTGTTTTTTGTAAAGGTAATGGGGCCCCATCATTGGCACCTGAGAGCCCAAGACTGCCACCTTTTCCCTGGATGCAAAGCTCGATGGTGCGTTCCACTTGCGGGTCCAGGAAAGTGCCGATTCTCAGACCAGAATTCCAAACCGATGAAGATTCCTCCCAGGGAAAAGGTGCCAGGACAGAAAGCCATTGTGTTTTTTGTAAAGGTAATAGGGCCCCATCATTGGCACCTGAGAGCCCAAGACTGCCACCTTTTCCCTGGATGCAAAGCTCGATGGTGCGTTCCACTTGTGGGTCTAGGAAAGTGCCGATTCTCAGACCAGAATTTCAAACCGATGAAGATTCCTCCCTGGGAAAAGGTGCCAGGACAGAAAGCCATTGTGCCTTTTGTAAGGATAATGGGGCCCCATCATTGGCACCTGAGAGCCCAAGGCTGCCACCTTTTCCCTGGGCACAAAGCTCGACGGTGCGTTCCACTTGCAGGTCCGGGGAAGTGCCATTTTTCAGCCCAGAATTCCAGACGGACGAAAATTCCTCTCAGGGAAAAGGTACCAGGACAGAAAGCGATTGTTATTTATCTAGTGTTAACGGGGACCCATCATTGGCACCTAAGAGCCCAAGGCTGCCACCTTTTCCCTGGGCGCAAAGCTAGATGGTGCCTGCCACGTACAGCTCAGAGAAAGACCTTTGTTCAGCCCAGGACTCCAGACGGATGACGACTCCTCCCAGGGAAAAGGCTCCCAGGACAGAAAACGATTGTTCCATTTCTAGTGTTAATGGGGGCCCGTCATTGGCATCTGAGAGCCAGAGGTTGCCTCCTTTTCCGTGGGTGGAAAGCACGACAGTGCATGCCACGTGCTGGTCCCAGAAAGTGCCATTTTACAGCCCAGAATTCCAGACCAATGAAGACTCCTCCCAGGGAAAAGGTGCCAGGACAGAAAGCCAATGTGCTTTTTGTAAAGGTAATGGGGCCCCATCATTGGCACCTGAGAGCCCAAGACTGCCACCTTTTCCCTGGACGCAAAGCTCGATGGTGCGTTCCACTTGCGGGTCCAGGAAAGTGCCGATTCTCAGACCTCAATTCCAAACCGATGAAGATTCCTCCCTGGGAAAAGGTGCCAGGACAGAAAGCCATTGTGCCTTTTGTAGGGGTAATGGGGCCCCATCATTGGCACCTGAGAGCCCAAGGTTGCCCCCTTTTCCCTGGGCACAATGCTCGACAGTGTGTACCTTGTGCGGGTTTGGGGCAGTGCCATTTTTGAACCCAGATTTCCAGACGGACGAAGACTCCTCCCTGGGAAAAGGTGCCAGGACAGAAAGCAAGTGTTATTTTTCTAGTGTTAACGGGGCCCCATCATTGGCACCTGAGAGCCCAAGGCTGCCACCTTTTCCCTGGGCGCATAGCTAGATGGTGCCTGCTACGTGCAGGTCAGAGAAAGTCCTTTCTTCAGCCCAGGATTCCAGACGGCTGACGACTCCTCCCAGGGAAAGGGCTCCCAGGACAGAAAGCGATTGTTCCATTTCTAGTGTTAATGGGGGCCCGTCATTGGCATGTGAGAGCCAGAGGTTGCCTCCTTTTCCCTGGGCGCAAAGCACGACAGTGCGTGCCACGTGCTGGTCCCAGAAAGTGCCATTTTACAGCCCAGAATTCCAGACCAATGAAGACTCCTCCCAGAAAAAAAGGTGCCAGGACAGAAAGCCATTGTGTTTTTTATAAAGGTAATGGGGCCCCATCATTGGCAACTGAGAGCCCAAGACTGCCACCTTTTCCCTGGACGCAAAGCTCGATGGTGCGTTCCACTTGCGGGTCCAGGAAAGTGCCGATTCTCAGACCTCAATTCCAAACCGATGAAGATTCCTCCCTGGGAAAAGGTGCCAGGACAGAAAGCCATTGTGCCTTTTGTAGGGGTAATGGGGCCCCATCATTGGCACCTGAGAGCCCAAGGCGGCCCCCTTTTCCCTGGGCGCAAAGCTTGACGGTGTGTACCTTATGCAGGTTTGGGGCAGTGCCATTTTTGAACCCAGATTTCCAGACGGACGAAGATTCCTCTCTGGGAAAAGGTGCCAAGACAGAAAGCAAGTGTTATTTATCTAGTGTTAACGTGGCCCCATCATTGGCACCTGAGAGCCCAAGGCTGCCACCTTTTGCCTGGGCGCAAATGTCGACGGCGCGTGCCACTTGCGGGTCCGGGGAAGTGCCATTTTTCAGCCCAGAATTCCAGACGGACGAAGACACCTCCCAGGGAAAAGGTGCCAGGTCAGAAATCGAATTGTCCTTTTCTAGGGTCAATGGTGCCCCATCATTGGCACCTGAGAGTTCAAGGCTGCCACCTTTTCCGTGGGCACAATCATCAAAGGGACGTACCATTTTCTTGTCCGGGAAAGTGCCGTTTTTCAGCCCTCAATTCCAGACGGATGAAGACTCCTCACAGGGAAGAGGCTCCCAGGACAGAAAGCGATTGTTCCATTTCTAGGGTTAATCGGGCCCCATCATTGGCACCTGAGAGCCCAAGGTTGCCTTCTATAACCTGGGCGCAAAGCTCGACCATGCGTGCTACGTGAGGGTCCGGGAAATTGCCGTTTCTCATTCCAGAATTCCAGACCGATGAAGATTACTCCCTGGGAAAAGGTGTCAGGACAGAAAGCGATTGTTCCTTTTCTAGGGTTAATGAGGCTCCATCACTGACATCTGAGAGCTCAAGGCTGCAACATTTTCCCTGAGCGCAAAGCTCGACGGTCCGTGCCACTTGCGGGTCCAGGAATGTGCTGTTTCTCATCCCAGAATTCCAGGCCGATGAAGATTTCTCCCAGGGAAAAGGTGCCAGGGCAGAAAGCAATTGTGCTTTTTCTAGGATTAATGGGGCCCCAAAATTGACACCTGAGAGCCCAAGGCTGCCACCTATTACCTGGGCGCAAAGCTCGACGGAGCGTTCCACGTGCGGGTCCGGGAAAGTGCCATTTTTCAGCCCAGAATTCCAGACCTATGAAGATTCCTCAGAGGGAAAAGGTACCAGGAGACAAAGCCATTGTGTATTTTGTAATGCTAAATGGGCCCCATCATTGGCACCTGAGAGCCCAAGGCTGCCACCTTTTCCCTGGGTGCAAAGCTCGACGGTGCATACCCTGTGCGGGTCCGGGAAAGGGCTGTTTTTCAGCCCAGAATTCCAGACCAATGAAGATTCCTCCCAGGGAAAAGGTGCCAGGACAGAAAGCGATTGTTCTTTTTCTAAGTGTAATGGGGCCCGTCATTGGCACCTGAGAGCCCAAGGCTGCCACCTTTTCCCTGGGCGCAAAGCTCGTCGGTGTGTACCTTGTGCGGGTTTGGGGCAGTGCCATTTTTGAACCCAGATTTCCAGACGGACGAAGATTCCACCCTGGGAAAAGGTGCCAGGACAGAAAGCAAGTGTCATTTTTCTAGTGTTAACGGGGCCCCATCATTGGCACCTGAGAGCCCAAGGCTGCCACCTTTTGCCTGGGCGCAAATGTCGACGGCGCGTGCCACTTGCGGGTCCGGGGAAGTGCCATTTTTCAGCCCAGAATTCCAGACGGACGAAGACATCTCCCAGGGAAAAGGTGCCAGGTCAGAAATCGAATTGTCCTTTTCTAGGGTCAATGGTGCCCCATCATTGGCACCTGAGAGTTCAAGGCTGCCACCTTTTCCGTGGGCGCAAGCATCAACGGCGCGTACCACTTTCTTGTCCGGCAAAGTGCCGTTTTTCAATCCTCAATTCCAGACGGATGAAGACTCCTCACAGGGAAGAGGCTCCCAGGACAGAAAACGATTGTTCCATTTCTAGGGTTAATCAGCCCCCATCATTGGCACCTGAGAGCCCAAGGTTGCCTCCTATACCCTGGGCACAAAGCTCGACCATGCGTGCTACGTGAGGGTGCGGGAAATTGCCCTTTCTCATTCCAGAATTCCAGACCAATGAAGATTCCTCCCTGGGAAAAGGTGTCAGGACAGAAAGCGATTGTTCCTTTTCTAAGGTTAATGGGGCTCCATCATTGACACCTGAGAGCCGAAGGCTGCAACCTTTTCCCTGAGCGCAAAGCTTGACGGTGCGTGCCACTTGCGGGTCCAGGAATGTGCTGTTTCTCATCCCAGAATTCCAGGCCGATGAAGATTTCTCCCTGGGAAAAGGTGCCAGGGCAGAAAGCAATTGTGCCTTTTCTAGGGTTAATGGGGCCCCAAAATTGACACCTGAGAGCCCAAGGCTGCCACCTTTTCCCTGGGCGCAAAGCTCGACGGAGCGTTCCACGTGCGGATCCGGGAAAGTGCCATTTTTCAGCCCAGAATTCCAGACCTAGGAAGATTCCTCAGAGGGAAAAGGTACCAGGAGACAAAGCCATTGTGTATTTTGTAATGCTAATTGGGCCCCATCATTGGCACCTGAGAGCCCAAGGCTGACACCTTTTCCCTGGGTGCAAAGCTCGACGGTGCATACCCTGTGCTGGTCCGGGAAAGGGCTGTTTTTCAGCCCAGAATTCCAGACAGAAGTTGATTCTTCCCTGGGAAAAGGTGTCAGGACAGAAAGCCATTGTGCCTTTTCTAGGGGTAATGGGGCCCCATCATTGGCACCTGAGAGCCCAAGGCTGCCACCTTTTCCCTGGGCGCAAATGTCGACGGTGCGTGCCACTTGCAAGTCCGGGAATGTGCCGTTTCTCATCCCAGAATTCCAGGCCAGCGAAGATTTCTCCCTGGGAAAAGGTGCCAGGACAGAAAGCGCTTGTGCCTTTTCTAGGGTTAATGGGGCCCCAAAATTGGCAGCTGAGAGCCCAGGGCTGCCACCTTTTCCCTGGGCGCAAAGCTCGACGGTGCGTGCCACATGCGGGTAAGGGAAAGAGCCGTTTTCAGCCCAGAATTCCAGACCAATGAAGATTCCTCCCAGGGAAAAGGTGCCAGGACAGAAAGTGATTGTTCTTTTTCTAGGGGTAATGGGGCCCCATCATTGGCACCTGAGAGCCCAAGGCTGCCACCTTTTGTCTGGGCGCAAAGCTCGAGGGTGCGTTCCACTTGCAGGTCCGGGGAAGTGCCGTTTTTCAGCCCAGAATTCCAGACGGACGAAAATTCCTCCCAGGGAAAAGGTGCCAGGACAGAAAGCGATTGTTATTTATCTAGTGTTAACGGGGCACCATCATTGGCACCTGAGAGCCCAAGGATGCCACCTTTTCCCTGGGCACAAAGCTAGATGGTGCCTGCCATGTGCAGGTCAGAGAAAGACCCTTGTTCAGCCCAGGATTCCAGACGGATGACGACTCCTCCCAGGGAAAAGGCTCCCAGGACAAAAAGCGATTGTTCCATTTCTAGTGTTAATGCGGGCCCATCATTGGCATCTGAGAGCCAGAGGTTGCCTCCTTTTCCGTGGGTGGAAAGCACGACAGTGCGTGCCACGTGCTGGTCCCAGAAAGTGCCATTTTACAGCCCAGAATTCCAGACCAATGAAGACTCATCCCAGGGAAAAGGTGCCAGGACAGAAAGCCATTGTGCTTTTTGTAAAGGTAATGGCGCCCCATCATTGGCACCTGAGAGCCCAAGACTGCCACCTTTTCCCTGGACGCAAAGCTCGATGGTGCGTTCCACTTGCGGGTCCAGGAAAGTGCCGATTCTCAGACCAGAATTCCAAACCGATGAAGATTCCTCCCTGGGAAAAGGTGCCAGGACAGAAAGCCATTGTGCCTTTTGTAGGGGTAATGGGGCACCATCATTGGCACCTGAGAGCCCAAGGCTGCCCCCTTTTCCCTGGGCGCAAAGCTCGACGGTGTGTACCTTGTGCGGGTTTGGGGCAGTGCCATTTTTGAACCCAGATTTCCAGACGGACGAAGATTCCTCCCTGGGAAAAGGTGCCAGGACAGAAAGCAAGTGTTATTTTTCTACTGTTAACGGGGATCCATCATTGGCACCTGAGAGCTCAAGGCTGCCACCTTTTCCCTGGGCGCAAAGCTTGATGGTGCCTGCCACATGCAGGTCAGAGAAAGTGCTTGGTTCAACCCAGGACTCCAGACGGCTGACGACTCCTCCCAAGGAAAGAGCTCCCAGGACAGAAAGCGGTTTTTCCATTTCTAATGTTAATGGGGGCCCGTCATTGGCATCTGAGAGCCAGAGGTTGCCTCCTTTTTCCTGGGCGCAAAGCACGACAGTGCGTGCCACATGCTGGTCCCAGAAAGTGCCATTTTACAGCCCAGAATTCCAGACCAATGAAGACTCCTCCCAGGGAAAACGTGCACAGCACAGAAAGCCATTTAGCCTTTTGTAGGGGTAATGGGGCACCATCATTGGCACCTGAGAGCCCGAGACTGCCACCTTTTCCCTGGACGCAAAGCTCGTTGGTGCGTTCCACTTGCGGGTCCAGGAAAGTGCCGATTCTCAGACCAGAATTCCAAACCGATGAAGATTCCTCCCTGGGAAAATGTGCCAGGACAGAAAGCCATTGTGCCTTTTGTAGGGGTAATGGGGAACCATCATTGGCAGCTGAGAGCCCAAGGCTGCCCCCTTTTCCCTGGGCGCAAAGCTCGACGGTGTGTACCTTGTGCGGGTTTGGGGCAGTGCCATTTTTGAACCCAGATTTCCAGACGGACGAAGATTCCTCTCTGGGAAAATGTGCCAGGACAGAAAGCAAATGTTATTTTTCTAGTGTTAACGGGGCCCCATCATTGGCACCTGAGAGCCCAAGGCTGCCACCTTTTCCCTGGGCGCAAATGTCGACGGCGCGTGCCACCTCCGGGTCCAGGGAAGTGCCATTTTTCAGCCCAGAATTCCAGACGGACGAAGACACCTCCCAGGGAAAAGGTGCCAGGTCAGAAATCCAATTGTTCTTTTCTAGGGTCAATGGTGCCCCATCATTGGCACCTCATAGTTCAAGGCTGCCACCTTTTCCGTGGGCGCAAACATCAACGGCACGTGCCACTTTCTTGTCCGGGAAAGTGCTGTTTTTCAGCCCTCAATTCCAGACAGATGAAGACTCCTCACAGGGAAGAGGCTCCCAGGACAGAAAGCGATTGTTCCATTTCTAGGGTTAATCGGGCTCCATCACTGGCACCTGAGAGCCCAAGGTTGCCTCCTATACCCTGGGCACAAAGCTCGACCATGCGTGCTATGTGAGGGTCCGGGAAATTGACCGTTCTCATTCCAGAATTCCAGACCGATGAAGATTCCTCCCTGGGAAAAGGTGCCAGCGCAGGAATTGATTGTTCCTTTTCTAGGGTTAATGGGTCTCCATCATTGACACCTGAGAGTCGAAGGCTGCAACCTTTTCCCTGAGCGCAAAGCTCGCCGGTGCGTGCAACTTGCGGGTCCAGGAATGTGCTGTTTCTCATCTCAGAATTCCAGGCTGATGAAGATTTCTCCCAGGGAAAAGGTGCCAGTGCAGAAAGCAATTGTGCCTTTTCTAGGGTTAATGGGGCCCCAAAATTGACACCTGAGAGCCCAAGGCTGCCACCTTTTCCCTGGGCACAAAGCTCGATGGAGCGTTCCATGTGCGGGTCCGTGAAAGTGTCATTTTTCAGCCCAGAATTCCAGACCTATGAAGATTCCTCAGAGGGAAAAGGTACCAGGAGACAAAGCCATTGTGTATTTTGTGATGCTAATTAGGCCCCATCATTGGCACCTGAGAGCCCAAGGCTGCCACCTTTTCCCTGGGTGCAAAGCTCGACGGTGCATACCCTGTGCAGGTCCGGGAAAGGGCTGTTTTTCAGCCCAGAATTCCAGACAGAAGTCGATTCCTCTCTGGGAAAAGGTGCCAGGACAGAAAGCCATTGTGCCTTTTCTAGGGGTAATGGGGCCCCATCTTTGGCACCTGAGAGCCCAAGGCTGCCCCCTTTTCCCTGGGCGCAAATGTCGACGGTGCGTGCCACTTGCAAGTCCGGGAATGTGCCGTTTCTCATCCCAGAATTCCAGGCCAGCGAAGATTTCTCCCTGGGAAAAGGTGCCAGGACAGAAAGCGATTGTGCTTTTTCTAGGGTTAATGGGGCCCCAAAATTGGCAGCTGAGAGCCCAGGGCTGCCACCTTTTCCCTGGGCGCAAAGCTCGACGGTGCGTGCCACATGCGGGTAAGGGAAAGAGCCGTTTTCAGCCTAGAATTCCAGACCAATGAAGATTCCTCCCAGGGAAAAGGTGCCAGGACAGAAAGCGATTTTATTTTTCTATGAGTAATGGGGCCCCATCATTGGCACCTGAGAGCCCAAGGCTGCCACCTTTTGCCTGGGCGCAAAGCTCGACGGTGCGTTCCACTTGCGGGTCCAGGAATGTGCTGTTTCTCATCCCAGAATTCCAAACCGATGAAGATTCCTCCCGGGAAAAAGGTGCCAGGACAGAAAGCCATTGTGCCTTTTGTAGGGGTAATGGGGAACCATCATTGGCAGCTGAGAGCCCAAGGCTGCCCCCTTTTCCCTGGGCGCAAAGCTCGACGGTGTGTACTTTGTGCGGGTTTGGGGCAGTGCCATTTTTGAAGCCAGATTTCCAGACGGACCAAGATTCCTCCCTGGGAAAAGGTGCCAGGACAGAAAGCAAGTGTTAACGGGGCCCCATCATTGGCACCTGAGAGCCCAAGACTGCCACCTTTTGCCTGGGCGCAAAAGTCGACGGCGCGTGCCACTTGCAGGTCCGGGGAAGTGCCATTTTTCAGCCCAGAATTCCAGACGGACGAAGACACCTCCCAGGGAAAAGGTGACAGGTCAGAAAGCGATTGCTATTTATCTTGTGTTAACGGGGACCCATCGTTTGCCCCTGAGAGCCCAAGGCTGCCACCTTTTCCCTGGACGCAAAGCTAGATGGTGCCTGCCACGTGCAGGTCAGAGAAAGACCTTTGTTAAGCCCAGGATTCCAGACGGCTGACGACTCCTCCCAGGGAAAGGGCTCCCAGGACAGAAAGCGATTGTTCCATTTCTAGTGTTAATGGGGGCCCGTCATTGGCATCTGAGAGGCAGAGGTTGCCTCCTTTTCCCTAGGCGCAAAGCACGACAGTGCGTGCCACGTGCTGGTCCCAGAAAGTGCCATTTTACAGCCCAGAATTCCAGACCAATGAAGACTCCTCCCAGAAAAAAAGGTGCCAGGACAGAAAGCCATTGTGCTTTTTGTAAAGGTAATGGGGCCCCATCATTGGCACCTGAGAGCCCAAGGCTGCCGCCTTTTCCCTGGACGCAAAGCTCGATGGTGCGTTCCACTTGCGGGTCCAGGAAAGTGCCGATTCTCAGACCAGAATTCCAAACCGATGAAGATTCCTCCCTGGGAAAAGGTGCCAGGACAGAAAGCCATTGTGCCTTTTGTAGGGGTAATGGGGCACCATCATTGGCACCTGAGAGCCCAAGGCTGCCACCTTTTCCCTGGGCACAAATGTCGACGGCACGTGCCACTTGCGGGTCCGGGGAAGTGCCATTTTTCAGCCCAGAATTCCAGACGGACGAAGACACCTCCCAGGGAAAAGGTGCCAGGTCAGAAATCGAATTGTCCTTTTCTAGGGTCAATGGTGCCCCATCATTGGCACCTGAGAGTTCAAGGCTGCCACCTTTTCCCTGGGCGCAAACATCAACGGCGCGTACCACTTTCTTGTCTGGGAAAGTGCCGTTTTTCAGCCCTGAATTCCAGACGGATGAAGACTCCTCATAGGGAAGAGGCTCCCAGGACAGAAAGCGATTGTTCCATTTCTAGACCTAATCGGGCCCCATCACTGGCACCTGAGAGCCCAAGGTTGCCTCCAATATCCTGGGCGCAAAGCTCGACCATGCGTGCTACGTGAGGGTCCGGAAAATTGCCCTTTCTCATTCCAGAATTCCAGACCGATGAAGATTCCTCCCTGGAAAAGGTGCCAGGACAGAAAGCCATTGTTCCTTTTCTAGGGTTAATGGGGCTCCATCATTGACACCTGAGAGCTGAAGGCTGCAACCTTTTCCTTGAGCGCAAATCTCGACGGTGCGTGCCACTTGCGGGTCCAGGAATGTGCTGTTTCTCATCCCAGAATTCCAGGCCGATGAAGATTTCTCCCAGGGAAGATGTGCCAGGGCAGAAAGCAATTGTGCCTTTTCTAGGGTTAATGGGGCCCCAAAATTGACACCTGAGAGCCCAAGGCTGCCACCTGTTCCCTGGGCGCAAAGCTCGACGGAGCGTTCCATGTGCGGGTCCGTGAAAGTGTCATTTTTCAGCCCAGAATTCCAGACCTATGAAGATTCCTCAGAGGGAAAAGGTACCAGGAGACAAAGCCATTGTGTATTTTGTGATGCTAATTGGGCCCCATCATTGGCACCTGAGAGCCCAAGGCTGCCACCTTTTCCCTGGGTGCAAAGCTCGACGGTGCATACCCTGTGCGGGTCCAGGAAAGGGCCGGTTTTCAGCCCAGAATTCCAGACGGAAGACGATTCCTCTCTGGGAAAAGGTGCCAGGACAGAAAGCCATTGTGCCTTTTCTAGGGGTAATGGGGCCCCATCTTTGGCACCTGAGAGCCCAAGGCTGCCCCCTTTTCCCTGGGCGCAAATGTCGACGGTGCGTGCCACTTGCAAGTCCGGGAATGTGCCGTTTCTCATCCCAGAATTCCAGGCCAGCGAAGATTTCTCCCTGGGAAAAGGTGCCAGGACAGAAAGCGATTGTGCTTTTTCTAGGGTTAATGGGGCCCCAAAATTGGCAGCTGAGAGCCCAGGGCTGCCACCTTTTCCCTGGGCGCAAAGCTCGACGGTGCGTGCCACATGCGGGTAAGGGAAAGAGCCGTTTTCAGCCTAGAATTCCAGACCAATGAAGATTCCTCCCAGGGAAAAGGTGCCAGGACAGAAAGCGATTTTATTTTTCTATGAGTAATGGGGCCCCATCATTGGCACCTGAGAGCCCAAGGCTGCCACCTTTTGCCTGGGCGCAAAGCTCGACGGTGCGTTCCACTTGCGGGTCCAGGAATGTGCTGTTTCTCATCCCAGAATTCCAAACCGATGAAGATTCCTCCCGGGAAAAAGGTGCCAGGACAGAAAGCCATTGTGCCTTTTGTAGGGGTAATGGGGAACCATCATTGGCAGCTGAGAGCCCAAGGCTGCCCCCTTTTCCCTGGGCGCAAAGCTCGACGGTGTGTACTTTGTGCGGGTTTGGGGCAGTGCCATTTTTGAAGCCAGATTTCCAGACGGACCAAGATTCCTCCCTGGGAAAAGGTGCCAGGACAGAAAGCAAGTGTTAACGGGGCCCCATCATTGGCACCTGAGAGCCCAAGACTGCCACCTTTTGCCTGGGCGCAAAAGTCGACGGCGCGTGCCACTTGCAGGTCCGGGGAAGTGCCATTTTTCAGCCCAGAATTCCAGACGGACGAAGACACCTCCCAGGGAAAAGGTGACAGGTCAGAAAGCGATTGCTATTTATCTTGTGTTAACGGGGACCCATCGTTTGCCCCTGAGAGCCCAAGGCTGCCACCTTTTCCCTGGACGCAAAGCTAGATGGTGCCTGCCACGTGCAGGTCAGAGAAAGACCTTTGTTAAGCCCAGGATTCCAGACGGCTGACGACTCCTCCCAGGGAAAGGGCTCCCAGGACAGAAAGCGATTGTTCCATTTCTAGTGTTAATGGGGGCCCGTCATTGGCATCTGAGAGGCAGAGGTTGCCTCCTTTTCCCTAGGCGCAAAGCACGACAGTGCGTGCCACGTGCTGGTCCCAGAAAGTGCCATTTTACAGCCCAGAATTCCAGACCAATGAAGACTCCTCCCAGAAAAAAAGGTGCCAGGACAGAAAGCCATTGTGCTTTTTGTAAAGGTAATGGGGCCCCATCATTGGCACCTGAGAGCCCAAGGCTGCCGCCTTTTCCCTGGACGCAAAGCTCGATGGTGCGTTCCACTTGCGGGTCCAGGAAAGTGCCGATTCTCAGACCAGAATTCCAAACCGATGAAGATTCCTCCCTGGGAAAAGGTGCCAGGACAGAAAGCCATTGTGCCTTTTGTAGGGGTAATGGGGCACCATCATTGGCACCTGAGAGCCCAAGGCTGCCACCTTTTCCCTGGGCACAAATGTCGACGGCACGTGCCACTTGCGGGTCCGGGGAAGTGCCATTTTTCAGCCCAGAATTCCAGACGGACGAAGACACCTCCCAGGGAAAAGGTGCCAGGTCAGAAATCGAATTGTCCTTTTCTAGGGTCAATGGTGCCCCATCATTGGCACCTGAGAGTTCAAGGCTGCCACCTTTTCCCTGGGCGCAAACATCAACGGCGCGTACCACTTTCTTGTCTGGGAAAGTGCCGTTTTTCAGCCCTGAATTCCAGACGGATGAAGACTCCTCATAGGGAAGAGGCTCCCAGGACAGAAAGCGATTGTTCCATTTCTAGACCTAATCGGGCCCCATCACTGGCACCTGAGAGCCCAAGGTTGCCTCCAATATCCTGGGCGCAAAGCTCGACCATGCGTGCTACGTGAGGGTCCGGAAAATTGCCCTTTCTCATTCCAGAATTCCAGACCGATGAAGATTCCTCCCTGGAAAAGGTGCCAGGACAGAAAGCCATTGTTCCTTTTCTAGGGTTAATGGGGCTCCATCATTGACACCTGAGAGCTGAAGGCTGCAACCTTTTCCTTGAGCGCAAATCTCGACGGTGCGTGCCACTTGCGGGTCCAGGAATGTGCTGTTTCTCATCCCAGAATTCCAGGCCGATGAAGATTTCTCCCAGGGAAGATGTGCCAGGGCAGAAAGCAATTGTGCCTTTTCTAGGGTTAATGGGGCCCCAAAATTGACACCTGAGAGCCCAAGGCTGCCACCTGTTCCCTGGGCGCAAAGCTCGACGGAGCGTTCCATGTGCGGGTCCGTGAAAGTGTCATTTTTCAGCCCAGAATTCCAGACCTATGAAGATTCCTCAGAGGGAAAAGGTACCAGGAGACAAAGCCATTGTGTATTTTGTGATGCTAATTGGGCCCCATCATTGGCACCTGAGAGCCCAAGGCTGCCACCTTTTCCCTGGGTGCAAAGCTCGACGGTGCATACCCTGTGCGGGTCCAGGAAAGGGCCGGTTTTCAGCCCAGAATTCCAGACGGAAGACGATTCCTCTCTGGGAAAAGGTGTCAGGACAGAAAGCCATTGTGCCTTTTCTAGGGGTAATGGGGCCCCATCTTTGGCACCTGAGAGCCCAAGGCTGCCACCTTTTCCCTGGGCGCAAATGTCGACGGCGCGTGCCACTTGCAAGTCCGGGAATGTTCCGTTTCTCATCCCAGAATTCCAGGCCAGCGAAGATTTCTCCCTGGGAAAAGGTGCCAGGACAGAAAGCTATTGTGCCTTTTCTAGGGTTAATGGGGCCCAAAAATTGGCAGCTGAGAGCCCAGGGCTGCCACCTTTTCCCTGGGCGCAAAGCTCGACGGTGCGTGCCACATGCGGGTAAGGGAAAGAGCCGTTTTCAGCCTAGAATTCCAGACCAATGAAGATTCCTCCCAGGGAAAAGGTGCCAGGACAGAAAGCGATTGTTATTTTTCTATGAGTAATGGGGCCCCATCATTGGCACCTGAGAGCCCAAGGCTGCCACCTTTTGCCTGGGCGCAAAGCTCGACGGTGCATTCCACTTGCAGGTCCGGGGAAGTGCTGTTTTTCAGCCCAGAATTCCAGACGGACGAAAATTCCTCCCAGGGAAAGGGTGCCAGGACAGAAAACGACGGTTATTTCTCTAGTGTTAACGGAGACCCATCGTTGGCACCTGAGAGCCCAAGGCTGCCACCTTTTCCCTGGGCGCAAAGCTCGACGGAGCGTTCCACGTGCGGGTCCAGGAAAGTGCCGATTCTCAGACCAGAAATCCAAACTGATGAAGATTCCTCCCAGGGAAAAGGTGCCAGGACAGAAAGCCATTGTGCTTTTTGTAAAGGTAATGGGGCCCCATCATTGGCACCTGAGAGCCCAAGGCTGCCACCTTTTCCCTGGACGCAAAGCTCGATGGTGCGTTCCACTTGCGGGTCCAGGAAAGTGCCGATTCTCAGCCCAGAATTCCAAACCGATGAAGATTCCTCCCTGGGAAAAGGTGCCAGGACAGAAAGCCATTGTGCCTTTTGTAGGGTAATGGGTCACCATCATTGGCAGCTGAGAGCCCAAGGCTGCCACCTTTCCCTGGGCGCAAAGCTCGACGGTGTGTACCTTGTGCGGGTTTGGGGTAGTGCCATTTTTGAACCCAGATTTCCAGATGGATGAAGATTACTCCCTGGGAAAAGGTGCCAGGACAGAAAGCAAGTGTTATTTTTCTAGTGTTAACGGGGCCCCATCATTGGCACCTGAGAGGCCAAGGCTGCCACCTTTTCCCTGGACGCAAATGTAGACGGCGCGTGCCACTTGCAAGTCCGGGAATGTGCCGTTTCTCATCCCAGAATTCCAGGCCAGCGAAGATTTCTCCCTGGGAAAAGGTGCCAGGACAGAAAGCGATTGTGCCTTTTCTAGGGTTAATGGGGCCCCAAAATTGGCAGCTGAGAGCCCAGGGCTGCCACCTTTTCCCTGGGCTCAAAGCTCGACGGTGCGTGCCACATGCGGGTAAGGGAAAGAGCCGTTTTCAGCCCAGGATTCCAGACCAATGAAGATTCCTCCCAGGGAAAAGGTGCCAGGACAGAAAGCGATTGTGCCTTTTCTAGGGTTAATGGGGCCCCAAAATTGGCACCTGAGAGCCCAAGGCTGCCACCTTTTGCCTGGGCACAAAGCTCGCCGGTGCGTTCCACTTGCAGGTCTGGGGAAGTGCCGTTTTTCAGCCCAGAATTCCAGACGGACGAAAATTCCTCCCAGGGAAAAGGTGCCAGGACAGAAAGCGATTGTTATTTATCTAGTGTTAACGGGGACCCATCGTTGGCACTTGAGAGCCCAAGGCTGCCACCTTTTCCCTGGGCGCAAAGCTAGATGGTGCCTGCCACGTGCAGGTCAGAGAAAGTGCTTTGTTCAGCCCAGGATTCCAGACGGCTGACATCTCCTCCCAGGGAAAGGGCTCCCAGGACAGAAAGCAATTGTTCCATTTCTAGTGTTAATGGGGGCCCGTCATTGGCATCTGAGAGCCAGAGGTTGCCTCCTTTTCCCTGGGCGCAAACTACGACAGTGCGTGCCATGTGCTGGTCCCAGAAAGTGCCATTTTACAGCCCAGAATTCCAGACCAATGAAGACTCCTCCCAGGGAAAAGGTGCCAGGACAGAAAGCCATTGTGCTTTTCGTAAAGGTAATGGGGCCCCATCATTGGCACCTGAGAGCCCAAGACTGCCACCTTTTCCCTGGACGCAAAGCTCGATGGTGCGTTCCACTTGCGGGTCCAGGAAAGTGCCGATTCTCAGACCAGAATTTCAAACCGATGAAGATTCCTCCCTGGGAAAAGGTGCCAGGACAGAAAGCCATTGTGCCTTTTGTAGGGGTAATGGGGCACCATCATTGGCACCTGAGAGCCCAAGGCTGCCACCTTTTCCCTGGGCGCAAAGATCGACGGTGTGTACCTTGTGCGGGTTTGGGGCAGTGCCATTTTTGAACCCAGATTTCCAGACGGACAAAGATTCCTCCCTGGGAAAAGGTGCCAAGACAGAAAGCAAATGTTATTTTTCTAGTGTTAACGGGGCCCCATCATTGGCACCTGAGAGCCCAAGGCTGCCACCTTTTCCCTGGGCGCAAAGATCGACGGTGTGTACCTTGTGCGCTTCCGGGGAAGTGCCATTTTTCAGCCCAGAATTCCAGACGGACAAAGACACCTCCCAGGGAAAAGGTGCCAGGTCAGAAATCGAATTGTCCTTTTCTAGGGTCAATGGTGCCCCATCATTGGCACCTGAGAGTTCAAGGCTGCCACCTTTTCCGTGGGCGCAAACATCAACGGCACGTGCCACTTTCTTGTCTGGGAAAGTGCCGATTTTCAGCCCTCAATTCCAGACGGATGAAGACTCCTCACAGGGAAGAGGCTCCCAGGACAGAAAGCAATTGTTCCATTTCTAGGGTTAATCGGGCTCCATCACTGGCACCTGAGAGCCCAAGGTTGCCTCCTATACCCTGGGCACAAAGCTCGACCATGCGTGCTACGTGAGGGTCCGGGAAATTGCCGTTTCTCATTCCAGAATTCCAGACCGATGAAGATTCCTCCCTGGGAAAAGGTGTCAGGACAGAAAGCGATTGTTCCTTTTCTAGGGTTAATGGGGCTCCATCATTGACACCTGAGAGCCGAAGGCTGCAACCTTTTCCCTGAGCGCAAAGCTCGACGGTGCGTGCCACTTGCGGGTCCAGGAATGTGCTGTTTCTCATCCCAGAATTCCAGGCCGATGAAGATTTCTCCCAGGGAAAAGGTGCCAGGGCAGAAAGCAATTGTGCCTTTTCTAGGGTTAATGGGGCCCCAAAATTGACACCTGAGAGCCCAAGGCTGCCACCTTTTCCCTGGGCGCAAACCTCGACGGAGCGTTCCACGTGCGGGTCCAGGAAAGTGTCATTTTTCAGCCCAGAATTCCAGACCTATGAAGAGTCCTCAGAGGGAAAAGGTACCAGGAGACAAAGCCATTGTGTATTTTGTGATGCTACCTGGGCCCCATCATTGGCACCTGAGAGCCCAAGGCTGACACCTTTTCCCTGGGTGCAAAGCTCGACAGTGCATCCCCTGTGCGGGTCCGGGAAAGGGCCGTTTTTCAGCCCAGAGTTCCAGAGGGAAGTCGATTCCTCTCTGGGAAAAGGTGTCAAGACAGAAAGCCATTGTGCCTTTTCTAGGGGTAATGGGGCCCCATCTTTGGCACCTGAGAGCCCAAGGCTGCCACCTTTTCCCTGGGCGCAAACGCCGACGGCGCATGCCACTTGCAAGTCCGGGAATGTGCCGTTTCTCATCCCAGAATTCCAGGCCAGCGAAGATTTCTCCCTGGGAAAAGGTGCCTGGACAGAAAGCGCTTGTGCCTTTTCTAGGGTTAATGGGGCCCCAAAATTGGCAGCTGAGAGCCCAGGGCTGCCACCTTTTCCCTAGGCGCAAAGCTCGACGGTGCGTGCCACATGCGGTAAGGGAAAGAGCCGTTTTCAGCCCAGAATTCCAGACCAATGAAGATTCCTCCCAGGGTAAAGGTGCCAGGACAGAAAGCGATTGTTCTTTTTCTAGGGGTAATGGGGCCCCATCATTGGCACCTGAGAGCCCAAGGCTGCCACCTTTTGCCTGGGCACAAAGCTCGACGGTACATTCCACTTCCAGGTCCGGGGAAGTGCCGTTTTTCAGCCCAGAATTCCAGACGGACGAAAATTCCTCCCTGGGAAAAGGTGCCAGGACAGAAAGCGATTGTTATTTATCTAGTGTTAACGGGGACCCATCGTTGGCACCTTAGAGCCCAAGGCTGCCACCTTTTCCCTGGGCGCAAAGCTAGATGGTGCCTGCCACGTGCAGGTCAGAGAAAGTGCTTTGTTCAACCCAGGATTCCAGACGGATGACGACTCCTCCCAGGGAAAAGGCTCCCAGGACAGAAAGCGATTGTTCCATTTCTAGTGTTAATGGGGGCCTGTCATTGGCATCTGAGAGCCAGAGGTTGCCTCCTTTTCCCTGGGCGCAAAGCACGACAGTGCGTGCCACGTGCTGGTCCCAGAAAGTGCCATTTTACAGCCCAGAATTCCAGACCAATGAAGACTCCTCCCAGGGAAAAGGTGCCAGGACAGAAAGCCATTGTGCTTTTTGTAAAGGTAATGGGGCCCCATCATTGGCACCTGAGAGCCCAAGACTGCCACCTTTTCCCTGGACGCAAAGCTCGATGGTGCGTTCCACTTGCGGGTCCAGGAAAGTGCCGATTCTCAGACCAGAATTCCAAACCGATGAAGATTCCTCCCTGGGAAAAGGTGCCAGGACAGAAAGCCATTGTGCCTTTTGTAGGGGTAATGGGGAACCATCATTGCTACCTGAGAGCCCAAGGCTGCCCCCTTTTCCTTGGGCGCAAAGCTCGACGGTGTGTACCTTGTGCGGGTTTGGGGCAGTGCCATTTTTGAAGCCAGATTTCCAGGCAGACGAAGATTCCTCCCTGGGAAAAGGTGCCAGGACAGAAAGCAAGTGTTAACGGGGCCCCATCATTGGCACCTGAGAGCCCAAGGCTGCCATCTTTTCCCTAGGCGCAAATGTTGACGGCGCCTGCCACTTGCGGTTCCGGGGAAGTGCCATTTTTCAGCCCAGAATTCCAGACGGACGAAGACACCTCCCAGGGAAAAGGTGCCAGGTCAGAAATCGAATTGTCCTTTTCTAGGGTCAATGGTGCCCCATCATTGGCACCTGAGAGTTCAAGGCTGCCACCTTTTCCGTGGGCGCAAACATCAACGGCACGTGCCACTTTCTTGTCCGGGAAAGTGCCGTTTTTCAGCCCTCAATTCCAGACGGATGAAGACTCCTCACAGGGAAGAGGCTCCCAGGACAAAAAGCGATTGTTCCATTTCTAGGGTTAATTGGGCCCCATCATTGGCACCTGAGAGCCCAAGGTTGCCTCCTATACCCTGGGCGCAAAGCTCGACCATGCGAGCTTCGTGAGGGTCCGGGAAATTGCCGTTTCTCATTCCAGAATTCCAGACCGATGAAGATTCCTCCCTGGGAAAAGGTGTCAGGACAGAAAGCGATTGTTCCTTTTCTAGGGTTAGTGGGGCACCATCATTGACATCTGAGAGCCGAAGACTGCAACCTTTTCCCTGAGCGCAAAGCTTGACGGTGCGTGCCACTTGCGGGTCCAGGAATATGCTGTTTCTCATCCCAGAATTCGAGGCCGATGAAGATTCCTCCCTGGGAAAAGGTGCCAGGGCAGAAAACAATTGTGCCTTTTCTAGGGTTAATGGGGCCCGAAAATTGACACCTGAGAGCCCAAGGCTGCCACCTTTTCCCTGGGCGCAAAGCTCGACGGAGCGTTCCACGTGCGGGTCCGGGAAAGTGCCATTTTTCAGCCCAGAATTCCAGACCTAGGAAGATTCCTCAGAGGGAAAAGGTACCAGGAGACAAAGCCATTGTGTATTTTGTGATGCTAATTGGGCCCCATCATTGGCACCTGAGAGCCCAAGGCTGACACCTTTTCCCTGGGTGCAAAGCTCGACAGTGCATCCCCTGTGCGGGTCCGGGAAAGGGCCGTTTTTCAGCCCAGAGTTCCAGAGGGAAGTCGATTCCTCTCTGGGAAAAGGTGTCAAGACAGAAAGCCATTGTGCCTTTTCTAGGGGTAATGGGGCCCCATCTTTGGCACCTGAGAGCCCAAGGCTGACACCTTTTCCCTGGGCGCAAATGTCGACGGCGCGTGCCATTTGCAAGTCCGGGAAAGTGCCGTTTCTCATCCCAGAATTCCAGGCCAGAGAAGATTTCTCCCTGGGAAAAGGTGCCAGGACAGAAAGCGATTGTGCCTTTTCTAGGGTTAATGGGGCCCCAAAATTGGCAGCTGAGAGCGCAGGGCTGCCACCTTTTCCCTGGGCTCAAAGCTCGATGGTTCGTGCCACATGCGGGTAAGGGAAAGAGCCGTTTTCAGCCCAGAATTCCAGACCAATGAAGATTCCTCCCTGGGAAAAGGTGCCAGGACAGAAAGCCATTGTGCCTTTTGTAGGGGTAATGGGTCACCATCATTGGCAGCTGAGAGCCCAAGGCTGCCCCCTTTTCCCTGGGCGCAAAGCTCGACGGTGTGTACCTTGTGCGGGTTTGGGGCAGTGCCATTTTTGAACCCAGATTTCCAGACGGACCAAGATTCCTCCCTGGGAAAAGGTGCCAGGACAGAAAGCAAATGTTATTTTTCTAGTGTTAACGGGGCCCCATCATTGGCACCTGAGAGCCCAAGGCTGCCACCTTTTCCCTGGGCGCAAATGTCGACGGCGCCTGCCACTTGCGTGTTCCGGGACGTGCCATTTTTCAGCCCAGAATTCCAGACGGACGAAGACACCTCCCAGGGAAAAGGTGCCAGGTCAGAAATCCAATTGTCCTTTTCTAGGGTCAATGGTGCCCCATCATTGGCACCTGAGAGTTCAAGGCTGCCACCTTTTCCGTGGGCGCAAACATCAACGGCACGTGCCACTTTCTTGTCCGGGAAAGTGCCGTTTTTCAGCTCTGAATTCCAGATGGATGAAGACTCCTCACAGGGAAGAGGCTCCCAGGACGGAAAGCGATTGTTCCATTTCTAGGCTTAATCCGGCCCCATCATTGGCACCTGAGAGCCCAAGGTTGCCTCCTATACCCTGGGCGCAAAGCTCGACCATGCGAGCTACGTGAGGGTCCGGGAAATTGCCCTTTCTCATTCCAGAATTCCAGGCCGATGAAGATTCCTCCCTGGGAAAAGGTGTCAGGACAGAAAGCGATTGTTCCTTTTCTAGGGTTAATGGGGCTCCATCATTGACACCTGAGAGCCGAAGGCTGCAACCCTTTCCCTGAGCACAAAGCTCGACGGTGCGTGCCACTTGCGGGTCCAGGAATGTGCTGTTTCTCATCCCAGAATTCCAGGCCGATGAAGATTCCTCAGAGGGAAAAGGTACCAGGAGACAAAGCCATTGTGTATTTTGTAATGCTAATTGGGCCCCAACATTGGCACCTGAGAGCCCAAGGCTGCCACCTTTTCCCTTGGTGCAAAGCTCGACTGTGCATAGCCTGTGCGGGTCCGGGAAAGGGCCGTTTTTCAGCCCAGAATTCCAGACGGAAGTCGATTCCTCTCTGGGAAAAGGTGTCAGGAAAGAAAGCCATTGTGCCTTTTCTAGAGGTAATGGGGCCCCATCTTTGGCACCTGAGGGCCCAAGGCTGCCACCTTTTCCCTGGGCGCAAATGTCGACGGCGCGTGCCATTTGCAAGTCAGGGAATGTGCCGTTTCTCATCCCAGAATTCCAGGCCAGCGAAGATTTCTCCCTGGGAAAAGGTGCCAGGACAGAAAGTGCTTGTGCCTTTCCTAGGGTTAATGGGGCCCCAAAATTGGCAGCTGAGAGCCCAGGGCTGCCATCTTTTCCCTGGGCGCAAAGCTTGACGGTGCGTGCCCCATGCGGGTAAGGGAAAGAGCCGTTTTCAGCCCAGAATTTCAGACGGATGATAATTCCTCCCAGGGAAAAGGTGCCAGGACAGAAAGCGTTTGTTATTTATCTAGTGTTAACGGGGACCCATCTTTGGCACCTGAGAGCCCAAGGCTGCCACCTTTTGCCTGGGCGCAAAGCTAGATGGTGCCTGCCACGTGCAGGTCAGAGAAAGTGCTTTGTTCAGCCCAGGATTCCAGGCGGATGACGACTCCTCCCAGGGAAAAGGTGCCAGGACAGAAAGCCATTGTGCTTTTTGTAAAGGTAATGGGACCCCATCATTGGCACCTGAGAGCCCAAGACTGCCACCTTTTCCCTGGACGCAAAGCTCGATGGTGCGTTCCACTTGCGGGTCCAGGAAAGTGCCGATTCTCAGACAAGAATTCCAAACCGATGAAGATTCCTCCCTGGGAAAAGGTGCCAGGACAGAAAGCCATTGTGCCTTTTGTAGGGGTAATGGGGCACCATCATTGGCACCTGAGAGCCCAAGGCTGCCACCTTTTGCCTGGGCACAAAGCTCGACGGTGCGTTCCACTTGCAGGTCCGGGGAAGTGCCGTTTTTCAGCCCAGAATTCCAGACGGACGAAAATTCCTCCCAGGGAAAAGGTGCCAGGACAGAAAGCGATTGTTATTTATCTAGTGTTAACGGGGACCCATCGTTCGCACCTTAGAGCCCAAGGCTGCCACCTTTTGCCTGGGCGCAAAGCTAGATGGTGCCTGCCACGTGCAGGTCAGAGAAAGTGCTTTGTTCAACCCAGGATTCCAGATGGATGACGACACCTCCAAGGGAAAGGGCTCCCAGGACAGAAAGCGATTGTTCCATTTCTAGTGTTAATGGGGGCCCGTCATTGGCATCTGAGAGCCAGAGGTTGCCTCCTTTTCCCTGGGCGCAAAGCTCGACAGTGCGTGCCACGTGCTGGTCCCAGAAATTGCCATTTTACAGCCCAGAATTCCAGACCAATGAAGACTCCTCCCAGGGAAAAGGTGCCAGGACAGAAAGCCATTGTGCTTTTTTTAAAGGTAATGGGGCCCCATCATTAACACCTGAGAGCCTAAGACTGCCACCTTTTCCCTGGACGCAAAGCTCGATGGTGCGTTCCACTTGCGGGTCCAGGAAAGTGCCGATTCTCAGACCAGAATTCCAAACCGATGAAGATTCCTCCCTGGGAAAAGGTGCCAGGACAGAAAGCCATTGTGCCTTTTGTAGGGGTAATGGGGCCCCATCATTGGCACCTGAGAGCCCAAGGCTGCCCCCTTTTCCCTGGGCGCAAAGCTCGACGGTGTGTACCTTGTGCGGGTTTGGGGCAGTGCCATTTTTGAACCCAGATTTCCAGACGGACCAAGATTCCTCCCTGGGAAAAGGTGCCAGGACAGAAAGCAAATGTTATTTTTCTAGTGTTAATGGGGCCCCATCATTGGCACCTGAGAGCCCAAGGCTGCCACCTTTTCCCTGGGCGCAAATGTCGACGGCGCCTGCCACTTGCGTGTTCGGGGACATGCCATTTTTCAGCCCAGAATTCCAGACGGACGAAGACACCTCCCAGGGAAAAGGTGCCAGGTCAGAAATCCAATTGTCCTTTTCTAGGGTCAATGGTGCCCCATCATTGGCACCTCAGAGTTCAAGGCTGCCACCTTTTCCGTGGGCGCAAACATCAACGGCACGTGCCACTTTCTTGTCCGGGAAAGTGCCATTTTTCAGCTCTGAATTCCAGACGGATGAAGACTCCTCACAGGGAAGAGGCTCCCAGGACAGAAAGCGATTGTTCCATTTCTAGGCTTAATCGGACCCCATCATTGGCACCTGAGAGCCCAAGGTTGCCTCCTATACCCTGGGCGCAAAGCTCGACCATGCGAGCTATGTGAGGGTCCGGGAAATTGCCCTTTCTCATTCCAGAATTCCAGGCCGATGAAGATTCCTTCCTGGGAAAAGGTGTCAGGACAGAAAGCGATTGTTCCTTTTCTAGGGTTAATGGGGCTCCATCATTGACACCTGAGAGCCGAAGGCTGCAACCCTTTCCCTGAGCACAAAGCTCGACGGTGCGTGCCACTTGCGGGTCCAGGAATGTGCTGTTTCTCATCCCAGAATTCCAGGCCGATGAAGATTTCTCCCTGGGAAAAGGTGCCAGTGCAGAAAGCAATTGTGCCTTTTCTAGGGGTAATGGGGCCCCAAAATTGACACCTGAGAGCCCAAGGCTGCCACCTTTTCCCTGGGCGCAAAGCTCGACGGAGTGCTCCACGTACGGGTCCGGGAAAGTGTCATTTTTCAGCCCAGAATTCCAGGCCTATGAAGATTCCTCCCAGGGAAAAGGTACCAGGAGACAAAGCCATTGTGTATTTTGTAATGCTAATTCGGCCCCATCATTGGCACCTGAGAGCCCAAGGCTGCCACCTTTTCCCTGGGTGCAAAGCTCGACGATGCATACCCTGTGCGGGTCCGGGAAAGGGCCGTTTTTCAGCCCAGAATTCCAAACCCATGAAGATTCCTCCCTGGGAAAAGGTGCCAGGACAGAAAGCCATTGTGCCTTTTGTAGGGGTAATGGGGCACCATCATTGGCAGCTGAGAGCCCAAGGCTGCCCCCTTTTCCCTGGGCGCAAAGCTCGACGGAACGTTCCACGTGCGGGCCTCAAAAAGTGCCATTTTTCAGCCCAGAATTCCAAACCTATGAAGATTCCTCAGAGGGAAAAGGTAACAGGAGACAACGCCATTGTGTATTTTGTAATGCTAATTGGGCCCCATCATTGGCACCTGAAGAGCCCGAGACTGCCACCTTTTCCCTGGACGCAAAGCTTGATGGTGCGTTCCACTTGCGGGTCCAGGAAAGTGCCGATTCTCAGACCAGAATTCCAGACCGATGAAGATTCCTCCCTGGGAAAAGGTGTCCGGACAGAAAGCCATTGTGCCTTTTGTAAGGGTAATGGGCCCCCAAAATTGGCAGCTGAGAGCCCAAGGCTGCCCCCTTTTCCCTGGGCGCAAATGTCGACGGCGCGTGCCATTTGCAAGTCCGGGAATGTGCCGTTTCTCATCCCAGAATTCCAGGCCAGCGAAGATTTCTCCCTGGGAAAAGGTGCCAGGACAGAAAGCCATTGTGCCTTTTCTAGGGTTAATGGGGCCCCAAAATTGGCAGCTGAGAGCGCAGGGCTGCCACCTTTTCCCTAGGCGCAAAGCTCGACGGTGCGTGCCACATGCGGGTAAGGGAAAGAGCCGTTTTCAGCCCAGAATTCCAGACGGACGAAAATTCCTCCCAGGGAAAAGGTGCCAGGACAGAAAGCGATTGTTCTTTTTCTAGGGGTAATGGGGCCCCATCATTGGCACCTGAGAGCCCAAGGCTGCCACCTTTTCCCTGGGCGCAAAGCTAGATGGTGCCTGCCACGTGCAGGTCAGAGAAAGTGCTTTGTTCAGCCCAGAATTCCAGATGGATGACGACTCCTCCCAGGGAAAAGGCTCCCAGGACAGAAAGCGATTGTTCCATTTCTAGTGTTAATGGGGGCCCGTCATTGGCATCTGAGAGCCAGAGTTTGCCTCCTTTTCCCTGGGCGCAAAGCACGACAGTGCGTGCCACGTGCTGGTCCCAGAAAGTGCCATTTTACAGCCCAGAATTCCAGACCAATGAAGACTCCTCCCAGGGAAAAGGTGCCAGGACAGAAAGCCATTGTGCTTTTTGTAAAGGTAATGGGGCCCCATCATTGGCACCTGAGAGCCCAAGGCTGCCACCTTTTCCCTGGACACAAAGCTCGATGGTGCGTTCCACTTGCGGGTCCAGGAAAGTGCCGATTCTCAGACCAGAATTCCAAACCGATGAAGATTCCTCCCTGGGAAAAGGTGCCAGGACAGAAAGCCATTGTGCCTTTTGTAGGGGTAATGCGTCACCATCATTGGCACCTGAGAGCCCAAGGCTGCCCCCTTTTCCCTGGGCGCAAAGCTCGACGGTGTGTACCTTGTGCAGGTTTGGGGCAGTGCCATTTTTGAACCCAGATTTCCAGACGGACAAAGATTCCTCCCTGGGAAAAGGTGCCAGGACAGAAAGCAAATGTTATTTTTCTAGTGTTAACGGGGCCCCATCATTGGCACCTGAGAGCCCAAGGCTGCCACCTTTTCCCTGGGCGCAAATGTCGACGGCGCCTGCCACTTGCGGGTCCGGGGAAGTGCCATTTTTCAGCCCAGAATTCCAGACGAACCAAGACACCTCCCAGGGAAAAGGTGCCAGGTCAGAAATCGAATTGTCCTTTTCTAGGGTCAATGGTGCCCCATCATTGGCACCTGAGAGTTCAAGGCTGCCACCTTTTCCGTGGGCGCAAACATCAACGGCGCGTACCACTTTCTTGTCCGGGAAAGTGCCGTTTTTCAGCCCTCAATTCCAGACGGATGAAGACTCCTCACAGGGAAGAGGCTCCCAGGACAGAAAGCAATTGTTCCATTTCTAGGGTTAATCGGGCTCCATCACTGGCACCTGAGAGCCCAAGGTTGCCTCCTATACCCTGGGCACAAAGCTCGACCATGCGTGCTACGTGAGGGTCCGGGAAATTGCCCTTTCTCATTCCAGAATTCCAGACCGATGAAGATTCCTCCCTGGGAAAAGGTGCCAGCGCAGGAATCGATTGTTCCTTTTCTAGGGTTAATGGGGCTCCATCATTGACACCTGAGAGCCCAAGGCTGCAATCTTTTCTCTGAGCGCAAAGCTCGACGGTGAGTGCCACTTGCGGGTCCAGGAATGTGCTGTTTCTCATCCCAGAATTCGAGGCCGATGAAGATTTCTCCCAGGGAAAACGTGCCAGTGCAGAAAGCAATTGTGCCTTTTCTAGGGTTAATGGGGCCCCAAAATTGACACCTGAGAGCCCAAGGCTGCCACCTTTTCCCTGGGCGCAAAGCTCGACGGAGTGCTCCACGTACGGGTCCGGGAAAGTGTCATTTTTCAGCCCAGAATTCCAGACCTATGAAGATTCCTCAGAGAGAAAAGGTACCAGGAGACAAACCATTGTGTATTTTGTAATGCTAATTGGGCCCCATCATTGGCACCTGAGAGCCCAAGGCTGCCACCTTTTCCCTGGGTGCAAAGCTCGACGGTGCATACCCTGTGCGGGTCCGGGAAAGGGCCGTTTTTCAGCCCACAATTCCAGACGGAAGTCGATTCCTCTCTGGGAAAAGGTGTCAGGACAGAAAGCCATTCTGCCTTTTCTAGGGGTAAAGGGACCTCATCTTTGGCACCTGAGAGCCCAAGGCTGCCACCTTTTCCCTGGGCGCAAATGTCGACGGCGCGTGCCACTTGCAAGTCCGGGAATGTGCCGTTTCTCATCCCAGAATTCCAGGCCAGCGAAGATTTCTCCCTGGGAAAAGGTGCCAGGACAGAAAGCCATTGTGCTTTTTCTAGGGTTAATGGGGCCCCAAAATTGGCAGCTGAGAGCCCAGGGCTGCCCCCTTTTCCCTGGGCGCAAACCTCAACGGTGCGTGCCACATGCGGGTAAGGGAAAGAGCCGTTTTCAGCCCAGAATTCCAGACCAATGAAGATTCCTCGCAGGGAAAAGGTGCCAGGACAGAAAGCCATTGTTCTTTTTCTAGGGGTAATGGGGCCATATCATTGGCAACTGAGAGCCCAAGGCTGCCACCTTTTGCCTGGGCACAAAGCTCGACGGTGCATTCCCCTTGCAGGTCCGGGGAAGTGCCGTTTTTCAGCCCAGAATTCCAGACGGACGAAAATTCCTCCCAGGGAAAAGGTGCCAGGACAGAAAGCGATTGTTATTTATCTAGTGTTAACGGGGACCCATCATTGGCACCTGAGAGCCCAAGGCTGCCACCTTTTCCCTGGGCACAAAGCTAGATGGTGCCTGCCACGTGCAGGTCAGAGAAAGTGCTTTGTCCAGCCCAGGATTCCAGACGGATGACGACTCCTCCCAGGGAAAGGGCTCCCAGGACAGAAAGCGATTGTTCCATTTCTAGTGTTAATGGGGGCCCGTCATTGGCATCTGAGAGCCAGAGGTTGCCTCCTTTTCCCTGGGCGCAAAGCACGACAGTGCGTGCCATGTGCTGGTCCCAGAAAGTGCCATTTTACAGCCCAGAATTCCAGACCAATGAAGACTCCTCCCAGGGAAAAGGTGCCAGGACAGAAAGCCATTGTGCTTTTTGTAAAGGTAATGGGGCCCCATCATTGGCACCTGAGAGCCCAAGACTGCCACCTTTTCCCTGGACGCAAAGCTCGATGGTGCGTGCCACTTGCGGGTCCAGGAAAGTGCCGATTCTCAGACCAGAATTCCAAACCGATGAAGATTCCTCCCTGGGAAAAGGTGCCAGGACAGAAAGCCATTGTGCCTTTTGTAGGGGTAATGGGGCACCATCATTGGCACCTGAGAGCCCAAGGCTGCCCCCTTTTCCCTGGACGCAAAGCTCGACGGTGCGTTCCACTTGCGGGTCCAGGAAAGTGCCGATTCTCAGACCAGAATTCCAAACCGATGAAGATTCCTCCCTGGGAAAAGGTGCCAGGACAGAAACCCGTTGTGCCTTTTGTAGGGGTAATGGGGCACCATCATTGGCAGCTGAGAGCCCAAGGCTGCCCCCTTTTCCCTGGGCGCAAAGCTCGTCGGTGTGTACCTTGTGCGGGTTTGGGGCAGTGCCATTTTTGAACCCAGATTTCCAGACGGACCAAGATTCCTCCCTGGGAAAAGGTGCCAGGACAGAAAGCAAATGTTATTTTTCTAGTGTTAACGGGGCCCCATCATTGGCACCTGAGAGCCCAAGGCTGCCACCTTTTCCCTGGGCGCAAATGTCGACGGCGCCTGCCACTTGCGTGTTCGGGGACGTGCCATTTTTCAGCCCAGAATTCCAGACGGACAAAGACACCTCCCAGGGAAAAGGTGCCAGGTCAGAAATCCAATTGTCCTTTCCTAGGGTCAATGGTGCCTCATCATTGGCACCTGAGAGTTCAAGGCTGCCACCTTTTCCGTGGGCGCAAACATCAACGTCACGTGCCACTTTCTTGACCGGGAAAGTGCCGTTTTTCAGCTCTGAATTCCAGACGGATGAAGACTCCTCACAGGGAAGAGGCTCCCAGGACAGAAAGCGATTGTTCCATTTCTAGGCTTAATCGGGCCCCATCATTGGCACCTGAGAGCCCAAGGTTGCCTCCTATACCCTGGGCACAAAGCTCGACCATGCGAGCTACGTGAGGGTCCGGGAAATTGACCTTTCTCATTCCAGAATTCGAGGCCGATGAAGATTCCTCCCTGGGAAAAGGTGTCAGGACAGAAAGCGATTGTTCCTTTTCTAGGGTTAATGGGGCTCCATCATTGACACCTGAGAGCCGAAGGCTGTACCCTTTCCCTGAGCGCAAAGCTCGACGGTGTGATGCCCAAAAAGGCAGAACAAACTGTTTAGAGACAAAGTTTTAGTCCATAAACAGCAAGGTATTTATTAAGACAACGTTGGGAAGCCCCCGACTAGCGTCGGACAAAGAGCTTCAAAATCTACAGTGAGAAGCTACAGTATTTATACATTTTGGTGAGGGATTACAGTATTCTTACATACATATTCATGCATAATTATAATATTGCAATATAATATTCATAGCAGGCGGAGTTGGGGCGGAGCTGTCCATTTTGAGGAATATTATGAGGGGAGATCCTGTTACTTCATCAGGTGGTGGTCGCATTCTTGCTCCTCATCCTCATGAACTCTGTATGATCTTGCAGTGGGTTTTGCCAACTATGGTGTTCTGGTTTCTTTTCTTGGGATTAACCTGTCAATTTGTTGTTTAGCTAAGCACAGGTCTACGCTAATTGGATCGTTAATTATGACTCCACTGAAGGTTAAACCTTATCTCTTGGAAACTCCCATGAAAGTTGGGTGCTCTTTGTAAAATCCCCTAAGTTCTGGCTTTTCTCTACTTCATTCCCCCCCTTTTCTTATGGCTTGCGGATTCTTCCGCCAAGCCCAAAAGAATTTTGTGCTGTTTTCACCATAATCCATAAAGTTTGGGTTCTCTTAATTATGGTGCTAATCTTGTACCACAAGTATACATTCAGGAGTGTTAGCAGGACGGTACTTATGGCTATAGCTATCATTGGATGCACTAGAGAATTGAATACCTGTGTTGCAGTAGGGGAACGTCCTGTTAGGATATCCCACCAATGCTGTTCTCCCTCTCGCTCTACCTTTGTCAGGATAGTTTTTATCTTTGCTGTATCGTGTTCTACTTGCCATAAGGTGCGTTGTGTACTTCTGTTTACTTCTTGCACTAATCTTTCTATGTCTGGGTGTCTAAGCATTTTCTTAAGAAGTTCAGTATCCATACCTATTTGCAGGTGTGGTATATTATGATACAGGCTATAATTTACTTCTATCAGCTGTTTAGTAGTTATCGGAGCAGTGTAGTCAAAATCACAACCTATAATGCGAGTAAAATTACATACACAAAAGTTAGTACCATTAGTTGTTTCATGGCAATGGTCAATTGTGAGTTCAGTACAGAGAGTCCTAAGGCATGCACATCCATTGCCGATATAGTATACCTGCGATTTGGTTTGATTGTGGGGTAACATTTCAAAGGTACATACGCTATTTTCAGTGTCTAAGCACAGGTCTTCTCCTTCTACAATAGTATTTTCACAGACATAACCTAAGTGTCCTTTGGAGATGCACGTTTCTAAGCTGACTGTTATCCATTTCCCCTTAATGTAATCAAAACTGGCCCAGACGTTATGATCAATTGGTCGAACTAAAACGTTTTGGTGCATTGTCCCTAGAGTCAGGACAGGAAAAACAGTTCGTTCCCTGGCGGCACTGATCGTGAGTACATATGCCTTGATTTGTTCATGTTGGGGATTGTAGGTAAAATTTACCAGGTGCCACCAGGCTTGATGATCCCTTTCAAACTGGGTAGTGGAATTGTTTTTAGCTATTAGTTCTCTTATTTCTTGAGGCAAAATTCCTGAGACTCCTTCCCTTATAATTCCAGCTGTTACAGACTGTACCTACTGCTGTGTTTGGATGCATTGGAGAGCGAGTGCAACCGTCCTGCTAACATCCCCAGCATATTCTGCAATCTTAAGGAAATCCTCAGCCGTGTGGTTAGCTAATAGGCTTAGCAGTTTGACTGCTACCGATTGTGTTTCGGCCAGGGCCAACATAGATGAGCTTATGGGAACCCTAAGTCTCCCCAGATCTGAAGTAACTGAGCTTAACTTATTTACCAATACCTCCTGGTCGATCGTGTTCAATACTCCTAATCCCGTCCCTAACCATCCAGTTACATCTCTACGGACTCGCTGGGGATAGGATCTAGCTGCCAGCCATGCATTCCAGCCTGTGAGGCTCTGCTGAATAAAGGGCTGGCATTCCCCTCGTAATTGCGAAACATCTACCTGGACATTAACTTTAATTCTTTTTAGTGAGTATGCGGGATCTAATAACAATTTCTGCCCATTTGAGTGGCTTATTACCTGTGGACCAATAAAAGTCAGATTATGTATTCTTCTACAAATTGGGCTGAGAAGTACTGAAGTTGTGGGGGTTTTAGTAGTAATAGGGGTGTCTTCTGCGACATGGATCATAAACTGGTCCGATACCGCTCGATCTCTATTTAACCATATACAAGTTACTGTGACAAACTGAGTTAAAATCATTTTTAGTTCACATTTCTCCTCTCCACTGCTTCCTACTGTGTCCCATAAGCAGCTAACTGATCCTTCTCTTTTTACCCATACTGGATGTTGTATCTCTTTACTGAATGTAAGGATTGAGCCTTTCTTTGGGGTTATGGTTAGTCTAACCTGTCCCTTATCCTGACTCACCAAATTGGCAGGTTTACATCCTATCTGAATCTCTTCCCCTCTTTTCCCAGTTATACTCGTTAGTTTTCCTTGACTCTCTGTGTATTGCCAATCATATGGCATATATGGTTGGTTGTTGTGCAAGACATAGATAACTAAATACTGGTCGACTTCTGGGCTAGACTGTGGATCATCCGCTTCGGACCACATAAGCGCCTTCCTCATTCGTGCAGTAGACCAAGGCCATTGCAACTCAAACGATAAAATTATACTTATCCAGTGTCCCGAAATCATTATGAGGAGCATGGTTAAATCCATTGTCAATGATTGTCGTTAGGGATCCTTCTTCCTTTAGTGGAGAGTCATTCCTTGAAATTCCTGGTCCAGGCTACAGGGAGTTGAGGGGGCAGAAACAGTTACTCCTGAAACAGACATTCCCGTTATTCTTTCCCAGGATTCCTCGTCATAATTTTGCAAATAGTGAGCCCCGATTCCTGCCCCACAATACTCAGCTATTGCCCAGGTTTTATCCTCACAAAGGATTCTCCGCACTGCGTTCCTAGTCCAATGTTCCAGATTCATTAAATACCAATGATCCCTGTTTTCTACTACTAATGTTGATATTATGTGTAGATTTTCTACATCTTGTGGTGACCAATGTTGTTCTAACAGATCTCTATAGCGGTCTGTGATATCCTGATTAAATTTACGGTCGCAACTCATACAAGTACCGTAGTGTCTGTAATAATTTTGATGTACCCACCAAATTTTCTGACACCCACCACACAACACTTTGTACCAACGGTAGTGGGACCCATCCTTCCCACATCCACAAAAATATCTTAGTCCTTTTGATATTCTTTTTCTGATCTGTGATGATTTCGACCAATTCCTTCCTCCCGTGTGGGCTAATTCTTGAGCCAGGGATATTACTCTCCATGCTTTTACGTTTGGCTTAACCTCTTTAACTATTGGTAACAGGGCTCTTGTCCAGCGCCACCTCTGTATTTTAGTGAGATTACGTTCATCCATTTTCTGAGGGAGAGTTTTCTTGTTCAGGTTCCGGGGCTTTCTTAACCCGTGAGTAGTGGATCCAGGTAGGTCGTTCCTTTATTCGGACTGCCGTGAAGGTGGTCAGCAATACCTGGAACGGTCCCTCCCACCTCTCTTGTAGGGGTTCTCCTAAAAGATTCTGAACATATACCCAGTCACCAGAGTTAAAGGGGTGCAACTTGTTATCGGGTTGTCTAGGCTGTTGTCCTATTACTATAGTGGCATTTTTGTCAAACTGTTTCCCTATCGCAGTAATGTAATCATATACATACTGGTTGCCTATATGATCTATAGCTTCACTGTTCACAATTTGCATTGCATAGGGTCGCCCATACAGGATTTCAAACGGGCTCAGCTTTTCTTTTGATCTGGGCTTGACCCTTAATCGAATCAAGGCAATAGGCAAGGCTTGGTACCATTGCAGGTTGGTCTCCTGACATATCTTAGCAATTTGTTGTTTAAGAAGATGATTCATTTTTTCTACTTGCCCACTGGCTTGGGGCCTATAGGGTGTATGCAATTGCCACTTGATTTGTAGTGCCTTGCTGATTGCCTGAACAATCTTTGCACAAAAATGCGTTCCCCGGTCCGATGAAATATTTTTAGGTATCCCAAACCTTGGTATAATTTCATTCAGTAATACTTTAATCACCTCTTTTTCTTTACATGTCTTACATGGAAAGGCTTCAGGCCACCCAGAAAATGTGTCAGTTAAAACTAGCATATATCGATATCCCCCTTTCCTTGGGAGTTCGGAGAAATCAATTTGCCACATTTCCCCTGGGAATTTCCCTTTGTTAATTGCTCCCAAGTGTACTTTTGTTCCAGTGTTTGGATTGTTTTTCAGACAGCGCTCACACCGGGAGGTCACTTGTTTTATGGTAGTATATAGTTTAGGTCCTGCTATTCTACTTTTAAGATACTGATAGAGGGGATCTAAACCCCAGTGAGTTTTCTCATGTTTTGTCTTTACGAATTGCCACATTATATTTCCTGGCAATATTAACTGCCCTGTTTCCATTTGGCCCCATCCACTATCCAGTAGCTTGCCCTTATTTCTCTGTATCCACTTATGATCTGTTTCTCGATATTCCGGTTGGAAGTTAGTATCCAACTCTCCAGGTACTAATGCAGTTACTAGTAGTCCTTGACCCTTTATTGCAGCTAACTTGGCTTCTGCGTCAGCTTTCCTATTACCTATTTCTGGGACGGTGTTACCTTTCAGGTGTCCTTTACAATGCATTACGGCCACTTGGTCCGGGAGCTGGACGGCTTCCCAAAAATTGTGGGACTATTCTTGTAACCCTGGGGCAACACCGTCCATGTTAATTGAGTTTTTCTCCCCCCAATGGATTCCCATTCAAAAGCAAAAATCTTCTGACTTTCTGACGCTAAGGGAAGGCAAAAGAATGCATCTTTTAAATCCAACACTGTAAACCAGATTAAGTTATCTTTCAATTTGGTTAAAAGGGTATATGGATTGGCCACTACCGGATGTATAGTTTTTGTAATTTCATTTACAGCTCTTAAGTCCTGTACCAATCTATATGTTCCGTTTGGTTTCTTTACTGGCAGGATGGGTGTATTAAATTCAGACTCACATTCTATTAACAATCCTAATTCTAAAAACTTCTTTATTATGGGTGTTACTCCCTCTCTGTCTTCCAGCCTTAGTGGGTATTGTTTTTTATTTACCGGCTTTGCCCCTTGTATTAATTCAACCTTTATTGGTATTGCTTGTTTCGACCTCCCAGGTGTGTCCGTTGCCCAGGCCAAGGGATACACTTCGTCCATGATTCGCTTGTTATTTTCATTGTTTCGCTCTGGCTCAACGCTGCTCATAGCTAAGCTTAGAGCAGCTATCCATCTGTCTTCATTAACCAAAAATTCCAATTCCCCCTTACTAAATTTAATGACCGCTCCCAAGTTCTCCAGCAAATCTCTCCCTAATAAAGGCTTAGGAGAATTAGGTAAATACAAGAATTGGTGTATTCCCATCTGTTTCCCAATTTTATACTTTAAGGGTTTTAAGAAAAATGCCTTTTCTGGTTGGCCTGTTGCACCTATGACTCTTACAGATTCATCACTTTGTGGTACCAATTTTTGATTTAAAACCGAGAATGTTGCTCCAGTGTCGACTAAAAAATCTAGTTCTTCATTACCCTCCCCCAGCGTTATTTTAACCAGTGGGTCCGCTAGGGAACAACCCACCGGTCCTCCTCATTGATTGCTTTGATGTGCAATAGTGGTGGCAGAGTTAGCACTTTTTATTGCCAGGAGGGGACAGTCCCGCTTCCAGTGACCTATTTGCAGGCAGTGGGAACACTGATTTGGTCCTATTCTCTGCGATACGTGTGCACCTCCCCTTCCTCGCATGAAGTTACCACGACCCCTTCCTCCTGTATTAGATCCAGGGACCCTGCCCCCGGTCCCCACAGGGTACTGACCATATGTTTCAGGGAATCCCTGGGTCATAGCTACCAAACGTGGTGGCTTCCCTGCTAGTTTCTTTTCTTCTCTATTGTTATATACTCTCCAGGCTTCCGTCATCAATTTTTCCAGATTTTTGTCGTCTGGGTGACCTAATCTTTGTAACTTTCTTCTTATGTCTGGATTACTTTGCCCTATAAACAGCCCGACCAGTTGTGCAATGCCTATTTCCGAAGCGGGATCCAAGGGAGTATATTGTCTCATTGCCTTTCTGAGTCTATCTAAGTAGTCGGTAGGTGATTCCCCTGTATCCTGTCTGATTTGATATAGGGCAGCCCAATTTATTGCCTTAGGAATCGCATTCCTTAACCCCTCGGCAATTATTTCTCGATATTGCTTCAACATTGCATAGTCTTCTGGTCGGTTCACGTCCCATCTCGGGTTTTCTCTAGGGAAAATATCCCTTAAATCTCCCCGTAAGGACCTCGCGTGCGTCCTAGCCGCATTTAGCACCAACTCCTTCTCAGTAGGAGTAAATGCATTCAATAACAAGTCCGTATCCTCCCAGTCAATGTCTTGGTTCCTAGCTATTAATTCAAATCTCTGTGCTATACTTTCTGGTTCTTCCCTGAAACTCTTCACTGCCTCCTTCCATCTATCCAACTCCCCTGATGAAAAGGGGACCTTTATTCTTCCTTGTTCTCCTTTGAGATTTATTACTTGTCTAAGGGGAGCAATTAAACGACTATCTGCTTTCTTTCCTGTTTTCCCTTTGCTGCCTTTTTGCTTCGCCGACCTGGTTTGATAGGAATGGCTGGCACCTTCTGATTCATCACTGTCACTGCTACTTTCAGTGTCTGTTTTGCCTTTCAGTCTTCTTGTGTCTGGGGTTTTCGGTAATGTCCCAGTTTCTGCAGCGTTGGCGGTTTCTATTCTGCTTTTTCCTTGTGTTGTGTCGCTCGAAGTATCCTCCTCGCTATCCTGTTTTTCCACCGTTCCTGGCGTCACAGGAGCACCTTTGATTGTTTTTGTTTTTGTGGCAGCCTCAAATATTTGAAATCTCTGTATCAAGTCTGTTATGTCCATAAGGCTTTCTTTTTCACTATCACTATCTCGTCTCTTTCTATATTTAAGACATTGTTTTCCAATACTGCAGGCATCACAACAACGCTTTTTTGCTTTAGAATTCTTCTGATCTTTTTCTAGTGCTAACACAAAAGGGTCTTGGGGTGGGATATTTACCCCACAATCTCTCTGCCACTCTGGTTTGTCTCTCAATGAAAAAAACATTTCACAATATATAACCTCATCCCACTTTTCCAATCTGCGGAGGAACAGAAGGAGCTGCAGCATTGTATTATAATTCAAGCTCCCCTCAGGGGGCCACTTTTCTCCCTCGTCTAAGGTATATAATGGCCACCAGTCTTGACAATACTTTAACAGCTTCTTTTTTACTCATGTTTCCCCCCGGGACCCCTCCAAACTCTTTCCAGTGTTTCAGAATACACCCAAGGGGGGTTTTTAAATTTATTTCTTTACCTTCCTTACTCGGTTGACTGCCCATTGTCAATATTTACTCCCACTAGATTGTCAATCGCTTCGTTCGTCTCTAGCCGGCCTTCTCGCGAAGGACGCGGAAACGTAGATCGGAACTCCTCACTCGCTTCGCAGTCAGACTGCGTCTCATTCACTCTCTTTCACACTCTTGCACTCCCCTCTGACCACTAGATTGTCAATCGCTTCGTTCGTCTCTAGCCGGCCTTCTCGCGAAGGACGCGGAAACGTAGATCGGAACTCCTCACTCGCTTCGCAGTCAGACTGCGTCTCATTCACTCTCTTTCACACTCTTGCACCCCCTCTGACCGCCCCCCTTAATATTGGATCAAAATAATGATGTTACCAGGGGAGGCCACAAGATGTCGCTGTAGACCGCAGGATTTTCAGGTGGTCCCTGGTGCGGCTTGATTCTATTATTACAACAGGTCTGAAAGCATTTGGAGAAAGACTAAGCCTCGAGTTCTCTTACAGAAATATTCCACGCACTTAACCATATGCAGAGCTTGCTCTGAGAAACAATGGTCACACCTTATATATGACACCCCTGGCAAACGATCTTCATCAAAAATTAAGTCACTGCAAACATTACATCTAGCAATCATAAACAGCGAACATTCACAATTTGGACAAATCTTTATCAGAGGCTCAGAGGAACAAAGCCCTTCTACAGACAGCCTTTCAGTACCTTTTCCCATACAGAACTCTTGAAATCTAATAGTTTACAGGAATTAGTTAACCGCAATCTCCTTCTCTCTCTCTTTTTTTTTTTTTTTTTTTTTTTTTCTTTCTTGTAGTTCAAAAGGCTAAAACAACACAATTATTAGCACCCCACTCAACATACATACCAACTTCACATATAATTCAAATAGCTAAAACAACACAATTATTAGCATTACACTCAACATACATAGTAGCATCACATATAGTTCAAACAGCTAAAACAACACAATTATTAGCATCACACTCCACATACATAGCAGCATCACATATAGTAATAAGTTCATACGCTATTCTGCCTTCGTGAGATTCAAATCCATGTTCTTGAGGGGACTCCAACCCCTAAAAAAAAACCTCTTAAAATCGGGGACTCTAACCCCTTTCAGGACTCAGGCTCTGGGACTCTAACCTCAGACCTGGGAGCGTCCTCCTCGCCCTGTTCGATTCAGTTTTATAGTGCACCTTTATTCCTTCATTCAAATACGGTTATAAATACCTTTTGATCCTTCGAGAGGTCCTTGTCCACCGGTGTATGAGACCAGGGGTCAGGGAGACTGTCCGACAGCAAACTCGGTCGTGGGGGCGCCCTACAGTGTCCCCAGCCCCTCGGGTTTCAGCACCGATGGAGCAGGACTGTCCCACCAGAGTCGCCAGAATATGATGCCCAAAAAGGCAGAACAAACTGTTTAGAGACAAAGTTTTAGTCCATAAACAGCAAGGTATTTATTAAGACAACGTTGGGAAGCCCCCGACTAGCGTCGGACAAAGAGCTTCAAAATCTACAGTGAGAAGCTACAGTATTTATACATTTTGGTGAGGGATTACAGTATTCTTACATACATATTCATGCATAATTATAATATTGCAATATAATATTCATAGCAGGCGGAGTTGGGGCGGAGCTGTCCATTTTGAGGAATATTATGAGGGGAGATCCTGTTACTTCATCAGGTGGTGGTCGCATTCTTGCTCCTCATCCTCATGAACTCTGTATGATCTTGCAGTGGGTTTTGCCAACTATGGTGTTCTGGTTTCTTTTCTTGGGATTAACCTGTCAATTTGTTGTTTAGCTAAGCACAGGTCTACGCTAATTGGATCGTTAATTATGACTCCACTGAAGGTTAAACCTTATCTCTTGGAAACTCCCATGAAAGTTGGGTGCTCTTTGTAAAATCCCCTAAGTTCTGGCTTTTCTCTACTTCAGGTGCGTGCCACTTGCGGGTCCAGGAATGTGCTGTTTCTCATCCCAGAATTCCAGGCCGATGAAGATTTCTCCCAGGGAAAAGGTGCCAGGGCAGAAAGCAATTGTGCCTTTTCTAGGGTTAATGGGGCCCCAAAATTGACAGCTGAGAGCCCAAGGCTGCCACCTTTTCCCTGGGCGCAAATCTCGACGGAGCGTTCCACGTGCGGGTCCGGGGAAGTGCCATTTTTCAGCCCAGAATTCCAGACCTATGAAGATTCCTCAGAGGGAAAAGGTACCAGGAGACAAAGCCATTGTGTATTTTGTAATGCTAATTGGGCCCCATCATTGGCACCTGAGAGCCCAAGGCTGACACCGTTTCCCTGGGTGCAAAGCTCGATGGTGCATACCCTGTGCGGGTCCGGGAAAGGGCCGTTTTTCAGCCCAGAATTCCAGATGGAAGTCGATTCCTCTCTGGGAAAAGGTGTCAGGACAGAAAGCCATTGTGCCTTTTCTAGAGGTAATGGGGCCCCATCTTTGGCACCTGAGAGCCCAAGGCTGCCACCTTTTCCCTGGGCGCAAATGTCGACGGTGCGTGCCATTTCCAAGTCCGGGAATGTACCGTTTCTCATCCCAGAATTCCAGGCCAGCGAAGATTTCTCCCTGGGAAAAGGTGCCAGGACAGAAAGCGATTGCGCCTTTTCCAGTGTTAATGGGGCCCCAAAATTGGCAGCTGAGAGCCCAGGGCTGCCACCTTTTCCCTGGGCGCAAAGCTCGACTGTGCGTGCCACATGCGGGTAAGGGAAAGAGCCGTTTTCAGCCCAGAATTCCAGACCAATGAAGATTCCTCCCTGGGAAAAGGTGCCAGGACAGAAAGCGATTGTTCTTTTTCTAGGGGTAATGGGGCCCCATCATTGGCACCTGAGAGCCCAAGGCTGCCACCTTTTGCCTGGGCACATAGCTCGACGGTGCGTTCCACTTGCAGGTCTGGGGAAGTGCCGTTTTTGAACCCAGATTTCCAGACGGACGAAGATTCCTCCCTGAGAAAAGGTGCCAGGACAGAAAGCAAGTGTTATTTTTCTAGTGTTAACGGAGACCCATCGTTGGCACCTGAGAGCCCAAGGCTGCCACCTTTTCCCTGGGCGCAAAGCTAGATGGTGCCTGCCACGTGCAGGTCAGAGAAAGACCTTTGTTCAGCCCAGGATTCCAGACGGCTGACGACTCCTCCCAGGGAAAGGGCTCCCAGGACAGAAAGCGATTGTTCCATTTCTAGTGTTAATGGGGGCCCGTCATTGGCATCTGAGAGCCAGAGGTTGCCTCCTTTCCCCTGGGCGCAAAGCACGACAGTGCGTGCCACGTGCTGGTCTCAGAAAGTGCCATTTTACAGCCCAGAATTCCAGACCAATGAAGACTCATCCCAGGGAAAAGGTGCCAGGACAGAAAGCCATTGTGCTTTTTGTAAAGGTAATGGGGCCCCATCATTGGCACCTGAGAGCCCAAGACTGCCACCTTTTCCCTGGACGCAAAGCTCGATGGTGCGTTCCACTTGCGGGTCCAGGAAAGTGCAGATTTCAAGACCAGAATTCCAAACCGATGAAGATTCCTCCCTGGGAAAAGGTGCCAGGACAGAAAGCCATTGTGCCTTTTGTAGGGGTAATGGGGCACCATCATTGGCACCTGAGAGCCCAAGGCTGCCCCCTTTTCCCTGGGCGCAAAGCTCGATGGAGTGTACCTTGTTCGGGTTTGGGGCAGTGCCATTTTTGAAGCCAGATTTCCAGGCGGACGAAGATTCCTCCCTGGGAAAAGGTGCCAGGACAGAAAGCAAGTGTTAACGGGGCCCCATCACTGGCACCTGAGAGCCCAAGGCTGCCACCTTTTCCCTGGGCGCAAATGTCGACGGCGCCTGCCACTTGCGGTTCCGGGAACGTGCCGTTTTTCAGCCCTGAATTCCAGACGGACGAAGACACCTCCCAGGGAAAAGGTGCCAGGTCAGAAATCGAATGGTCCTTTTCCAGGGTCAATGGTGCCCCATCATTGGCACCTGAGAGTTCAAGGCTGCCACCTTTTCCGTGGGCGCAAACATCAACGGCGCGTACCACTTTCTTGTCCGGGAACATGCCGTTTTTCAGCCCTGAATTCCAGACGGATGAAGACTCCTCACAGGGAAGAGGCTCCCAGGACAGAAAGCGATTGTTCCATTTCTAGGGTTAATTGGGCCCCATCATTGGCACCTGAGAGCCCAAGGTTGCCTCCTATACCCTGGGCGCAAAGCTCGACCATGCGAGCTACGTGAGGGTCCGGGAAATTGCCGTTTCTCATTCCAGAATTCCATACCGATGAAGATTCCTCCCTGGGAAAAGGTGTCAGGACAGAAAGGGATTGTTCCTTTTCTAGGGTTAGTGGGGCTCCATCATTGACACCTGAGAGCCGAAGGCTGCAACCTTTTCCCTGAGCACAAAGCTCGACGGTGCGTGCCACTTGCGGGTCCAGGAATATGCTGTTTCTCATCCCAGAATTCGAGGCCGATGAAGATTCCTCCCGGGGAAAAGGTGTCAGGACAGAAAGCGATTGTTCCTTTTCTAGGGTTAATGGGGCCCCAAAATTGGCAGCTGAGAGCCCAAGGCTGCCACCTTTTCCCTGGGCGCAAATCTCGACGGAGCGTTCCACGTGCGGGTCCGGGAAAGTGCCATTTTTCAGCCCAGAATTCCAGACCTATGAAGGTTCCTCAGAGGGAAAAGGTACCAGGAGACAAAGCCATTGTGTATTTTGTAATGCTAATTGGGCCCCATCATTGGCACCTGAGAGCCCAAGGCTGACACCTTTTCCCTGGGTGCAAAGCTCGACGGTGCAACCCCTGTGCGGGTCCGGGAAAGGGCCGTTTTTCAGCCCAGAATTCCAGACGGAAGTCGATTCCTCTCTGGGAAAAGGTGTTAGGACAGAAAGCCATTGTGCCTTTTCTAGGGGTAATGGGGCCCCATCTTTGGCACCTGAGAGCCCAAGGCTGACACCTTTTCCCTGGGCACAAAGCTCGACGGTGCATTCCACTTGCAGGTCTCGGGAAGTGCCGTTTTTCAGCCCAGAATTCCAGACGGACGAAAATTCCTCCCAGGGAAAAGGTGCCAGGACAGAAAGCGATTGTTATTTATCTAGTGTTAACGGGGACCCATCGTTGGCACCTTAGAGCCCAAGGCTGCCACCTTTTCCCTGGACGCACAGCTAGATGGTGCCTGCCACATGCAGGTCAGAGAAAGTGCTTTGTTCTGCCCAGGATTCCAGACGGCTGACGACTCCTCCCAGGGGAATGGCTCCCAGGACAGAAAGCAATTGTTCCATTTCTAGTGTTAATGGGGGCCCGTCATTGGCATCTGAGAGGCAGAGGTTGCCTCCTTTTCCCTGGGCACAAAGCACGACAGTGCGTGCCACGTGCTGGTCCCAGAAAGTGCCATTTTACAGCCCAGAATTCCAGACCAATGAAGACTCCTCCCAGGGAAAAGGTGCCAGGACAGAAAGCCATTGTGCTTTTTGTAAAGGTAATGGGGCCCCATCATTGGCACCTGAGAGCCCAAGACTGCCACCTTTTCCCTGGACGCAAAGCTCGATGTTGCGTTCCACTTGCGGGTCCAGGAAAGTGCCGATTCTCAGACCAGAATTCCAAACCGATGAAGATTCCTCCCTGGGAAAAGGTGCCAGGACAGAAAGCCATTGTGCCTTTTGTAGGGGTAATGGGTCACCATCATTGGCAGCTGACAGCCCAAGGCTGCCCCCTTTTCCCTGGGCGCAAAGCTCGATGGAGTGTACCTTGTTCGGGTTTGGGACAGTGCCATTTTTGAACCCAGATTTCCAGATGGACGAAGATTCCTCCCTGGGAAAAGGTGCCAGGACAGAAAGCAAATGTTATTTTTCTAGTGTTAACGGGGCCCCATCATTGGCACCTGAGAGCCCACGGCTGACACCTTTTCCCTGGGCGCAAATGTCGACGGCGCGTGCCACTTGCGGGTCCGGGGAAGTGCCATTTTTCAGCCCAGAATTCCAGACGGACCAAGACACCTCCCAGGGAAAAGGTGCCAGGTCAGAAATCGAATTATCTTTTTCTAGGGTCAATGGTGCCCCATCATTGGCACCTGAGAGTTCAAGGCTGCCACCTTTTCCGTGGGCGCAAACATCAACGGCACGTGCCAATTTCTTGTCCGGGAAAGTGCCGTTTTTCAGCCCTGAATTCCAGACGGATGAAGACTCCTCACAGGGAAGAGGCTCCCAGGACAGAAAGCGATTGTTCCATTTCTAGGGTTAATCCGGCCCCATCATTGGCACCTGAGAGCCCAAGGTTGCCTCCTATACCCTGGGCGCAAAGCTCGACCATGCGTGCTACGTGAGGGTCCGGGAAATTGCCTTTTCTCATTACAGAATTCCAGACCGATGAAGATTCCTCCCTGGGAAAATGTGCCAGCACAGAAAGCGATTGTTCCTTTTCTAGGGTTAATGGGGCCCCAAAATTGACACCTGAGAGCCCAAGGCTGCCACCTTTTCCCTGGGCGCAAAGCTCGACGGAGCGTTCCACGTGCGGGTCCGGGAAAGTGCCATTTTTCAGCCCAGAATTCCAGACCTATGAAGATTCCTCAGAGGGAAAAGGTACCAGGAGACAACGCCATTGTGTATTTTGTAATGCTAATTGGGCCCCATCATTGGCACCTGAGAGCCCAAGGCTGCCACCTTTTCCCTGGGCGCAAAGCTCGACGGCGCGTGCCACATGCAAGTCCGGGAATGTGCCGTTTCCCATCCCACAATTCCAGGCCAGAGAAGATTTCTCCCTGGGAAAAGGTGCCAGGACAGAAAGCTATTGTGCCTTTTCTAGGGTTAATGGGGCCCCATCATTGGCACCTGAGAGCCCAAGGCTGCCACCTTTTCCCTGGGCACAAAGCTCAACGGTGCGTTCCACTTGCAGGTCCGGGGAAGTGCCATTTTTCAGCCCAGAATTCCAGACGGACGAAAATTCCTCCCAGGGAAAAGGTGCCAGGACAGAAAGCGATTGTTATTTATCTAGTGTTAACGGGGACCCATCATTGGCACCTGAGAGCCCAAGGCTGCCACCTTTTCCCTGGGCGCAAAGCTAGATGGTGCCTGCCACGTGCAGGTCAGAGAAAGTGCTTTGTTCAGCCCAGGATTCCAGACGGATGACGACTCCTCCCAGGGAAAAGGCTCCCAGGAGAGAAAGCGATTGTTCCATTTCTAGTGTTAATGGGGGCCCGTCATTGGCATCTGAGAGCTAGAGGTTGCCTCCTTTTCCCTGGGCGCAAAGCACGACAGTGCGTGCCACGTGCTGGTCCCAGAAAGTGCCATTTTACAGCCCAGAATTCCAGACCAATGAAGACTTCTCCCAGGGAAAAGGTGCCAGGACAGAAAGCGATTGTGCTTTTTGTAAAGGTAATGGGGCCCCATCATTGGCACCTGAGAGCCCAAGACTGCCACCTTTTCCCTGGGCGCAAAGCTCGACGGACCGTTCCACGTGCGGGTCCGGGAAAGTGCCATTTTTCAGCCCAGAATTCCAGACCTATGAAGATTCCTCAGAGGGAAAAGGTACCAGGAGACAAAGCCACTGTGTATTTTGTAATGCTAATTGGGCCCCATCATTGGCACCTGAGAGCCCAAGGCTGCCACCTTTTCGTTGGGTGCAAAGCTCGACGGTGCATACCCTGTGCGGGTCCGGGAAAGGGCCGTTTTTCAGCCCAGAATTCCAGACGGAAGTCGATTCCTCTCTGGGAAAAGGTGTCAAGACAGAAAGCCATTGTGCCTTTTCTAGGGTTAATGGGGGCCCATCTTTGGCACCTGAGAGCCCAAGGCTGCCTCCTTTTCCCTGGGCGCAAATGTCGACGGCGCGTGCCACTTGCAAGTCCGGGAATGTGCCGTTTCTCATTCCAGAATTTCAGGCCAGCGAAGATTTCTCCCTGGGAAAAGGTGCCAGGACAGAAAGCAATTGTGCCTTTTCTAGGGTTAATGGGGCCCCAAAATTGGCAACTGAGAGCCCAAGGCTGCTACCTTTTCCCTGGGTGCAAAGCTAGATGGTGCCTGCAACGTGCAGGTCAGAGAAAGTGCTTTCTTCAGCCCGGAATTCCAGACGGATGACGACTCCTCCCAGGGAAAAGGCTCCCAAGACAGAAAACGATTGTTCCATTTCTAGTGTTAATGGGGGCCCGTCATTGGCATCTGAGAGCCAGAGGTTGCCTCCTTTTCCCTGGGCGCAAAGCACGACAGTGCGTGCCACGTGCTGGTCCCAGAAAGTGCCATTTTACAGCCCAGAATTCCAGACCAATGAAGACTCCTCCCAGGGAAAAGGTGCCAGGACAGAAAGCCATTGTGCCTTTTGTAAAGGTAATGGGGCCCCATCATTGGCACCTGAGAGCCCAAGACTGCCACCTTTTCCCTAAATGCAAAGCTCGATGGTGCGTTCCACTTGCGGGTCCAGGAAAGTGCCGATTCTCAGACCAGAATTCCAAACCGATGAAGATTCCTCCCTGGGAAAAGGTGCCAGGACAGAAAGCCATTCTGCCTTTTGTAGGGGTAATGGGGCAACATCATTGGCACCTGAGAGCCCAAGGCTGCTCCCTTTTCCCTGGGAGCAAAGCTCGACAGTGTGTACCTTGTTCGGGTTTGGGGCAGTGCCATTTTTGAACCCAGATTTCAAGACGGACGAAGATTCCTCCCTGGGAAAAGGTGCCAGGACAGAAAGCAAGTGTTATTTTTCTCGTGTTAACTAGGCCCCATCATTGCCACCTGAGAGCCCAAGCCTGCCACGTTTTCCCTGGGCACAAATGTCGAGGGTGCGTGCCACTTTCTTGTCTGGGAAAGTGCCATTTTTTAGCACAGAATGCTAGACCAATGAAGATTCCTCCCAGGGAAAAGCTGCCAGGACAGAAAGCGATTGTTCCATTTCTAGGGTTATTCAGGCCGCATCATTGGCACCTGAGAGCCCAAGTTTGCCTCCTTTAACCTGGGTGCAAAGCTCGACGGTGCGTGCTACGTGAGGGTCCGGGAAATTGCCGTTTCTCATTCCAGAATTCCAGACCGATGAAGATTCCTCCCAGGGAAAAGGTGCGAGGACAGGAATCGATTTCTCCTTTTCTAGGAGTAATGGGAACCCATCATTGGCAACTGAGAGATGAAGGCTGCAACCTTTTGCCTGGGCGCAAAGCTCGATGGTGTGTACCTTGTGCGGGTTTCAGGCAGTGCCATTTTTGAACCTTAAATTCCAGACAGACGAAGATACATCCCAGGGAAAAGGTGCCAGGTCAGAAATCGAATTGTCCTTTTCTAGGGTCAATGGTGCCCCATCATTGGCACCTGAGAGTTCAAGGCTGCCACCTTTTCTGTGGGCGCAAACATCAACGGCGCGTACCACTTTCTTGTCCGGGAAAGTGCCGTTTTTCAGCCCTCAATTCCAGACGGATGAAGACTCCTCACAGGGAAGAGGCTCCCAGGACAGAAAGCGATTGTTCCATTTCTAGGGTTAATCCGGCCCCATCATTGGCACCTGAGAGCCCAACATTGCCTCCTATACCCTGCGTGCAAAGCTCGACCATGCGTGCTACGTGAGGGTCCGGGAAATTGCCGTTTCTCATTCCAGAATTCCAGACCGATGAAGATTCCTCCCTGGGAAAAGGTGTCAGGACAGAAAGCGATTGATCCTTTTCCAGGGTTAATGGGGCTCCATCATTGACACCTGAGAGCCGAAGGCTGCAATCTTTTCCCTGACCGCAAAGCTCGACGGTGCGTGCCACTTGCGGGTCCAGGAATGTGCTGTTTCTCATCCCAGAATTCCAGGCCGATGAAGATTTCTGCCTGGGAAAAGGTGCCAGGACAGAAAGTGATTGTGCCTTTTCTAGGGTTAATGGGGCCCCAAAATTGACACCTGAGAGCCCAAGGCTGCCACCTTTTCCCTGGGCACAAAGCTCTGCGGCGCGTGCCACTTGCAGGTCCGGGAATGTGCCGTTTCTCATCCCAGAATTCCAGGCCAGCGAAGATTTCTCACTGGGAAAAGGTGTCAGGACAGAAAGCAATTGTGCCTTTTCAAGGGTTAATGGGGCCCCAAAATTGGCAGCTGAGAGCCCAGGTCTGCCACCTTTTTCCTGGGCACAATGCTCGATGGTGCGTTCCACTTGCGGGTCCAGTGAAGTGCAAATTTTCAGCCCAGAATTCCAGAGGGACAAAAATTACTCCCAGGGAAAAGGTGCCAGGACAGAAAGCGATTGTTTTTTATCTAGTGTTAACGGGGACCCATCATTGGCACCTGAGAGCCCAAGGCTGCCACCTTTTCCCTGGGCGCAAAGCTAGATGGTGCCTGCCACATGCAGGTCAGAGAAAGTGCTTTCTTCAGCCCGGAATTCCAGATGGATGACGACCCCTCCCAGGGAAAAGGCTCCCGGGACAGAAAGCGATTGTTCCATTTCTAGTGTTAATGGGGGCCCGTCATTGGCATCTGAGAGCCAGAGGTTGCCTCCTTTTCCCTGGGGGCAAAGCTCGACAGTGCGTGCCACGTGCTGGTCCCAGAAAGTGCCATTTTACAGCCCAGAATTCCAGACCAATGAAGACTCCTCCCTGGGAAAAGGTGCCAGGACAGAAAGCCATTGTGCCTTTTGTAAAGGTAATGGGGCCCCATCATTGGCACCTGAGAGCCCAAGACTGCCACCTTTTCCCTGGACGCAAAGCTCGATGGTGCGTTCCACTTGCGGGTCCAGGAAAGTGCCGATTCTCAGACCAGAATTCCAAACCGATGAAGATTCCTCCCTGGGAAAAGGTGCCAGGACAGAAAGCCATTCTGCCTTTTGTAGGGGTAATGGGGCAACATCATTGGCACCTGAGAGCCCAAGGCTGCCCCCTTTTCCCTGGGAGCAAAGCACGACGGTGTGTACATTGTGCGTGTTTTGGGCAGCGCCATTTTTGAACCCAGATTTCCAGACGGACAAAGATTCCTCCCTGGGAAAAGTGCCAGGACAGAAAGCAAGTGTTATTTTTTTAGTGTTAACGGGGCCCCATCATTGGCACCTGAGAGCCCAAGGCTGCCACCTTTTCCCTGGGCGCAAATGTCGACGGCACGTGCCACTTGCGTGTCCGGGGAAGTGCCATTTTTCAGCCCAGAATTCCAGACGGGCGAAGATACCTCCCAGGGAAAAGGTGCCAGGTCAGAAATCGAATTGTCCTTTTCTCGGGTCAAGGGTGCCCCATCATTGGCACCTGAGAGTTCAAGGCTGCCACCTTTTCCGTGGGCGCAAACATCAACGGCGCGTACCACTTTCTTGTCGGGGAAAGTGCCGTTTTTCAGCCCAAAATTCCAGACGGATGAAGACTCCTCACAGGGAAGAGGCTCCCAGGACAGAAAGCGATTGTTCCATTTCTAGGGTTAATCGGGCCCCATCATTGGCACTTGAGAGCCCAAGGTTTACTCCTATACCCTGCGTGCAAAGCTCGATCATGCGTGCTACGTGAGGGTCCGGGAAAATGCCGTTTCTCATCCCAGAATTCAAGACCCATGAAGATTCCTCCCTTGGAAAAGGTGCCAGGACAGAAAGCAATTGTGTCTTTTCTAAAGCTAATGGAACCCCATCTTTGGCACCTGAGAGCCCTAGGCTGCCACCTTTTGCCTGGGCACAAAGCTCGGCGGCGCATGCCACTTACAAGTCCGGGAATGTGCCGTTTCTCATCCCAGAATTCCAGGCCAGCGAAGATTTCTCCCTGAGAGAAAGTGCCAGGACAGAAAGCGATTGTGCCTTTTCTAAGGTTAATGGGGCCCCATCATTGGCACCTGAGAGCCCAAGGCTGCCACTTTTGGCCTGGGCGCAAAGCTCGACGGTGCGTTACACTTGCGGGTCCTGGGACGTGCCATTTTTCAGCCCAGAATTCCAGACGGATGAAGATTCCTCCCAGGGAAAAGGTGCCAGGACAGAAAGCGATTGTTATTTATCTAGTGTTAACGGGGACCCATCATTGGCACCTGAGAGCCCAAGGCTGCCACCTTTTCCCTGGGCGCAAAGCTAGATGGTGCCTTCCACGTGCAGGTCAGAGAAAGTGCTTTGTTCAGCCCAGAATTCCAGACGGATGATGACTCCTCCCAGGGAAAAGGCTCCCAGGACAGAAAGCGATTGTTCCATTTCTAGTGTTAATGGGGGCCCGTCATTGGCATCTGAGAGCCAGAGGTTGCCTCCTTTTCCCTGGGCGCTAAGCTCGACAGTGCGTGCCACGTGCTGGTCCCAGAAAGTGCCATTTTGCAGCCCAGAATTCCAGACAAATTAAGACTCCTCCCAGGGAAAAGGTGCCAGGACAGAAAGCCATTGTGCTTTTAGTAAAGGTAATGGGGCCCCATCATTGGCACCTGAGAGCCCAAGGCTGCCACCTTTTCCCTGGACGCAAAGCTCGATGGTGCATTCCACTTGCGGGTCCAGGAAAGTGCCGATTCTCAGACCAGAATTCCAAACCGATGAAGATTCCTCCCTGGGAAAAGGTGCCAGGACAGAAAGCCATCGTGCCTTTTGTAGGGGTAATGGGGCACCATCATTGGAAGCTGAGAGCCCAAGGCTGCCCCCTTTTCCCTGGGCGCAAAGCTCGACGGTGTGTACCTTGTGCGAGTTTGTGGCAGTGCCATTTTTGAACCCAGATTTCCAGACGGACGAAGATTCCTCCCTGGGACAAGGTGTCAGGACAGAAAGCGATTGGGCCTTTTCTAGGGGTAATGGGGCCCCAAAATTGACACCTGAGAGCCTAAGACTGCCATCTTTTCCCTGGGCTCAAATGTTGACGGCGCGTGCCACTTGCAAGTCCGGGAATGTGCCGTTTCTCATCCCAGAATTCCAGGCCAGCGAAGATTTCTCCCTGGGATAAGGTGCCAGGACAGAAAGCGATTGTGTCTTTTCTAGGGTTAATGGGGCCCCATCATTGGCACCTGAGAGCCCAAGGCTGTCACTTTTTCCCTGGGCGCAAAGCTCGACGGTGCGTGCCACATGCGGGTAAGGGAAAGAGCGCTTTTCAGCCCAGAATTCCAGATGGATGAAGATTCCTCCCAGGGAAAAGGTGCCAGGACAGAAAGCGATTGTTCTTTTTCTAGGGGTAATGGGGCCCCATCATTGGCACCTGAGAGCCCAAGGCTGCCACCTTTTCCCTGGGCACAAAGCTCGACGGTGCGTTCCACTTGCAGGTCCGGGGAAGTGCCGTTTTTCAGCCCGGAATTCCAGATGGACGAAAATTCCTCCCAGGGAAAAGGTGTCAGGACAGAAAGCGATTGTTATTTATCTAGTGTTAACGGGGACCCATCGTTGGCACCTGAGAGCCCAAGGCTGCCACCTTTTCCCTGGGCGCAAAGCTAGATGGTGCCTGCCACGTGCAGGTCAGAGAAAGTGCTTTGTTCAGCCCAGAATTCCGGATAGATGACGACTCCTCCCAGGGAAAAGGCTCCCACGACAGAAAGCGATTGTTCCATTTCTAGTGTTAATGGGGGCCCGTCATTGGCATATGACAGCCAGAGGTTGCCTCCTTTTCTCTGGGCGGAAAGCTCGACAGTGCGTGCCACATGCTGGTCCCAGAAATTGCCGTTTCTCATTCCAGAATTCAAGACCGATGAAGATTCCTCCCAGGGAAAAGGTGCCAGGACAGGAATCGATTTCTCCTTTTCTAGGCTTAATGGGACCCCATCATTGGCACCTGAGAGCCCAAGGTTGCCACCTTTTCCCTGGGAGCAAATGTCGACGGCGCGTGCCACTTGCGGGTCTGGGGAATTGCCATTTTTCAGCCCAGAATTCCAGACATGCGAAGATACCTCCCAGGGAAAAGGTGCCAGGTCAGAAATCGAATTGTCCTTTTCTAGGGTCAATGGTGCCCCATCATTTGCACCTGAGAGCCCTAGGCTGCCACCTTTTCCGTGGGCGCAAACATCAACAGCACGTACCACTTTCTTGTCCGGGAAAGTGCCGTTTTTCAGCCCTGAATTCCAGACGGATGAAGACTCCTCACAGGGAAGAGGCTCCCAGGACAGAAAGCGATTGTTCCATTTCTAGGGTTAATCGGGCCCCATCATTGGCACCTGAGAGCCCAAGGTTGCCCATGCGTGCTACGTGAGGGTCCGGGAAATTGCGGTTCTCATTCCAGAATTCCAGACCGATGAAGACTCCTCCCTGGGAAAAGGTGCCAGGACAGGAATCGATTTCTCCTTTTCTAGGAGTAATGGGGACCCATCATTGGCACCTGAGAGCCGAAGACTGCAATCTTTTCCATGAGCGCAAAGCTCGACGATGCGTGCCACTTGCGGGTCCAGGAATGTGCTGTTTCTCATCCCAGAATTCCAGGCCGATGAAGATTTCTCCCAGGGAAAAGGTGTCAGGACAGAAAGCAATTGTGCCTTTTCTAGGGTTAATGGGGCCCCAAAATTGACACCTGAGAGCCCAAGGCTGCCACCTTTTCCCTGGGCGCAAAGCTTATGGAGAGTTCCACGTGCGGGTCCGGGAAAGTGCCATTTTTCCGCCCAGAATTCCAGACCTATGAAGATTCCTCAGAGGGAAAAGGTACCAGGAGACAACGCCATGGTGTATTTAGTAATGCTAATTGGGCCCCATCATTGGCACCTGAGAGCCCAAGGCTGCCACCTTTTCCCTGGGCGCAAAGCTCAACGGAGCGTTCCACGTGCGGATCCGGAAAAGTGCCATTTTTCAGCCAAGAATTCCAGACCTATGAAGATTCCTCAGAGGCAAAAGGTACCAGGAGACAAAGCCATTGTGTATTTTGTAATGCTAATTGGGCCCAATCATTGGCACCTGAGAGGCCAAGGCTGCCACCTTTTCCCTGGGTGCAAAGCTCGACGGTGCATACCCTGTGGGGGTCTGGGAAAGGGCCATTTTTCAGCACGGAATTCCAGACGAAAGTCGATTCCTCCCTGGGAAAAGGTGTTAGGACAGAAAGCCATTGTGCCTTTTCTAGGGGTAATGGGGCACCATCTTTGGCATTTGAGAGCCCAAGGCTGCCACCTTTTCCCTGGACGCAAAAGTCGACGGCGCGTGCCACTTGCAAGTCCGGGAATGTGCCGTTTCTCATCCCAGAATTGCAGGCCAGCGAAGGTTTCTCCCTGGGAAAAGGTGCCAGGACGGAAAGCGATTGTGCCTTTTCTAAGGATAATGGGGCCCCAAAATTGGCAGCTGAGAGCCTCGGGCTGCCACCTTTTGCGTGGACGCATAGCTCGACGGTGCGTTCCACTTGCAGGTCCGGGGAAGTGCCATTTTTCAGCCCAGAATTCCAGACGGATGATAATTCCTCCCAGGGAAAAGGTGCCAGGACAGGAAGCGATTGTTATTTATCTAGTGTTAACGGGGACCCATCGTTGGCACCTGAGAGCCCAAGGCTGCCACCTTTTCCCTAGGCGCAAAGCTAGATGGTGCCTGCCACATGCAGGTCAGAGAAAGTGCTTTGTTCAGCCCAGGATTCCAGACAGATGACGACTCCTCCCAGGGAAAAGGCTCCCGGGACAGAAAGCGATTTTTCCATTTCTAGTGTTAATGGGGGCCCGTCATTGGCATATGACAGCCAGAGGTTGCCTCCTTTTCCCTGGGCGCAAAGCTCGACAGCGCGTGCCACGTGCTGGTCCTGGAAATTGCCGTTTCTCATTCCAGAATTCCAGACCGATGAAGATTCCTCCCAGGGAAAAGGTGCCAGGACAGGAATCGATTTCTCCTTTTCTAGGCTTAATGGGACCCCATCATTGGCACCTGAGAGCCCAAGGCTGCCACCTATTCCCTGGGCGCAAATGTCGACCGCGCGTGCCACTTGCGGGTCCGGGGAAGTGCCATTTTTCAGCCCAGAATTCCAGACATACGAAGATACCTCCCAGGGAAAAGGTGCCAGGTCAGAAATCGAATTGTCCTTTTCTAGGGTCAATGGTGCCCCATCATTGGCACCTGAGAGTTCAAGGCTGCCACCTTTTCCGTGGGCGCAAACATCAACGGCGCGTACCACTTTCTTGTCCGGGAAAGTGCCGTTTTTCAGCCCTGATTTCCAGACGGATGAAGACTCCTCACAGGGAAGAGGCTCCCAGGACAGAAAGCGATTGTTCCATTTCTAGGGTGAATCGGGCCCTATCATTGGCACCTGAGAGCCCAAGGTTGCCTCCTATACCCTGGGCGCAAAGCTCGACCATGCGTGCTACGTGAGGGTCCGGGAAATTGCCGTTTCTCATTCCAGAATTCCAGACCGATGAAGACTCCTCCCTGGGAAAATGTGCCAGGACAGGAATGGATTTCTCCTTTTCTAGGAGTAATGGGGGCACATCATTGGCACCTGAAAGCCGAAGGCTGCCACCTTTTCCCTGAGCGCAAAGCTCGACGGTGCGTGCCACTTGCGGTCCCGGAATGTGCTCTTTCTCATGCCAGGATTCGAGGCTGATGAAGATTTCTCCCAGGGAAAAGGTGCCAGGACAGAAAGCCATTGTGCTTTTAGTAAAGGTAATGGGGCCCCATCATTGGCACCTGAGAGCCCAAGACTGCCACCTTTTCCCTGGACTCAAAGCTCGATGGTGCATTCCACTTGCGGGTCCGGGAAAGTGCCGATTCTCAGACCAGAATTCCAAACCGATGAAGATTCCTCCCTGGGAAAAGGTGCCAGGACAGAAAGCCATTGTGCCTTTTCTAGGGGTAATGGGGCACCATCATTGGAAGCTGAGAGCCCAAGGCTGCCCCCTTTTCCCTGGGCGCAAAGCTCGACGGTGTGTACCTTGTGCGTGTTTGTGGCAGTGCCATTTTTGAACCCAGATTTCCAGACGGACGAAGATTCCTCCCTGGGACAAGGTGTCAGGACAGAAAGCGATTGGGCCTTTTCTAGGGGTAATGGGGCCCCAAAATTGACACCTGGGAGCCTAAGACTGCCATCTTTTCCCTGGGCACAAATGTTGACGGCGTGTGCCAATTGCAAGTCCGGGAATGTGCCGTTTCTCATCCCAGAATTCCAGGCCAGCGAAGATTTCTCCCTGGGATAAGGTGCCAGGACAGAAAGCGATTGTGCCTTTTCTAGGGTTAATGGGGCCCCATCATTGGCACCTGAGAGCCCAAGGCTGCCACCTTTTGCCTGGGCACAAAGCTCGACGGTGCGTTCCACTTGCAGGTCCGGGGAAGTGCCGTTTTTCAGCCCGGAATTCCAGATGGACAAAAATTCCTCCCAGGGAAAAGGTGCCAGGACAGAAAGCGATTGTTATTTTTCTAGTGTTAATGGGCACCCATCATTGGCACCTGAGAGCCCAAGGCTGCCACCTTTTCCCTGGGCGCAAAGCTAGATGGTGCCTGCCACGTGCAGGTCAGAGAAAGTGCTTTGTTCAGCCCAGAATTCCGGATAGATGACGACTCCTCCCAGGGAAAAGGCTCCCAGGACAGAAAGCAATTGTTCCATTTCTAGTGTTAATGGGGGCCCGTCATTGGCATATGACAGCCAGAGGTTGCCTCCTTTTCTCTGGGCGGAAAGCTCGACAGTGCGTGCCACATGCTGGTCCCAGAAATTGCCGTTTCTCATTCCAGAATTCCAGACCGATGAAGATTCCTCCCTGGGAAAAGGTGCGAGGACAGGAATCGATTTCTCGTTTTCTAGGCTTAATGGCACTCCATCATTGGCACCTGAGAGCCCAGGGCTGCCACCTTTTGCCTGGACGCAAAGCTCGACGGTGCGTGCCACATGCGGGTAAGGGAAAGATCCGTTTTCAGGCCAGAACTCCAGACCGACGAAGATTCCTCCCTGGGAAAAGGTACCAGGACAGAAAGCGATTGTTATTTATCTAGTGTTAACGGGGACCCATCGTTGGCACCTGAGAGCCCAAGGCTGCCACCTTTTCCCTGAGCGCAAAGCTAGATGGTGCCTGCCACGTGCAGGTCAGAGAAAGTGCTTTCTTCAGCCCAGGATTCCAGACGAATGACAACTCCTCCCAGGGAAAAGGCTCCCAGGACAGAAAGCGATTGTTCCATTTCTAGTGTTAATGGGGTCCCGTCATTGGCATTTGACAGCCAGAGGTTGCCTCCTTTTCCCTGGGCGCAAAGCTCGACACAGCGTGCCACATGCTGGTCCCAGAAATTGCCGTTTCTCATTCCAGAATTCCAGTCCGATGAAGATTCCTCCCAGGGAAAAGGTTCCCAGGACAGGAATCGATTTCTCCTTTTCTAGGCTTAATGGGACCCCATCATTGGCACCTGAGAGCCCAAGGCTGCCACCTATTCCCTGGGCGCAAATGTCGACCGCGCGTGCCACTTGCGGGTCCGGGGAAGTGCCATTTTTCAGCCCAGAATTCCAGACATACGAAGATACCTCCCAGGGAAAAGGTGCCAGGTCAGAAATCGAATTGTCCTTTTCTAGGGTCAAGGGTGCCCCATCATTGGCACCTGAGAGTTCAAGGCTGCCACCTTTTCCGTGGGCGCAAACATCAACGGCGCGTACCACTTTCTTGTCCGGGAAAGTGCCGTTTTTCAGCCCTGAATTCCAGACGGATGAAGACTCCTCACAGGGAAGAGGCTCCCAGGACAGAAAGCGATTGTTCCATTTCTAGGGTTAATCGGGCCCCATCATTGGCACCTGAGAGCCCAAGGTTGCCTCCTATACCCTGGGCGCAAAGCTCGACCATGCGTGCTACGTGAGGGTCCGGGAAATTGCCGTTTCTCATTCCAGAATTCCAGACCGATGAAGACTCCTCCCTGGGAAAAGGTGCCAGGACAGGAATCGATTTCTCGTTTTCTAGGAGTAATGGGGAAACATCATTGGCACCTGAAAGCCGAAGGCTGCCACCTTTTCCCTGAGCGCAAAGCTCGACGGTGTGTGCCACTTGCGGGTCCAGGAATGTGCTTTTTCTCATGCCAGAATTCGAGGCTGATGAAGATTTCTCCCAGGGAAAAGGTGCCAGGACAGAAAGCAATTGTGCCTTTTCTAGGGTTAATGGGGCCCCAAAATTGACACCTGAGAGTCCTAGGCTGCCACCTTTTCTGTGGGCGCAAACATCAACGGCGCGTACCACTTTCTAGTCCAGGAAAGTGCCATTTTTCAGCCCTCAATTCCAGACGGATGAAGACTCCTCGCAATGAAAAAGGCTCCTAGGACAGAAAGCGATTGTTCCATTTCTAGCGTTAATCAGGCCCCATCATTGGCACCTGAGAGCCCAAGGTTGCCTCCTATACCCTGGGCGCAAAGCTCGACCATGCGTGCTACGTGAGGGACCGGGAAATCGCCATTTCTCATTCCAGAATTCCAGACCGATGAAGATTCCTCCCTGGGAAAAGGTGTCAGGACAGAAAGCGATTGATCCTTTTCCAGGGTTAATGGGGCTCCATCATTGACACCTGAGAGCCGAAGGCTGCAATCTTTTCCCTGAGCGCAAAGCTCGACGGTGCGTGCCACTTGCGGGTCCAGGAATGTGCTGTTTCTCATCCCAGAATTCCAGGCCGATGAAGATTTCTGCCTGGAAAAAGGTGCCAGGACAGAAAGTGATTGTGCCTTTTCTAGGGTTAATGGGGCCCCAAAATTGACACCTGAGAGCCCAAGGCTGCCACCTTTTCCCTGGGCGCAAAGCTCAACGGAGAGTTCCTCGTGCGGGTCCGGGAAAGTGCCATTTTTCAGGCCAGAATTCCAGACCTATGAAGATTCCTCAGAGGGAAAAGGTACCAGGAGACAAAGCCATTGTGTATTTTGTAATGCTAATTGGGCCCCATCATTGGCACCTGAGAGCCCAAGGTTGCCACCTTTTCCCTGGGTGCAAAGCTCGACGGTGCATACCATGTGCGGGTCCGGGAAAGGGCCGTTTTTCAGCCCAGAATTCCAGACGGAAGTCGATTCCTCTCTGGGAAAAGGTGTCAGGACAGAAAGCCATTGTGCCTTTTCTAGGGGTAATGGGGCCCCATCTTTGGCACCTGAGAGCCCAAGGCTGCCACCTTTACCCTGGGCGCAAATGTCGACGGCGCGTGCCACTTGCAAGTCCGGAAATGTGCCGTTTCTCATCCCAGAATTCCAGGCCAGCGAAGATTTCTCCCTGGGAAAAGGTGCCAGGACGGAAAGCGGTTGTCCCTTTTCTAGGGTTAATGGGGCCCCAAAATTGGCAGCTGAGAGCGCAGGGCTGCCACCTTTTCCCTGGACGCAAAGCTCGACGGTGCATGCCATATGCATGTAAGGGAAAGAGACGTTTTCAGCCCAGAATTCCAGACGGATGAAGATTCCTCCCAGGGAAAAGGTGCCAGGACAGAAAGCGATTGTTCTTTTTCTCGGGGTAATGGGGCCCCATCATTGGCACCTGAGAGCCCAAGGCTGCCATCTTTGCCTGGGCGCAAAGCTTGACGGTGCGTTCCACTTGCAGGTCCGGGGAAGTGCCGTTTTTCAGCCCAGAATTCCAGACGGACGAAAATTCCTCCCAGGGAAAAGGTGCCAGGACAGAAAGCGATTGTGCTTTTTCTAAGGTTAATGGGGCCCCAAAAATGTCACCTGAGAGCCCAAGGCTGCCACCTTTTCCCTGGACGAAAAGCTCGACGGTGCGTACCTTGTGTGAGTCTGGGGAAGTACCGATTTTCAGCCCAAAATTCCAGACGAACAAAGATTCCTCCCAGGGAAAAGGTGCCAGGAAACAGAGCCATTGTGCATTTTGTAAAGGTAATGGGGCCCCATCACTGGCACCTGAGAGTTCATGGCTGCCACCTTTTCTCTGGGCGCAAAGCTCGATGTTGCTTTCCGCGTCCATTCAGGGAAAGTGCCACTTTTAAGACCAGAATTCCAGAGAAATGAAGATTCCTCTCACGGAAAAGGTGCAAGGACAGAAAGCGATTGTTCCTTTTCTACGGTTAATGGGGCCCCATCATTGGCACCTGATAGCCCAAGGATGCCACCTTTTCCCTGGGCGCAAATCTCAACCGTATGTGTCAGGTGCAGGTCCGGGAAAGAGCCGTTTACAGCCCAGAATTCCAGACCGATGAAGATTCCTCCCTGGGAAAAGGTACTAGGAAAGAAAGCTATTTCTCCTTTTCTAGGCTTAATGGGGCCCCATCATTGGCACCTGAGAGCCCAAGGCTGCCACTTATTCCATGGGCGCAAAGCTAGATGGTGCGTGCCATGTGCGGGTTTGGGAAGATGCGGTTTTTCAGCTCAGAATTCCAGATGGACGAAGATTCCTCCAGAGGAAAAGATGTCACGATAGAAAGGCATTGATACTTTTCTAAGGTTAATGGGGCCCCATCCTTTGAAGGTGTCGGGACAGAAAGGGATTGTTCCTTTTCCAGGGTTAATGGGGCCCCATCATTGACACCTGAGTGCCCAACGCTGCCACCTTTTCCCTGGGCGCAAATCTGGACATTGCCTACCACTTTTGGGTCCGGGAATGTGCCGTTTTTCAGCCTAGAACTCCAGACACACGAAGATTCCTAACACGGAAAAGGTGTCAGGACAAAAAGGCATTCTGGGTTTTCTAGGGTTAATGGAGCCCCATAATTGGCACCTGAAAGCCCAAGGCTGCCACCATTTCCCTGGGCACAAAGCTCGACCCTGCCTGCCATGTGTGGGTCAGGGAAACTGCCGTTTCACAGCCCACAATTCCAGACAGTTGAAGATACCTCCCTGGGAAAAGGTACCAGGACAGTAAGCAATTGGACTTTTTCTAGGGTGAATGGGACCCCATCATTGGCACCTGAGAGCCCAAGGCTGCCACCTTTTCCCCAGGAAATAAGCTCGACGGTGCGTATTTGTGTCGATTTTCAGCCCAGAATTCGAGACCAATGAAGATTCCTCCCAGGGAACAGCTGTCAGGATGGAAAGCGATTGTTCCTTTTCTAGGGTTAATGGGGCCCCATCATTGACACACGAGAGCCCAAGGCTGCCTCCTTTACCCTGGGCGCAAAGCTCGACGGTGCATACAACTTGAGGGTCCGGGAAAGTGCTGTTTTTCAGACGAGAATTCCAGACGGACGAAGATTCCTCCCAGGGAAAATGTGCCAGCACGGAAAGTGATTGTGCCTTTTCTAGGGGAAATGGGGCCCCATCATTGACACCTGAGAGCCCAAGGCTGCCACCTTTTCCCTGGGTGCAAATCTCGACGGTGCGTACCTTGTGCGGGTCCGGGAATGTTCCGTAACTCATCCCAGAATTCCAGACCGATGAAGATTCCTCAGAGGGAAAAGCTGCCAAGACACAAAGCCATTGTGTATTTTGTAAAGGTAATGGGGCCCCATCATTGGCAGCTGAGAGCCCAAGGCTGCCACCTATTCCCTGGGTGCAAAGCTCGATGGTGCGTATTTGTGCGGGTCCAGGAAAGTGCCGATTTTCAGCCAGAATTCCAGACGGATGGAGATTCCCCCCAGGGAAAGGCGGTCAGAACAGAAAGGGATTGTGCCTTTTCTAGGGTTATTGGGGCCCCATCATTGTCAGCTGAGAAGCCCAAGGATGCCACCTTTTCCCTGGGCGCAAATCTCAACCGTGCGTGCCAGGTGCGGGTCAGGGAAAGTGCCATTTTTCGGCCCAGAATTCCAGACGACCGATTATTCCTCCCTGGGAAAAAGTGCCAGGACAAAGCAATTGTATCTTTTCTAGGGTTAATGGGGCCCCATCATTGGAACTCGAGAGCCCAAGGGTTCCACCATTGTCCTGGGCGCAAAGCTAGACCGTGCATGCCACGTGCGGGTCAGGGAAAGTGCCGTTTCTCAGTGCAGAATTCCAGACCGATAACGATTCCTTCCTGGGAAAACGAGCCAGGACAGAAGGGGATTGGACCTTTTCTAGGGTTAATGGGGCCCCATCATTGGAACCCGAGAGCCTAAGGCTTCCAATTTTTCCCTGGGCGCAAACTTAACCGTGCGTACCTTCTGCGGGTCAGGGAAAGTTCAGTTTCTCATCCCAGAATTCCAGACCGATGAAGATTTCTCCCAGGGAAAAGGACCCAGGACAGAAAGCCATTGTGCCTTTTCTAGGGTTATTGGGGCCCCATCATTGGCACCTGAGAGCCCAAGACTGCCACTTTTTCCCTGGGCACAAGCTTGACGGTGCGTGCCACATGCGGGTAAGGGAAAGAGCCGTTTCCAGCCCAGAACTCCAGACCGATGAAGATTCCTCCCAGGGAAAAGGTGCCAGGACAGAAAGCGATTGTTCCAGTTCTAGGGGTAATGGGGCTCCATCATTGGCACGTGAGAGCCCAAAGCTGCCACCTTTACCCAGGTCGCAATACTCGACGGTGCATAGTTGTGAGGGGCAGGGATAGTGCCATTTTTTCAGCCCAGAATTCCAGACGAATGAAGATTTATCACTGGGAAAAGATGCCAGGACAGGAAACGATTGTGCCTTTTCTAGGGTTATTTGTGCCCCATCATTGGCACCTGAGAGCCCAAGACTGCCACTTTTTCCCTGGGCGCAAGCTCGAAGGTGCGTGCCACTTGCGGGTCCGGGAAAATGCCGTTTTTCCGCCCAGAATACCATATGGATGAAGATGCCTCCCTGAGAAAAGCTGCAGGGACAGAAAGCGATTGGACCTTTTCTATGGTTAATGGGGTCACATCATTGGCACCTGAGAGCCCAAGGCTGCCACCTTTTCCCTGGGCACAAAGCTAGACGGTGCGTGCCATGTGCGGATCCAAAAAAGTGCCGTTTTCCAGCCCAGAATTCCAGACGGACAAAGATTCCTTCCATGAAAAAGGTGTAAGGACAGAAATGCAGTGTACCTTTTCTAGGGGTAATGGAGCTCCATCATTGGCACCTGAGAGCCCAAGGCTGCCACCTTTTGCCTGGGTGCAAAGCTCGATCGTGTGTTCCACGTCTGGGTCCTGGATAATGCCGTTTTTCAGCTCAGAATTCCAGAAGGACAAAGATTCCTCCCAGGGAAAACGTACCAGGACACAAAGGGATTGTTCCTTTTCTAGAGTTAATGGGACGCCATCATTGGCACATGAGAGCCCAAGGCTGCCACCTTTTCCCTGAGTTCAAAGTTGGACAGTGCGTATCACTTGCGGGTTCAGGAAAGTGCCATTTTTCAGCCCAGAATTCCAGACAGACGAAGATTCCTCCCAGGGAAAAGCTGCCAGGACTGAAAGCCATTGTGTCTTTTCTAGTCTTAATGGGGCCCCATCATTGGCACCTGAGAGCCCAAGGCAGCCTCCTTTACCCTTGGCGTGACGCTCGACGGTGCATGCTACGTGAGGGTCCGGGAATGTGGCATTTTTCAGTCCAGAATTCCAGACCAATGAAGATTCCTCCCAGGGAAAAGTTTCCAGGACACAAAGCCATTGACCATTCTGTAAAGGAAATGGGGTCCCATCATTGGCACCTCAGAGCCCAAGACTGCCACTTTTTCCCTGGGCGCAAGCTTGACGGTGCGTGCCACATGCGGGTAAGGGAAAGAGCCGTTTTCAGCCCAGAATTCCAGACCGATGAAGATTCCTCCCAGGGAAAAGGTGCCAGGACAGAAAGCAATTGTTCTTTTTCTAGGGGTAATGGGACTCCATCATTGGCACGTGAGAGCCCAAAGCTGCCACCTTTACCCAGGTTGCAATACTCGACGGTGCATAGTTGTGCGGGTCAGGGATAGTGCCGTTTTTTCAGCCCAGAATTCCAGACCGATGAAGATTCCTCAGAGGGAAAAGGTGCCAGGACACAAAGGCATTGTGTATTTTGTAATGCTAATTGGGCCCCATCATTGGCACCTGAGAGCCCAAGACTGCCACCTATTCCCTGGTCGCAAAGCTCGATGGTCCAGGAAAGTGCCGATTTTCATCCCAGAATTCCAGACGGATGAAGATTACTCCCATGGAAAAGGTGCCAGGACAGAAAGCGATTTTTAAATTTCTTGGGTTATTTGGGCCCCATCATTGGCACCTGAGAGTCCAAGGCCCCCATTTTTTCCCTGGGCGTAAAGCTGGATGGTGCATGCCACATGCTCTTTTTTAAGCCCAGAATTCCAGACAGACAAAGATTCCTCCCTGGGAAAAGGTGGCAGGACAGAAAGGGATTGTTTCATTTCTTGTGTTAATACGGCCCCTTCGTTGACTCCTGACAGCCCAAGGCTGCCACCTTTTCCCTGGGCTCAACGCTCGACGGAGTGTGCCAGCGGCAGGTAAGGGTAGATGCTGTTTTTCAGCCCAGATTTCCAGAATGACGAAGATTCCTCATATGGAAAACGTTCCGGGACAGAAAGCGATTGTTCCAGTTCTAGGGTAAATGCGGCCCTCTCATTGTCACATGACGGCCAAAGGCTGTCACCTTTTCCCTGGGCTCAAAGGTCAACGGAGTGTGCCAGGTGGGGGTCCGGGAAAGTGCCGTTTCTCAGCCCAGAATTCCAGATGGACGAGGATTACTGCTAGGGAAAAAAGTGCCAGGACAGAAAGTGATTGTTCCTTTTCTAGGGTTTATGGGGCCCCATCATTGGCACTTGAGAGCCTATGCTGCCACCTTTTCCCTCGGTGAGCACCCCAACGGTCCCTGTCACATGCGGGTTTTTAAAGCCAGAAATTCAGAAAAATGAACATTCTTCCCTTGGAAATCGTGCCAGGACAGAAAGCGATTCTTTTTTTTCTAGGGTTAATGCGGACCCATCTTAGGCACCTGAGAACCCAAGGCTGCCACCTTTTCCCTGGGCTCAAAGCTCGACAGTGCGGGCGAGGTGCGGGTCTGGGAAAGTTCCAGTTTTCAGCCCAGAATTGCAGAGGGCCCAAGATTCCTCCCAGAGAAAAAGGTGCCAGGACAGAAAGGGATTGTGCCTTTTCTAAGAGTAATTGGGCCCATCATTGGCACCTGACAGCCCAAGGCTGCTACCTTTTCCCTGGGCTCAAAGCTCAACGGAGCGTGCCAAGTGCGGGTGAGGGAAAATGCCGTGTTTCAGCCCAGAATTCCTTACGGACGAAGATTCCTCCCAGGGAAAAGGTGCCAGGACACAAAGCAATTGTGCGTTTTCTAATGTTAATGCAGTCCCACATTTGGCACCAGGGAGTCCCAGGCTGCCACCTCTTCCATGGGCTCAAAGCTCGACGGAGCGTGTCAGTTGCGGGTCAGGGAAAGTGCCGTTTATCAGCGCAGAATTCCAGGAGGTTTAAGATTCTACCCTGGGATAAAGTTCCAAGACAGAAAGCGATTTTTCCATTTCTGGGTTTAAGGCGCCCAATCATTGGCGCCTGAGAGCCCAAGGCTGCTACCTTTTCCCTGGCCTCAAAGTTCGACGGAGTGTGCCAGGTGCGGTTCTGAGAAAGCGTAATTTTTCAGCCCAGATTTCCAGAAAAACGAAGATTCCTCCCTAGGAAAAGGTGCCAGGAGAGAAAGCGTTTGTTCCTTTTCTAGGGCTAATGGGGCCTAATCATTTGACACCCGACAGCCGAAGGCTGCCACATTTTCCCTGAGCGCATAGCCCGACGGTGGGTGTCACATGCGGTTTTTTCAGCCCAGAATTCCAGATGGACGATGATTCCTCCCTGGGAAAAGGTGCCAGGATACAAAGCGATTGTGCCCGGACCCGCATGTGGCACGCAACGTCGGGCTTTGGGCCCAAAGGTGGCAGCCTTGGGCTCTCAGGTGCTAATGATGGGGCCCCATTAACCCTAGAAAAAGAACAAACGCTTTCTGTCCTGGCACGTTTTCCCAGGGAGGAATCTTGGTTTGTCTGGAAATCTGGGCTGAAAAATTACGCTTTCCCTGACCCGCACCTGGCACGCTCCGTTGTGCTTTGAGACCAGGGAAAAGGTGGCAGCCTTGGGCTCTCAGGTTCCAAAAGTGGGGCCCCATTAACACTAGAAGAGGAACAATCGCTTTCTGTCCTAGCACATTTTCCCTGTGAGAAATCTTCATCCGTCTGGAAATCTGGTCTGAAAAACCCGCAAATGGCACGCACCGTTGGGCTTTGCGTCCAGGAAAAGGTGACAGCCTTGGCCTCTCAGGTGCCAATGAGGGGGCCCCATTAACCCTACACCTGGAGCAATTGCTTTCTGTCCTGGCACCTTTATCCTGGGAGGAATCTTCATCCATCTGGAATTCGGGGATGAAAAACTGCATTTGCCGGACCCGCGCATGGCATGCATCGTCAAGGCTTGAGCCCAGGGAAAAGGTGGCAGCCTTGGGGTCTCAGCTGCCAGTGATGGGGCCCCATTATTCTTAGAAAAGGCACAATGGCTTTCTGCCCTGGCACCTTTTCCCAGGGAGGAATCATCGTCCGTCTGGAATTCTGGGCTGAAAAAACCGCATGTGGCATGCACCGTCGGGCTTTGCGCCCAGGGTAAAGGTGGCAGCCTTCGGCTCTCAGGTGGCAATGATGGGGCCCCATTAACCCTAGAAAAGAAACAATCGCTTTCTGTCCTGGCACCTTTTCCCTGGGAGCAATCTTGGGCCGTCTGGAAATCTGGGTTGAAAAATTACGCTTTCCAGAACCGCACCTGGCACACTCCGTCGAGCTTTGAGGCCAGGGGAAAGGCGGCAGCCTTGGGCTGCCATGTGCCAATGATGTGGCCCTTTAAACCTAGAAATGGAACAATCACTTTCTGTCTTGGCACTTTATCCCAGGGTAGAATCTTAAACCGCCTGGAATTCCGGGTTGATAAACGGCTCTTTCCCTGACCCGCACCTGGCACGCTCCGTCGTGCTTTGAGCCCAGGGAAAAGGTGGCAGCCTTGGGCTCTCAGATGCCAATGATGGGGCCCCATTACCCCTAGAAAAGGCACAATCGCTTTCTGTGCTAGCACATATTCCCTGGGAGGAATCTCGGTCCGTCTGGAATTCTGGGCTGAAAAACGGCACTATCCCAGACCCGCACTTGGCATGCTGCATTGAGCTTTGAGCCCAGGGAAAAGGTGGCAGCCTTGGGCTCTCAGCTGCCAAAAGTGCGACTGCATTAACACTAGAAAAGTAACAATCGCTTTCTGTCCTGGTACATTTTCCCTGGCAGGAATCTTCATCCGTCTGGAATTCTGGGCTAAAAAACCTGCACTTGGCACGTTCCGTCGAGCTTTGTGCCCAGGGAAAAGGTGGCAGCCTTGGGCTTTCAGGTGCCAATGATGGGGCCCCTTAAACCTAGAAATGGAACAATCCCTTTCTGTCCTGGCACCTTTTCCCAGGGAGGAATCATCGTCCCTCTGGAATTCTGGACTTAAAAAACAGCATGTGGTAGGCACCGTTGGGCTTTCCGCCCAGGGAAAAGGTGGCAGCCTTGGGCTGTCAGTTGTCAATGATGGGGCCCCATTAACCCTAGAAAAGGAACAATTGCTTTCTGTCCTGGCACCTTTTCCCTGGGAGGAATCTTCATCCGTCTGGAATTCTGGGCTGAATAAACGGCATGTGGCACGCACCGTCAGGCTTTTAGCCCAGGGAAAAGGTGGCAGCCTTGGGCTCTCAGGTGCCAAAAGCGGGGCCGCATTTACCCTAGAAAAGGAACAATCCCTTTCTGTCCTAGCACCTATTCCCTGGGACGAATCTTGGTCCGTCTGGAATTCTGGGCTGAAAAAAGGCACTTTCCCTGACCCGCAGGTGGCACGCTCCGTCGATCTTTGAGCCCAGGCAAAAGGTGGCAGCCTTGGGCTCTCAGGTGCCAGTGATGGGGCCCCAATATTCTTAGAAAAGGCACAATGGCTTTCTGCCCTGGCACCTTTTTCCTGGGAGGAATCTTCATGCATCTTGAATTCTGGGATGAAAAACGGCATTTGCCCGACCCGCACATGGCATGCACAGTCGAGGTTTGAGCCCAGGGAAAAGGTGGCAGCCTTGCGCTCTCAGCTGCCAAAGAAGGGGCTGCATTAACCCTAGAAAAGGAGCAATCGCTCTCTGTCCCAGCACCTTTTTCCTGGGAGGAATCATCGTTAGTCTGGAATTCTGGGCTGAAAAATCCGATTGTGGCATGCACAGTCGGGCTTTGCGCCCAGGGAAAAGGTGGCAGCCTTCGGCTCTCAGGTGCTAATGATGGGGCCCCATTAACCCTAGAAAAGGAACAAACACTTTCTGTCCTGGCACTTTTTAGTTGGCAGGAATCTTCATCCGTCTGGAAATCTGGGCTGAAAAATTACGCTTTCCCAGAACCGCGACTGGCACACTCCGTCAAGCTTTGAGGCCAGGGAAAAGGTGGCAGCCTTCGGCTCTCAGGTGCCAATGACGGGGCCCCATTAAACCTAGAAATAGAACAATCGTTTTCTGTCCAGGAACTTTATCCCAGGGTAGAATCTAAAAACTTCTGGAATTCTGGGCTGATAAACGGCACGTTCCCTGACCTGCACCTGGTACCCTCCGTCGTGCTTTGAGGCCAGGGAAAAGGTGGCAGCCTTGGGCTCTCAGGTGCCAATGATGGTGCCCCGTTACCCCAAGAAAAGGAACAATCCCTTTCTGTCCTAGCACCTCTTCCCTGGGAGGAATCTTGGTCCATCTGGAATTCTGGGCTGAAAAAAGGCACTTTACCTGACCCGCAGGTGGCACGCACCGTCGATCTTTGAGCCCAGGGAAAAGGTGGCAGTCTTGGGCTCTCAGGTGGCAATGATGGGGCCCCATTAACCCAAGAAATGGAACAATCCCTTTCTTTCCTGGCATTTTTTCCCAGGGAGGAATCATCCTCCGTCTGGAATTCTGGGCTTAAAAAACAGCATGTGGCATGCACCGTCTGGCTTTGCGGCAAGGGAAAAGGTGGCGGCCTTGGACTTTCAGGTGCCAATGATGGGGCCCCATTAACCCAAGAAATGTAAAAATCGCTTTCTGTCCTGGCACCTCTTCCCTGGGAGGAATCTTCATCTGTCTGGAATTCTGGGCTGAAAAAAGGCACTTACCCTGACCCGCACCTGGCACACTCCGCCAAGCTTTGCGCCCAGGAAACAGGTGGCAGCCTTGGGCCCTCAGGTGCCAATGATGGGGCCCCATTACCCCTAGAAAAAGGCACAATCACTTTCTGTGCAAGTACCTATTCCCTGGGAGGAATCTTGGTCCATCTGTAATTCTGGGCTGAAAAGCGGCACTTTCCCTAACCAGCACTTGGCATGCTGCATCGAGCTTTGAGCCCAGGGAAAAGGTGGCAGTCTTGGGCTCTCAGCTGCCAAAATTGGGGCCGCATTAACACTAGAAAAATAACAATCGCGTTCTATCCTGGCACATTTTCCCTGGGAGGAATCTTCATCCGTCTGGAATTCTGGGCTAAAAAGCCCGCAAGTGGCACACACCGTCGGTCATTGCGCCCAGGGAAAAGGTGGCAGCCTTCGGCTCTCATGTGCCAATGATGGGGCCCCATTATTCTTAGAAACGGCACAATCGCTTTCTGTCCTGGCACGTTTTCCCTGGGAGGAATCTTCATCCATCTGGAATTCTAGGATGAAAAACGTCATTTGCCGGACCCGCACCTGGCATGCACTGTCGAGCTTTGAGCCCATGGTAAAGGTGGCAGCCTTGGGCTCTCAGCTGCCAACGGTGGGACCGCATTAACCTTAGAAAAGGAACAATAGCTTTCTGTCCTGGCGAGTTTCTCCCAGGGTGAAATCATCGTCCGTCTGGAATTCTGGGCTGAATAAACGGCATGTGGCACGCACTGTCAGGCTTTGAGCCCAGGGAAAAGGTGGCAGCCTTGGGCTCTCAGCTGCCAAAGATGGGGCTGCATTAATGCTAGAAAAGGAACAATCGCTTTCTGTCCTGGCACATTTTCCCTGCGAGGAATCTTCATCTGTCTGGAAATCTGGTCTGAAAAACCCGCAAATGGCACGCACCGTCGGGCTTTGCGTCCAGGAAAAAGTGACAGCCTTGGGGTCTCAGGTGGCAATGAGGGGCCCCCATTAACCCTAGACCTGAAACACTCGCTTTCTGTCCTGGCACCTTTTTCCCGGGAGGAATCTTCATCCATCTGGAATTCAGGGATGAAAAACTGCATTTGCCGGACCCGCGCATGGCATTCACCGTCGAGGCTTGAGCCCAGGAAAAAGGTGGCAGCCTTGGGCTCTCAGGTGCCAATGATGGGGCAATGATTAACCCTAGAAAAGGAACAATCGCTTTCTCTCCTGGCACCTTTTCCCTGGGAGGAGTCATCGTTAGTCTGGAATTCTGGGCTGAACAAACCGCACTTGGCACGCTCCGTCGAGCTTTGAGCCCAGGGAAAAGGTGGCAGCCTTGGGTTGTCAGCTGCCAATGATGGGACCCCATTAACCCTAGAAAAGAAACAATCGCTTTCTGTCCTGGCACCTTTTCCCTGGAAGCAATCCCCGGCCATCTGGAAATCTGTGTTGAAAAATTACGCTTTCCAGAACCGCACCTGGCACACTCCGTCGAGCTTTGAGGCCAGGGGAAAGGCGGCAGCCTTGGGCTGCCATGTGCCAATGATGTGGCCCTTTAAACCTAGAAATGGAACAATCACTTTCTGTCTTGGCACTTTATCCCAGGGTAGAATCTTAAACCGCCTGGAATTCCGGGTTGATAAACGGCTCTTTCCCTGACCCGCACCTGGCACGCTCCGTCGTGCTTTGAGCCCAGGGAAAAGGTGGCAGCCTTGGGCTCTCAGATGCCAATGATGGGGCCCCATTACCCCTAGAAAAGGCACAATCGCTTTCTGTGCTAGCACATATTCCCTGGGAGGAATCTCGGTCCGTCTGGAATTCTGGGCTGAAAAACGGCACTATCCCGGACCCGCACTTGGAAAGCTCCGTCGACCTTTGAGCCCAGGGAAAAGGTGGCAGCCTTAGGCTCTCAGGTGCCAAAAGTGCGACCGCATTAACACTAGAAAAGTAACAATCGCTTTCTGTCCTGGCACATTTTCCCTGGCAGGAATCTTCATCCGTCTGGAATGCTGGGCTGAAAAAACCTGCACTTGGCATGCACCGTCGAGCTTTGCGCCCAGGGAAAAGGTGGCAGCCTTTGGCTCTCAGGTGCCAATGATGGGGTCCCATTAACCCAGAAAAGGAACAATCCCTTTCTGTCCTGGCACTTTTTAGTTGGCAGGAATCTTCATCCGTCTGGAAATCTGGGCTGAAAAATCACGCTTTCCCGGAACCGCACCTGGCACACTCCGTCGAGCTTTGAGGCCAGGGAAAAGGTGGCAGCCTTGGGCTCTCAGGTGCCAATGATGGTGCCCCGTTACCCCAAGAAAAGGAACAATCCCTTTCTGTCCTGGTACCTTTTCCCAGGGAGGAATCATCGTCCCTCTGGAATTCTGGGCTTTAAAAACTGCATGTGGTAGGCACCGTCAGGCTTTCCGCCCAGGGAAAAGGTGGCAGCCTTGGACTCTCAGGTTCCAGTGATGGGGCCCCATTAACCCAGGAAATGTAAAAATCACTTTCTGTCTTGGCACCTTTTCCCAGGGTGGAATCTTTGTCTGTCCGGAAATCTGGGCTGAAAAACTACACTTTCCCTGGCACGAATGTGGCACGCTCCATCGAGGTTTGAGCCCAGGGAAAAGGTGGCAGTCTTGGGCTCTCAGGTGTCAATGATGGGTCCGCATTAACCCTAGAAATTGAACAATCGCTTTCTCCCCTGGCGCTTTATCCCAGGGTACAATCTTAAACCGACTGGTATTCCGGGCTGATAAACGGCACTTTCCCTAAACCGCACGTGGCACACTCCGTCGTGCTTTGAGCCCAGAGAAAAGGTGGCACCCTTGGGCTCTCAGGTGTCAAAAGTGGGCTCACATTAACACTAGAAAAAGAACAATCGCATTCTGTCCAGGCACGTTTTCCCTGGCAGGAATCTTCATCCGTCTGGAATTCTGGGTTGAATAACCCGCAAGTGGCACGCGCCGTCAGACTTTGAGCCCAGGGAAAAGGTGGCAGCCTTGGGCTCTCAGGTGCCAGTGATGGGGCCCAATTACCCCTAGGAAAGGCACAATCACTTTCTGTCTTGGCACATTTTCCCTGGGAGGAATCTTCGTCTGTCTGGAATTCTGGGCTGAAAAATGGCACTTTCCCGAACCCGCACTTGGTACGCTCCATCGAGCTTTGAGCCCAGGCAAAAGGTGGCAGCCTTGGACTCTCAGGTGCCAATGATGGGGCACCACTACTCTTAGAAAAGGAACAATCGCTGTCTGTCCCAGCACCTTATCCCTGGGAGGAATCTTGGGCCGTCTGGAATTCTGGGCTGAAAAATGGCATTTTCCCGGAGACGCACGTGCCACGTTCCGTCGAGGTTTGAGCCCAGGGGAAAGGTAGCCACCTTGGGCTCTCAGGTGCCAATGATGGGGCCCCATTGACGTAGAAAAGGAACAAACACTTTTTGTCCTGGCACATTTTCCCTGGGAGGAATCTTGGGCCATCTGGAATTCTGGGCTGAAAATCGGCATTTTCCCAGACCCCCACCTCGCCTGCACTGTCGAGCTTTGAGGCCAGGGAAAAGGTGGCAGCTTTGGGCTCTCAGGTGTCAATGATGGAGCCCCATTAACCCTAGAAAAGGAACAATCGCTTTCTGTCCTGACACCTTTTCCCTGGGAGGAATTTTCATCCATCTAGAATTCTGGGATGAAAAACCCGCATGTAACATGGACCTTTGGGGTGTGCGCCCAGAGAAAGGGTGGCAGCCTTGGGCTCTCAGGTGTCAATGATGGGGCTGCATTAACCCTAGAAAGGGAACAATCGATTTCTGTCCTGGGAGCCTTTTCCCTGGGAGGAATCATCGTTAGTCTGGAATTCTGGGCTGAAAAAACCGCATATGGCATGCACCGCTGGGCTTTGCGCCCAGGCAAAAGGTGGCAGCCTTGGGCTCTCATGTGCCAAGGATGGGGCCCCATTATCCCTAGAAAAGGCAAAATGGCTTTCTGTCCTGGCACTTTTCCCTGGGAGGAATCTTCATTGGTCTGGAATTCTGGAATGAGAAACAGCAATTTCTGGGACCCTCACGTAGCACGCACGGTCGAGCTTTGCACCCAGGGTATAGGAGGCAACCTTGGGCTCTCAGGTGCCAATGATGGGGCCCGATTAACCCTAGAAATGGAACAATCGCTTTCTGTCCTGGGAGCCTCTTCCCTGTGAGGAGTCTTCATCCGTCTGGAATTCAGGGCTGAAAAACGGCACTTTCCCGGACAAGAAAGTGGTACGCGCCGTTGATGTTTGCGCCCACGGAAAAGGTGGCAGCCTTGGGTATTCAGGTGCCAATGATGGGGCACCATTGACCCGAGAAAAGGACAATTCGATTTCTGACCTGGCACCTTTTCCCTGAGAGGTATCTTCGTCCGTCTGGAATTCTGGGCTGAAAAATGGCACTTCCCCGGACCCGCAAGTGGCACGCGCCGTCGACATTTGCGCCCAGGGAAAAGGTGGCAGCCTTGGGCTCTCAGGTGCCAATGATGGGGCCCCGTTAACACTACAAAAATAACACTTGCTTTCTGTCCTGACACCTTTTCCCAGAGAGGAATTGACTTCCGTCTGGAATTCTGGGCTGAAAAACAGCCCTTTCCCGGACCCGCACAGGGTATGCATCGTCAAGCTTTGCACCCAGGGAAAAGGTGGCAGCCTTGGGCTCTCAGATGCCAATGATGTGGCCCAATTAGCATTACAAAATACACAATGGCTTGGTCTCCTGGTACCTTTTCCCTCTGAGGAATCTTCATAGGTCTGGAATTCTGGGCGGAAAAACGGCACTTTCCCGGACCCGCACGTGGAACGCTCCGTCAAGCTTTGCGCCCAGGGAAAAGGTGGCAGCCTTGGGCTCTCAGGTGTCAATTTTGGGGCCCCATTAACCCTAGAAAAGGCACAATGGCTTTCTGTCCTGGCACCTATTCCCTGGGAGAAATCTTCATCGGCCTCGAATTCTGGGATGAGAAACAGCACATTCCTGGACCCGCAAGTGGCACGCACCGTCGAGCTTTGCGCTCAGGGAAAAGGTTGCAGCCTTCGGCTCTCAGGTGCCAATGATGGGTCCCCATTACTCCTAGTAAAGGAGAAATCGATTCCTGTCCTGGCACCTTTTCCCAGGGAGGAATCTTCATCGGTCTGGAATTCTGGAATGAGAAAGGGCAATTTCCCGGACCCTCACGTAGCACGCATGGTCGAGCTTTGCGCCCAGGGTATAGGAGGCAACCTTGGGCTCTCAGGTGCCAATGATGGGGCCCGATTAACCCTAGAAATGGAACAATCGCTTTCTGTCCTGGGAGCCTCTTCCCTGTGAGGAGTCTTCATCCGTCTGGAATTCAGGGCTGAAAAACGGCACTTTCCCGGACAAGAAAGTGGTACGCGCCGTTGATGTTTGCGCCCACGGAAAAGGTGGCAGCCTTGGGTATTCAGGTGCCAATGATGGGGCACCATTGACCCTAGAAAAGGACAATTCGATTTCTGACCTGGCACCTTTTCCCTGAGAGGTATCTTCGTCCGTCTGGAATTCTGGGCTGAAAAATGGCACTTCCCCGGACCCGCAAGTGGCAGGCGCCGTCGACATTTGCGCCCAGGGAAAAGGTGGCAGCCTTGGGCTCTCAGGTGCCAATGATGGGGCCCCGTTAACACTACAAAAATAACACTTGCTTTCTGTCCTGACACCTTTTCCCAGAGAGGAATTGACTTCCGTCTGGAATTCAGGACTGAAAAATGGAACTTTCCCGGACCCGCACAGGGTACGCACTGTCGAGCTTTGCACCCAGGGAAAAGGTGACAGCCTTGGGTATTCAGGTGCCAATGATGGGGCGCCATTACCATTACAAAATACACAATGGCTTTGTCTCCTGGCACCTTTTCCCTCTGAGGAATCTTCATCGGTCTGGAATTCTGGGCTGAAAAATGGAACTTTCCCGGACCTGCATGTGGAACGCTCCGTCGAGCTTTGCGCCCAGGCAAAAGGTGGCAGCCTTGGGCTCTCAGGTGTCAATTTTGGGGCTCCATTAACCCTAGAAAAGGCACAATCGCTTTCTGTCCTGGCACCGTTTCCCTGGGAGGAATTTTCGTCCGTCTGGAATTCTGGGCTGAAAAACGGCACTTCCACGGACCCACAAGTGGAACGCACCGTCGAGCTTTGCGCCTAGGAAAAATGTAGCAGACTTGAGCTCTCAGGTGCCAAAGATGGGGCCCCATTATCCCTAGAAAAGGCGCAATGGCTTTCTGTCCTGACACCTTTTCCCAGGGAGGAATTGACTTCCGTCTGGAATTCTGGGCTGAAAACGGCACATTCCCTTACTCGCATGTGGCACGCACCGTCGAGCTTTGCGCCCAGGGAAACGGTGGCAGCCCTGGGCTCTCAGCTGCCAATTTTGGGGCCCCATTAACTCTAGAAAAGGCACAATCGCTTTCTGTCCTGGCACCTTTTCCCAGGGAAAAATCTTCGCTGGCCTGGAATTCTGGGATGAGAAACGGCACATTCCCGGAATTGCAAGTGGCACGCGCCGTCGACATTTGCGCCCAGGGAAAAGGTGGCAGCCTTGGGCTCTCAGGTGCCAAAGATGGGGCCCCATTATCCCTAGAAAAGGCACAAAGGCTTTCTGTCCTGACACCTTTTCCCAGAGAGGAATTGACTTCCGTCTGGAATTCTGGGCTGAAAAACGGCCCTTTCCCAGACCCGCACAGGGTATGCACCGTCGAGCTTTGCGCACAGGGAAAAGGGGGCAGCCTTGGGCTCTCAGCTGCCAATGATGGTTCCCCATTACCCCTACAAAAGGCACAATGGCTTTCTGTCCTGGCACCTTTTCCCAGGGAGGAATCTTCATCGGTTTGGAATTCTGGTCTGAGAATCGGCACTTTCCTGGACCCGCAAGTGGAACGCACCATCGAGCTTTGCGTCCAGGGAAAAGGTGGCAGTCTCGGACTCTCAGGTGCCAATGATGGGGCCCCATTACCTTTACAAAAAACACAATGGCTTTCTGTCCTGGCACCTTTTCCCTGGGAGGAGTCTTCATTGGTCTGGAATTCTGGGCTCTAAAATGGCACTTTCTGGGACCAGCACGTGGCACGCACTGTCTAGCTTTGCGCCCAGGGAAAAGGAGGCAACCTCTGGCTCTCAGATGCCAATGACGGGCCCCCATTAACACTAGAAATGGAACAATCGCTTTCTGTCCTGGGAGCCTTTTCACTGGGAGGAGTCGTCAGCCGTCTGGAATTCTGGGCTGAACAAAGCACTTTCTCTGACCTGCACGTGGCAGGCAGCATCCAAATTTGCACCCAGGGAAAAGGTGGCAGCCTTGGGCTCTCAGGTGCCAATGAGGGGTCCCCGTTAACACTAGATAAATATCAATCGCTTTCTGTCCTGGCACCTTTTCCCAGGGAGGAATTTTCGTCCGTCTGGAATTCTGGGCTGAAAAATGGCATTCCCCGGACCCGCAAGTGGAACGCACTGTCGAGCTTTGCACCCAGTCAAAAGGTGGCAGCCTTGGGCTCTCAGGTGGCAATGATGGTGCCCCATTACCCCTAGAAAAAGAACAATGGCTTTCTGTTCTGGCACCTTTTCCCTGGGAGCAATCTTCATTGGTCTGGAATTCTGGGCTGAAAACGGCTCTTTCCCTTACCCGCATGTGGCACGCACCGTCGAGCTTTGTGCCCAGGCAAAAGGTGGCAGCCCTGGGCTCTCAGGTGCCAATGATGGGGCCCCATTAACCCTAGAGAAGGCACAATCGCTTTCTGTCCTGCCACCTTTTCCTAGGGAGAAATCTTCGCTGGCCTGGAATTCTGGGATGAGAAACGGCACATTCCCGGACTTGCAAGTGGCACGCACCCTCAAGCTTTGCGCCAAGGGAAAAGGTGGTAGCCCTGGGCTCTCAGGTGCCAAAGATGGGGCCCCATTATCCCTAAAAAAGGCACAATGGATTTCTGTCCTGACACATTTTCCCAGGGAGGATTTGACTTCCGTCTGGAATTCTGGGCTGAAAAACGGCCCTTTCCCGGACCCGCGCAGGGTATGCATTGTCAAGCTTTGCACCCAGGGAAAAGGTGGCAGCCTTGGGCTCTCAGGTGCCAATGATGGTGCCCCATTACCCCTAGAAAAAGAACAATCGCTTTCTGTCCTGGGAGCCTCTTCCCTGTGAGGGGTCTTCATCAGTCTGGTATTCAGGGCTGAAAAACAGCATATTCCCGGACAAGAAAGTGGTACGTGCCGTTGATGTTTGTGCCCACGGAAACATATTTCAGGGCACATATTTCTTATGGTTTTCAAAAGTAAATCATATGCATCTAAAACTCCAGGGCTGGAGCTTGCTTTCACGGTGAAAAGCACTGTTGTTCCTTAGGGAAAGCTCAACGATCAAAATGCAACTTTGCTTTGCTAACAAGTGAAACAGTCGATTCCTGTCACACAGAAGGCATCAGGACACATATTTCTTATGGCTTTAGACAGATTCTCATATGCATCTGAGAATCCAGGACTGGATCTTTCTATCTCGGTGAAAAACAACTTTTTCCTTAGGGGAAGCTCATCTCGCAAAGTGCAACTTTTCGTTGCTAACAAGACAAACAGCTGATCCTTGCAAGACAGAAAGCATAAGGACACACTTTTCTTATGGCTTCGGTAAGAGAATAATATGCATCTGAGAATCCAGGACTGGATCTTTCTCTCTCAGTGAAAAACAACTTTGTTCCTTAGGGGAAGCTTATCTCGCAAAGTGCAACTTTTCGTTGCTAACAAGAGAAACGGCTGATTCTTTCAAGACAGAAAGCAAAAGGACACACATTTCTTATGTCTTTTATAAGTGAATCATAAGGATTCGAGAATGCAGGTCTGGAGCTTTCTTTCTTTGTGAAAACACAGTTGTTACTTACGGGAAGCTCCTATCGCAAATTGCACCTTTGCTCTTCTAATACGTGAAACTCTTGATTTCTGACAGACAGGAGCCATCAGGGCACATATTACTTATGGTTTTGGAAAGTAAATCATATACAACTAGAACTCCAAGGCTGGAGCTTGCTTTCAAGGTGAAAAGCACTGTTGTTCCTTAGGGGAAGCTCAACGAGCAAAGTGCAACTTTGCTTTGCTAACAAGTGAAACGGTCGATTCCTGTCAGACAGAAGGCATCAGGACACAGTATTCTTATGGCTCTGGCTAGTGAATCACATGCATCAGAGAATCCAGGACTGGAGCTCTCTTTCTGGATGCAAAGCACTGTTGTTCCTTAAGGGAATCTCAACGAGCAAAGTGCAACTTTGCTTTGCTAACAAGAGAAACGGTCGATTCCTGTCAGACAGAAGGCATCAGGACACACATTTCTTATGGCTTCGGTAAGTGAATAATGTGCATCTGAGAATCCAGGACTGGATTTTTCTTTCTCGGTGAAAAACAACTTTGTTCCTTAGGGGAAGCTCATCTCGCAAAGTGCAACTTTTCGTTGCTAACAAGAGAAACAGCTGATTCTTGCAAGACAGCAAGCATAAGGACACACATTTCTTATGGCTTTGGTAAGTGAATAATATGCATCTGAGAATCGAGGCCTGGATCTTTCTTTCTCGGTGAAAAACAACTTTGTTCCTTAGGGGAAGCTCAACTCGCAAAGTGCAACTTTTCGTTGCTAACAAGAGAAACAGCTGATTCTTTCAAGACAGAAAGCAAAAGGACACACATTTCTTATGGCTTTGAGAAGTGAATCATATGCATTCGAGAATGCGGTCTGGAGCTTTCTTTCTTGGTGAAAACACAGTTGTTACCTACGGGAAGCTCCTATCGCAAACTGCACCTTTGCTCTTCTAACACGTGAAACTCTTGATTTCTGACAGACAGGAGACATCAGGGCACATATTTCTTATGGTTTTGGAAAGTAAATCATATACATCTAAAACTCCAAGGCTGGAGCTTGCTTTCGCTGTGCAAAGCACTGTTGTTCCTTAGGGGAAGCTCAACGAGCAAAGTGCAACTATGCTTTGCTAACAAGTGAAACGGTCGATTCCTGTCAGACAGAAGGCATCAGGACACAGTATTCTTATGGCTCTGGCTAGTGAATCACATGCATCTGAGAATCCAGGACTGGAGCTCTCATTCTGGATGCAAAGCACAGTTGTTCCTTAGGGGAAATTCAACGAGCAAAGTGCAACTTTGCTTTGCTAAGAAGTGGAACGGTCGATTCCCGTCAGAAAGAATGTATCAGGACACATATTTCTTATGGCTTTAGAAAGATTCTCATATGCATATGATAATCCAGGACTGGATCCTTCTTTCTCGGTGAAAAACAATCTTGTTCCTTAGGGGAAGCTCATATCGCAAAGTGCAACTTTTAGTTGCTAACAAGACAAACAGCTGATTCTTGCAAGACAGAAGGCATCAGGACACACATTTTTATGGCTTCGGTAGGTGAATAATATGCATCTGAGAATGCAGGACTGGATCTTTCTGTCTCGGTGAAAAACAACTTTGTTCCTTAGGGGAAGCTCGACTCGCAAAGTGCAACTTTTGGTTCCTAACAAGAGAAAGAGCTGATTCTTGCAAGACAGCAAGCATAAGGACACACATTTCTTATGGCTTTTGAAAGTTAATAATATGCATGTGAGAATCGAGGCCTGGATCTTTCTTTCTCTGTGAAAAACAACTTTGTTCCTTAGGGGAAGCTCATCTCGCAAAGTGCAACGTTTTGTTGCTAACAAGAGAAACAGCTGATTCTTGCAAGACAGAAAGCATAAGGACACACATTTCTTATGGCTTTGGTAAGTGAATAATATGCATCTGAGAATCCAGGACTAGTTCTTTCTTTCTCGGTGAAAAACAACTTTGTTCCTTAGGGGAAGTTCGACTCGCAAAGTGCAACTTTTCGTTGCTAACAAGAGAAACAGCCGATTCTTTCAAGACAGAAAGCAAAAGGACACACATTTCTTGTGGCTTTGATAAGTGAATCACATGCATTCGAGAATGCAGGTCTGGAGCTTTCTTTCTTGGTGAAAACACAGTTGTTACGTACGGGAAGCTCGTATCGCAAAGTGCACCTTTGCTCTTCTAAAACGTGAAACTCTTGATTTCTGACAGACAGGAGACATCAGGGCACATATTTCTTATGGTTTTGGAAAGTAAATCATATACATCTAGAACTCCAAGGCTGGAGCTTACTTTCGCTGTGCAAAGCACTGTTGTTCTTTAGGGGAAGCTCAACGAGCAAAGTGCAACTTTGCTTTGCTAACAACTGAAACGGTCGATTCCCGTCAGACAAAAGGCATCAGGACACACATTTCTTATGGCTTCGGTAAGTGATTAATATGCATCTGAGAATCCAGGACTGGATCTTTCTTTCTCGGTAAAAAAAACACTTGTTCCTTAGGGGAAGCTCATCTCGCAAAGTGCAACTTTTCATTGCTAACAAGAGAAACAGCTGATTCTTGCAAGACAGAAAGCATAAGGACACACATTTCTTATGGCTTTGGTAAGTGAATAATATGCATCTGAGAATCGAGGCCTGGATCTTTCTTTCTCAGTGAAAACAACTTTGTTCCTTAGGGGAAGTTCAGCTCGCAAAGTGCAACTTTTCGTTGCTAACAAGAGAAACAGCTGATTCTTTCAAGACAGAAGGCATAAGGACACACATTTCTTATGGCTTTGGTAAGTGAATAATATGCATCTGAGAATCCAGGCCTGGATCTTTCTTTCTCGGTGAAAAACAACTTTGTTCCTTAGGGGAAGCTCATCTCGCAAAGTGCAACTTTTCGTTGCTAACAAGAGAAACAGCTGATTCTTTCAAGACTGAAGGCATAAGGACACACATTTCTTATGACTTTGGTAAGTGAATAATATGCATCTGAGAATCGAGGCCTGGATCTTTCTTTCTCGGTGAAAAACAACTTTGTTCCTTAGGGGAAGCTCATCTCGCAAAGTGCAACTTTTCGTTGCTAACAAGAGAAACAGCTGATTCTTTCAAGACTGAAGGCATAAGGACACACATTTCTTATGACTTTGATAAGTGAATCATATGCATTCGAGAATGCGGTCTGGAGCTTTCTTTCTTGGTGAAAACACAGTTGTTACGTACGCCAAGCTCCTATCGCAAAGTGCAGCTTTGCTCTTCTAACACGTGAAACTCTTGATTTCTGACAGACAGGAGACATCAGGGCACATATTTCTTATGGTTTTGGAAAGTAAATCATATACATCTAGAACTCCAAGGCTGGAGCTTGCTTTCGCTGTGCAAAGCACTGTTGTTCCTTAAGGGAAGCTCAACGAGCAAAGTGCAACTTTGCTTTGCTAACAAGTGAAACAGTCGATTCCTGTCAGACAGAAGGCATCAGGACACAGTATTCTTATGGCTCTGGCTAGTGAATCACATGCATCAGGGAATCCAGGACTGGAGCCCTCTTTCTGGATGCAAAGCACAGTTGTTCCTTAGGGGAAGTTCAGCTCGCAAAGAATAGCATTTTTCGGCTAACAAGTGAAATAGTCGATTCCTGGCAGAAAGAATGTATCAGGACACATATTTCTTATGGCTTTAGAAAGATTTTCATATGCATCTGATAATCCAGGACTGGATCTTTCTTTCTCGGTGAAAAACAATGTTGTTCCTTAGGGGAAGCTCGACTCGCAAAGTGCAACTTTTCGTTGCTAACAAGAGAAACAGCCGATTCTTTCAAGACAGAAAGCAAAAGGACACACATTTCTTGTGGCTTTGATAAGTGAATAATATGCATGTGAGAATCCAGGACTGGATCTTTCTCTCTCGGTGAAAAACAACTTTGTTCCTTAGGGGAAGCTCATCTCGCAAAGTGTAACTTTTCGTTGCTAACAAGAGAAACAGATGATTCTAGCAAGACAGCAAGCATAAGGACACACATTTCTTATGGCTTTGGTAAGTGAATAATATGCATCTGAGAATCGAGGCCTGGATCTTTCTTTCTCGGTGAAAAACAACTTTGTTCCGTAGGGGAGGCTCAACTCGCAAAGTGCAACTTTTCGTTGCTAACAAGAGAAACGACTGATTCTTTCAAGAGAGAAAGCAAAAGGACACACATTTCTTATGTCTTTTATAAGTGAATCATAAGGATTCGAGAATGCAGGTCTGGAGCTTTCTTTCTTGGTGAAAACACAGTTGTTACTTACGGGAAGCTCGTATCGCAAAGTGCACCTTTGCTCTTCTAATACGTGAAACTCTTGATTTCTGACAGACAGGAGACATCAGGGCACATATTTCTTATGGTTTTGGAAAGTAAATCATATGCATCTAAAACTCCAGGGCTGGAGCTTGCTTTCAAGGTGAAAAGCACTGTTGTTCCTTAGGGGAAGCTCAACGAGCAAAGTGCAACTATGCTTTGCTAACAAGAGAAAAAGCTGATTCTTGCAAGACAGAAGGCATAAGGACACACATTTCTTATGACTTTGGTAAGTGAATAATATGCATCTGAGAATCGAGGCCTGGATCTTTCTTTCTCGGTGAAAAACAACTTTGTTCCTTAGGGGAAGCTCCACACGCAAAGTGCAACTTTTCGTTGCTAACAAGAGAAACAGCTATTCTTTCAAGACAGAAAGCAAAAGGACACACATTTCTTATGGCTTTGAGAAGTGAATCATATGCATTCGAGAATGCAGGTCTGGAGCTTTCTTTCTTGGTGAAAACACAGTTGTTACATACGGGAAGCTCCTATCGCAATGTGCACCTTTGCTCTTCTAACACGTGAAACTCTTCATTTCTGACAGACAGGAGGCATCAGGGCACATATTTCTTATGGTTTTGTAAAGTAAATCATATACATCTAAAACTCCAAGGCTGGAGCTTGCTTTCCAGGTGAAAAGCACTGTTGTTCCTTAGGGGAAGCTCAACGAGCAAAGTGTAACTTTGCTTTGCAAACAAGCGAAACGGTCGATTCCTGTCAGACAGAAGGCATCAGGACACAGTATTCTCATGGCTCTGGCTAGTGAATCACATGCATCAGAGAATCCAGGACTGGAGCTCTCTTTCTGGATGCAAAGCACTGTTGTTCCTTAAGGGAATCTCAACGAGCAAAGTGCAACATTTCTTTGCTAACAAGAGAAACAGTCGATTCCTGTCAGAGAGAAGGCATCAGGACACACATTTCTTATGTCTTTTATAAGTGAATCATAAGGATTCGAGAATGCAGGTCTGGAGCTTTCTTTCTTTGTGAAAACACAGTTGTTACTTACGGGAAGCTCGTATCGCAAAGTGCACCTTTGCTCTTCTAATACGTGAAACTCTTGATTTCTGACAGACAGGAGACATCAGGGCACATATTTCTTATGGTTTTGGAAAGTAAATCATATGCATCTAAAACTCCAGGGCTGGAGCTTGCTTTCAAGGTGAAAAGCACTGTTGTTCCTTAGGGGAAGCTCAACGAGCAAAGTGCAACTATGCTTTGCTAACAAGTGAAACGGTCGATTCCTGTCAGACAGAAGGCATCAGGACACAGTATTCTTATGGCTCTGGCTAGTGAATCACATGCATCAGAGAATCCAGGACTGGAGCTCTCTTTCTGGATGCAAAGCACTGGTGTTCCTTAAGGGAATCTCAACGAGCAAAGTGCAACTTTGCTTTGCTAACAAGAGAAACAGTCAATTCCTGTCAGACAGAAGGCATCAGGACACATATTTCTTATGGCTTCGGTAAGTGCATAATATGCATCTGAGAATCCAGGACTGGATCTTTCTCTCTCGGTGAAAAACAACTTTGTTCCTTAGGGGAAGCTTATCTCGCAAAGTGCAACTTTTCGTTGCTAACAAGAGAAACAGCTGGTTCTTTCAAGACAGAAAGCAAAAGAACACACATTTCTTATGGCTTTTATAAGTGAATCATATGCCTTCGAGAATGCAGGTCTGGAGCTTTCTTTCTTTGTGAAAACACAGGTGTTACTTACGGGAAGCTCCTAATGCAAAGTGCACCTTTGCTCTTCTAACACGTGAAACTCTTCATTTCTGACAGACAGGCGACATCAGGGCACATATTACTTATGGTTTTGGAAAGTAGTTCATATACATCTAAAACTCCAAGGCTGGAGCTTGCTTTCAAGGTGAAAAGCACTGTTCTTCCTTAGGGGAAGCTCAACGAGCAAAGTGCAATTTTCGTTGCTAACAAGAGAAACAGCCGATGCTTTCAAGACAGAAAGCAAAAGGACACACATTTCTTGTGGCTTTGATAAGTGAATCATATGCATTCGAGAATGCAGGTCTGGAGCTTTCTTTCTTGGCGAAAACACAGTTGTTACGTACCGGAAGCTCCTATCGCAAAGTGCACCTTTGCTCTTCTAACACGTGAAACTCTTCATTTCTGACAGACAGGAGACATCCGGGCACATATTTCTTATGGTTTTGGAAAGAAAATCATATACATCTAGAACTCCAAGGCTGGAGCTTGCTTTCACTGTGCAAAGCACTGTTGTTCTTTAGGGGAAGCTCAACGAGCAAAGTGCAACTTTGCTTTGCTAAGAAGTGAAACGGTCGATTCCTGTCAGACAGAAGGCATCAGGACACACTATTCTTATGGCTCTGGCTAGTGAATCACATGCATCAGAGAATCCAGGACTGGAGCTCTCTTTCTGGATGCAAAGCACTGTTGTTCCTTAAGGGAATCTCAACGAGCAAAGTGCAACTTTGCTTTGCTAACAAGAGAAACGGTCGATTCCTGTCAGACAGAAGGCATCAGGACACACATTTCTTATGGCTTCGGTAAGTGAATAATATGCATCTGAGAATCCAGGACTGGATTTTTCTTTCTCGGTGAAAAACAACTTTGTTCCTTAGGGGAAGTTCAGCTAGCAAAGTGCAACTTTTCGTTGCTAACAAGACAAACAGCTGATTCTTGCAAGACAGAAAGCATAAGGACACACATTTCTTATGGCTTTGGTAAGTGAATAATATGCATCTGAGAATCGAGGCCTGGATCTTTCTTTCTCAGTGAAAAACAACTTTGTTCCTTAGGGGAAGTTCAGCTCGCAAAGTGCAACTTTTCGTTGCTAACAAGAGAAACAGCTGATTCTTTCAAGACAGAAGGCATAAGGACACACATTTCTTATGGCTTTGGTAAGTGAATAATATGCATCTGAGAATCCAGGCCTGGATCTTTCTTTCTCGGTGAAAAACAACTTTGTTCCTTAGGGGAAGCTCATCTCGCAAAGTGCAACTTTTCGTTGCTAACAAGAGAAACAGCTGATTCTTTCAAGACTGAAGGCATAAGGACACACATTTCTTATGACTTTGATAAGTGAATCATATGCATTCGAGAATGCGGTCTGGAGCTTTCTTTCTTGGTGAAAACACAATTGTTACGTACGCCAAGCTCCTATCGCAAAGTGCACCTTTGCTCTTCTAACACGTGAAACTCTTGATTTCTGACAGACAGGAGACATCAGGGCACATATTTCTTATGGTTTTGGAAAGTAAATCATATACATCTAGAACTCCAAGGCTGGAGCTTGCTTTCGCTGTGCAAAGCACTGTTGTTCCTTAAGGGAAGCTCAACGAGCAAAGTGCAACTTTGCTTTGCTAACAAGTGAAACAGTCGATTCCTGTCAGACAGAAGGCATCAGGACACAGTATTCTTATGGCTCTGGCTAGTGAATCACATGCATCAGGGAATCCAGGACTGGAGCCCTCTTTCTGGATGCAAAGCACAGTTGTTCCTTAGGGGAAGTTCAGCTCGCAAAGAATAGCATTTTTCGGCTAACAAGTGAAATAGTCGATTCCTGGCAGAAAGAATGTATCAGGACACATATTTCTTATGGCTTTAGAAAGATTTTCATATGCATCTGATAATCCAGGACTGGATCTTTCTTTCTCGGTGAAAAACAATGTTGTTCCTTAGGGGAAGCTCGACTCGCAAAGTGCAACTTTTCGTTGCTAACAAGAGAAACAGCCGATTCTTTCAAGACAGAAAGCAAAAGGACACACATTTCTTGTGGCTTTGATAAGTGAATAATATGCATGTGAGAATCCAGGACTGGATCTTTCTCTCTCGGTGAAAAACAACTTTGTTCCTTAGGGGAAGCTCATCTCGCAAAGTGCAACTTTTCGTTGCTAACAAGAGAAACAGATGATTCTAGCAAGACAGCAAGGATAAGGACACACATTTCTTATGGCTTTGGTAAGTGAATAATATGCATCTGAGAATCGAGGCCTGGATCTTTCTTTCTCGGTGAAAAACAACTTTGTTCCTTAGGGGAGGCTCAACTCGCAAAGTGCAACTTTTCGTTGCTAACAAGAGAAACGGCTGATTCTTTCAAGAGAGAAAGCAAAAGGACACACATTTCTTATGTCTTTTATAAGTGAATCATAAGGATTCGAGAATGCAGGTCTGGAGCTTTCTTTCTTGGTGAAAACACAGTTGTTACTTACGGGAAGCTCGTATCGCAAAGTGCACCTTTGCTCTTCTAATACGTGAAACTCTTGATTTCTGACAGACAGGAGACATCAGGGCACATATTTCTTATGGTTTTGGAAAGTAAATCATATACAACCGGAATTCCAAGGCTGGAGCTTGCTTTCAAGGTGAAAAGCACTGTTGTTCCTTAGGGGAAGCTCAACGAGCAAAGTGCAACTATGCTTTGCTAACAAGTGAAACGGTCGATTCCTGTCAGACAGAAGGCATCAAGACACAGTATTCTTATGGCTCTGGCTAGTGAATCACATGCATCAGAGAATCCAGGACTGGAGCTCTCTTTCTAGATGCAAAGCACTGGTGTTCCTTAAGGGAATCTCAACGAGCAAAGTGCAACTTTGCTTTGCTAACAAGAGAAACAGTCAATTCCTGTCAGACAGAAGGCATCAGGACACACATTTCTTATGGCTTCGGTAAGTACATAATATGCATCTGAGAATCCAGGACTGGATCTTTCTTTTTCGGTGAAAAACAACTTTGTTCCTTAGGGGAAGCTTATCTCGCAAAGTGCAACTTTTCGTTGCTAACAAGAGAAACAGCTGATTCTTTCAAGACAGAAAGCAAAAGGACACACATTTCTTATGGCTTTTATAAGTGAATCATATGCATTCCAGGAAGCAGGTCTGGAGCTTTCTTTCTTGGTGAAAACACAGTTGTTACATACGGGAAGCTCCTATCGCAAAGTGCACCTTTGCTCTTCTAACACGTGAAACTCTTGATTTCTGACAGACAGGAGCCATCAGGGCACATATTTCTTATGGTTTTGGAAAGTAAATCATATACATCTAAAACTCCAGGGCTGGAGCTTGCTTTCGCTGTGCAAAGCACTGTTGTTCCTTAGGGGAAGCTCAACGAGCAAAGTGCAACTTTGCGTTGCTAACAAGTGAAAGGGTCAATTCCTGTCAGACAAAAGGCATCAGGACACACATTTCTTATGGCTTCGGTAAGTGCATAATATGCATCTGAGAATCGAGGCCTGCATCTTTCTCTCTCAGTGAAAAACAACTTTGTTCCTTAGAGGAAGCTCAACTCGCAAAGTGCAACTTTTCGTTGCTAACAAGAGAAACAGCTGATTCTTTCAAGACAGAAAGCAAAAGGACACACATTTCTTATGGCTTTGAGAAGTGAATCATCTGCATTCGAGAATGCGGTCTGGAGCTTTCTTTCTTGGTGAAAACACAGTTGTTACTTACGGGAAGCTCCTATCGCAATGTGCACCTTTGCTCTTCTAACACGTGAAACTCTTCATTTCTGACAGACAGGAGGCATCAGGGCACATATTTCTTATGGTTTTGGAAAGTAAATCATATACATCTAAAACTCCAAGGCTGGAGCTTGCTTTCAAGGTGAAAAGCACTGTTGTTCCTTAGGGGAAGCTCAACGAGCAAAGTGCAACTATGCTTTGCTAACAAGTGAAACGGTCGATTCCTGTCAGACAGAAGGCATCAGGACACAGTATTCTTATGGCTCTGGCTAGTGAATCACATGCATCTGAGAATCCAGGACTGGAGCTCTCATTCTGGATGCAAAGCACAGTTGTTCCTTAGGGGAAATTCAACGAGCAAAGTGCAACTTTGCTTTGCTAAGAAGTGGAACGGTCGATTCCCGTCAGAAAGAATGTATCAGGACACATATTTCTTATGGCTTTAGAAAGATTCTCATATGCATCTGAGAATCCAGGACTGGATCCTTCTTTCTCGGTGAAAAACAACCTTGTTCCTTAGGGGAAGCTCATCTCGCAAAGTGCAACTTTTCGTTGCTAACAAGAGAAACAGCTGATTCGTGCAAGACAGAAGGCATCAGGACACACATTTTTATGGCTTCGCTAGGTGAATAATATGCATCTGAGAATGCAGGACTGGATCTTTCTGTCTCGGTGAAAAACAACTTTGTTCCTTAGGGGAAGCTCGACTCGCAAAGTGCAACTTTTCGTTGCTAACAAGAGAAACAGCTGATTCTTTCAAGACAGAAAGCAAAAGGACACACATTTCTTGTGGCTTTGATAAGTGAATCATATGCATTCGAGAATGCAGGTCTGGAGCTTTCTTTCTTGGTGAAAACACAGTTGTTACGTACGGGAAGCTCCTATCGCAAAGTTCACCTTTGCTCTTCTAAAACGTGAAACTCTTGATTTCTGACAGACAGGAGACATCAGGGCACATATTTCTTATGGTTTTGGAAAGTAAATCATATACATCTAGAACTCCAAGGCTGGAGCTTACTTTCGCTGTGCAAAGCACTGTTGTTCTTTAGGGGAAGCTCAACGAGCAAAGTGCAACTTTGCTTTGCTAACAACTGAAACGGTCGATTCCTGTCAGACAGAAGGCATCAGGACACACATTTCTTATGGCTTCGGTAAGTGAATAATATGCATCTGAGAATCCAGGACTGGATCTTTCTTTCTCGGTGAAAAACAACTTTGTTCCTTAGGGGAAGCTCGACTCGCAAAGTGCAACTTTTCGTTGCTAACAAGAGAAACAGCTGATTCTTGCAAGACAGAAAGCATAAGGACACACATTTCTTATGGCTTCGGTAAGTGAATAATATGCATCTGAGAGTCCAGGCCTGGATCTTTCTCTCTCGGTGAAAAACAACATTGTTCCTTAGGGGAAGCTCCACACGCAAAGTGCAACTTTTCGTTGCTAACAAGAGAAACAGCTGGTTCTTTCAAGACAGAAAGCAAAAGAACACACATTTCTTATGGCTTTTATAAGTGAATCATATGCATTCGAGAATGCAGGTCTGGAGCTTTCTTTCTTTGTGAAAACACAGGTGTTACTTACGGGAAGCTCGTATCGCAAAGTGCACCTTTGCTCTTCTAACACGTGAAACTCTTGATTTCTGACAGACAATAGGCATCAGGACACATATTTCTTATGGTTTTGTAAAGTAAATCATATACATCTAAAACTCCAAGGCTGGAGCTTGCTTTCCAGGTGAAAAGCACTGTTGTTCTTTAGAGGAAGCTCAACGAGCAAAGTGTAACTTTGCCTTGCAAACAAGCGAAACGGTCGATTCCTGTCAGACAGAAGGCATCAGGACACAGTATTCTCATGGCTCTGGCTAGTGAATCACATGCATCAGAGAATCCAGGACTGGAGCTCTCTTTCTGGATGCAAAGCACTGTTGTTCCTTAAGGGAATCTCAACGAGCAAAGTGCAACATTTCTTTGCTAACAAGAGAAACAGTCGATTCCTGTCAGACAGAAGGCATCAGGACACACATTTCTTATGGCTTCGGTAAGTGCATAATATGCATCTGAGAATCCAGGACTGGATCTTTCTCTCTCGGTGAAAAACAACTTTGTTCCTTAGGGGAAGCTTATCTCGCAAAGTGCAACTTTTCGTTGCTAACAAGAGAAACAGCTGATTCTTTCAAGACAGAAAGCAAAAGGACACACATTTCTTATGGCTTTTATAAGTGAATCATATGCCTTCGAGAATGCAGGTCTGGAGCTTTCTTTCTTGGTGAAAACACAGTTGTTACGTACGGGAAGCTCCTATCGCAAAGTGCACCTTTGCTCTTCTAACACGTGAAACTCTTGATTTCTGACAGACAATAGGCATCAGGACACATATTTTTTATGGTTTTGGAAAGTAATTCATATACATCTAAAACTCTAGGGCTGGAGCTTGCTTACACGGTGAAAAACAACGTTGTTCCTTAGGGGAAGCTCAACGAGCAAAGTGCAACTTTTCGTTGCTAACAAGAGAAAAAGCTGATTCTTGCAAGACAGAAGGCATAAGGACACACATTTCTTATGACTTTGGTAAGTGAATAATATGCATCTGAGAATCGAGGCCTGGATCTTTCTTTCTCGGTGAAAAACAACTTTGTTCCTTAGGGGAAGCTCCACACGCAAAGTGCAACTTTTCGTTGCTAACAAGAGAAACAGCTATTCTTTCAAGACAGAAAGCATAAGGACACACATTTCTTATGGCTTCGGTAAGTGAATAATATGCATCTGAGAGTCCAGGCCTGGATCTTTCTCTCTCGGTGAAAAACAACATTGTTCCTTAGGGGAAGCTCCACACGCAAAGTGCAACTTTTCGTTGCTAACAAGAGAAACAGCTGGTTCTTTCAAGACAGAAAGCAAAAGAACACACATTTCTTATGGCTTTTATAAGTGAATCATATGCATTCGAGAATGCAGGTCTGGAGCTTTCTTTCTTTGTGAAAACACAGGTGTTACTTACGGGAAGCTCGTATCGCAAAGTGCACCTTTGCTCTTCTAACACGTGAAACTCTTGATTTCTGACAGACAATAGGCATCAGGACACATATTTCTTATGGTTTTGTAAAGTAAATCATATACATCTAAAACTCCAAGGCTGGAGCTTGCTTTCCAGGTGAAAAGCACTGTTGTTCTTTAGAGGAAGCTCAACGAGCAAAGTGTAACTTTGCCTTGCAAACAAGCGAAACGGTCGATTCCTGTCAGACAGAAGGCATCAGGACACAGTATTCTCATGGCTCTGGCTAGTGAATCACATGCATCAGAGAATCCAGGACTGGAGCTCTCTTTCTGGATGCAAAGCACTGTTGTTCCTTAAGGGAATCTCAACGAGCAAAGTGCAACATTTCTTTGCTAACAAGAGAAACAGTCGATTCCTGTCAGACAGAAGGCATCAGGACACACATTTCTTATGGCTTCGGTAAGTGCATAATATGCATCTGAGAATCCAGGACTGGATCTTTCTCTCTCGGTGAAAAACAACTTTGTTCCTTAGGGGAAGCTTATCTCGCAAAGTGCAACTTTTCGTTGCTAACAAGAGAAACAGCTGATTCTTTCAAGACAGAAAGCAAAAGGACACACATTTCTTATGGCTTTTATAAGTGAATCATATGCCTTCGAGAATGCAGGTCTGGAGCTTTCTTTCTTGGTGAAAACACAGTTGTTACGTACGGGAAGCTCCTATCGCAAAGTGCACCTTTGCTCTTCTAACACGTGAAACTCTTGATTTCTGACAGACAATAGGCATCAGGACACATATTTTTTATGGTTTTGGAAAGTAATTCATATACATCTAAAACTCTAGGGCTGGAGCTTGCTTACACGGTGAAAAACAACGTTGTTCCTTAGGGGAAGCTCAACGAGCAAAGTGCAACTTTTCGTTGCTAACAAGAGAAAAAGCTGATTCTTGCAAGACAGAAGGCATAAGGACACACATTTCTTATGACTTTGGTAAGTGAATAATATGCATCTGAGAATCGAGGCCTGGATCTTTCTTTCTCGGTGAAAAACAACTTTGTTCCTTAGGGGAAGCTCCACACGCAAAGTGCAACTTTTCGTTGCTAACAAGAGAAACAGCTATTCTTTCAAGACAGAAAGCAAAAGGACACACATTTCTTATGGCTTTGAGAAGTGAATCATATGCATTCGAGAATGCAGGTCTGGAGCTTTCTTTCTTGGTGAAAACACAGTTGTTACTTACGGGAAGCTCCTATCGCAATGTGCACCTTTGCTCTTCTAACACGTGAAACTCTTGATTTCTGACAGACAATAGACATCAGGACACATAATTTTTATGGTTTTGGAAAGTAATTCATATACATCTAAAACTCCAAGGCTGGAGCTTGCTTTCACGGTGAAAAACAACGTTGTTCCTTAGGGGAAGCTCAACGAGCAAAGTGCAACTTTTCGTTGCTAACAAGAGAAACGGCTGATTCTTGCAAGACAGATGGCATAAGGACACACATTTCTTATGGCTTTGGTAATGAATCATATGCATCTGAGAATCCAGGCCTGGATCTTTCTTTCTCCGTGAAAATCACAGTGGTTCCTTGGAGGAGCTCATCTCGTAAAGTGCAACTAACTCTCCCGTGATCTGCTAAAGTGTGACACGGTTGATTCGTGCCAGACAGAAGGCTGCAAGGTACATATTTTTTATGGATTTGGAAAGAGAATTATATGCATCAGAGATTCCAGGCCTGGAGCTTTCTTTCTCCGTGAAAGAAACTGTTGTTACTTATGGGAATGTACTCTCGCAAAGTGTAGCGAAGAGTCCCATCTGTGCTAACAAGTGAAACAGCTGATTCTTGCCGATACACATTTGTTATTGCTTTGGAAAATGAATCACATGCATCAGAGAATCCAGGCCTGGAGCTTTATTTCTCGGTGAGAAACAGACTTGTTCTTTATGGGAAGCTCATCTTCCAAAATGCAACTAACAGTGCCATGCTCTGCTAACAAGTGGAAACTTGATTTCTGCCAGAGAGAATACATTAGGGCACTCATTTCTAACGGCTTTTGAAAGTGAATCATATGCATCAGATAATCCATGTCTGGAGCTTTCTTACTCTGGGAAAAAACCGTTACTCCTTATAGAAAGTTCATCTCGAACAGTGCTGTTAACAGTTCCATGCTCTGCTAAATTTGAAAGAGTTTATTCCTGCCAGACAGAAGGCATCAGGACCGACATTTCTTCTGGATTGGAAAGTGAATCATATGCATCTAACAATCCAGAGCTAGAGCTTGCTTTCTCGGTGAAAATCACACTGGTTCCTTAGAGAAGCTCATCTCGCAAAGTGCAACTAAGAGTGCCATGATCTGCTACAATTTGACATAGTTGATTCCTGCCAGAGAGAAGGCATCGGGATACACATTTCTTAAGGCTTTGGAAAGCGAATAATATGCATCAGAGAATACCGGAATGGAGCTTTCTTTTTTGGTTAAAAGCACACTTGTTCATTAGAGGAAGCTCATCTCGCAAAATGCAGTTTACAGTCCCATGCTGTGCTAACAAGTGAAAGTATTGATTCCTGTCAGAGAAAAGGCATCAGCAATCACATTTGTTATGGCTTTGGAAAAGTGAATCATATGCATCTGAGAATTCAGGCCTGGAGTATTCTTTTTTGTGGAAAAAGCACAGTTGTTCCTTTTGAGAAGTTCATCTCGCAAAGTGCAAGTAATAGTCCCATGATCTACTAAAATGTGACAGAGTTGATTCCTGTCAGAGCGAAGGCATCAGGACACTTATTTCCTACGGCTTTGGAACCTGAATCATATGCATCAGGCTCTCAGGTGCCAATGATAGGGCCCCATTAACCTTAGAAAAGGAACAATTGCTTTCTCTCCTGCCTCGTTTTTCCTGGCAGGAATCTTGGCCCATCTGCAATTCCGGGATGGAAAAAGGCCCGTACATGCCTAAAACGATTGAGGTTTGCATCAAGATGAAAGTTCATATCATTGTGATCTCAGGTGCCAATGATGGGGCCCAATTAACACTACAAAAGGAGCAATTCTTTTGTATCTTGGCACCTTATCCCTGAGAGAAATCTTTGTCCATCTTCATTTCAGACCTGGAGCTTTCTTTCTCCGTGAAAAACACAGTTCTTAATTAGGGGAAGCTCACCTAGCAAAGTGCAACTTTCCTCTGCTACCAAGTGAAACATTCAGGGGGGTCTAGAAGTGACGAAGTTGGTTCAGGTGGAATCAGAAGGTCCAAGAGAATAAAAGGAAATGCAAAAAGGATGCAGAAGAGTCGAAAAGGGAACTTAACACTGACCCTTACCCCAGTGCTGCCCTAACACTTAAGCTATGCATAACTCTAAGCATAACCCTAAGGCTAAGCCTAAGCCTAAGACTAACACTAACCCTAACCCTAAACCTAACCCTAACCCTAGTGCTTACTGTAAACTGTGGGGGTTCCAAACCCTTAACCTAACCCTAACCCTAACCCTAACCGTAACCCTAACCCTAACCCTAACCCTAACCCTAACCCTAAACCTAAACCTAACCCTAACCCTAACCATAAACCTAAGCCTAACCCTAACCCTAACCATAAACCTAAGCCTAACCCTAACCCTAACCCTAACCTTAACCCTAACCCTAGTGCTTCCTGTAAACTGTGGGGGTTCCAAACCCTAACCCTAACCCTAACCCTAACCCTAACCGTAACCCTAACCCTAACGGTAACCCTAACCCTAACCCTAACCCTAACCCTAACCCTAACCCTAACGCTAACCCTAACCCTAACCCAAACCCTAACCCTAGTGCTTATGTAAACTGTGGGGGTCCCAAACCCTAACCGTAACCCTAACCCTAACCATAACCCTAACCCTAACCCTAACCCTAGTGCTTACTTTAAACTGTGGGGGTCCCAAACCCTAACCCTAACCCTAACCCTAACGCTAACCCTAACCGTAACCCTACACGTAACCCTAAACCTAACCCTAATCCTAACCCTAACCCTAACCCTAACCCTAACACTAACCCTAACCGTAACCCTACACCTAACCCTAAACCTAACCCTAATCCTAACCCTAACCCTAACCCTAACCCTAACCCTAACCCTAACCCTAACCCTAAGCCTAACCCTAATGCTTACTGTAAAGAGTGAGGGTCCCTAACCCTAACCCTAACCCTAACCCTAACCCTAACCCTAACCCTAACCTTAACCCTAACCCTAGTGCTTACTGTAAACTGTGGGGGTTCCAAACCCTAACCCTAACCCTAACCCTAACCCTAACCGTAACCCTAACCCTAACCGTAACCCTAACCCTAACCCTAACCCTAACCCTAACCCTAACCCTAACCCTAACCCTAACGCTAACCCTAACCCTAACCCTAACCCTTACCCTAGTGCTTATGTAAACTGTGGGGGTCCCAAACCCTAACCGTAACCCTAACCCTAACCATAACCCTAACCCTAACCCTAACCCTAGTGCTTACTTTAAACTGTGGGGGTCCCAAACCCTAACCCTAACCCTAACCCTAACCCTAACCGTAACCCTACACCTAACCCTAAACCTAACCCTAATCCTAACCCTAACACTAACCCTAACCCTAACCCTAACCCTAACCGTAACCCTACACCTAACCCTAAACCTAACCCTAATCCTAACCCTAACCCTAACCCTAATCCTAACCCTAACCCTAACCCTAACCCTAAGCATAACCCTAATGCTTATTGTAAAGAGTGAGGGTCCCTAACCCTAACCCTAACCCTAACCCTAACCCTAACCCTAACCCTAACCCTAACCCTAACCCTACTCCTAACCCTAACCCTAACCCTAACCCTAACCCTAACCCTAACCCTAACCCTAACCCTAGTGCTTACTGTAAACTGTGGGGGTCCCAAACCCTAACCCTAACCCTAACCCTAACCCTAACCCTAAACCTAACCCGAACCCGAAACCTAACCCTAACCCTAACACTAACCCCAACCCTAAGCCTAACCCTAACCCTAAGCCTAGTACTTACTGTAAACTGTGGAGGATCCAAATCCAAACCCTAACCCTAACCCTAACCGAAACCCAAAACCTAACCCTAGTGCTTACTGTAAACAGTGAGGGTTCCCAAACCTAACCCTAACCCTAACCCTAACCCTAACCCTAACCCTAACCCTAACCCTAACCCTAAACCTAACCCTAACCCTAACCCTAACCCTAACCCTAACTCTAACCATAACCCTAGTGCTTACTGTAAACTGTGGGGGTCGCAAACCCTAAGCCCAACCCTAAACCTAACCCTAAACCTAACCCTAACCCTAACCCTAACCCTAACCCTAACCCTAACCCTAACCCTAGTGCTTACTGTAAACTATGGGGGTCACAAACCCTAATCCTAACCCTAACCCTAACCCTAACCCTAACCCTAACCCTAACCCTAACCCTAGTGCTTACTGTAAACTGTGGGGGTCCCAAAACCTAACCCTAACCCTAACCCTAACCCTAACCCAAACCCTAACCCCAACCCTAGGACTAACTGTAAACTGGGGGGGTTCCAAACCCTAACCCTAACCCTAACCCAAACCCTAACCCTAACCCTAACCGAAACCCAAACCCTAACCCTAGTGCTTACTGAAAACAGTGAGGGTCCCCAACCCTAACATTAACCCTAACCCTAACCCTAACCCTAACCCCAGCCCTAACCCTAACCCTAACCATAACCCTAACCCTAACCCTACCACTAAACCTAGTGCTTACTGTAACCTCCGGGGGTCCGAAACTCTAACCCTACCACTAAACCTAGTGCTTACTGTAACCTCCGGGGGTCGGAAACTCTAACCCTAACCCTAACCCTAACCCTAACCCTAACCCTAACCCTAACCCTAATCCTAACCCAAAACCTAGTCCTTACTGCAAACTATGGGGGTCCCAAACCCTAACTCTAACCCTAACCCTAATCCTAGTGCTTACTGTAAACTGTGGGGGTTCCAAACCCTAACCCTAACTCTAACCCTATCCCTAACCCTAACCGTAACCCTAACCCTAACCCTAACCCTAAGCCTAACCCTAACCCTAGTGCTTACTGTAAACTGTGGGGGTCCCAAACCCTAACCCTAACCCTAACCCTAACCCTAACCCTAACCCTAACCCTAACCCTAACCCTAACCCTAACCCTAACCCTAACCCTGACCCTAAACCCTAACCCTAACCCTAACCCTAACCCTAGTGCTTACTGTAAACTGTGGGGATTCCAAACCCTAACCCTAACTCTAACCCTACCCCTAACCCTAACCCTAACCCTAACCCTAACCCTAACCCTAACCCTAATCCTAACCCAAACGAAACCGTAACCCTAGTGCTTACTGTAAACAGTGAGGGTCCCTAACCCTAACCCTAACCCTAACCCTAACCCTAACCCTAACCGTAACCCTAACCCTAACCGTAAGCCTAACCCTAACCCTAACCCGAACCCTAACCCTAACCCTAACCATAACCCTAATCTTAACCCTAACCCTAAACCTAGTTCTTACTGTAACCTGCAAGGGTCCGAAACCCTAACCCTAAGCCTAACCCTAACCGTAACCATAACCCTAACCCTAACCCTAATCCTAACCCTGACCCTAGTGCTTACTGTAAACAGTGAGGGTCCCTAACCCTAACCCTAACCCTCACCCTAACCGTAACCCTAACCCTAACCCTAACCCTGACCCTAGTGCTTACCGTAAACAGTGAGGGTCCCTAACCCAAACCCTAACCCTAACCCTAACCCTAACCCTAACCCTAACCCTAACCCTAACCCTAGTGCTTACTGTAAACAATGGGGGTCCCAAACCCTAATCCTAACCCTAAACCTAACCCTAACGCTAACCCTAACCCTAGTGCTTACTGTAAACTGTGGGGGTCCCAAAACCTAACCCTAACCCTAACCCTAACCCTAACCCCAACCCTAACCCTAACCCTACCCCAACCCTAACCCTAACCCTAACCCTAAGACTTACTGTAAACTGGGGGGGTTCCAAACCCTAACCCTAACCCTAACCGAAACCCTCAACCTAACCCTAGTGCTTACTGTAAACAGTGAGGGTCCCCAACCCTAACCCTAAACGTAACCCTAACCCTAACCCCAGCCCTAACCCTAACCCTAACCCTAACCCTAACCCTAACCCTACCACTAAACCTAGTGCTTACTGTAACCTGCGGGGGTCCGAAACTCTAACCCTAACCCTAACCCTAACCCTAACCCTAACCCTAACCCTAATCCTAACCAAAACCTAGTCCTTACTGCAAACTATGGGGGTCCCAAACCCTAACTCTAACCCTAACCCTAACCCTAGTGCTTACTGTAAACTGTGGGGGTTCCAAACCCTAACCCTAACTCTAACCCTATCCCTAACCCAAACCCTAACCCTAACCCTAACCCTAACCCTAACCCTAACCCTAACCCTAACCCTAACCCTAACCCTAAGCCTAACCCTAACCCTAATGCTTATTGTAAACTGTGGGGGTCCCTAACCCTAACCCTAACCCTAAGCCTAACCCTAATCCTAAGCCTAACCCTAACCGTAGTGCTTACTGTAAACTGTGGGGGTCACAAACCCTAACCCTAAGCCTAACCCTAAGCCTAACCCTAACACTAACCCTAACCCTAACCCTAACCCTAACCCTAGTGCTTACTGTAAACTGTGGGGGTCCCAAACTCTAACCCTAAACCTAACCTTAACTCTAACCCTAACCCTAACCCTAACCCTAACCCTAGTACTTACTGTAAACTGTGGGTTTCCCAAACCCTAACCCTAACCCTAACCCTAACCGTAACCCTAACCCTAACCCTAAAGCTTATCCTAACACTAACCCTAACCCTAACCCTAACCCTAACCCTGACCCTAGTGCTTACTGCAAACAGTGAGGGTCCCTAACCCTAACCCTAACCCTACCCTAACCCTAACCCTAACCCTAACCCTAACCCTAACCCTAACCCTAACACTAACCCTAACCCTAACCCTAGTGCTTAATGTAAACTGTGGGGGTCCCAAACCCTAAGCCTAACCCTAAGCCTAAGCCTAACCCTAACCCTTAACCCTAACACTAACCCTAGTGCTTACTGTAAACTATTGGGGTCCCAAACCCTAACCCTAACCCTAACCCTAACCCTAACCCTAACTCTAACCCTAACCCTAACCCCAACACTAGTGCTTATTGTAAACTGCGGGGGTTCCAAACTCTAACCCTAACTCTAACCCTATCCCTAACCCCAACCCTAACCCTAACCCTAACCCTAACCCTAACCCTAACCCTAACCCTAACCCTAACCCTAAACCCTAACCCTAACCCTAACCCTAACCCTAACCCTAACCCTAAGCCTCACCCTAAGCCTCACCCTAACCCTAACCGTAGTGCTTACTGTAAACTGAGGGGGTCCCAAACCCTAACCCTAACCCTAACCTTAACCCTTACCCTAACCCTAACCCTAATTCTAACCCTAGGACTTACTGTAAACTGTGGGTGTCCCAAACCCTAATCCTAACCCTAACCCTAACCCTAACCCTAACCCTAACCCTAACCCTAACCCTAACCCTAACCCTAACCCTAAGCCTCACCCTAAGCCTCACCCTAACCCTAACCGTAGTGCTTACTGTAAACTGAGGGGGTCCCAAACCCTAACCCTAACCCTAACCTTAACCCTTACCCTAACCCTAACCCTAATTCTAACCCTAGGACTTACTGTAAACTGTGGGTGTCCCAAACCCTAATCCTAACCCTAACCCTAACCCTAACCCTAACCCTAACCCTAACCCTAACCCTAACCCTAACCCTAACCCTAAGCCTCACCCTAAGCCTCACCCTAACCCTAACCGTAGTGCTTACTGTAAACTGAGGGGGTCCCAAACCCTAACCCTAACCCTAACCTTAACCCTTACCCTAACCCTAACCCTAATTCTAACCCTAGGACTTACTGTAAACTGTGGGTGTCCCAAACCCTAATCCTAACCCTAACCCTAACCCTAACCCTAACCCTAACCCTAACCCTAACCCTAACCCTAACCCTAAGCCTATCCTTAACTCTAGTGCTTACTGTAAACTCTGGGGGTTCCAAATCCTAACCATAAGCCTACCCCTACGCCTAACCCTAACCCTAACCCTAACCCTAACCCTAACCCTAACCCTAGCCCTAGTGCTTACTGTAAACTGTGGGGGTCCCAAACCCTAACCCTAACCCTAACCCTAACCCTAACCCTAACCCTAACCCTAACCCTAACCCTACCCCTAACCCTAACCCTAACCCTAACCCTAACTCTAACCCTAACCCTAACCCAACCCTAACCCTAGTGCTTACTGTAAACTGTGGGGGTCCCAAACCCTAACCCTAACCCTAACCCTAACCCTAAGCCTAACCCTAAGCCTAACCCTAACCCTAACCCTAACCCTAACCCTAACCCTAACCCTAACCCTAACCCTAACCCTAACCCTAACCCTAACCCTAAGCCTAACCCTAACCCTGACCCTGACCATGACTCTCACCTTAACCCTGACCCTGACCCTAACCCTGACCCCTTAAACTGTAACACTAACCCTGACCCTGACCCCGACACAAACCCCGACCCTAAAGCTAAACCTAACCCTAATCCTAAACCTAATTCACTATCCAAAGCCATGAGAAAGGTTTGTCTGATGCCTTCTGTCTGGCAGGAATCAAATGTTTCACTTGGTAGCAGAGCAAAGTTCCACTTTGCTAGGTGAGCTTCCCCTAATGAAGAACTGTGTTTTTCACAGAGAAAGAAAGCTCCAGGTCTGAATTGCAGATGGACAAAGATTTCTCCCAGGGAAAAGGTGCCAAGATATAAAAGAATTGCTCCTTTTGTAGTGTTAATTGGGCCCCATCATTGGCACCTGAGACCACAAAGATCTGAACTTTCATCTTGATACAAACCTCAATTGTTTTAGGCAGTTACAAGCCTTTTTTCATCCCAGAATTGCAGATGGGCCAAGATTCCTGCCAGGGATAACGAGGCAGGACAGAAAGTAATTGTTCCTTTTCTAAGGTTAATGGGGCCCTATCATTGGTGTATCCCGATGCATTCTCTCTGGCAGGAATCAACTGTGTCACATTGTAGCAGATCATGGCACTGTTAGTTGCACTTTGCGAGATGAGCTTCTCTAAGGAACCGGTGTGATTTTCACCGAGAAAGCAAGCTCTAGCTTTGGATTGTTAGATACATATGATTCACTTTCCAATCCAGAAGAAATGACGTTCCTGATGCCTTCTGTCTGGCAGGAATAAACTCTTTTAAATTTAGCAGAGCATGGAACTGTTAACTGCACTTTTCGAGATGAACTTCCTATAAGGAGCAACGGTGTTTTTCCCAGAGTAAGAAAGCTCCAAGCCTCGATTCTCTCTTGCATATCATTCATTTTCCAAAACCATAACAAATGTGTATCCTCATGCCTTCTGTCTGGCAGGAATCAACTCTTACACTTGTTACCAGAGTAAGTGATTATTATTTGCACTTTGCGAGATGAACTTCCTAAAAGGAGCACCTGTGCTTTTTTCAGAGTAAGAAAGCTCCAGGCCTCGGTTCTCAGATGCATAGGATTCACTTTCCAAAACCATAAGAAATGTGTTTCCTTATATGTTCTGTCTGGCAGGAATCAAATGTTTCACTTGTTAAAGGACCATGGGAGTTTTATTTGCACTTTGCGAGATGAGCTTGCTTCAAGGAGCACTTGTGCTTTTCCCAAATAAGAAAGCTCCAGGCATGGATTATCTGATGCATATGATTCACTTTCAAAAGCCGTTAGAAATGAGTGCCCTAATGTATTCTCTCTGGCAGGAATCAAGTTTCCACTTGTTAGCAGAGCATGGCACTGTTAGTTGCATTTTGGAAGATGAGCTTCCCATAAAGAACAAGTCTGTTTCTCACTGAGAAATAAAGCTCCAGGCCTGGATTCTCTGATGCATGTGATTCATTTTCCAAAGCCATAACAAATGTGTATCGGCAAGAATCAGCTGTTTCACTTGTTAGCACAGATGGGACTCTTCGCTACACTTTGCGAGAGTACATTCCCATAAGTAACAACAGTTTCTTTCATGGAGAAAGAAAGCTCCAGGCCTGGATTCTCTGATGCATATAATTCTCTTTCCAAATCCATAAAAAATATGTATCTTGCAGCCTTCTGTCTGGCACGAATCAACCGTGTCACACTTTAGCAGATCACGGGAGAGTTAGTTGCACTTTACGAGATGAGCTCCTCTAAGGAACCACTGTGATTTTCACGGAGAAAGAAAGATCCAGGCCTGGATTCTCAGATGCATATGATTCATTACCAAAGCCATAAGAAATGTGTGTCCTTATGCCTTCTGTCTTGCAAGAATCAGCCGTTTCTCTTGTTAGCAACGAAAAGTTGCACTTTGCGAGATGAGCTTCCCCTAAGGAACAAAGTTGTTTTTCACCGAGAAAGAAAGATCCAGGCCTGGATTTTAAGATGCATATTATTCACTTACCAAAGCCATAAGAAATGTGTGTCCTTATGCCTTCTGTCTTGCAAGAATCAGCTGTTTCTCTTGTTAGCAACGAAAAGTTGCACTTTGCGAGATGAGCTTCCCCTAAGGAACAATGTTGTTTTTCACCGAGAAAAAAAGATCCAGTCCTGGATTCTCAGATGCATATGAGAATCTTTCTAAAGCCATAAGAAATATGTGTCCTGATACATTCTTTCTGGCAGGAATCGACTGTTTCACTTGTTAGCAGAAAAATCCTACTCTTTGCGAGCTGAACTTCCCCTAAGAAACAACTGTGCTTTGCATCCAGAAAGAGAGCTCCAGTCCTGGATTCTCTGATGCATGTGATGCACTAGCCAGAGCCATAAGAATACTGTGTCCTGATGCCTTCTGTCTGAGAGGAATCGACTGTTTCACTTGATAGCAAAGCAAAGTTGCACTTTGCTCATTGAGCTTCCCCTAAGGAACAACAGTGCTTTTCACCATGAAAGCAAGCTCCAGACCTGGAGTTTTAGATGCAAATGATTTACTTTCCAAAACCATAAGAAATATGTGCCCTGATGTCTCCTGTCTGTCAGAAATCAAGAGTTTCACGTGTTAGAAGAGCACCTGAGAGCCCAAGGCTGCCACCTTTTCCCAGGGCGAAAAGCTCGACAGTGCGTGATACGTGCGTGACCGGGAAAGTGCTGTTTTTAAGCCCACTATTCCAGACGGAGGAAATTGCCTCCCTGGGTAAAGGTGCCAGGACAGACAGCCACTGTGCATTTTCTAGAAGTAATGCGGCCCCATCATTGGCACCTGAGAGCCCAAGTTTGCCACCTTTTACCTGGGCGCAAAGCTCGACGGTGCGTACCTTGTGCGAGTCCGGGAAACGGCCGTTTTTCAAAACCAGAATTCCAGAAGGAAGACGATTACTCCCAGGGAAAAGGTGCCAGGACAGAAAGCCATTGTGCCTTTTCTAGAGGAAATCGGGCCCCGTCACAGGCACCTGAGAGCCCAAGTTTGCCGCCTTTTCCCTGGGCGTAAAGCTCAAAGGTGCGTGACAACGTGAGGGTCCGGGAAATTGCCGTTTCTCATTCCAGGTTTCCAGACCGATGAAGATTCCTCAGAGGGAAAAGGTGCCTGGACAGAAATCGATTTCTCCTTTTCTAGGGTGAATGGGGTCCCATCACGGGCACCTGAGAGCCCAAGGCTGCCACCTTTTCCCTGGGCGAAAAACTTGAAGGCGCTGCCACTTGCGGTTCCGGGAAAGTGCCATTTTTCAGCCCATAATTCCAGTACGATGAAGACGCCTCCCTGAGATAAGGTGCCAGGACAGAAAGCGATTGTGCCTTTTCTAGGTAATGGGGCCCCAAAACTGGAACCTGAGAGCCCAAGGCTGCCACCTTTTCCCTGGGTGCAAAGCTCGACAATGCATAACCTGTGCGGGTCCGGGAAAGGGCCGTTTTTCAGCCCAGAATTCCAGACAGAAGTCGATTCCTCTCTGGGAAAAGGTGTCAGGACAGAAAGCCATTGTGCCTTTTCTAAGGGGTAATGGGGCCCCATCATTGGCACCTGAGAGCCCAAGGCTGCCACCTTTTGCCTGGGCGCAAATGTCGACGGCGCGTGCCACGTGTAAGGCTGGGAATGTGCCGTTTCTCATCCCAGAATTCCAGGCCAGCGAAGATTTCTCCCTGGGAAATGTGCCAGGAGAGAAAGCGATTGTGCTTTTTCTAGGGTTAATGGGGCCCCAAAATTGGCAGCTGAGAGCCCAGGGCTGCCACCTTTTCCCTGGGTGCAAAGCTCGACGGTGCGTGCCACATGCGGGTAAGGGAAAGAGCTGTTTTCAGCCCAGAATTCCAGACCGATGAAGATTCCTCCCAGGGAAGAGGTGCCAGGACAAAAAGCGATTGTTATTTATCTAGTGTTAACGGGGACCCGTCATTGGCACCTGAGAGCCCAAGGCTGCCACCTTTTCCCTGGGCGCAAAGCTAGATAGTGCCTGCCACGTTCAGGTCAGAGAAAGTGCTTTGTTCAGCCCAGGATTCCAGACGGATGACGACTCCTCCCAGGGAAAAGGCTCCCAGGACAGAAAGCGATTGTTCCATTTCTAGTGTTAATGGGGGCCCGTCATTGGCATCTGAGAGCCAGAGTTTGCCTCCTTTTCCCTGGGCGCAAAGCACGACAGTGCGTGCCACGTGCTGGTCCCAGAAAGTTCCATTTTACAGCCCAGAATTCCAGACCAATGAAGACTCCTCCCAAGGAAAAGGTGCCAGGACAGAAAGCCATTGTGCTTTTTGTAAAGGTAATGGGGCCCCATCACTGGCACCTGAGAGCCCAAGACTGCCACCTTTTCCCTGGACGCAAAGCTCGATGGTGCGTTCCACCTGTGGGTCCAAGAAAATGCCGATTCTCAGACCAGAATTCCAAACCGATGAAGATTCCTCCCTGGGAAAAGGTGCCAGGACAGAAAGCCATTGTGCCTTTTGTAGGGGTAATGGGGCCGCATCATTGGCACCTGAGAGCCCAAGGCTGCCCCCTTTACACTGGGCGCAAAGCTCGACGGTGTGTACCTTGTGCGGGTTTGGGGCAGCGCCATTTTTGAACCCAGATTTCCAGACGGACGAAAATTCCTTCCAGGGAAAATGTGCCAGGACAGAAAGCAAGTGTTATTTTTCTAGTGTTAACGGGGCCCCATCCTTGGCACCTGAGAGCCCAAGGCTGCCACCTTTTGCTTGGGCGCAAATGTCGAGCGTGCGTGCCATTTTCTTGTCTGGGAAAGTGCCGTTTTTCAGCCCAGAATTCTAGACGGATGAAGATTCCTCGCAGGGAAAAGGTGCCAGGAAAGAAAGCGATTGTTCCATTTCTAGGGTTAATGGGGCCCCATCATTGGCACCTGAGAGTCCAAGGTTGCCTCCTATACCCTGGGCGCAAAGCTCGACCATGCGTGCAGTGTGAGGGTCCGGGAAATTGCCGTTTCTCATTCCAGAATTCCAGACCGATGAAGATTCCTCCCTGGGAAAAGGTGCCAGGACACGAATGGATTTCTCCTTTTTCTAGGGTTAATGGGGCCCCATCATTGGCACCTGAGAGCCCAAGCCTGCCCCCTTTTTCCTGGGAGCAAAGCTCGACCTTGTGAGGGTTTGGGGCAGTGCCATTTTTGAACCCAGATTTCCAGACGGACGAAGACACCTCCCAGGGAAAAGGTGCCAGGTCAGAAATCGAATTGTCCTTTTCTAGGGTCAATGGTGCCCCATCATTGGCACCTGAAAGTTCAAGGCTGCCACCTTTTCCGTGGGCGCAAACATCAACGGTGCGTACCACTTTCCTGTCCAGGAAAGTGCCGTTTTTCAGTCCTGAATTCCAGACGGATGAAGACGCCTCACAGGGAAGAGGCTCCCAGGACAGAAAGCGATTGTTCCATTTCTAGGGTTAATCGGGCTCCATCATTGGCACCTGTTAGCCCAAGGTTGCCTCCTATACCCTGGGCGCAAAGCTCAACCATGCGTGCTACGTGAGGGTCCGGGAAATTGCCGTTTCTCATTCCAGAATTCCAGACCAATGAAGATTCCTCCCTGGGAAAAGGTGCCAGGACAGGAATCGATTTCTCCTTTTCTAGGAGTAATGGGGACCCATCATTGGCACTCGAGAGCCGAAGGCTGCAATCTTTTCCCTGAGCGCAAAGCTCGACGGTGCGTGCCACTTGCGGGTCCATGAATGTGCTGTTTCTCATCCCAGAATTCGGGCCCGATGAAGATTTCTCCCAGGGAAAAGGTGCCAGGACAGAAAGCGATTTTGCCTTTTCTAGGGTTAATGGGGCCCCAAAATTGACACCTGAGAGCCCAAGGCTGCCATCTTTTCCCTGGGCACAAAGCTCGAGGGAGCGTTCCACGAGTGGGTCCGGGAAAGTGCCATTTTTCAGCCCAGAATTCCAGACCTATGAAGATTCCTCAGAGGGAAAAGGTACCAGGAGACAACGCCATGGTGTATTTTGTAATGGTAATGGCGCCACATCATTGGCACCTGAGAGTTCAAGGCTGCCACCTTTTCCCTGGGTGCAAAGCTCGACAGTGCGTACCCTGTGTGGGACCGGGAAAGTGCCATTTTTCAGTGCAGAATTCCAGACGGATGAAGACTCCTCACAGGGAAGAGGCTCCCAGGACAGAAAGCGATTGTTCCATTTCTAGGGTTAATTGGGCCCCATCATTGGCACCTGAGAGCCCAAGGTTGCCTCCTATACCCTGAGTGCAAAGCTCGACCATGCGTGCTATGTGAGGGTCCGGGAAATTGCCGTTTCTCGTTCCAGAATTCCAGACCGATGAAGATTCCTCCCTGGGAAAAGGTGCCAGGACAGAAAGCGATTGTGCCTTTTGTAGGGTTAATGCGGCCCCATCTTTGGCACCTGAGAGCCCAAGGCTGCCACCTTTTCCCTGGGCTCAAAGCTCGACGGAGGGTGCCAAGTGCGGGTCCGGGAAAGTGCCGTTTCTCAGCCCAGAATTCCAGACGGACGAAGATTCCTCCCTGGGAAAATGTGCTAGCAGAGAAAGCGATTGTGCCTCTTCTAGGGGTAATGCGGTCCCATCATTGGCACCTGAGAGCGCAAGGCTGCCATCTTTTCCCTGGCCTCAAAGCACGACGCAGGGTGCCAAGTGCGGTCCCGGGAAAGTGCTGTTTTTCAGACCAGAATTCCAGACGGATGAAGATTCCTCCTTTAGAAAAGGTGCCAGGACAGAAAGCGATTGTTCCTTTTCTAGGGTTAATGGGGCCCCATCATTGACACCTGAGAGCCCAAGGCTGCCACCTTTTCCCTGGGCGCACACCCTAAAGGTCCATGTCGCATGCGGGTTTTTCAGCCCAGAATTCCAGACGGATGAAGATTCCTTCCTGGGAAATCGTGCCAGGACAGAAAGCGATTGTTATTTTTCTAGGGTAAATGCGGACCCATCTTAGGCACCTGACAGCCCAAGGCTGCCACCTTTTTCCTGGGCTCAAAGCTCGACAGTGCGGTCGAGGTGCGGGTCTGGGAAAGTGCCGGTTTTCAGCCCAGAATTCCAGACGGACCAAGATTCCTCCCAGGGAAAAAGTGCCAGGACAGAAAGTGATTGTTCCAGTTCTAGGGTAAACGCGGCCCCCTCATTGGCACCTGAGAGCCCAAGGCTGTCACCTTTTCCCTGGTCGCAAAGCCCGACGGTGAGTGGCATTTGCAGGTTTTTCAGCCCAGATTTTCAGACGGATGAACATTCCTGCCAGGGAAAATGTGCCAGGACAGAAAGCGATTCTTCCTTTTCTAGTGTTAATGCGGCCCCACTTTTGGCAACTGAGAGCCCAAGGCTGCCTCCTTTTCCCTGGGCTGAAAGCTTCACGGAGCATACAAGGTGCGGGTCAGGGAAAGTGCCGTTTATCAGCCCAGAATTGCAAGCGGTTTAAAATTCTACCCTGGGATAAAGTTCCAAGACAGAAAGCAATTGTTCCATTTCTAAGTTTAAGGGGCCCCATCGCTGGCACTTGTGAGCCAAAAGCTGCCACCTTTTCCCTGGCCTCAAAGCTCGACGGATTGTGCCAGGAGCGCTTCTGGGCAAGCGTAACTTTTCAGTCCAGATTTCCAGAAGGATGAAGATTCCTCCCAGGGAAAAGGTGCCTGGACAGAAAGCGTTTGTTCCTTTTCTAGGGTTAATGTGGCCCCATCTTTGGCAGCTGAGAGCCCAAGACTGCCACCTTTTCCCTGGCCTCAAAGATCGACGGTGCGTGCCACCTGCGGGTCAGGTAAAGTGCCTTTTTTCAGCCCAGAATTCCAGATGGACCAAGATTCCTCCCAGAGAAAAGGTGTTTAGACAGAAAGGGATTTTTACATTTCCTGGGGTAATGGGGTCCCATCATTGGCACCTGTGAGCTCAAGGATGCCACTTTTTCCCTGGCCTCAAAGCACGACGGAGGGTACCAGGTGCGGGTCAGGGAAAGTGCCGTTTATGAGCCCGGAATTCCAGGCAGACCATGATTCCTCCCAGGGAAAAGGTGCCAGGACAGAAAGCGATTGTGCCTTTCTTAGGGGTAATGGGGCCCCATCATTGGCAGCTGAGAGCCCAAGGGTGACACCTTTTCCCTGGGCTCAAAGCTCCACAGAGTGTGCCAGGTGCTGGTCAGGGTACGTGCCTTTTTCCAGTCCAGATTTCCAGAATGACGAAGATTCCTCCCAGGGAAAATGTGCCAGTATAGAAAGCAATTGTTCCAGTTCTAGGGTAAATGCGGCCCCCTCATTGGCACGTCACAGCCCAAGGCTGTCACCTTTTCCCTGGGCTCAAAGCCCAACGGTGCGTGCCACATGCAGTTTTTTCAGCCCAGACTTCCAGACGGACGATGATTCCTCCCACGGAAAAGGTGCCAACAGAAAGCGATTGCTCCTTTTCTAGGGTTAATGCGGCCCCATCTTTGGGATCTGAGAGCCCAAGGCTGCACCTTTTCCCTGGGCTCAAACCTCAATGGAGCGTGGCAAGTGCGAGTCAGGGAAATTGCGGTTTTTCAGCCCAGATTTCCAGACAGACGAAGATTCCTCCCTGGGAAAAGGTGCAAGGACAGAAAGCGATTTTTACATTTCTTGACTTAATGGGGCCCCAACATTGACACCTTAGAGTCCAAGGCTGCCATCTTTTCCCATGGATGCAAAGCCGGACGGTGCAAGCCACATGCTGTTTTTAAACCCAGAATTCCAGATGGACGATGATTCCTCCCTAAGAAAATCTGCTAGGACAGAAAGGGATTATTCCATATCTTGGGTTAATGGGGCCCCATCATTGGCAGCTGAGAGCACCTTTTCCCAGGGAGAAATCCTTGCTGGCCTGGAATTCTGGGATGAGAAACGACACATTCCCGGACTTGCAAGTGGCACACGGCGTCGACATTTGCGCCCAGGGAAAAGGTGGCAGCCTTGGGCTCTCAGGTGCCAAAGATGAGGCCCCATTACCCCTACAAAAGGCACAATGGCTTTCTGTCCTGACACCTTTTCCCAGAGAGGAATCGACTTCCGTCTGGAATTCTGGGCTGAAAAACGGCCCTTTCCCGGACCCGCACAGGGTATGCACCGTCGAGCTTTGCACCCAGGGAAAAGGTGGTAGCCTTGGGCTCTCAGGTGCCAATGATGGGGCCTAATTAGCATTACAAAATACACAATGGCTTTGTCTCTTGGTACATTTTCCCCGGGAGGAATCTTCATAGGTCTGGAATTCTGGGCTGAAAAATGGCACTTTCCTGGACCCGCACGTGGAACGCTCCGTCGAGCTTTGCGCCCAGGCAAAAGGTGGCAGCCTTGGGCTCTCAGGTGTCAATTTTGGGGCCCCATTAACCCTAGAAAAGGCAAAATTGCTTTCTGCCCTGGCACATTTTCCCTGGGAGAAATCTTCATCGGTCTCGAATTCTGGGATGAGAAACAGCACATTCCTGGACCCGCAAGTGGCACGCACCGTCGAGCTTTGCGCTCAGGGAAAAGGTTGCAGCCTTGGGCTCTCAGGTGTCAATGATGGAGCCCCATTAACCCTAGAAAAGGAACAATCGCTTTCTGTCCTGACACCTTTTCCCAGGGAGGAATCTTCATCGGTCTGGAATTCTGGAATGAGAAACGGCAATTTCCCGGACCCTCACGTAGCACGCATGGTCGAGCTTTGCGCCCAGGGTATAGGAGGCAACCTTGGGCTCTCAGGTGCCAATGATGGGGCCCGATTAACCCTAGAAATGGAACAATCGCTTTCTTTCCTGGGAGCCTCTTCGCTGCGAGGAGTCTATATCCGTCTGGAATTGAGGACTGAAAAACGGCACTTTCCCGGACAAGAAAATGGTACGCGCCGTTGATGTTTGCGCCCACGGAAAAGGTGGCAACCTTGAACTCTGAGGTGCCGATGATGGGGCACCATTGACCCTAGAAAAGGACAATTCGATTTCTGACCTGGCACCTTTTCCCTGGGAGGTGTCTTCGTCCGTCTGGAATTCTGGGCTTAAAAATGGCACTTCCCCGGACCCGCAAGTGGCACGCGCCGTCGACATTTGCGCCCAGGCAAAAGGTGGCAGCCGTGGGCTCTCAGGTGCCAATGATGGGGCCCCGTTAACACTTGAAAAATAACACTTGCTTTCTGTCCTGGCACCTTCTCCCAGGGAGGAATCTTCGTCCGTCTGGAAATCTGGGTTCAGAAATGGCACTGCCCCAAAGCCGCACAAGGTACACACCGTCGAGGTTTGCGCCCAGGGAAAAGGGGGCAGCCTTGGGCTCTCAGCTGCCAATGATGGGGCCCCATTACCCCTACAAAAGGCACAATGGCTTTCTGTCCTGGCACCTTTTCCCAGGGAGGAATCTTCATCGGTTTGGAAATCTGGTCTGAGAATCGGCACTTTCCTGGACCCGCAAGTGGAACGCACCATCGAGCTTTGCATCCAGGGAAAAGGTGGCAGTCTTGGGCTCTCAGGTGCCAATGATGGGGCCCCATTACCTTTACAAAAAGCACAATGGCTTTCTGTCCTGGCACCTTTTCCCTGGGAGGAGTCTTCATTGGTCTGGAATTCTGGGCTGTAAAATGCCACTTTCTGGGATCAACACGTGGCACGCACTGTCGTGCTTTGCGCCCAGGGAAAAGGAGGCAATCTCTGGCTCTCAGATGCAAATGACGGGCCCCCATTAACACTAGAAATGGAACAATCGCTTTCTGTCCTGGGAGCCCTTTCCCTGGGAGGAGTCGTCATCCGTCTGGAATCCTGGGCTGAACAAAGCACTTTCTCTGACCTGCACGTGGCAGGCACCATCTAGCTTTGTGCCCAGGGAAGAGGCGACAGCCTTGGGCTCTCAGGTGCCAATGATGGGTCCCCGTTAACACTAGATAAATAACAATCGCTTTCTGTCCTGGCACCTTTTCCCTGGGAGGAATTTTCGTCCGTCTGGAATTCTGGACTGAAAAACGGCACTTCCCCGGACCTGCAAGTGGAACGCACCGTCGAGCTTTGTGCCCAGGCAAAAGGTGGCAGTCTTGGGCTCTCAGGTGCCAATGATGGGGCCCCATTACCCCTAGAAAAAGAACAATGGCTTTCTGTCCTGGCACCTTTTCCCAGGGAGGAATCTTCATCGGTTTGGAATTCTGGTCTGAGAATCGGCACTTTCCTGGACCCGCAAGTGGAACGCACCATCGAGCTTTGCGTCCAGGGAAAAGGTGGCAGTCTCGGGCTCTCAGGTGACAATGATGGGGCCCCATTACCTTTACAAAAAGCACAATGGCTTTCTGTCCTGGCACCTTTTCCCTGGGAGGAGTCTTCATTGGTCTGGAATTCTGGGCTGTAAAATGGCACTTTCTGGGACCAGCACGTGGCACGCACTCTCGTGCTTTGCGCCCAGGGAAAAGGAGGCAACCTCTGGCTCTCAGATGCCAATGACGGGCCCCCATTAACACTAGAAATGGAACAATCGCTTTCTGTCCTGGGAGCCTTTTCCCTGGGAGGAGTCGTCAGCCGTCTGGAATCCTGGGCTGAACAAAGCACTTTCTCTGACCTGCACGTGGCAGGCACCATCTAGCTTTGCGCCCAGGGAAAAGGTGGCAGCCTTGGGCTCTCAGGTGCCAATGATGGGTCCCCGTTAACACTAGATAAATAACACTTACTTTCTGTCCTGGTACCTTTTCCCAGGGAGGAGTCTTCATTGGTCTGGAATTCTGGGCTGAAAACGGCTCTTTCCCTTACCCGCATGTGGCACGCACCGTCGAGCTTTGCACCCAGGGAAAAGGGGGCAGCCTTGGGCTCTCAGCTGCCAATTTTGGGGCCCCATTAACCCTAGAAAAGGCACAATTGCTTTTTGTCCTGGCACCTTTTCCCAGGGAGAAATCTTCGCTGGCCTGGAATTCTGGGATGAGAAACGGCACATTCCCGGACTTGAAAGTGGCACGCGCCGTCGACATTTGCGCCCAGGGAAAAGGTGGCAGCCTTGGGCTCTCAGGTGCCAAAGATGGGGCCCCATTACCCCTAGAAAAGGAACAATGGCTTTCTGTCCTGACACCTTTTCCCAGGGAGGAATCTTCATCGGTCTGGAATTCTGGAATGAGAAACGGCAATTTCCCGGACCCTCAACAGCTCGCATGGTCGAGCTTTGCGCCCAGGGTATAGGAGGCAACCTTGGGCTCTCAGGTGCCAATGATGGCGCCCAATTAACCCTAGAAATGGAACAATCGCTTTCTGTCCTGGGAGCCTGTTCCCTGTAAGGAGTCTTCATCCGTCTGGAATTGAGGGCTGAAAAACGGCACTTTCCCGGACAAGAAAGTGGTACGCGCCGTTGATGTTTGCGCCCACGGAAAAGGTGGCAGCCTTGAACTCTGAGGTGCCAATGATGGGGCACCATTGACCCTAGAAAAGGACAATTCGATTTCTGACCTGGCACCTTTTCCCTGGGAGGTGTCTTCGTCCGTCTGGAATTCTGGGCTGAAAAATGGCACTTCCCCGGACCCGCAAGTGGTACGTGGGGTCGACATTTGCGCCCAGGCAAAAGGTGGAAGCCGTGGGCTCTCAGGTGGCAATGATGGGTCCCCGTTAACACTTGCTTTCTGTCCTGGCACCTTTTCCCAGGGAGGAATCTTCGTCCGTCTGCAAATCTGGCTTCAAAAATGGCACTGCCCCAAACCCGCACAAGGTACGCACCGTCGAGCTTTCCGCCCAGGGAAAAGGGGGCAGCCTTGGGCTCTCAGCTGCCAATGATGGTGCCCCATTACCCCTACAAAAGGCACAATGGCTTTCTGTCATGGCACGTTTTCCCTGGGAGGAATCTTCATCGGTTTGGAATTCTGGTCTGGAAATCTGCACTTTCCTGGACCCGCAAGTGGAACGCACCATCGAGCTTTGCGTCCAGGGAAAAGGTGGCAGCCTTGGGCTCTCAGGTGCCAATGATGGGGCCCCATTACCTTTACAAAAAGCACAATGGCTTTCTGTCCTGGCACCTTTTCCCTGGGAGGAGTCTTCATTGGTCTGGAATTCTGGGCTGTAAAATGGCACTTTCCGGGACCAGCATGTGGCACGCACTGTCGTGCTTTGCGCCCAGGGAAAAGGTGGCAGGCCTGGGCTCTCAGCTGCCAATTTTGGGGTCCCATTAACCCTAGAAAAGGCACAATCGCTTTCTGTCCTGGCACCTTTTCCCAGGGAGAAATCTTCGCTGGCCTGGAATTCTGGGATGAGGAACGGTTCATTCCCGGACTTGCAAAAGGCACGCGCCGTCGACATTTGCGCCCAGGCAAAAGGTGGCAGCCTTGGGCTCTCAGGTGGCAATGATGGGTCCCCGTTAACACTAGAAAAATAACACTTGCTTTCTGTCCTGGCACCTTTTCCCAGGGAGGAATCTTGGTCCGTCTGGAAATCTGGGTTCAAAAATGGCACTGCCCCAAACCCGCACAAGGTACACACCGTCAACATTTGCGCCCAGGGAAAAGGTGGCAGCCTTGGGCTCTCAGATGCCAATGATGGTGCCCCATTACCCCTACAAAAGGCACAATGGCTTTCTGTCCTGGCACCTTTTCCCAGGGAGGAATCTCCATCGGTTTGGAATTCTGGTCTGAGAATCGGCACTTTCCTGGACCCGCAAGTGGAACGCACCATCGAGCTTTGCGTCCAGGGAAAAGGTGGCAGTCTTGGGCTCTCAGGTGACAATGATGGGGCCCCATTACCTTTACAAAAAGCACAATGGCTTTCTGTCCTGGCACCTTTTCCCTGGGAGGAGTCTTCATTGGTCTGGAATTCTGGGCTGTAAAATGGCACTTTCTGGGACCAGCACGTGGCACGCACTCTCGTGCTTTGCGCCCAGGGAAAAGGAGGCAACCTCTGGCTCTCAGATGCCAATGACGGGCCCCCATTAACACTAGAAATGGAACAATCGCTTTCTGTCCTGGGAGCCTTTTCCCTGGGAGGAGTCGTCAGCCGCCTGGAATCCTGGGCTGAACAAAGCACTTTCTCTGACCTGCACGTGGCAGGCACCATCTAGCTTTGCGCCCAGGGAAAAGGTGGCAGCCTTGGGCTCTCAGGTGCCAACGGTGGGTCCCCGTTAACACTAGATAAATAACAATCGCTTTCTGTCCTAGCACCTTTTCCCTGGGAGGAATTTTCGTCCGTCTGGAATTCTGGGCTGAAAAATGGCACTTCCCCGGACCTGCAAGTGGAATGCACCGTCGAGCTTTGTGCCCAGGCAAAAGGTGGCAGACTTGGGCTCTCAGGTGCCAATGATGGGTCCCCATTACTCCTAGAAAAGGCACAATGGCTTTCTGTCCTGGCACCTTTTCCCTGGGAGGAATCTTCATTGGTCTGGAATTCTGGGCTGAAAATGGCTCTTTCCCTTACCCGCATGTGGCACGCACCGTCGAGCTTTGAGCCCAGGGAAAAGGTGGCAGCCCTGGGCTCTCAGCTGCCAATTTTGGGGCCCCATTAACCCTAGAAAAGGCACAATCGCTTTCTGTCCTGGCACCTTTTCCCAGGGAGAAATCTTCGCTGGCCTGGAATTCTGGGATGAGAAACGACACATTCCCGGACTTGCAAGTGGCACGCGCCGTCGACATTTGCGCCCAGGGAAAAGGTGGCAGCCTTGGGCTCTCAGGTGCCAACGATGGGGGCCCCATTACCTCTAGAAAAGGCACAATGGCTTTCTGTCCTGACACCTTTTCCCAGAGAGGAATCGACTTCTGTCTGGAATTCTGGGCTGAAAAACGGCCCTTTCCCGGACGCGCACAGGGTATGCACCGTCGAGCTTTGCACCCAGGGAAAAGGTGGCAGCCTTGGGCTCTCAGGTGCCAATGATGGGGCCCAATTAGCATTACAAAATACACAATGGCTTTGTCTCCTGGTACCTTTTCCCTCTGAGGAATCTTCATAGGTCTGGAATTCTGGGCTGAAAAATGGCACTTTCCTGGACCCGCACGTGGAACGCTCCGTCGAGCTTTGCGCCCAGGGAAAAGGTGGCAGCCTTGGGCTCTCAGGTGTCAATTTTGGGGCCCCATTAACCCTAGAAAAGGCACAATTGCTTTCTGTCCTGGCACCTTTTCCCTGGGAGAAATCTTCATCGGCCTGGAATTCTGGGATGAGAAACAGCACATTCCTGGACCCGCAAGTGGCACGCACCGTCGAGCTTTGCGCTCAGGGAAAGGGTTGCAGCCTTCGGCTCTCAGGTGTCAGTGATGGAGCCAGATTAACCCTAGAAAAGGAACAATCGCTTTCTGTCCTGACACCTTTTCCCAGGGAGGAATCTTCATCGGCCTCGAATTCTGGGATGAGAAACAGCACATTCCTGGACCTGCAAGTGGCACGCACCGTCGAGCTTTGCGCTCAGGGAAAAGGTTGCAGCCTTCGGCTCTCAGGTGTCAATGATGGAGCCCCACTAACCCTAGAAAAGGAACAATCCCTTTCTGTCCTGACACCTTTTCCCAGGGAGGAATCTTCATCGGTCTGGAATTCTGGAATGAGAAAGGGCAATTTCCTGGACCCTCACGTAGCTCGCATGGTCGAGCTTTGCGCCCAGGGTATAGGAGGCAACCTTGGGCTCTCAGGTGCCAATGATGGGGGCCGATTAACCCTAGAAATGGAACAATCGTTTTCCGTCCTGGGAGCCTCTTCCCTGTGAGGAGTCTTCATTCGTCTGGAATTCAGAGCTGAAAAACGGCACTTTCCCGGACAAGAAAGTGGCACGTGCCGTTGATGTTTGCGCCCACGGAAAAGGTGGCAGCCTTGAACTCTCAGGTGCCAATGATGGGGCACCATTGACCCTAAGAAAGGACAATTCGATTTCTGACCTGGGACCTTTTCCCTGGGAGGTGTCTTCGTCCGTCTGGAATTCTGGGCTGAAAAATGGCACGTCCCCGAACACGCAAGTGGCACGCGCCGTCGACATTTGCGCCCAGGGAAAAGGTGGCAGCCTTGGGCTCTCAGGTGCCAATGATGGGTCCCCGTTAACACTAGAAAAATAACATTTGCTTTCTGTCCTGGCACCTTTTCCCAGGGAGGAATCTTGGTCCGTCTGGAAATCTGGGTTCAAAAATGGCACTGCCCCAAACCCGCACAAGGTACACACCGTCAACATTTGCGCCCAGGGAAAAGGTGGCAGCCTTGGGCTCTCAGCTGCCAATGATGGTGCCCCATTACCCCTACAAAAGGCACAATGTCTTTCTGTCCTGGCACCTTTTCCCAGGGAGAAATCTCCATCGGTTTGGAATTCTGGTCTGAGAATCGGCACTTTCCTGGACCCGCAAGTGGAATGCACCGTCGAGCTTTGGGACCAGGGAAAAGGGGGCAGCCTTGGGCTCTCAGATGCCAATGATGGTGCCCCATTACCCCTACAAAAGGCACAATGGCTTTCTGTCCTGGCACCTTTTCCCAGGGAGGAATCTTCATCGGTTTGGAATTCTGGTCTGAGAATCGGCACTTTCCTGGACCTGCAAGTGGAACGCACCATCGAGCTTTGCGTCCAGGGAAAAGGTGGCAGTCTTGGGCTCTCAGGTGCCAATGATGGGGCCCCATTACCTTTACAAAAAGCACATTGGCTTTCTGTCCTGGCACCTTTTCCCTGGGAGGAGTCTTCATTGGTCTGGAATTCTGGGCTGTAAAATGGCACTTTCTGGGACCAGCACGTGGCACGCACTGTCGTGCTTTGCGCCCAGGGAAAAGGAGGCAACCTCTGGCTCTCAGATGCCAATGACGGGCCCCCATTAACACTAGAAATGGAACAATCGCTTTCTGTCCTGGGAGCCTTTTCCCTGGGAGGAGTCGTCATCCATCTGGAATCCTGGGCTGAACAAAGCACTTTCTCTGACCTGCACGTGGCAGGCACCATCTAGCTTTGCGCCCAGGGAAAAGGTGGCAGCCTTGGGCTCTCAGGTGCCAACGATGGGTCCTCGTTAACACTAGATAAATAACAGTCGCTTTCTGTCCTGGCACCTTTTCCCTGGGAGGAATTTTCGTCCGTATGGAAATCTGGGCTGAAAAATGGCACTTCCCCGGACCTGCAAGTGGAATGCACCGTCGAGCTTTGCACCCAGGCAAAAGGTGGCAGCCTTGGGCTCTCAGGTGCCAATGATGGGGCCCCATTACCCCTAGAAAAGGCACAATGGCTTTCTGTCCTGGCACCTTTTCCCTGGGAGGAATCTTCATTGGTCTGGAATTCTGGGCTGAAAACGGCTCTTTCCCTTACCCGCATGTGGCACGCACCGTCGAGCTTTGCGTCCAGGGAAAAGGTGGCAGCCCTGGGCTCTCAGCTGCCAATTTTGGGGCCCCATTAACCCTAGAAAAGGCACAATGGCTTTCTGTCCTGGCACCTTTTCCCAGGGAGAAATCTTCGCTGGCCTGGAATTCTGGGATGAGAAACGGTACATTCCCGGACTTGCAAATGGCACGCGCCGTCGACATTTGCGCCCAGGGAATAGGTGGCAGCCTTGGGCTCTCAGGTGCCATCGATGGGGCCCCATTACCTCTAGAAAAGGCACAATGGCTTTCTGTCCTGACACCTTTTCCCAGAGAGGAATCGACTTCCGTCTGGAATTCTGGGCTGAAAAACGGCCCTTTCCCGGACGCGCACAGGGTATGCACCGTCGAGCTTTGCACCCAGGGAAAAGGTGTCAGCCTTGGGCTCTCAGGTGCCAATGATGGGGCCCAATTAGCATTACAAAATACACAATGGCTTTGTCTCCTGGTACCTTTTCCCTCTGAGGAATCTTCATAGGTCTGGAATTCTGGGCTGAAAAATGGCACTTTCCTGGACCCGCACGTGGAACGCCCCGTCGAGCTTTGCGCCCAGGGAAAAGGTGGCAGCCTTGGGCTCTCAGGTGTCAATTTTGGGGCCCCATTAACCCTAGAAAAGGCACAATTGCTTTCTGCCCTGGCACCTTTTCCCTGGGAGAAATCTTCATCGGCCTGGAATTCTGGGATGAGAAACAGCACATTCCTGGACCCGCAAGTGGCACGCACCGTCGAGATTTGCGCTCAGGGAAAGGGTTGCAGCCTTCGGCTCTCAGGTGTCAGTGATGGAGCCAGATTAACCCTAGAAAAGGAACAATCGCTTTCTGTCCTGACACCTTTTCCCAGGGAGGAATCTTCATCGGCCTCGAATTCTGGGATGAGAAACAGCACATTCCTGGACCTGCAAGTGGCACGCATCGTCGAGCTTTGCGCTCAGGGAAAAGGTTGCAGCCTTCGGCTCTCAGGTGTCAATGATGGAGCCCCACTAACCCTAGAAAAGGAACAATCCCTTTCTGTCCTGACACCTTTTCCCAGGGAGGAATCTTCATCGGTCTGGAATTCTGGAATGAGAAAGGGCAATTTCCTGGACCCTCACGTAGCTCGCATGGTCGAGCTTTGCGCCCAGGGTATAGGAGGCAACCTTGGGCTCTCAGGTGCCAATGATGGGGCCCGATTAAGCCTAGAAATGGAACAATCGCTTTCCGTCCTGGGAGCCTCTTCCCTGTGAGGAGTCTTCATCCGTCTGGAATTCAGAGCTGAAAAACGGCACTTTCCCGGAGAAGAAAGTGGCACGTGCCGTTGATGTTTGCGCCCACGGAAAAGGTGGCAGCCTTGAACTCTCAGGTGCCAATGATGGGGCACCATTGACCCTAGGAAAGGACAATTCGATTTCTGACCTGGTACCTTTTCCCTGGGAGGTGTCTTCGTCTGTCTGGAATTCTGGGCTGAAAAATGGCACTTCCCCGAACACGCAAGTGGCACGCGCCGTCGACATTTGCGCCCAGGCAAAAGGTGGCAGCCTTGGGCTGTCAGGTGCCAATGATGGGTCCCGTTAACACTAGAAAAATAACATTTGCTTTCTGTCCTGGCACCTTTTCCCAGGGAGGAATCTTGGTCCGTCTGGAAATCTGGGTTCAAAAATGGCACTGCCCCAAACCCGCACAAGGTACACATCGTCAACATTTGCGCCCAGGGAAAAGGTGGCAGCCTTGGGCTCTCAGCTGCCAATGATGGTGCTCCATTACCCCTACAAAAGGCACAATGGCTTTCTGTCCTGGCACCTTTTCCCAGGGAGAAATCTCCATCGGTTTGGAATTCTGGTCTGAGAATCGGCACTTTCCTGGACCCGCAAGTGGAATGCACCGTCGAGCTTTGGGACCAGGGAAAAGGGGGCAGCCTTGGGCTCTCAGATGCCAATGATGGTGCCCCATTACCCCTACAAAAGGCACAATGGCTTTCTGTCCTGGCACCTTTTCCCAGGGAGGAATCTTCATCGGTTTGGAATTCTGGTCTGAGAATCGGCACTTTCCTGGACCCGCAAGTGGAACGCACCATCGAGCTTTGCTTCCTAGGAAAAGATTGCAGTCTTGGGCTCTCAGGTGCCAGTGATGGGGCCCCATTACCTTTACAAAAAGCACAATGGCTTTCTGTCCTGGCACCTTTTCCCTGGGAGGAGTCTTCATTGGTCTGGAATTCTGGGCTGTAAAATGGCACTTTCTGGGACCAGCACGTGGCACGCACTCTCGTGCTTTGCGCCCAGGGAAAAGAAGGCAACCTCTGGCTCTCAGATGCCAATGACGGGCCCCCATTAACACTAGAAATGGAACAATCGCTTTCTGTCCTGGGAGCCCTTTCCCTGGGAGGAGTCGTCATCCATCTGGAGTCCTGGGCTGAACAAAGCACTTTCTCTGACCTGCACGTGGCAGGCACCATCTAGCTTTGCGCCCAGGGAAAAGGTGGCAGCCTTGGGCTCTCAGGTGCCAACGATGGGTCCCCGTTAACACTAGATAAATAACAATCGCTTTCTGTCCTGGCACCTTTTCCCTGGGAGGAATTTTCGTCCGTCTGGAATTCCGGGCTGAAAAACGGCACTTCCCCGAACCTGCAAGTGGAACGCACGGTCGAGCTTTGTGCCCAGGCAAAAGGTGGCAGCCTTGGGCTCTCAGGTGCCAATGATGGGGCCCCATTACCCCTAGAAAAAGAACAATCGCTTTCTGTCCTGGCACCTTTTCCCAGGGAGGGATCTTCATCGGTTTGGAATTCTGGTCTGGAAACTGCACTTTCCTGGACCTGCAAGTGGAACGCACCATCGAGCTTTGCGTCCAGGGAAAAGGTGGCAGTCTTGGGCTCTCAGGTGCCAATGATGGGGCCCCATTACCTTTACAAAAAGCACAATGGCTTTCTGTCCTGGCACCTTTTCCCTGGGAGGAGTCTTCATTGGTCTGGAATTCTGGGCTGTAAAATGGCACTTTCTGGGACCAGCACGTGGCACGCACTGTCGTGCTTTGCGCCCAGGGAAAAGGAGGCAACCTCTGGCTCTCAGATGCCAATGATGGGCCCCCATTAACACTAGAAATGGAACAATCGCTTTCTGTCCTGGGAGCCCTTTCCCTGGGAGGAGTCGTCATCCATCTGGAATCCTGGGCTGAACAAAGCACTTTCTCTGACCTGCACGTGGAAGGCACCATCGAGCTTTGCGCCCAGGGAAAAGGTGGCAGCCTTGGGCTCTAAGGTGCCAACGATGGGTCCCCGTTAACACTAGATAAATAACAATCGCTTTCTGTCCTGGCACCTTTTCCCTGGGAGGAATTTTCTTCCGTCTGGAATTCTGGGCTGAAAAATGGCACTTCCCCGGACCTGCAAGTGGAACGCGCCGTCGAGCTTGGCGCCCAGGCAAAAGGTGGCAGCCTTGGGCTCTCAGGTGCCAATGATGGGGCCCCATTACCCCTAGAAAAAGAACAATCGCTTTCTGTCCTGGCACCTTTTCCCTGGGAGGAATCTTCATTGGTCTGGAATTCTGGTCTGAAAACGGCTCTTTCCCTTACCCGCATGCGGCACGCACTGTCGAGCTTTGCGCCCAGGGAAAAGGTGGCAGCCCTGGGCTCTCAGCTGCCAATTTTGGGGCCCCATTAACCCTAGAAAAAGCACAATCGCTTTCTGTCCTGGCACCTTTTCCCAGGGAGAAATCTTCGCTGGCCTGGAAGTCTGGGATGAGAAACGGCACATTCCCGGACTTGCAAGTGGCACGCGCCGTCGACATTTGTGTCCAGGGAAAAGGTGACAGCCTTGGGCTCTCAGGTGCCAAAGATGGGGCCCCATTACCCCTAGAAAAGGCACAATGGCTTTCTGTCCTGACACCTTTTCCCAGAGAGGAATCGACTTCCGTCTGGAATTCTGGGCTGAAAAACGGCCCTTTCCTGGACCCGCACAGGGTATGCACCGTCGAGCTTTGCACCCAGGGAAAAGGTGGCAGCCTTGGGCTCTCAGGTGCCAGTGATGGGGCCCAATTAGCATTACAAAATACACAATGGCTTTGTCTCCTGGTACCTTTTCTCTCTGAGGAATCTTCATAGGTCTGGAATTCTGGGCTGAAAATGACACTTTCCCGGACTCGCACGTGGAGCGCTACGTCCAGCTTTGCGCCCAGGGAAAAGGTGGCAGCCTTGGGCTCTCAGGTGTCCATTTTGGGGCCCCATTAACCCTTGTAAAGGCACAATTGCTTTCTGCACTGGCATTTTTTCCCTGGGAGAAATCTTCATCCGCCTCGAATTCTGGGATGAGAAACAGCACATTCCTGGACCCGCAAGTGGCACGCACCGTCGAGCTTTGCGCTCAGGGAAAAGGTTGCAGCCTTCTGCTCTCAGGTGCCAATAATGGGTCCCCATTACTCCTAGAAAAGGAGAAATCGATTCCTGTCCTGGCACCTTTTCCCAGGGAGGAGTCTTCATCGGTCTGGAATTCTAGAATGAGAACCGCAATTTCCCGGACCCTCAAGTAGGACGCATGGTCCCGCTTTACGCCCAGGGTATAGGAGGCAACCTTGGGCTCTCAGGTGCCAATGATAGGGCCGGATTAACCCTAGAAATGGAACAATGGCTTTCTGTCCTGGGAGCCTCTTCCCTGTGAGGAGTCTTCATCCGTCTAGAATTCTGTGCTAAAAAATGGCACTTTCCCAGACAAGAAAGTGGCACGCACCCTCGACATTTGCGCCCAGGGAAAAGGTGGCAGCCTTGGGCTCTCAGGTGCCAAGGATTGGGCCCCGTTAACACTAGAAAAATAACACTTGCTTTCTGTCCTGGCACCTTTTCCCAGGGAGGAATCTTCATTCGTCTGGAAATCTGGGTTCAAAAATGGCACTGCCCCAAACCCGCACAAGGTACACACCGTCAAGCTTTGCTCCCAGGGAAAAGGGGGCAGCCTTGGGCTCTCAGGTGCCAATGATGGTACCCCATTGCCCCTACAAAAGGCACAATGGCTTTCTGTCCTGGCACCTTTTCCCAGGGAGGAATCTTCATCGGTTTGGAATTCTGGTCTGAGAATCGACACTTTTCTGGACCCGCAAGTGGAATGCACCATCGAGCTTTGCGTCCAGGGAAAAGGTGGCAGTCTTGGGCTCTCAGGTGCCAATGATGGGGCCCCATTACCTTTACAAAAGGCACAATGGCTTTCTGTCCTGGCACCTTTTCCCTGGGAGGAGTCTTCATCGGTTTGGAATTCTGGGCTGTAAAATGGCACTTTCTGGGACCAGCACGTTGCACGCAATGTCGAGCTTTGCGCCCAGGGAAAAGGAGGCAACCTCTGGCTCTCAGATGCCAATGACGGGCCCCCATTAACACTAGAAATGGAACAATCGCTTTCTGTCCCGGGAGCCTTTTCCCTGGGAGGAGTCATCACCCGTCTGGAATTCCGGGCTGAAGAAAGCACTTTCTCTGACCTGCACATGGCAGGCACCATCTAGCTTTGCGCCCAGGGAAAAGGTGGCAGCCTTGGGCTCTCAGGTGCCAGTGAGGGGTCCCCGTTAACACTAGATAAAAAACAATCGCTTTCTGTCCTGGCACCTTTTCCCTGGGAGGAATTTTCGTCCATCTGGAATTCTGGGCTGAAAAATGGCACTTCCCCGGACCCGCAAGTGGAACGCACCGTCGAGCATTGCGCCCAGGAAAAAAGTGGCAGACCTGGGCTCTCAGGTGCCAATTTTGGGGCCCCATTAACCCTAGAAAAGGCACAATTGCTTTCTGTCCTGACACCTTTTCCCAGGGAGAAATCTTCGCTGGCCTGGTATTCTGGGATGAGAAACGGCACATTCCTGGACCCGCAACTGGCACGCGCCGTCGAGCTTTGCGCCCAGGGAAAAGGTGGCAGCCCTGGACTCTCAGGTGCCAAAGACGGGGCCCCATTAACCGTAGAAAAGGCACAGTTGCTTTCTGTCCTGGCACCTTTTCCTGGGAGAAATCTTCATTGACCTCGAATTCTGGGATGAGAAACAGCACATTCCTGGACCCGCAAGTGGCACGCACCGTTGAGCGTTGCGCTCAGGGAAAAGGTTGCAGCCTTCGGCTCTCAGGTGTCAATGATGGAGCCCCATTAACCCTAGAAAAGGAACAATCGCTTTCTGTCCTGACACCTTTTCCCAGGGAGGAATCTTCATCGGTCTGGAATTCTGGAATGAGAAACGACAATTTCCCGGACCCTCACGTAGCACGCTTGGTCGAGCTTTGCGCCCAGGGTATAGGAGGCAACCTTGGGCTCTCAGGTGCCAACGATGGAGCCCGATTAACCGTAGAAATGGAACAATCACTTTCTGTCCTCGGAGCCTTTTCCCTGTGAGGAGTCTTCATCCGTCTGGAATTCAGGGCTGAAAAACGGCACTTTCCCAGACAAGAAAGTGGTACGTGCCGTTGATATTTGCGCCCACGGAAAAGGTGGCAGCCTTGAACTCTGAGGTGTCAATGATGGGGCACCATTGACCCTAGAAAAGGACAATTCGATTTCTGACCTGGCACCTTTTCCCTGGGAAGTATCTTCGTCCGTCTTGAATTCTGGGCTGAAAAATGGCACTTCCCCGGACCCACAAGTGGCACGCGCCGTCGACATTTGCGCCCAGGCAAAAGGTGGCAGCCTTGGGCTCTCAGGTGCCAATGATGGGTCCCCGTTAACACTAGAAAATTAACACTTGCTTTCTGTCCTGGCACCTTTTCCCAGGGAGGAATCTTCGTCCGTCTGGAAATCTGGGTTCAAAAATGGCACTGCCCCAAACCCGCACAAGGTACACACCGTCAAGCTTTGCGCCCAGGGAAAAGGGGGCAGCCTTGGGCTCTCAGGTGCCAATGATGGTGCCCCATTACCCCTACAAAAGGCACAATGGCTTTCTGTCCTGGCACCTTTTTCCAGGGAGGAATCTTCATCGGTTTGGAATTCTGGTCTGAGAATCGGCACTTTCCTGGACCCGCAAGTGGAACGCACCATCGAGCTTTGCATCCAGGGAAAAGGTGGCAGTCTTGGGCTCTCAGGTGCCAATGATGGGGCCCCATTACCCCTACAAAAGGCACAATGGCTTTCTGTCCTGGCACTTTTTCCCAGGGAGGAATCTTCATCGGTTTGGAATTCTGGTCTGAGAATGGGCACTTTCCTGGACCCGCAAGTGGAACGCACCATCGAGCTCTGCATCCAGGGAAAAGGTGGCAGTCTTAGGCTCTCAGGTGCCAATGATGGGGCCCCATTACCTTTACAAAAAGCACAATGGCTTTCTGTCCTGGCACCTTTTCCCTGGGAGGAGTCTTCATTGGTCTGGAATTCTGGGCTGTAAAATGGCACTTTCTGGAACCAGCACGTGGCACGCACTGTCGTGCTTTGCGCCCAGGGAAAAGGAGGCAACCTCTGGCTCTCAGATGCCAATGACGGGCCACCATTAACACTAGAAATGGAACAATCGCTTTCTGTCCTGGGAGCCTTTTCCCTGGGAGGAGTCGTCATCCGTCTGGAATCCTGGGCTGAACAAAGCACTTTCTCTGACCTGCACGTGGCAGGCACCATCTAGCTTTGCGCCCAGGGAAAAGGTGGCAGCCTTGGGCTCTCAGGTGCCAACGATGGGTCCCCGTTAACACTAGATAAATAACAATCGCTTTCTGTCCTGGCACCTTTTCCCTGGGAGGAATTTTCGTCTGTCTGGAATTCTGGGCTGAAAAACGGCACTTCCCCGGACCTGCAAGTGGAACGCACCGTCGAGCTTTGTGCCCAGGCAAAAGGTGGCAGCCTTGGGCTCTCAGGTGCCAATGATGGGGCCCCATTACCCCTAGAAAAAGAACAATCGCTTTCTGTCCTGGCACCTTTTCCCTGGGAGGAATCTTCATTGCTCTGGGATTCTGGGCTGAAAACGGCTCTTTTCCTTACCCGCATGTGGCACGCACCGTCGAGCTTTGCGCCCAGGGAAAAGGTGGCAGCCCTGGGCTCTCAGCTGCCAATTTTGGGGCCCCATTCACCCTAGAAAAGGCACAATCGCTTTCTGTCCTGACACCTTTTCCCAGGGAGAAATCTTCGTTGGCCTGGAATTCTGGGATGAGAAACGGCACATTCCCGGACTTGCAAGTGGCACGCGCCGCAGAGCTTTGCGCCCAGGGAAAAGGTGGCAGCCCTGGGCTCTCAGGTGCCAAAGACGGGGCCCCATTAACCCTAGAAAAGGCACAATTGCTTTCTGCTCTGGCACCTTTTCCCAGGGAGAAATCTTCATTGACCTGGAATTCTGGGATGCGAAACAGCACATTCCTTGACCCGCAAGTGGCACGCACCGTTGAGCTTTGCGCTCAGGGAAAAGGTTGCAGCCTTCGGCTCTCAGGTGTCAATGATGGAGCCCGATTAACCCTAGAAAAGGAACAATCGCTTTCTGTCCTGACACCTTTTCCCAGGGAGGAATCTTCATCGGTCTGGAATTTTGGAATGAGAAACGGCAATTTCCCGGATCCTCACGTAGCACGCATGGTCGAGCTTTGCGCCCAGGGTATAGGAGGCAACCTTGTGCTCTCAGGTGCCAATGATGGAGCCCGATTAACCCTAGAAATGGAACAATCGCTTTCTGTCCTGGGAGCCTCTTCCCTGTGAGGAGTCTTCATCTGTCTGGAATTGAGGGCTGAATAACGGCACTTTCCCGGACAAGAAAGTGGTATGTGCCGTTGGTGTTTGCGCCCACGGAAAAGGTGGCAGCCTTGAACTCTCAGGTGCCAATGATGGGGCACCATTGACCCTAGAAAAGGACAATTCGATTTCTGACCTGGCACCTTTTCCCTGGGAGCAATTTTCATTAGTCTGGAATTCTGGGCTGAAAAACGGCACTTCCCCGGACCTGCAAGTGGAACGCACCGTCGTGCTTTGCACCCAGGGAAAAGGTGGCAGCCTTGGCCTCTCAGGTGGCAATGATGGGGCCCCATTAACCCTAGGAAAAGAACAATGGGTTTCTGTCCTGGCACCTTTTCCGTGGGAGGAATCTTCGTCGGTCTGGAGTTCTGGGCTGAAAACGGCTCTTTCCCTTACCCGCATGTGGCACGCACCGTCGAGCTTTGCGTCCAGGGAAAAGGTGGCAGCCCTGGGCTCTCAGGTGCCAATTTTGGGGCACCATTAACCCTAGAAAAGGAACAATCGCTTTCTGTCCTGACACCTTTTCCCAGGGAGGAATCTTCATTGGTCTGGAATTCTGGAATGAGAAACGGCAATTTCCCGGACCCTCACGTAGCACACTTGGTCGAGCTTTGCGCCCAGGGTATAGGAGGCAACCTTGGGCTCTCAGGTGCCAACGATAGAGCCCGATTAACCGTAGAAATGGAACAATCGCTTTCTGTCCTGGGAGCCTCTTCCCTGTGAGGAGTCTTCATCTGTCTGGAATTGAGGGCTGAAAAACGGCACTTTCCCAGGCAAGAAAGTGGTACGTGCCGTTGATATTTGCGCCCACGGTAAAGGTGGCAGCCTTGAACTCTCAGGTGCCAATGATGGGGCACCATTGACCCTAGAAAAGGACAATTCGATTTCTGACCTGGCACCTTTTCCCTGGGAGGTATCTTCGTCCGTCTGGAATTCTGGGCTGAAAAATGGCACTTCCCCGGACCCGCAAGTGGCACGCGCTGTCGACATATGCGCCCAGGGAAAAGGTGGCAGCCTTGGGCTCTCAGGTGCCAACGATGGGTCCCCGTTAACACTAGATAAATAACAATCGCTTTCTGTCCTGGCACCTTTTCCCTGGGAGGAATTTTCGTCCATCTGGAATTCTGGGCTGAAAAACGGCACTTCTCCGGACCTGCAAGTGGAACGCACCGTCGAGCTTTGTGCCCAGGGAAAAGGTGGCAGCCTTGGGCTCTCAGGTGCCAATGATGGGGCCCCATTACCCCTAGAAAAAGAACAATCGCTTTCTGTCCTGGCACCTTTTGCCTGGTAGAAATCTTCATTGGTCTAGAATTCTGGGCTGAAAACGGCTCTTTCCCTTACCCTCACGTGGCACGCACCGTTGAGCTTTGCGCCCAGGGAAAAGGTGGCAGCCCTGGGCTCTCAGCTGCCAATTTTGGGGCCCCATTACCCTTAGAAAAGGCACAATCGCTTTCTGTCCTGGCACCTTTTCTCTGGGAGAAATCTTCGCTGGCCTGGAATTCTGGGATGAGAAACGGCACATTCCTGGACTTGCAAGTGGCACGCGCCGTCGACATTAGCGCCCAGGGAAAAGGTGGCAGCCTTGACCTCACAGTTGCCAAAGATGGGGCCCCATTACCCTTACAGAAGGCACAATGTCTTTCTGTCCTGACACCTTTTCCCAGAGAGGAATCGACTTCCGTCTGGAACTCTGGGCTGAAAAATGGCACTTTCCGGGACCCGCACGTGGAACGCTCCGTCGAGCTTTAGACCCAGGGAAAAGGTGTCAGCCTTGGGCTCTCAGGTGTCAATTTTGGGGCCCCATTAACCCTAGAAAAGGCACAATTGCTTTCTGCCCTGGCACCTTTCCCTGGGAGAAATCGTCATTGGCCTGGAATTCTGGGATGAGAAACAGTACATTCCTGGACCCGCAAGTGGCACGCACCGTCGAGCTTTGCGCTCAGGGAAAAGGTTGCAGCCTTCGGTGCCAATGATGGGGCACCATTGACCCTAGAAAAGGACAATTCGATTTCTGACCTGGCACCTTTTCGCTGGGAGGTATCTTCATCCGTCTGGAATTCTGGGTTGAAAAATGGCACTTCCCCGGACCCGCAAGTGGCACGCGCCGTCGAGCTTTGCGCCCAGGGAAAAGGTGGCAGCCGTGGGCTCTCAGGTGCCAATGATGGGGACCCGTTAACACTAGAAAAATAACACTTGCTTTCTGTCCTGGCACCTTTTCCCAGGGAGGAATCTTCATCGGTTTGGAATTCTGGTCTGAGAATGGGCACTTTCCTGGACCCGCAAGTGGAACGCACCATCGAGCTTTGCATCCAGGGAAAAGGTGGCAGTCTTGGGCTCTCAGGTGCCAATGATGGGGCCCCATTACCTTTACAACAAGCACAATGGCTTTCTGTCCTGGCACCTTTTCCCTGGGAGGAGTCTTCATTGGTCTGGAATTCTGGGCTGTAAAATGGCACTTTCTGGGACCAGCACGTGGCACGCACTGTCGTGCTTTGCGCCCAGGGAAAAGGAGGCAACCTCTGGCTCTCAGATGCCAATGACGGGCCCCCATTAAGACTAGAAATGGAACAATCGCTTTCTGTCCTGGGAGCCTTTTCCCTGGGAGGAGTCGTCATCCGTCTGGAATCCTGGGCTGAACAAAGCACTTTCTCTGACCTGCACGTGGCAGGCACCATCAAGCTTTGCGCCCAGGGAACAGGTGGCAGTCTTGGGCTCTCAGGTGCCAATGATGGGGTCCCGTTAACACTAGAAAAATAACACTTGCTTTCTGTCCTGGCACCTTTTCCCAGGGAGGAATCTTCGTCCATCTGGAAATCTGGGTTCAAAAATGGCACTGCCCCAAACCCGCACAAGGTACACAGCGTCGACATTTGCGCCCAGGGAAAAGAGGGAAGCCTTGGGCTCTCAGGTGCCAATGACGGGGCCCCATTAACACTAGAAAAATAACACTTGCTTTCTGTCCTGGCACCTTTTCCCAGGGAGGAATCTTCATCGGTTTGGAATTCTGGTCTGAGAATCGGCACTTTCCTGGACCAGCAAGTGGAACGCACCATCGAGCTTCGCGTCCAGGGAAAAGGTGGCAGTCTTGGGCTCTCAGGTGCCAATGATGGGTCCCCGTTAACACTAGATAAATAACAATCGCTTTCTGTCCTGGCACCTTTTCCCTGGGAGGAATTTTCATCCGTCTGGAATTGTGGCCTGAAAAATGGCACTTCCGCGGATCTGCAAGTGGAACGCACCGTCGTGCTTTGCGCCCAGGGAAAAGGTGGCAGCCTTGGGCTCTCAGGTGCCAATGATGGGGCCCCATTACCCCTAGAAAAAGAACAATGGTTTTCTGTCCTGGCACCTTTTCCCAGGGAGGAATCTTCATTGGTCTGGAATTCTGGGCTGGAAAGGGCTCTTTCCCTTACCCGCATGTGGCACGCACCGTCGAGCTTTGCGCCCAGGGAAAAGGTGGCAGCCCTGGGCTCTCAGCTGCCAATTTTGGGGCCCCATTAACCCTAGAAAAGGCACAATGGCTTTCTGTCCAGGCACCTTTTCCCAGGGAGAAATCTTCGCTGGCCTGGAATTCTGGGATGAGAAACGGCACATTCCCGGACTTGCAAGTGGCACGCGCCATCGACATCTGCGCCCAGGGAAAAGGTGGCAGCCTTGGGCTCTCAGGTGCCAATGATGGGGCCCCGTTAACACTAGAAAAATAACACTTGCTTTCTGTCCTGGCACCTTTTCCCAGGGAGGAATCTTCGTCCGTCTGGAAATCTGGGTTAAAAAATGGCACTGCCCCAAACCCGCATAAGGTACACACCGTGGAGTTTTGCGCCCAGGGAAAAGGGGGCAGCCTTGGGCTCTCAGGTGCCAATGATGGGGCCCCATTACCCCTACAAAAGGCACAATGGCTTTCTGTCCTGGCACCTTTTCCCAGGGAGGAATCTTCATCGGTTTGGAATTCTGGTCTGAGAATAGGCTCTTTCCTGGACCCGCAAGTGGAACGCTCCGTCGAGCTTTGCGCCCAGGGAAAAGGTGGCAGCCTTGGGCTCTTAGGTGCCAATGATGCGGCCAAATTAGCATTACAAAATACACAATGGCTTTGTCTCCTGGTAATTTTCCCTCTGAGGAATCTTCATAGGTCTGGAATTCTGGGCTGAAAAATTGCACTTTCCCGGATCCGCACGTGGAACGCTCCGTCGAGCTTTGCGTCCAGGGAAAAGGGGGCACCCTTGGGCTCTCAGGTGTCAAATTTGGGGCCCCATTAACCCTAGAAAAGGCACAATTGCTTTCTGTCCTGGCACCTTTTCCCTGGGAGAAATCTTCATCAGCCTCGAATTCTGGGATGAGAAACAGCACATTCCTGGTCCCGCAAGTGGCACGCACCGTTGAGCTTTGCGCTCAGGGAAAAGGTTGCCGCCTTCGGCTCTCAGGTGTCAATGATGGAGCCCCATTAACCCTAGAAAAGGAACAATCGCTTTCTGTCCTGACACCTTTTCCCAGGGAGAATCTTCATCGGTCTGGAATTCTGGAATGAGAAACGGCAATTTCCCGGACCCTCACGTAGCACGCATGGTCGAGCTTTGCGCCCAGGGTATAGGAGGCAACCTTGGGCTCTCAGGTGCCAATGATGGGGCCCGATTAACCCTAGAAACGGAACAATCGCTTTCTTTCCTGGGAGCCTCTTCCCTGTGAGGAGTCTTCATCCGTCTGGACTTCAGGGCTGAAAAACGGCACTTTCCCGGACAAGAAAGTGGTACGCGCCGTTGATGTTTGCGCCCACGGAAAAGGTGGCAGCCTTGAACTCTCAGGTGCCAATGATGGGGCACCATTGACCCTAGAAAAGGACAATTTGATTTCTGACCTGGCACCTCTTCCCTGTGAGGAGTCTTCATCCGTCTGGAATTCAGGGCTGAAAAACGGCACTTTCCCGGACAAGAAAGTGGTACGCGCCGTTGATGTTTGCGCCCACGGAAAAGGTGGCAGCCTTGAACTCTGAGGTGCCAATGATGGGGCACCATTGACCCTAGAAAAGAACAATTTGTTTTCTGACCTGGCACCTTTTCCCTGGGAGGTGTCTTCGTCCGTCTGGAATTCTGGGCTGAAAAATGGCACTTCCCCGGACCCGCAAGTGGCACGCGCCGTCGACATTTGCGCCCAGGGAAAAGGTGGCAGTCTTGGGCTCTCAGCTGCCAATGATGAGGCCCCGTTAACACTAGAAAAATAACACTTGCTTTCTGTCCTGGCACCTTTTCCCAGGGAGGAATCTTCGTCCGTCTGGAAATCTGGGTTCAAAAATGGTACTGCCCCAAACCCGCACAAGGTACACACTGTCGAGCTTTGCGCCCAGGGAAAAGGGGGCAGCCTTGGGCTCTCAGCTGCCAATGATGGTGCCCCATTACCCCTACAAAAGGCACAATGGCTTTCTGTCCTGGCACCTTTTCCCAGGGAGGAATCTTCACCGGCTTGGAATTCTGGTCTGAGAATCGGCACTTTCCTGGACCAGCAAGTGGAACGCACCATCGAGCTTTGCATCCAGGGAAAAGGTGGCAGTCTTGGGCTCTCAGGTGCCAATGATGGGGCCCCATTACCTTTACAAAAAGCACAATGGCTTTCTGTCCTGGCACCTTTTCCCTGGGAGGAGTCTTCATTGGTCTGGAATTCTGGGCTGTAAAATGGCACTTTCTGGGACCAGCACGTGGCACGCACTGTCGTGCTTTGCACCCAGGGAAAAGGAGGCGAACTCTGGCTCTCAGATGCCAATGACAGACCCCCATTAACACTAGAAATGGAGCAATCATTTTCTGTCTTGGGAGCCCTTTCCCTGGGAGGAGTCGTCATCCTTCTGGAATCCTGGGCTGAACAAAGCACTTTCTCTGACCTGCACGTGGCAGGCACCATCTAGCGTTGCGCCCAGGGAAAAGGTGGCAGCCTTGGGCTCTCAGGTGCCAATGATGGGGCCCCGTTAACACTAGAAAAATAACACTTTCTTTCTGTCCTGGCACCTTTTCCCAGGGAGGAATCTTCGTCCGTCTGGAAATCTGGGTTCAAAAATGGCACTGCCCCAAACCCGCAAAAGGTACACACCGTCGAGCTTTGCGCCCAGGGAAAAGGAGGCAACCTTGGGCTCTCAGGTGCCAATGATGGTGCCCCATCACCCCTACAAAAGGCACAATGGCTTTCTGTCCTGGCACCTTTTCCCAGGGAGGAATCATCATCAGTTTGGAATTCTGGTCTGAGAATCGGCACTTTCCTGGACCCGCAAGTGGAACGCATGGTCGAGCTCTGCATCCAGGGAAAAGGTGGCAGTCTTGGGCTCTCAGGTGCCAATGATGGGGCCCCATTACCTTTACAAAAAGCACAATGACTTTCTCTCTGGTGCACGTTTTCCCTGGGAGGAGTCTTCATTGGTCTGGAATTCTGGGCTGTAAAATGGCACTTTCTGGGACCAGCACGTGGCACGCACTGTCGTGCTTTGCGCCCAGGGAAAAGGAGGCAACCTCTGGCTCTCAGATGCCAATGACGGGCCCCCATTAACACTAGAAATGGAACAATCGCTTTCTGTCCTGGGAGCCTTTTCCCTGGGAGGAGTTGTCATCCGTCTGGAATCCTGGGCTGAACAAAGCACTTTCTCTGACCTCCACGTGGCAGGCACCATCAAGCTTTGCGCCCAGGGAAAAGGTGGCAGCCTTGGGCTCTCAGGTGTCAATGATGGAGCCCCATTAACCCTAGAAAAGGAAGAATCATTTTCTGTCCTGACACCTTTTCCCAGGGAGGAATCTTCATCGGTCTGGAATTCTGGAATGAGAAACGGCAATTTCCCGGACCCTCACGTAGCACGCATGGTCGAGCTTTGCGCCCAGGGTATAGGAGGCAACCTTGGGCTCTCAGGTGCCTATGATGGAGCCCGATTAACCCTAGAAATGGAACAATCGCTTTCTTTCCTGGGAGCCTCTTCCCTGTGAGGAGTCTTCATCCGTCTGGAATTCAGGGCTGAAAAAACAGCACTTTCCCGGACAAGAAAGTGGTACGCGCCGTTGATGTTTGCGCCCACGGAAAAGGTGGCAGCCTTGAACTCTGAGGTGCCAATGATGGGGCACCATTGACCCTAGAAAAGACAATTCGATTTCTGACCTGGCACCTTTTCCCTGGGAGGTGTCTTCGTCCGTCTGGAATTCTGGGCTGAAAAATGGCACTTCCCTGGACCCGCAAGTGGCACGCGCTGTCGACATATGCGCCCAGGGAAAAGGTGGCAGCCTTGGGCTCTCAGGTGCCAATGATGGGTCCCCGTTAACACTAGAAAAATAACACTTGCTTTCTGTCCTGGCACCTTTTCCCAAGGGGGAATCTTCGTCCGTCTGGAAATCTGGGTTCAAAAATGTCAATGCCCCAAACCCGCACAAGGTACACACCGTTGAGCTTTGCGCCCAGGGAAAAGGGGGCAGCCTTGGGCTCTCAGGTGCCAATGATGGTGCCCCATTACCCCTACAAAAGGCACAATGTCTTTCTGTCCTGGCACCTTTTCCCAGGGAGGAATCTTCATCGGTTTGGAATTCTGGTCTGAGAATCGGCACTTTCCTGGACCCGCAAGTGGAACGCACCATCGAGCTTTGCGCCCAGGGAAAAGGTGGCAGTCTTGGGCTCTCAGGTGCCAATGATGGGGCCCCATTACCTTTACAAAAAGCACAATGGCTTTCTCTCTGGTGCACGTTTTCCCTGGGAGGAGTCTTCATTGGTCTGGAATTCTGGGCTGTAAAATGGCACTTTCTGGGACCAGCACGTGGCACGCATTTTCGTGCTTTGCGCCCAGGGAAAAGGAGGCAACCTCTGGCTCTCAGATGCCAATGACGGGCCCCCATTAACACTAGAAATGGAACAATCACTTTCTGTCCTGGGAGCCTTTTCCCTGGGAGGAGTGGTCATCCGTCTGGAATCGTGGGCTGAACAAAGCACTTTCTCTGACCTGCACGTGGCAGGCACCATCTAGCTTTGCGCCCAGGGTAAAGGTGGCAGCCTTGGTCTCTCAGGTGCCAACAATGGGTCCCCGTTAACACTAGATAAATAACAATCGCTTTCTGTCCTGGCACCTTTTCCCAGGGAGGAATCTTCGTCCGTCTGGAAATCTTGGTTCAAAAATGGCACTGCCCCAAACCCGCACAAGGTACACATCGTCGAGCTTTGCGCCCAGGGAAAAGGGGGCAGCCTTGGGCTCTCAGCTGCCAATGATGGTGCCCCATTACCCCTAGAAAAGGCACAATGGCTTTCTGTCCTGGCACCTTTTCCCAGGGTGGAATCTTCATCGATATGGAATTCTGGGATGAGAATCGGCACTTTCCTGGACCCGCAAGTGGAATGCACCATCGAGCTTTGCGTCCAGGGAAAAGGTGGCAGTCTTGGGCTCTCAGGTGCCAATGATGGGGCCCCATTACCTTTACAAAAAGCACAATGGCTTTCTGTCCTGGGAGCCTTTTCCCTGGGAGGAGTCGTCATCCGTCTGGAATCCTGGGCTGAAGAAAGCACTTTCTCTGACCTGCACGTGGCAGGCACCATCTAGCTTTGCGCCCAGGGAAAAGGTGGCAGCCTTGGTCTCTCAGGTCCAACAATGGGTCCCCGTTAACACTAGATAAATAACAATCGCTTTCTGTCCTGGCACCTTTTCCCAGGGAGGAATTTTCGTCCGTCTGGAATTCTGGGCTGAAAAACGGCACTTCCCCGGACCTGCAAGTGGAACGCACCATCGAGCTTTGTGCCCAGGCAAAAGGTGGCAGCCTTGGGCTCTCAGGTGCCAATGATGGGGCCCCATTACCCCTAGAAAAAGAACAATCGCTTTCTGTCCTGGCACCTTTTCCCTGGGAGGAATCTTCATTGCTCTGGGATTCTGGGCTGAAAACGGCTCTTTCCCTTACCCGCATGTGGAACGCACCGTCGAGTTTTGCGCCCAGGCAAAAGGTGGCAGCCCTGGGCTCTCAGCTGCCAATTTTGGGGCCCCATTAACCCTAGAAAAGGCACAATCGCTTTCTGTCCTGACACCTTTTCCCAGGGAGAAATCTTCGCAGGCCTGGAATTCTGGGATGAGAAACCGCACATTCCCGGACTTGCAAGTGGCACGCGCCGTCAACATTTGCGCCCAGGGAAAAGGTGGCAGCCTTGGGCTCTCAGGTGCCAAAGATGAGGTCCCATTACCCCTAGAAAAGGCACAATGGCTTTCTGTCCTGACACCTTTTCCCAGAGAGGAATCGACTTCCGTCTGGAATTCTGGGCTGAAAAACGACCCTTTCCTGGACCCGCACGTGGAATGCTCCGTCGAGCTTTGCGCCCAGGGAAAAGGTGGCAGCCTTGGGCTCTCAGGTGTCAATTTTGGGGCCCCATTAACCCTAGAAAAGGCACAATTGCTTTCTGTCCCGGCACCTTTTCCCTGGGAGAAATCTTCATTGGCCTCGATTTCTGGGATGAGAAACAGCACATTCCTGGCCCCGCAAGTGGCACGCACCGTCGAGCTTTTCGCTCAGGGAAAAGGTGGCAGCCTTGGGCTCTCAGGTGTCAATGATGGAGCCCCATTAACCCTAGAAAAGGAAGAATCGCTTTCTGTCCTGACACCTTTTCCCAGGGAGGAATCTTCATCGGTCTGGAATTCTGGAATGAGAAACGGCCCTTTCCCGGACCTGCACAGGGTTTGCACCGTCGAGCTTTGCACCCAGGGAAAAGGTGGCAGCCGTGGGCTCTCAGGTGCCAATGATGGGGCCCCGTTAACACTAGAAAAATAACACTTGCTTTCTGTCCTGGCACCTTTTCCCAGGGAGGAATCTTCGTCCGTCTGGAAATCTGGGTTCAAAAATGGCACTGCCCCAAACCCGCACAAGGTACACATTGTCGAGCTTTGCGCCCAGGGAAAAGGGGGCAGCCTTGGGCTCTCAGCTGCCAATGATGGTGCCCCATTACCCCTACAAAAGGCACAATGGCTTTCTGTCCTGACACCTTTTCCCAGGGAGGAATCTTCATCGGTCTGGAATTCTGGAATGAGAAACGGCAATTTCCCGGACCCTCACGTAGCACGCATGGTCGAGCTTTGCGCCCAGGGTATAGGAGGCAACCTTGGGCTCTCAGGCGCCAATGATGGAGCCCGATTAACCCTAGAAATGGAACAATCGCTTTCTTTCCTGGGAGCCTCTTCCCTGTGAGGAGTCTTCATCCGTCTGGAATTCAGGGCTGAAAAACGGCACTTTCCCGGACAAGAAAGTGGTACGTGCCGTTGATGTTGCGCCCACGGAAAAGGTGGCAGCCTTGAACTCTCAGGTGCCAATGATGGGGCACCATTGACCCTAGAAAAGGACAATTCTATTTCTGACCTGGCACCTTTTCCCTGGGAGGTGCCTTCGTCCGTCTGGAATTCTGGGCTTAAAAATGGCACTTCCCTGGACCCGCAAGTGGCACGCGCCGTCGACATTTGCGCCCAGGGAAAAGGTGGCAGCCTTGGGCTCTCAGGTGCCAATGATGGGGCCCCGATAACACTAGAAAAATAACACTTGCTTTCTCTCCTGGCACTTTTTCCCAGGGAGGAATCTTCGTCCGTCTGGAAATCTGGGTTCAAAAATGGCACTGCCCCAAACCCGCACAAGGTACACACCGTCGAGCTTTGCGCCCTGGTAAAAGGTGGCAGCCTTGGGCTCTCAGGTGCCAATGATGGTGCCCCATTACCCCTACAAAAGGCACAATGGCTTTCTGTCCTGGCACCTTTTCCAAGGGAGGAATCTTCGTCCGTCTGGAAATCTTGGTTCAAAAATGGCACTGCCCCAAACCCGCACAAGGTACACACCGTCGAGCTTTGCGCCCAGGGAAAAGGGGGCAGCCTTGGACTCTCAGGTGCCAATGATGGTGCCCCATTACCCCTACAAAAGGCACAATGGCTTTCTGTCCTGGCACCTTTTCCCAGGGAGGAATCTTCATCGGTTTGGAATTCTGGTCTGAGAATCGGCACTTTCCTGGACCCGCAAGTGGAACGCACCATCGAGCTTTGCGTCCAGGGAAAAGGTGGCAGTCTTGGGCTCTCAGGTGCCAATGATGGGGCCCCATTACCTTTACAAAAAGCACAATGGCTTTCTGTCCTGGGAGCCTTTTCTCTGGGAGGAGTCGTCATCCGTCTGGAATCCTGGGCTGAAGAAAGCACTTTCTCTGACCTGCACGTTGCAGGCACCATCTAGCTTTGCGCCCAGGGTAAAGGTGGCAGCCTTGGTCTCTCAGGTGCCAATAATGGGTCCCCGTTAACACTAGATAAATAACAATCGCTTTCTGTCCTGGCACCTTTTCCCTGGGAGGAATTTTCGTCCGTCTGGAATTCTGGGCTGAAAAACGGCACTTCGCCGGACCTGCAAGTGGAACGCACCTTTGAGCTTTGTGCCCAGGCAAAAGGTGGCAGCCTTGGGCTCTCAGGTGCCAATGATGGGGCCCCATTACCCCTAGAAAAAGAACAATCGCTTTCTGTCATGGTACCTTTTCCCTGGGAGGAATCTTCATTGGTCTGGAATTCTGGGCTGAAAACGGCTCTTTCCCTTACCCGCATGTGGCACGCACCATCGAGCTTTGCGCCCAGGGAAAAGGTGGCAGCCCTGGGCTCTCACGTGTCTATTTTGGGGCCCCATTACCCCTACAAAAGGCACAATTGCTTTCTGTCCAGGCACCTTTTCCCAGGGAGAAATCTTCGCTGGCCTGGAATTCTGGGATGAGAAACGGCACATTCCCGGACTTGCAAGTGGCACGCGCCGTCAACATTTGCGCCCAGGGAAGAGGTGGCAGCCTTGGGCTCTCAGGTGCCAAAGATGGGGCCCCATTACCCCTAGAAAAGGCACAATGGCTTTCTGTCCTGACACCTTTTCCCAGAGAGGAATCGACTTCCCTCTGGAATTCTGGGCTGAAAAAAGGCCCTTTCCGAAACCCGTACAGGGTATGCACCATCGAGCTTTGCACACAGGGAAAAGGTGGCAGCCTTGGGCTCTCAGGTGCCAATGATGGGGCCCCATTACCCTTACAGAAGGCACAATGGATTTGTCTCCTGGTACCTTTTCCCTCTGAGGAATCTTCATAGGTCTGGAATTCTGGGCTGAAAAATGGCACTTTCCCGGACCCGCATGTGGAACGCTCCGTCGAGCTTTGCGCTCAGGGAAAAGGTGGCAGCCTTGGGCTCTCAGGTGTCAATTTTGGGGCCCCATTAACCCTAGAAAAGGCACAATTGCTTTCTGTCCAGGCACCTTTTCCCTGGGAGAAATCTTTATCGGCCTGGAATTCTGGGATGAGAAACAGCACATTCCTGGACCCGCAAGTGGCACGCACCGTCGAGCTTTGCGCTCAGAGAAAATGTTGCAGCCTTGGGCTCTCAGGTGTCAATGATGGAGCCCCATTAACCCTAGAAAAGGAAGAATCGCTTTCTGTCCTGACACCTTTTCCCAGGGAGGAATCTTCATCGGTCTGGAATTCTGGAATGAGAAACGGCAATTTCCCGGACCCTCACGTAGCACGCATGGTCGAGCTTTGCGCCCAGGGTATAGGAGGCAACCTTGGGCTCTCAGGTGCCAATGATGGGGCCCGATTAACCCTAGAAATGGAACAATCGCTTTCTTTCCTGGGAGCCTCTTCCCTGTGAGGAGTCTTCATCCGTCTGGAATTCAGGGCTGAAAAACGGCACTTTCCCGGACAAGAAAGTGGTACGTGCCGTTGATGTTTGCGTCCACGGAAAAGGTGGCAGCCTTGAACTCTCAGGTGCCAATGATGGGGCACCATTGACCCTAGAAAAGGACAATTCGATTTCTGACCTGGCACCTTTTCCCTGAGAGGTGTCTTCGTCCGTCTGGAATTCTGGGCTGAAAAATGGCACTTCCCCGGACCCGCAAGTGGCACGCGCCGTCGACATTTGCGCCCAGGGAAAAGGTGGCAGCCTTGGGCTCTCAGGTGCCAATGATGGGGCCCCGTTAACACTAGAAAAATAACACTTGCTTTCTGTCCTGGCACCTTTTCCCAGGGAGGAATCTTCGTCCGTCTGGAAATCTGGGTTCAAAAATGGCACTGCCCCAAACCCGCACAAGGTACACACCGTCGAGCTTTGCGCCCAGGGAAAAGGGGGCAGCCTTGGGCTCTCAGGTGCCAATGATGGTGCCCCATTACCCCTACAAAAGCCACAATGGCTTTCTGTCCTGGCACCTTTTCCCAGGGAGGAATCTTCATCGGTTTGGAATTCTGGTCTGAGAATCGGCACTTTCCTGGACCCGCAAGTGGAACGCACCGTCGAGCTTTGTGCCCAGGCAAAAGGTGGCAGCCCTGGGCTCTCAGGTGCCAATGATGGGGCCCCATTACCCCTAGAAAAAGAACAATGGCTTTCTGTCCTGGCACCTTTTCCCTGGGAGGAATCTTCATTGGTCTGGAATTCTGGGCTGAAAACGGCTCTTTCCCTTACCCGCATGTGGCACGCACCATCGAGCTTTGCGCCCAGGGAAAAGGTGGCAGCCCTGGGCTCTCAGCTGCCAATTTTGGGGCCCCATTAACCCTAGAAAAGGCACAATCGCTTTCTGTCCTGGCACCTTTTCCCAGGGAGAAATCTTCGCAGGCCTGGAATTCTGGGATGAGAAACGGCACATTCCCGGATTTGCAAGTGGCACGCGCCGTTTAGCTTTGCGCCCAGGGAAAAGGTGGCAGCCTTGGGCTCTCAGGTGCCAAAGATGAGGTCCCATTACCCCTAGAAAAGGCAGAATGGCTTTCTGTCCTGACACCTTTTCCCAGAGAGGAATCGACTTCCGTCTGGAATTCTGGGCTGAAAAATGGCCCTTTCCTGGACCCGCACGTGGAACGCTCCGTCGAGCTTTGCGCCCAGGGAAAAGGTGGCAGCCTTGGGCTCTCAGCTGTCAATTTTGGGGCCCCATTAACCCTAGAAAAGGCACAATTGCTTTCTGTCCAGGCACCTTTTCCCTGGGAGAAATCTTCATCGGCCTCGATTTCTGGGATGAGAAACAGCACATTCCTGGACCCGCAATGACACGCACCGTCGAGCTTTGCGCTCAGGGAAAAGGTGGCAGCCTTGGGCTCTCAGGTGTCAATGATGGAGCCCCATTAACCCTAGAAAAGGAAGAATCGCTTTCTGTCCTGACACCTTTTCCCAGGGAGGAATCTTCATCGGTCTGGAATTCTGGAATGAGAAACGGCAATTTCCCGGACCCTCACGTAGCACGCATGGTCGAGCTTTGCGCCCAGGGTATAGGAGGCAACCTTGGGCTCTCAGGTGCCAATGATGGAGCCCGATTAACCCTAGAAATGGAACAATCGCTTTCTTTCCTGGGAGCCTCTTCCCTGTGAGGAGTCTTCATCCGTCTGGAATTCAGGGCTGAAAAACGGCACTTTCCCGGACAAGAAAGTGGTACGTGCCGTTGATGTTTGCGCCCACGGAAAAGGTGGCAGCCTTGAACTCTGAGGTGCCAATAATGGGGCACCATTGACCCTAGAAAAGGACAATTCGATTTCTGACCTGGCACCTTTTCCCTGGGAGGTGTCTTTGTCCGTCTGGAATTCTGGGCTGAAAAATGGCACTTCCCTGGACCCGGAGGTGGCACGCGCTGTCGACATTTGCGCCCAGGCAAAAGGTGGCAGCCTTGGGCTCTCAGGTGCCAATGATGGGGCCCCGATAACACTAGAAAAATAACACTTGCTTTCTCTCCTGGCACTTTTTCCCAGGGAGGAATCTTCATCCGTCTGGAAATCTGGGTTCAAAAATGGCACTGCCCCAAACCCGCACAAGGTACACACCGTCGAGCTTTGCGCCCTGGTAAAAGGTGGCAGCCTTGGGCTCTCAGGTGCCAATGATGGTGCCCCATTACCCCTACAAAAGGCACAATGGCTTTCTGTCCTGGCACCTTTTCCAAGGGAGGAATCTTCGTCCGTCTGGAAATCTTGGTTCAAAAATGGCACTGCCCCAAACCCGCACAAGGTACACACCGTCGAGCTTTGCGCCCAGGGAAAAGGGGGCAGCCTTGGACTCTCAGGTGCCAATGATGGTGCCCCATTACCCCTACAAAAGGCACAATGGCTTTCTGTCCTGGCACCTTTTCCCAGGGAGGAATCTTCATCGGTTTGGAATTCTGGTCTGAGAATCGGCACTTTCCTGGACCCGCAAGTGGAACGCACCATCGAGCTTTGCGTCCAGGGAAAAGGTGGCAGTCTTGGGCTCTCAGGTGCCAATGATGGGGCCCCATTACCTTTACAAAAAGCACAATGGCTTTCTGTCCTGGGAGCCTTTTCTCTGGGAGGAGTCGTCATCCGTCTGGAATCCTGGGCTGAAGAAAGCACTTTCTCTGACCTGCACGTTGCAGGCACCATCTAGCTTTGCGCCCAGGGTAAAGGTGGCAGCCTTGGTCTCTCAGGTGCCAATAATGGGTCCCCGTTAACACTAGATAAATAACAATCGCTTTCTGTCCTGGCACCTTTTCCCTGGGAGGAATTTTCGTCCGTCTGGAATTCTGGGCTGAAAAACGGCACTTCGCCGGACCTGCAAGTGGAACGCACCTTTGAGCTTTGTGCCCAGGCAAAAGGTGGCAGCCTTGGGCTCTCAGGTGCCAATGATGGGGCCCCATTACCCCTAGAAAAAGAACAATCGCTTTCTGTCATGGTACCTTTTCCCTGGGAGGAATCTTCATTGGTCTGGAATTCTGGGCTGAAAACGGCTCTTTCCCTTACCCGCATGTGGCACGCACCATCGAGCTTTGCGCCCAGGGAAAAGGTGGCAGCCCTGGGCTCTCACGTGTCTATTTTGGGGCCCCATTACCCCTACAAAAGGCACAATTGCTTTCTGTCCAGGCACCTTTTCCCAGGGAGAAATCTTCGCTGGCCTGGAATTCTGGGATGAGAAACGGCACATTCCCGGACTTGCAAGTGGCACGCGCCGTCAACATTTGCGCCCAGGGAAGAGGTGGCAGCCTTGGGCTCTCAGGTGCCAAAGATGGGGCCCCATTACCCCTAGAAAAGGCACAATGGCTTTCTGTCCTGACACCTTTTCCCAGAGAGGAATCGACTTCCCTCTGGAATTCTGGGCTGAAAAAAGGCCCTTTCTGAAACCCGTACAGGGTATGCACCATCGAGCTTTGCACACAGGGAAAAGGTGGCAGCCTTGGGCTCTCAGGTGCCAATGATGGGGCCCCATTACCCTTACAGAAGGCACAATGGATTTGTCTCCTGGTACCTTTTCCCTCTGAGGAATCTTCATAGGTCTGGAATTCTGGGCTGAAAAATGGCACTTCCCTGGACCCGCAAGTGGCACGCACCGTAGACATTTGCGCCCAGGCAAAAGGTGGCAGCCGTGGGCTCTCAGGTGCCAATGATGGGGCCCCGTTAACACTAGAAAAATAACACTTGCTTTCTGTCCTGGCACCTTTTCCCAGGGAGGAATCTTCGTCCGTCTGGAAATCTGGGTTCAAAAATGGCACTGCCCCAAACCCGCACAAGGTACACATTGTCGAGCTTTGCGCCCAGGGAAAAGGGGGCAGCCTTGGGCTCTCAGCTGCCAATGATGGTGCCCCATTACCCCTACAAAAGGCACAATGGCTTTCTGTCCTGACACCTTTTCCCAGGGAGGAATCTTCATCGGTCTGGAATTCTGGAATGAGAAACGGCAATTTCCCGGACCCTCACGTAGCACGCATGGTCGAGCTTTGCGCCCAGGGTATAGGAGGCAACCTTGGGCTCTCAGGCGCCAATGATGGAGCCCGATTAACCCTAGAAATGGAACAATCGCTTTCTTTCCTGGGAGCCTCTTCCCTGTGAGGAGTCTTCATCCGTCTGGAATTCAGGGCTGAAAAACGGCACTTTCCCGGACAAGAAAGTGGTACGTGCCGTTGATGTTGCGCCCACGGAAAAGGTGGCAGCCTTGAACTCTGAGGTGCCAATGATGGGGCACCATTGACCCTAGAAAAGGACAATTCTATTTCTGACCTGGCACCTTTTCCCTGGGAGGTGCCTTCGTCCGTCTGGAATTCTGGGCTTAAAAATGGCACTTCCCTGGACCCGCAAGTGGCACGCGCCGTCGACATTTGCGCCCAGGGAAAAGGTGGCAGCCTTGGGCTCTCAGGTGCCAATGATGGGGCCCCGATAACACTAGAAAAATAACACTTGCTTTCTCTCCTGGCACTTTTTCCCAGGGAGGAATCTTCGTCCGTCTGGAAATCTGGGTTCAAAAATGGCACTGCCCCAAACCCGCACAAGGTACACACCGTCGAGCTTTGCGCCCTGGTAAAAGGTGGCAGCCTTGGGCTCTCAGGTGCCAATGATGGTGCCCCATTACCCCTACAAAAGGCACAATGGCTTTCTGTCCTGGCACCTTTTCCAAGGGAGGAATCTTCGTCCGTCTGGAAATCTTGGTTCAAAAATGGCACTGCCCCAAACCCGCACAAGGTACACACCGTCGAGCTTTGCGCCCAGGGAAAAGGGGGCAGCCTTGGACTCTCAGGTGCCAATGATGGTGCCCCATTACCCCTACAAAAGGCACAATGGCTTTCTGTCCTGGCACCTTTTCCCAGGGAGGAATCTTCATCGGTTTGGAATTCTGGTCTGAGAATCGGCACTTTCCTGGACCCGCAAGTGGAACGCACCATCGAGCTTTGCGTCCAGGGAAAAGGTGGCAGTCTTGGGCTCTCAGGTGCCAATGATGGGGCCCCATTACCTTTACAAAAAGCACAATGGCTTTCTGTCCTGGGAGCCTTTTCTCTGGGAGGAGTCGTCATCCGTCTGGAATCCTGGGCTGAAGAAAGCACTTTCTCTGACCTGCACGTTGCAGGCACCATCTAGCTTTGCGCCCAGGGTAAAGGTGGCAGCCTTGGTCTCTCAGGTGCCAATAATGGGTCCCCGTTAACACTAGATAAATAACAATCGCTTTCTGTCCTGGCACCTTTTCCCTGGGAGGAATTTTCGTCCGTCTGGAATTCTGGGCTGAAAAACGGCACTTCGCCGGACCTGCAAGTGGAACGCACCTTTGAGCTTTGTGCCCAGGCAAAAGGTGGCAGCCTTGGGCTCTCAGGTGCCAATGATGGGGCCCCATTACCCCTAGAAAAAGAACAATCGCTTTCTGTCATGGTACCTTTTCCCTGGGAGGAATCTTCATTGGTCTGGAATTCTGGGCTGAAAACGGCTCTTTCCCTTACCCGCATGTGGCACGCACCATCGAGCTTTGCGCCCAGGGAAAAGGTGGCAGCCCTGGGCTCTCACGTGTCTATTTTGGGGCCCCATTACCCCTACAAAAGGCACAATTGCTTTCTGTCCAGGCACCTTTTCCCAGGGAGAAATCTTCGCTGGCCTGGAATTCTGGGATGAGAAACGGCACATTCCCGGACTTGCAAGTGGCACGCGCCGTCAACATTTGCGCCCAGGGAAGAGGTGGCAGCCTTGGGCTCTCAGGTGCCAAAGATGGGGCCCCATTACCCCTAGAAAAGGCACAATGGCTTTCTGTCCTGACACCTTTTCCCAGAGAGGAATCGACTTCCCTCTGGAATTCTGGGCTGAAAAAAGGCCCTTTCCGAAACCCGTACAGGGTATGCACCATCGAGCTTTGCACACAGGGAAAAGGTGGCAGCCTTGGGCTCTCAGGTGCCAATGATGGGGCCCCATTACCCTTACAGAAGGCACAATGGATTTGTCTCCTGGTACCTTTTCCCTCTGAGGAATCTTCATAGGTCTGGAATTCTGGGCTGAAAAATGGCACTTTCCCGGACCCGCATGTGGAACGCTCCGTCGAGGTTTGCGCTCAGGGAAAAGGTGGCAGCCTTGGGCTCTCAGGTGTCAATTTTGGGGCCCCATTAACCCTAGAAAAGGCACAATTGCTTTCTGTCCAGGCACCTTTTCCCTGGGAGAAATCTTTATCGGCCTGGAATTCTGGGATGAGAAACAGCACATTCCTGGACCCGCAAGTGGCACGCACCGTCGAGCTTTGCGCTCAGAGAAAATGTTGCAGCCTTGGGCTCTCAGGTGTCAATGATGGAGTCCCATTAACCCTAGAAAAGGAAGAATCGCTTTCTGTCCTGACACCTTTTCCCAGGGAGGAATCTTCATCGGTCTGGAATTCTGGAATGAGAAACGGCAATTTCCCGGACCCTCACGTAGCACGCATGGTCGAGCTTTGCGCCCAGGGTATAGGAGGCAACCTTGGGCTCTCAGGTGCCAATGATGGGGCCCGATTAACCCTAGTAATGGGACAATCGCTTTCTTTCCTGGGAGCCTCTTCCCTGTGAGGAGTCTTCATCCGTCTGGAATTCAGGGCTGAAAAACGGCACTTTCCCGGACAAGAAAGTGGTACGTGCCGTTGATGTTTGCGTCCACGGAAAAGGTGGCAGCCTTGAACTCTCAGGTGCCAATGATGGGGCACCATTGACCCTAGAAAAGGACAATTCGATTTCTGACCTGGCACCTTTTCCCTGAGAGGTGTCTTCGTCCGTCTGGAATTCTGGGCTGAAAAATGGCACTTCCCCGGACCCGCAAGTGGCACGCGCCGTCGACATTTGCGCCCAGGGAAAAGGTGGCAGCCTTGGGCTCTCAGGTGCCAATGATGGGGCCCCGTTAACACTAGAAAAATAACACTTGCTTTCTGTCCTGGCACCTTTTCCCAGGGAGGAATCTTCGTCCGTCTGGAAATCTGGGTTCAAAAATGGCACTGCCCCAAACCCGCACAAGGTACACACCGTCGAGCTTTGCGCCCAGGGAAAAGGGGGCAGCCTTGGGCTCTCAGGTGCCAATGATGGTGCCCCATTACCCCTACAAAAGCCACAATGGCTTTCTGTCCTGGCACCTTTTCCCAGGGAGGAATCTTCATCGGTTTGGAATTCTGGTCTGAGAATCGGCACTTTCCTGGACCCGCAAGTGGAACGCACCGTCGAGCTTTGTGCCCAGGCAAAAGGTGGCAGCCCTGGGCTCTCAGGTGCCAATGATGGGGCCCCATTACCCCTAGAAAAAGAACAATGGCTTTCTGTCCTGGCACCTTTTCCCTGGGAGGAATCTTCATTGGTCTGGAATTCTGGGCTGAAAACGGCTCTTTCCCTTACCCGCATGTGGCACGCACCGTTGAGCTTTGCGCCCAGGGAAAAGGTGGCAGCCCTGGGCTCTCAGCTGCCAATTTTGGGGCCCCATTAACCCTAGAAAAGGCACAATCGCTTTCTGTCCTGGCACCTTTTCCCAGGGAGAAATCTTCGCAGGCCTGGAATTCTGGGATGAGAAACGGCACATTCCCGGATTTGCAAGTGGCACGCGCCGTTTAGCTTTGCGCCCAGGGAAAAGGTGGCAGCCTTGGGCTCTCAGGTGCCAAAGATGAGGTCCCATTACCCCTAGAAAAGGCAGAATGGCTTTCTGTCCTGACACCTTTTCCCAGAGAGGAATCGACTTCCGTCTGGAATTCTGGGCTGAAAAATGGCCCTTTCCTGGACCCGCACGTGGAACGCTCCGTCGAGCTTTGCGCCCAGGGAAAAGGTGGCAGCCTTGGGCTCTCAGCTGTCAATTTTGGGGCCCCATTAACCCTAGAAAAGGCACAATTGCTTTCTGTCCAGGCACCTTTTCCCTGGGAGAAATCTTCATCGGCCTCGATTTCTGGGATGAGAAACAGCACATTCCTGGACCCGCAATGACACGCACCGTCGAGCTTTGCGCTCAGGGAAAAGGTGGCAGCCTTGGGCTCTCAGGTGTCAATGATGGAGCCCCATTAACCCTAGAAAAGGAAGAATCGCTTTCTGTCCTGACACCTTTTCCCAGGGAGGAATCTTCATCGGTCTGGAATTCTGGAATGAGAAACGGCAATTTCCCGGACCCTCACGTAGCACGCATGGTCGAGCTTTGCGCCCAGGGTATAGGAGGCAACCTTGGGCTCTCAGGTGCCAATGATGGAGCCCGATTAACCCTAGAAATGGAACAATCGCTTTCTTTCCTGGGAGCCTCTTCCCTGTGAGAAGTCTTCATCCGTCTGGAATTCAGGGCTGAAAAACGGCACTTTCCCGGACAAGAAAGTGGTACGTGCCGTTGATGTTTGCGCCCACGGAAAAGGTGGCAGCCTTGAACTCTGAGGTGCCAATAATGGGGCACCATTGACCCTAGAAAAGGACAATTCGATTTCTGACCTGGCACCTTTTCCCTGGGAGGTGTCTTCGTCCGTCTGGAATTCTGGGCTGAAAAATGGCACTTCCCTGGACCCGGAGGTGGCACGCGCTGTCGACATTTGCGCCCAGGCAAAAGGTGGCAGCCTTGGGCTCTCAGGTGCCAATGATGGGGCCCCGATAACACTAGAAAAATAACACTTGCTTTCTCTCCTGGCACTTTTTCCCAGGGAGGAATCTTCATCCGTCTGGAAATCTGGGTTCAAAAATGGCACTGCCCCAAACCCGCACAAGGTACACACCGTCGAGCTTTGCGCCCTGGTAAAAGGTGGCAGCCTTGGGCTCTCAGGTGCCAATGATGGTGCCCCATTACCCCTACAAAAGGCACAATGGCTTTCTGTCCTGGCACCTTTTCCAAGGGAGGAATCTTCGTCCGTCTGGAAATCTTGGTTCAAAAATGGCACTGCCCCAAACCCGCACAAGGTACACACCGTCGAGCTTTGCGCCCAGGGAAAAGGGGGCAGCCTTGGACTCTCAGGTGCCAATGATGGTGCCCCATTACCCCTACAAAAGGCACAATGGCTTTCTGTCCTGGCACCTTTTCCCAGGGAGGAATCTTCATCGGTTTGGAATTCTGGTCTGAGAATCGGCACTTTCCTGGACCCGCAAGTGGAACGCACCATCGAGCTTTGCGTCCAGGGAAAAGGTGGCAGTCTTGGGCTCTCAGGTGCCAATGATGGGGCCCCATTACCTTTACAAAAAGCACAATGGCTTTCTGTCCTGGGAGCCTTTTCTCTGGGAGGAGTCGTCATCCGTCTGGAATCCTGGGCTGAAGAAAGCACTTTCTCTGACCTGCACGTTGCAGGCACCATCTAGCTTTGCGCCCAGGGTAAAGGTGGCAGCCTTGGTCTCTCAGGTGCCAATAATGGGTCCCCGTTAACACTAGATAAATAACAATCGCTTTCTGTCCTGGCACCTTTTCCCTGGGAGGAATTTTCGTCCGTCTGGAATTCTGGGCTGAAAAACGGCACTTCGCCGGACCTGCAAGTGGAACGCACCTTTGAGCTTTGTGCCCAGGCAAAAGGTGGCAGCCTTGGGCTCTCAGGTGCCAATGATGGGGCCCCATTACCCCTAGAAAAAGAACAATCGCTTTCTGTCATGGTACCTTTTCCCTGGGAGGAATCTTCATTGGTCTGGAATTCTGGGCTGAAAACGGCTCTTTCCCTTACCCGCATGTGGCACGCACCATCGAGCTTTGCGCCCAGGGAAAAGGTGGCAGCCCTGGGCTCTCACGTGTCTATTTTGGGGCCCCATTACCCCTACAAAAGGCACAATTGCTTTCTGTCCAGGCACCTTTTCCCAGGGAGAAATCTTCGCTGGCCTGGAATTCTGGGATGAGAAACGGCACATTCCCGGACTTGCAAGTGGCACGCGCCGTCAACATTTGCGCCCAGGGAAGAGGTGGCAGCCTTGGGCTCTCAGGTGCCAAAGATGGGGCCCCATTACCCCTAGAAAAGGCACAATGGCTTTCTGTCCTGACACCTTTTCCCAGAGAGGAATCGACTTCCCTCTGGAATTCTGGGCTGAAAAAAGGCCCTTTCCGAAACCCGTACAGGGTATGCACCATCGAGCTTTGCACACAGGGAAAAGGTGGCAGCCTTGGGCTCTCAGGTGCCAATGATGGGGCCCCATTACCCTTACAGAAGGCACAATGGATTTGTCTCCTGGTACCTTTTCCCTCTGAGGAATCTTCATAGGTCTGGAATTCTGGGCTGAAAAATGGCACTTTCCCGGACCCGCATGTGGAACGCTCCGTCGAGGTTTGCGCTCAGGGAAAAGGTGGCAGCCTTGGGCTCTCAGGTGTCAATTTTGGGGCCCCATTAACCCTAGAAAAGGCACAATTGCTTTCTGTCCAGGCACCTTTTCCCTGGGAGAAATCTTTATCGGCCTGGAATTCTGGGATGAGAAACAGCACATTCCTGGACCCGCAAGTGGCACGCACCGTCGAGCTTTGCGCTCAGAGAAAATGTTGCAGCCTTGGGCTCTCAGGTGTCAATGATGGAGTCCCATTAACCCTAGAAAAGGAAGAATCGCTTTCTGTCCTGACACCTTTTCCCAGGGAGGAATCTTCATCGGTCTGGAATTCTGGAATGAGAAACGGCAATTTCCCGGACCCTCACGTAGCACGCATGGTCGAGCTTTGCGCCCAGGGTATAGGAGGCAACCTTGGGCTCTCAGGTGCCAATGATGGGGCCCGATTAACCCTAGTAATGGGACAATCGCTTTCTTTCCTGGGAGCCTCTTCCCTGTGAGGAGTCTTCATCCGTCTGGAATTCAGGGCTGAAAAACGGCACTTTCCCGGACAAGAAAGTGGTACGTGCCGTTGATGTTTGCGTCCACGGAAAAGGTGGCAGCCTTGAACTCTCAGGTGCCAATGATGGGGCACCATTGACCCTAGAAAAGGACAATTCGATTTCTGACCTGGCACCTTTTCCCTGAGAGGTGTCTTCGTCCGTCTGGAATTCTGGGCTGAAAAATGGCACTTCCCCGGACCCGCAAGTGGCACGCGCCGTCGACATTTGCGCCCAGGGAAAAGGTGGCAGCCTTGGGCTCTCAGGTGCCAATGATGGGGCCCCGTTAACACTAGAAAAATAACACTTGCTTTCTGTCCTGGCACCTTTTCCCAGGGAGGAATCTTCGTCCGTCTGGAAATCTGGGTTCAAAAATGGCACTGCCCCAAACCCGCACAAGGTACACACCGTCGAGCTTTGCGCCCAGGGAAAAGGGGGCAGCCTTGGGCTCTCAGGTGCCAATGATGGTGCCCCATTACCCCTACAAAAGCCACAATGGCTTTCTGTCCTGGCACCTTTTCCCAGGGAGGAATCTTCATCGGTTTGGAATTCTGGTCTGAGAATCGGCACTTTCCTGGACCCGCAAGTGGAACGCACCGTCGATCTTTGTGCCCAGGCAAAAGGTGGCAGCCCTGGGCTCTCAGGTGCCAATGATGGGGCCCCATTACCCCTAGAAAAAGAACAATGGCTTTCTGTCCTGGCACCTTTTCCCTGGGAGGAATCTTCATTGGTCTGGAATTCTGGGCTGAAAACGGCTCTTTCCCTTACCCGCATGTGGCACGCACCGTTGAGCTTTGCGCCCAGGGAAAAGGTGGCAGCCCTGGGCTCTCAGCTGCCAATTTTGGGGCCCCATTAACCCTAGAAAAGGCACAATCGCTTTCTGTCCTGGGAGCCTTTTCCCAGGGAGAAATCTTCGCAGGCCTGGAATTCTGGGATGAGAAACGGCACATTCCCGGATTTGCAAGTGGCACGCGCCGTTTAGCTTTGCGCCCAGGGAAAAGGTGGCAGCCTTGGGCTCTCAGGTGCCAAAGATGAGGTCCCATTACCCCTAGAAAAGGCAGAATGGCTTTCTGTCCTGACACCTTTTCCCAGAGAGGAATCGACTTCCGTCTGGAATTCTGGGCTGAAAAATGGCCCTTTCCTGGACCCGCACGTGGAACGCTCCGTCGAGCTTTGCGCCCAGGGAAAAGGTGGCAGCCTTGGGCTCTCAGCTGTCAATTTTGGGGCCCCATTAACCCTAGAAAAGGCACAATTGCTTTCTGTCCAGGCACCTTTTCCCTGGGAGAAATCTTCATCGGCCTCGATTTCTGGGATGAGAAACAGCACATTCCTGGACCCGCAATGACACGCACCGTCGAGCTTTGCGCTCAGGGAAAAGGTGGCAGCCTTGGGCTCTCAGGTGTCAATGATGGAGCCCCATTAACCCTAGAAAAGGAAGAATCGCTTTCTGTCCTGACACCTTTTCCCAGGGAGGAATCTTCATCGGTCTGGAATTCTGGAATGAGAAACGGCAATTTCCCGGACCCTCACGTAGCACGCATGGTCGAGCTTTGCGCCCAGGGTATAGGAGGCAACCTTGGGCTCTCAGGTGCCAATGATGGAGCCCGATTAACCCTAGAAATGGAACAATCGCTTTCTTTCCTGGGAGCCTCTTCCCTGTGAGGAGTCTTCATCCGTCTGGAATTCAGGGCTGAAAAACGGCACTTTCCCGGACAAGAAAGTGGTACGTGCCGTTGATGTTTGCGCCCACGGAAAAGGTGGCAGCCTTGAACTCTGAGGTGCCAATAATGGGGCACCATTGACCCTAGAAAAGGACAATTCGATTTCTGACCTGGCACCTTTTCCCTGGGAGGTGTCTTTGTCCGTCTGGAATTCTGGGCTGAAAAATGGCACTTCCCTGGACCCGGAGGTGGCACGCGCTGTCGACATTTGCGCCCAGGCAAAAGGTGGCAGCCTTGGGCTCTCAGGTGCCAATGATGGGGCCCCGATAACACTAGAAAAATAACACTTGCTTTCTCTCCTGGCACTTTTTCCCAGGGAGGAATCTTCATCCGTCTGGAAATCTGGGTTCAAAAATGGCACTGCCCCAAACCCGCACAAGGTACACACCGTCGAGCTTTGCGCCCTGGTAAAAGGTGGCAGCCTTGGGCTCTCAGGTGCCAATGATGGTGCCCCATTACCCCTACAAAAGGCACAATGGCTTTCTGTCCTGGCACCTTTTCCAAGGGAGGAATCTTCGTCCGTCTGGAAATCTTGGTTCAAAAATGGCACTGCCCCAAACCCGCACAAGGTACACACCGTCGAGCTTTGCGCCCAGGGAAAAGGGGGCAGCCTTGGACTCTCAGGTGCCAATGATGGTGCCCCATTACCCCTACAAAAGGCACAATGGCTTTCTGTCCTGGCACCTTTTCCCAGGGAGGAATCTTCATCGGTTTGGAATTCTGGTCTGAGAATCGGCACTTTCCTGGACCCGCAAGTGGAACGCACCATCGAGCTTTGCGTCCAGGGAAAAGGTGGCAGTCTTGGGCTCTCAGGTGCCAATGATGGGGCCCCATTACCTTTACAAAAAGCACAATGGCTTTCTGTCCTGGGAGCCTTTTCTCTGGGAGGAGTCGTCATCCGTCTGGAATCCTGGGCTGAAGAAAGCACTTTCTCTGACCTGCACGTTGCAGGCACCATCTAGCTTTGCGCCCAGGGTAAAGGTGGCAGCCTTGGTCTCTCAGGTGCCAATAATGGGTCCCCGTTAACACTAGATAAATAACAATCGCTTTCTGTCCTGGCACCTTTTCCCTGGGAGGAATTTTCGTCCGTCTGGAATTCTGGGCTGAAAAACGGCACTTCGCCGGACCTGCAAGTGGAACGCACCTTTGAGCTTTGTGCCCAGGCAAAAGGTGGCAGCCTTGGGCTCTCAGGTGCCAATGATGGGGCCCCATTACCCCTAGAAAAAGAACAATCGCTTTCTGTCATGGTACCTTTTCCCTGGGAGGAATCTTCATTGGTCTGGAATTCTGGGCTGAAAACGGCTCTTTCCCTTACCCGCATGTGGCACGCACCATCGAGCTTTGCGCCCAGGGAAAAGGTGGCAGCCCTGGGCTCTCACGTGTCTATTTTGGGGCCCCATTACCCCTACAAAAGGCACAATTGCTTTCTGTCCAGGCACCTTTTCCCAGGGAGAAATCTTCGCTGGCCTGGAATTCTGGGATGAGAAACGGCACATTCCCGGACTTGCAAGTGGCACGCGCCGTCAACATTTGCGCCCAGGGAAGAGGTGGCAGCCTTGGGCTCTCAGGTGCCAAAGATGGGGCCCCATTACCCCTAGAAAAGGCACAATGGCTTTCTGTCCTGACACCTTTTCCCAGAGAGGAATCGACTTCCCTCTGGAATTCTGGGCTGAAAAAAGGCCCTTTCCGAAACCCGTACAGGGTATGCACCATCGAGCTTTGCACACAGGGAAAAGGTGGCAGCCTTGGGCTCTCAGGTGCCAATGATGGGGCCCCATTACCCTTACAGAAGGCACAATGGATTTGTCTCCTGGTACCTTTTCCCTCTGAGGAATCTTCATAGGTCTGGAATTCTGGGCTGAAAAATGGCACTTTCCCGGACCCGCATGTGGAACGCTCCGTCGAGGTTTGCGCTCAGGGAAAAGGTGGCAGCCTTGGGCTCTCAGGTGTCAATTTTGGGGCCCCATTAACCCTAGAAAAGGCACAATTGCTTTCTGTCCAGGCACCTTTTCCCTGGGAGAAATCTTTATCGGCCTGGAATTCTGGGATGAGAAACAGCACATTCCTGGACCCGCAAGTGGCACGCACCGTCGAGCTTTGCGCTCAGAGAAAATGTTGCAGCCTTGGGCTCTCAGGTGTCAATGATGGAGTCCCATTAACCCTAGAAAAGGAAGAATCGCTTTCTGTCCTGACACCTTTTCCCAGGGAGGAATCTTCATCGGTCTGGAATTCTGGAATGAGAAACGGCAATTTCCCGGACCCTCACGTAGCACGCATGGTCGAGCTTTGCGCCCAGGGTATAGGAGGCAACCTTGGGCTCTCAGGTGCCAATGATGGGGCCCGATTAACCCTAGTAATGGGACAATCGCTTTCTTTCCTGGGAGCCTCTTCCCTGTGAGGAGTCTTCATCCGTCTGGAATTCAGGGCTGAAAAACGGCACTTTCCCGGACAAGAAAGTGGTACGTGCCGTTGATGTTTGCGTCCACGGAAAAGGTGGCAGCCTTGAACTCTCAGGTGCCAATGATGGGGCACCATTGACCCTAGAAAAGGACAATTCGATTTCTGACCTGGCACCTTTTCCCTGAGAGGTGTCTTCGTCCGTCTGGAATTCTGGGCTGAAAAATGGCACTTCCCCGGACCCGCAAGTGGCACGCGCCGTCGACATTTGCGCCCAGGGAAAAGGTGGCAGCCTTGGGCTCTCAGGTGCCAATGATGGGGCCCCGTTAACACTAGAAAAATAACACTTGCTTTCTGTCCTGGCACCTTTTCCCAGGGAGGAATCTTCGTCCGTCTGGAAATCTGGGTTCAAAAATGGCACTGCCCCAAACCCGCACAAGGTACACACCGTCGAGCTTTGCGCCCAGGGAAAAGGGGGCAGCCTTGGGCTCTCAGGTGCCAATGATGGTGCCCCATTACCCCTACAAAAGCCACAATGGCTTTCTGTCCTGGCACCTTTTCCCAGGGAGGAATCTTCATCGGTTTGGAATTCTGGTCTGAGAATCGGCACTTTCCTGGACCCGCAAGTGGAACGCACCGTCGATCTTTGTGCCCAGGCAAAAGGTGGCAGCCCTGGGCTCTCAGGTGCCAATGATGGGGCCCCATTACCCCTAGAAAAAGAACAATGGCTTTCTGTCCTGGCACCTTTTCCCTGGGAGGAATCTTCATTGGTCTGGAATTCTGGGCTGAAAACGGCTCTTTCCCTTACCCGCATGTGGCACGCACCGTTGAGCTTTGCGCCCAGGGAAAAGGTGGCAGCCCTGGGCTCTCAGCTGCCAATTTTGGGGCCCCATTAACCCTAGAAAAGGCACAATCGCTTTCTGTCCTGGGAGCCTTTTCCCAGGGAGAAATCTTCGCAGGCCTGGAATTCTGGGATGAGAAACGGCACATTCCCGGATTTGCAAGTGGCACGCGCCGTTTAGCTTTGCGCCCAGGGAAAAGGTGGCAGCCTTGGGCTCTCAGGTGCCAAAGATGAGGTCCCATTACCCCTAGAAAAGGCAGAATGGCTTTCTGTCCTGACACCTTTTCCCAGAGAGGAATCGACTTCCGTCTGGAATTCTGGGCTGAAAAATGGCCCTTTCCTGGACCCGCACGTGGAACGCTCCGTCGAGCTTTGCGCCCAGGGAAAAGGTGGCAGCCTTGGGCTCTCAGCTGTCAATTTTGGGGCCCCATTAACCCTAGAAAAGGCACAATTGCTTTCTGTCCAGGCACCTTTTCCCTGGGAGAAATCTTCATCGGCCTCGATTTCTGGGATGAGAAACAGCACATTCCTGGACCCGCAATGACACGCACCGTCGAGCTTTGCGCTCAGGGAAAAGGTGGCAGCCTTGGGCTCTCAGGTGTCAATGATGGAGCCCCATTAACCCTAGAAAAGGAAGAATCGCTTTCTGTCCTGACACCTTTTCCCAGGGAGGAATCTTCATCGGTCTGGAATTCTGGAATGAGAAACGGCAATTTCCCGGACCCTCACGTAGCACGCATGGTCGAGCTTTGTGCCCAGGGTATAGGAGGCAACCTTGGGCTCTCAGGTGCCAATGATGGAGCCCGATTAATCCTAGAAATGGAACAATCACTTTCTTTCCTGGGAGCCTCTTCCCTGTGAGGAGTCTTCATCCGTCTGGAATTGAGGGCTGAAAAACGGCACTTTCCCGGACAAGAAAGTGGTACGTGCCGTTGATGTTTGCGCCCACGGAAAAGGTGGCAGCCTTGAACTCTGAGGTGCCAATAATGGGGCACCATTGACCCTAGAAAAGGACAATTCGATTTCTGACCTGGCACCTTTTCCCTGGGAGGTGTCTTCGTCCGTCTGGAATTCTGGGCTGAAAAATGGCACTTCCCTGGACCCGGAGGTGGCACGCGCTGTCGACATTTGCGCCCAGGCAAAAGGTGGCAGCCTTGGGCTCTCAGGTGCCAATGATGGGGCCCCGTTAACACTAGAAAAATAACACTTGCTTTCTGTCCTGGCACCTTTTCTCACGGGGGAATCTTCATCCGTCTGGAAATCTGGGTTCAAAAATGGCACTGCCCCAAACCCGCACAAGGTACACACCGTCGAGCTTTGGGCCCAGGGAAAAGGGGGCAGCCTTGGGCTCTCAGGTGCCAATGATGGTGCCCCATTACCCCTACAAAAGGCAGATTGGCTTTCTGTCCTGGCACCTTTTCCCAGGGAGGAATCTTCATCGGTTTGGAATTCTGGTCTGAGAATCGGCACTTTCCTGGACCCGCAAGTGGAACGCACCATCGAGCTTTGCGTCCAGGGAAAAGGTGGCAGTCTTGGGCTCTCAGATGCCAATGATGGGGCCCCATTACCTTTACAAAAAGCACAATGGCTTTCTGTCCTGGGAGCCTTTTCCCTGGGAGGAGTCGTCATCCGTCTGGAATCCTGGGCTGAACAAAGCACTTTCTCTGACTTGCACGTGCAAGGCACCATCTAGCTTTGCGCCCAGGCAAAAGGTGGCAGCCTTGGGCTCTCAGGTGCCAACAATGGGTCCCCATTACCCCTAGAAAAGGCACAATGGCTTTCTGTCCTGACACCTTTTCCCAGAGAGGAATCGACTTCTGTCTGGAATTCTGGGCTGAAAAACGGCCCTTTCCTGGACCCGCACAGGGTATGGACCGTTGAGCTTTGCACCCAGGGAAAAGGTGGCAGCCTTGGGCTCTCAGGTGCCAATGATGGGGCCCAATTAGCATTACAAAATACAGAATGGCTTTGTCTCCTGGTACCTTTTCCCTCTGAGGAATTTTCATAGGTCTCGAATTCTGGGCTGAAAAATGGCACTTTCCCGGACCCGCACGTGGAACACTCCGTCGAGCTTTGCGCCCAGGGAAAAGGTGGCAGCCTGGGGCTCTCAGGTGTCAATTTTGGGGCCCCATTAATCCTAGAAAAGGCACAATTGCTTTCTGTCCTGGCACCTTTTCCCAGGGAGAAATCTTCATCAGCCTGGAATTCTGGGATGAGAAACAGCACATTCCTGGACCCGCAAGTGGCACGCACCGTCGAGCTTTGCGCTCAGGGAAAAGGTTGCAGCCTTGGGCTCTCAGGTGTCAATGATGGTGCCCCATTACCCCTACAAAAGGCACAATGGCTTTCTGTCCTGGCACCTTTTCCCAGGGAGGAATCTTCATCGGTTTGGAATTTTGGTCTGAGAATCGGCACTTTCCTGGACCCGCAAGTGGAACGCACCGTCGAGCTTTGCGCTCAGGGAAAAGGTGGCAGTCTTGGGTTCTCAGGTGCCAATGATGGGACCCCATTACCATTACAAAAAGCACAATGGCTTTCTCTCCTGGCACCTTTTCCCTGGGAGGAGTCTTCATTGGTCTGGAATTCTGGGCTGTAAAATGGCACTTTCTGGGACCAGCACGTGGCATGCACTGTCGTGCTTTGCGCCCAGGGAAAAGGAGGCAACCTCTGGCTCTCAGATGCCAATGATGGGGCCCCATTAACACTAGAAATGGAACAATCGCTTTCTGTCCTGGGAGCCCTTTCCCTGGGAGGAGTCGTCAGCCGTCTGGAATCCTGGGCTGAACAAAGCACTTTCTCTGTCCTGCACATGGCAGGAACCCTCTAGCTTTGCGCCCAGGGAAAAGGTGGCAGCCTTGGGCTCTCAGGTGCCAACAATGGGTCCCCTTTAACACTAGATAAATAACAATCGCTTTCTGTCCTGGCACCTTTTCCCTGGGAGGAATCTTCATTGGTCTGGAATTCTGGGCTGAAATTGGCTCTTTCCCTTACCTGCATGTGGCACGCACCATCGAGCTTTGCGCCCAGGGAAAAGGTGGCAGCCCTGGGCTCTCAGGTGTCAATTTTGGGGCCCCATTAACCCTAGAAAAGGCACAATTGCTTTCTGTCCTGGCACCTTTTCCCTGGGAGAAATCTTCATTGGCCTCGATTTCTGGGATGAGAAACAGCACATTCCTTTACTCGCAAGTGGCACGCACCGTTGAGCTTTGCGCTCAGGGAAAAGGTTGCAGCCTTTGGCTCTCAGGTGAAATGATGGAGCCCCATTAACCCTACAAAAGGCACAATGGCTTTCTGTCCTGACACCTTTTCCCAGGGAGGAATCTTCATCGGTCTGGAATTCTGGAATGAGAAACGGCAATTTCCCGGACCCTCACGTAGCACGCATGGTCGAGCTTTGCGCCCAGGGTATAGGAGGCAACCTTGGGCTCTCAGGTGCCAATGATGGAGCCCGATTAACCCTAGAAATGGAACAATCGCTTTCTTTCCTGGGAGCCTCTTCCCTGTGAGGAGTCTTCATCCGTCTGGAATTCAGGGCTGAAAAACGGCACTTTCCCGGACAAGAAAGTGGTACGTGCCGTTGATGTTTGCGCCCACGGAAAAGGTGGCAGCCTTGAACTCTGAGGTGCCAATGATGGGGCACCATTGACCCTAGAAAAGGACAATTCGATTTCTGACCTGGCACCTTTTCCCTGGGAGGTGTCTTCGTCCGTCTGGAATTCTGGGCTGAAAAATGGCACTTCCCTGGACCCGGAGGTGGCACGCGCTGTCGACATTTGCGCCCAGGCAAAAGGTGGCAGCCTTGGGCTCTCAGGTGCCAATGATGGGGCCCCGTTAACACTAGAAAAATAACACTTGCTTTCTGTCCTGGCACCTTTTCCCAGGGAGGAATCTTCGTCCGTCTGGAAATCTGGGTTCAAAAATGGCACTGCCCCAAACCCGCACAAGGTACACACCGTTGAGTTTTGCGCCCAGGGAAAAGGGGGCAGCCTTGGGCTCTCAGGTGCCAATGATGGGGCCCCATTACCCCTACAAAAGGCACAATGGCTTTCTGTCCTGGCACCTTTCCCAGGGAGGAATCTTCATCGGTTTGGAATTCTGGTCTGAGAATCGGCACTTTCCTGGACCCGCAAGTGGAACGCACCATCGAGCTTTGCGTCCAGGGAAAAGGTGGCAGCCTTGGGCTCTCAGGTGCCAATGATGGGGCCCCATTACCTTTACAAAAAGCACAATGGCTTTCTGTCCTGGCACCTTTTCCCTGGGAGGAGTTTTCATTGGTCTGGATTTCTGGGCTGTAAAATGGCACTTTCTCTGACCAGCACGTGGCACGCACTGTTGTGCTTTGCGCCCAGGGAAAAGGAGGCAACCTCTGGCTCTCAGATGCCAATGACGGGCCCCCATTAACACTAGAAATGGAAAAACCGCTTTCTGTCCTGGGAGCCCTTTCCCTGGGAGGAGTCGTCAGCCGTATGGAATTCTGGACTGAAAACTGGCACTTCCCCGGACCTGCAAGTGGAACGCACCGTCGAGCTTTGTGCCCAGGGAAAAGGTGGCAGCCTTGGGCTCTCAGGTGCCAATGATGGGGCCCCATTACCCCTAGAAAAAGAACAATCGCTTTCTGTCCTGACACCTTTTCCCAGGGAGGAATCTTCATTGGTCTGGAATTCTGGGCTGAAAACGGCTCTTTCCCTTACCCGCATGTGGCACGCACCATCGAGCTTTGCGCCCAGGGAAAAGGTGGAAGCCCTGGGCTCTCAGGTGCCAAAGATGGGGCCCCATTACCCCTACAAAAGGCACAATGGCTTTCTGTCCTGACACCTTTTCCCAGAGAGGAATCGACTTCCGTCTGGAATTCTGGGCTGAAAAACGGCCCTTTCCCGGACCCGCACAGGGTATGCACCGTCGAGCTTTGCACCCAGGGAAAAGGTGGCAGCCTTGGGCTCTCAGCTGCCAATTTTGGGGCCCAATTAGCATTACAAAATACACAATGGCTTTGTCTCCTGGTACCTTTTCCCTCTGAGGAATCTTCATAGGTCTGGAATTCTGGGCTGAAAAATGGCACTTTCCCGGACCCGCAAGTTGAACGCTCAGTCGAGCTTTGCGCCCAGGGAAAAGGTGGCAGCCCTGGGCTCTCAGGTGTCAATTTTGGGGCCCCATTAACCCTAGAAAAGGCACAATTGCTTTCTGTCCTGGCACCTTTTCCCTGGGAGAAATCTTCATTGGTCTGGAATTCTGGGCTGTAAAATGGCACTTTCTGGGACCAGCACGTGGCATGCACTGTCGTGCTTTGCGCCCAGGGAAAAGGAGGCAACCTCTGGCTCTCAGATGCCAATGACGGGCCCCCATTAACACTAGAAATGGAACAATCGCTTTCTGTCCTGGGAGCCTTTTCCCTGGGAGGAGTCGTCATCCGTCTGGAATCCTGGGCTGAACAAAGGTCTTTCTCTGACCTGCACGTGGCAGGCACCATCTAGCTTTGCACCCAGGGAAAAGGTGGCAGCCTTGGGCTCTCAGGTGCCAACTATGGGTCCCCGTTAACACTAGATAAATAACAATCGCTTTCTGTCCTGGCACCTTTTCCCTGGGAGGAATTTTTGTCCGTCTGGAATTCTGGGCTGAAAAACGGCACTTCCCCCGACCTGCAAGTGGAACGCACTGTCGAGCTTTGTGCCCAGGCAAAAGGTGGCAGCCTTGGGCTCTCAGGTGCCAATGATGGGGCCCCATTACCCCTAGAAAAAGAACAATCGCTTTCTGTCCTAGCACCTTTTCCCTGGGAGGAATCTTCATTGGTCTGGATTTCTAGGCTGAAAACGGCTCTTTCCTTTGCCCGCATGTGGCACGCACGGTCGAGCTTTGCGCCCAGGGAAAAGGTGGATGCCCTGGGCTCTAAGCTGCCAACTTTGGGGCCCCATTAACCCTAGAAAAGGCACAATTGCTTTCTGCCCTGGCACCTTTTCCCTGGGAGAAATCTTCATCGGCCTCAAATTCTGGGATGAGAAACAGCACATTTCTGGACCCACAAGTGGCACGCACCGTCGAGCTTTGCGCTCAGGGAAAAGGTTGCAGCCTTTGGCTCTCAGGTGTCAATGATGGAGCCCCATTACTCCTAGAAAAGGAACAATCGCTTTCTGTCCTGACACCTTTTCCCAGGGAGGAATCTTCATCGGTCTGGAATTCTGGAATGAGAAACGGCACATTCCCGGACCCTCACGTAGCACGCATGGTCGAGCTTTGCGCCCAGGGTATAGGAGGCAACCTTGGGCTCTCAGATGCCAATGACGGGCCTCCATTAACACTAGAAATGGAACAATCGCTTTCTGTCCTGGGAGCCTTTTCCCTGGGAGGAGTCGTCAGCCATCTGGAATCCTGGGCTGAACAAAGGTCTTTCTCTGACCTGCACGTGGCAGACACCATCTAGCTTTGCACCCAGGGAAAAGGTGGCAGCCTTGGGCTCTCAGGTGCCAATGATGGGGCCCCATTAACGCTAGATAAATAACAATCGCTTTCTGTCCTGGCACCTTTTCCCAGGGAGGAATCTTCGTCCGTCTGGAAATCTGGGTTTAAAAATGGCACTGCCCCAAACCCGCACAAGGTACTCACCATCGAGCTTTGCGCCCATGTAAATGGGGGCAGCGTTTGGCTCTCAGGTGCCAATGATAGGGCCCCATTACCCCTACAAAAGGCACAATGGCTTTCTGTCCTGGCACCTTTTCCCAGGGAGGAATCTTCATCGGTTTGGAATTCTGGTCTGAGAATCGGCACTTTCCTGGTCCCGCAAGTGGAACGCACCATCGAGCTTTGCATCCAGGGAAAAGGTGGCAGTCTTGGGCTCTCAGGTGCCAATGATGGGGCCCCATTACCTTTACAAAAAGCACAATGGCTTTCTGTCCTGGCACCTTTTCCCTGGGAGGAGTCTTCATTGGTCTGGAATTCTGGGCTGTAAAATGGCACTTTCTGGGACCAGCACGTGGCACGCACTGTCGTGCTTTGCGCCCAGGGAAAAGGAGGCAACCTCTGGCTCTCAGATGCCAATGACGGGCCCCCATTAACACTAGAAATGGAACAATCGCTTTCTGTCCTGGGAGCCTTTTCCCTGGGAGGAGTCGTCATCCGTCTGGAATTCTAGGCTGAACAAAGCACTTTCTCTGACCTGCACGTGGCAGGCACCATCTAGCTTTGCGCCCAGAGAAAAGGTGGCAGCCTTTGGCTCTCAGGTGCCAACGATGGGTCTCCGTTAACAATAGATAAATAACAATCGCTTTCTGTCCTGGCACCTTTTCCCTGGGAGGAATTTTCGTCCGTCTGGAATTCTGGGCTGAAAAACGGCACTTCCCCGGACCTGCATGTGGAACGCACCGTCGAGCTTTGTGCCCAGGCAAAAGGTGGCAGCCCTGGGCTCTCAGCTGCCAATTTTGGGGCCACATTAACCCTAGAAAAGGCACAAGCGCTTTCTGTCCTGGCACCTTTTCCCAGGGAGAAATCTTCACTGGCCTGGAATTCTGGGATGAGAAACGGCACATTCCCGGACTTGCAAGTGGCACGCGCCGTCGACATCTGCGCCCAGGGAAAAGGTGGCAGCCTTGGGCTCTCAGCTGCCAGTGATGGGGCCCCATTACCCCTACAAAAGGCACAATGGCTTTCTGTCCTGGCACCTTTTCCCAGGGAGGAATCTTCATCGGTTTGGAATTCTGGTCTGAGAATCGGCACTTTCCTAGACCCGCAAGTGGAACGCACCATCGAGCTTTGCATCCAGGGAAAAGGTGGCAGTCTTGGGCTCTCAGGTGCCAATGATGGGTCCCCATTACCCTTACAAAAAGCACAATGGCTTTCTGTCCTGGCACCTTTTCCCTGGGAGGAGTCTTCATTGGTCTGGAATTCTGGGCTGTAAAATGGCACTTTCTGGGACCAGCACGTGGCACGCACTGTCGTGCTTTGCGCCCAGGGAAAAGGAGGCAACCTCTGGCTCTCAGATGCCAATGACGGGCCCCCATTAACACTAGAAATGGAACAATCGCTTTCTGTCCTGGGAGCCTTTTCCCTGGGAGGAGTCGTCATCCGTCTGGAATTCTAGGCTGAACAAAGCACTTTCTCTGACCTGCACGTGGCAGGCACCATCTAGCTTTGCGCCCAGAGAAAAGGTGGCAGCCTTTGGCTCTCAGGTGCCAACGATGGGTCTCCGTTAACAATAGATAAATAACAATCGCTTTCTGTCCTGGCACCTTTTCCCTGGGAGGAATTTTCGTCCGTCTGGAATTCTGGGCTGAAAAACGGCACTTCCCCGGACCTGCATGTGGAACGCACCGTCGAGCTTTGTGCCCAGGCAAAAGGTGGCAGCCCTGGGCTCTCAGCTGCCAATTTTGGGGCCACATTAACCCTAGAAAAGGCACAAGCGCTTTCTGTCCTGGCACCTTTTCCCAGGGAGAAATCTTCACTGGCCTGGAATTCTGGGATGAGAAACGGCACATTCCCGGACTTGCAAGTGGCACGCGCCGTCGACATCTGCGCCCAGGGAAAAGGTGGCAGCCTTGGGCTCTCAGCTGCCAGTGATGGGGCCCCATTACCCCTACAAAAGGCACAATGGCTTTCTGTCCTGGCACCTTTTCCCAGGGAGGAATCTTCATCGGTTTGGAATTCTGGTCTGAGAATCGGCACTTTCCTAGACCCGCAAGTGGAACGCACCATCGAGCTTTGCATCCAGGGAAAAGGTGGCAGTCTTGGGCTCTCAGGTGCCAATGATGGGTCCCCATTACCCTTACAAAAAGCACAATGGCTTTCTGTCCTGGCACCTTTTCCCTGGGAGGAGTCTTCATTGGTCTGGAATTCTGGGCTGTAAAATGGCACTTTCTGGGACCAGCACGTGGCACGCACTGTCGTGCTTTGCGCCCAGGGAAAAGGAGGCAACCTCTGGCTCTCAGATGCCAATGACGGGCCCCCATTAACACTAGAAATGGAACAATCGCTTTCTGTCCTTGGAGCCCTTTCCCTGGGAGGAGTTGTCAGCCGTCTGGAATCCTGGGCTGAACAAAGGTCTTTCTTTGACCTGCACGTGGCAGGCACCATCTAGCTTTGCGCCCAGGGAAAAGGTGGCAGCCTTGGGTTCTCAGGTGCCAATGATGGGGCCCCGTTAACACTAGAAAAATAACACTTGCTTTCTGTCCTGGCACCTTTTCCCAGGGAGGAATCTTCGTCCGTCTGGAAATCTGGGTTCAAAAATGGCACTGCCCCAAACTCGCACAAGGTACACACCGTCGAGCTTTGCGCCCAGGGAAAAGGGGGCAGCCTTGGGCTCTCAGCTGCCAATGATGGTGCCCCATTACCCCTACAAAAGGCACAATGGCTTTCTGTCCTGGCACCTTTTCCCAGGGAGGAATCTTCATCGGTTTGGAATTCTGGTCTGAGAATCAGCACTTTCCTGGACCTGTAAGTGGACGCACCATCGAGCTTTGCGCCCAGGCAAAAGGTGGCAGTCTTGGGCTCTCAGGTGCCAATGATGGGGCCCCATTACCTTGAGAAAAAGGCACCATCGCTTTCTGTCCTGGCACCGTTTCCCTGGGAGGAATCTTCATTGGTCTGGAATTCTGGGCTGAAAACGGCTCTTTCCCTTACCCGCATGTGGCACGCACCGTCAAGCTTTGCGCCCAGGGAAAAGGTGGCAGCCCTGGGCTCTCAGCTGCCAATTTTGGGGCCCCATTAACCCTAGAAAAGGCACAAGCGCTTTCTGTCCTGGCACATTTTCCCAGGGAGAAATCTTCGCTGGCCTGGAGTTCTGGGATGAGAAATGGCACATTCCCGGACTTGAAAGTGGCACGCGCCGTCGACATTTGCGCCCAGGGAAAAGGTGGCAGCCTTGGGCTCTCAGGTGCCAAAGATGGGGCCCCATTACCCCTAGAAAAGGCACTATGGCTTTCTGTCCTGACACCTTTTCCCAGAGAGGAATCGACTTCCGTCTGGAATTCTGGGCTGAAAAACGGCCCTTTCCCAGACTTGCACAGGGTATGCACCGTCGAGCTTTGCACCCAGGGAAAAGGTGGCAGCCTTGGGCTCACAGGTGCCAATGTTGAGGCCCAATTAGCATTACGAAATACACAATGGCTTTGTCTCCTGGAACCTTTTCCCTCTGAGGAATCTTCATAGGTCTGGAATTCTGGGCTGAAAAATGGCACTTTCCCGGACCCGCACGTGGAACGCTCCATCGAGCTTTGCGCCCAGGGAAAAGGTGGCAGCCTTGGGCTCTCTGGTGTCAATTTTGGGGCCCCATTAACCCTAGAAAAGGCACAATTGCTTTCTGTCCTGGCACCTTTTCCCTGGGAGAAATCTTCATCGGCCTCGAATTCTGGGATGAGAAACAGCACATTTCTGGACCCGCAAGTGGCACGCACAGTTGAGCTTTGCGCTCAGGGAAAAGGTTGCAGCCTTGGGCTCTCAGGTGCCAATGATGGGTCCCCATTACTCCTAGAAATGGAGAAATCGATTCCTGTCCTGGCACCTTTACCCAGTGAGGAATCTTCATCGGTCTGGAATTCTGGAATGAGAAACAGCAATTTCCCGGACCCTCACGTAGCACGCATGGTCGAGCTTTGTGCCCAGGGTATAGGAGGCAACCTTGGGCTCTCAGGTGCCAATGATGGGGCCCGATTAATCCTAGAAATGGAACAATCACTTTCTGTCCTGGGAGCCTCTTCCCTGTGAGGAGTCTTCATCCGTCTGGAATTGAGGGCTGAAAAACGGCACTTTCCCAGACAAGAAAGTGGTACGCGCCGTTGATGTTTGCGCCCACGGAAAAGGTGGCAGCCTTGAACTCTGAGGTGCCAATGATGGGGCACCATTGACCCTAGAAAAGGACAATTCGATTTCTGACCTGGCACCTTTTCCCTGGGAGGTGTCTTTGTCCGTCTGGAATTCTGGGCTGAAAAATGGCACTTCCCCAGACCCGGAAGTGGCACGCGCCGTCGACATTTGTGCCCAGGCAAAAGGTGGCAGCCCTGGGCTCTCAGCTGCCAATTTTGGGGCCACATTAACCCTAGAAAAGGCACAAGCGCTTTCTGTCCTGGCACCTTTTCCCAGGGAGAAATCTTCACTGGCCTGGATCTGGGATGAGAAACCGCACATTCCCGGACTTGCAAGTGGCACGCGCCATCGACATTTGCGCCCAGGGAAAAGGGGGCAGCCTTGGGCTCTCAGGTGCCAATGATGGGGCCCCATTACCCCTACAAAAGGCACAATGGCTTTCTGTCCTGGCACCTTTTCCCAGGGAGGAATCTTCAGCGGTTTGGAATTGTGGTCTGAGAATCGGCAATTTCCTGGACCCGCAAGTGGAACGCACCATCGAGCTTTGCATCCAGGGAAAAGGTGGCAGTCTTGGGCTCTCAGCTGCCAATGATGGGGCCCCATTACCCCTAGAAATAGAACAATGGCTTTCTGTCCTGGCACCTTTTCCCAGGGTGAAATCTTCGCTGGCCTGGAATTCTGGGATGAGAAACGGCACATTCCCGGACTTGCAAGGGGCACGCGCCGTCGACATTTGCGCCCAGGGAAAAGGTGTCAGCCTTGGGCTCTCAGGTGCCAAAGATGGGGCCCCATTACCCCTAGAAAAGGCACTATGGCTTTCTGTCCTGACACCTTTTCCCAGAGAGGAATCGACTTCCGTCTGGAATTCTGCGCTGAAAAACGGCCCATTCCAGGACCCGCACAGGGTATGCACCGTCGAGCTTTGCACCCAGGGAAAAGGTGGCAGCCTTGGGCTCTCAGGTGCCAATGATCGGGCCCAATTAACATTACAAAATACACACTGGCTTTGTCTCCTGGTACCTTTTCCCTCTGAGGAATCTTCATAGGTCTGGAATTCTGGGCTGAAAAATGGCCCTTTCCCGGACCCGCACGTGGCACGCTCCATCGAGCTTTGCGCCCAGGGAAAAGGTGGCAGCCTTGGGCTCTCAGGTGCCAATGATGGGTCCCCATTGCTCCTAGAAACGGAGAAATCGATTCCTGTCCTGGCACCTTTACCCAGTGAGGAATCTTCATCGGTCTGGAATTCTGGAATGAGAAACGGCAATTTCCCGGACCCTCACGTAGTACGCATGGTCGAGCTTTGCGCCCAGGGTATAGGAAGCAACCTTGGGCTCTCAGGTGCCAATGATGGGGCCGGATTAACCCTAGAAATGGAACAATCGCTTTCTGTCCTGGGAGCCTCTTCCCTGTGAGGAGTCTTCATCCGTCTGGAATTCAGGGCTGAAAAAAGGCACTTTCCCGGACAAGAAAGTGGTACGCGCCGTTGTTGTTTGCGCCCATGTAAAAGGTGGCATCCTTGAACTCTGAGGTGCCAATGATGGGGCACCATTGACCCTAGAAAAGGACAATTGGATTTCTGACCTGGCACCTTTTCCCTGGGAGGTGTCTTCGTCCGTCTGGAATTCTGGGCTGAAGAATGGCACTTCCCCGGACCCGCAAGTGGCACGCGCCATCGACATTTGCGCCCAGGGAAAAGGTGGCAGCCTTGGGCTCTCAGGTGCCAATGATGGGGCCCCGTTAACACTAGAAAAATAACACTTGCTTTCTGTTCTGGCACCTTTTCCCAGGGAGGAATCTTCGTCCATCTGGAAATCTGGGTTCAAAAATTGCACTGACCCAAACCCGCACAAGGTACACACCGTCGAGCTTTGCGCCCAGGGAAAAGGGGGCAGCCTTGGGCTCTCAGGTGCCAATGATGGTGCCCCATTACCCCTACAAAAGGCTAAATGGCTTTCTGTCTCTGCTGGTTTAAAGGTGAACCAGCAGGGGAAATGAACTCACCACGAGAGAGATTATAATTCAGACCTTAAATTTAATAATAATATTACAATAACGACACTGACACACAAGGGAAATTGCTTTCAACTCACAAAACCCCAGCAGTATAACCCAGTGTCCTGGGTCACAAACCCAAAGGGGGTTTGTTTGCCCTTGTGCTGAGACCCCTGTGGTTCCCCCAAGTCCAGAGCAAAAGGAAAAGAAAAACCTGTTGGTGCAGGCGAGGGCTGTGGTCTGGGCGAGAGCGGTGATCTCCTCCTGTCTAGGTCCTGCTGCTGCTCTGGATCCGACGAGAGGTTCCTGAGGTCTTCTTACCCACCACTTATGTACCCTCAGGGAGCACTCAGTCCCTCCCCCTGGGCGGGGACTCACACAATGGGTGATTAACTCTGGGAGCCAGGGGGTATTGAGCTGTTGATGGCCCATTAGCAGCTCCACCCCCCTCAGGCTGGGTGTGAAGGTGATAGTGGCCCCCTGGGCAGCTGCTGCTAATGGCCCATTGACCTTGGGGAATGAATAGAGGGGGTAGAATACACAGCTTTGATCACCCCCACACAGGGTTAGCTGGTCCCTCCTGCTGAACTAGGACATTATCCACCCCTTATTCTACTCCATCTAGTCATTCCCAAATTAATCCCCTTTTTACCTATACATATATATATATACACATATATACAATGAAACATTACAAACTCTTCTCGCTCAAAATTAGGTCCCCTTGTGGTACACAACGTGTTTCTCCATCTTTTTGCATTATCCACCAAGTGCAACCAGGTCCTTGAGCAAAGACAATCCCTCGGATGGATTTGCCTTTGTTTGAGGTGGGACTCACCCAAACAGTCTTTCCTAACATACCTCTCATATGGACCACAGGGACTTTATCTCCATCTACAGTATTCAAGAGTTCTGATTGGGCAGGGCCAGCTCGATTGATGGAGCCCCGGGTGTTGACCAACCAGGTGGCCTTTGCCAAATGCAGCTCCCAGTGTTTGAAAGTTCCCCCACCCAATGCCTTCAAGGTTGTTTTCAGCAGTCCATTACATCGCTCAACTTTCCCGGCAGCTGGAGCATGGTAGGGGATATGATACACCCACTCAATGCCGTGCTCTCTGGCCCAGCTGTCTATGAGGCTGTTCTTGAAGTGGGTGCCGTTGTCAGACTCTATTCTCTCTGGGGTGACGTGTCTCCACAGGACTTGTTTCTCAAGGCCCAGGATGGTATTCCGGGCAGTGGCGTGAGATACGGGGTATGTCTCCAGCCATCCAGTGGTTGCCTCTACCATGGTCAGCACATAGCGCTTGCCTTGGCGTGTTTGGGGAAGTGTGATGTAGTCAACTTGCCAGGCTTCCCCATACCTGTATTTCGACCACCGTCCACCGTACCATAGAGGCTTCACCCACTTGGCCTGCTTGATGGCAGCACATGTGTCACAGTCATGGATAACCTGTGAGACACCGTCCATGGTTAGATCCACCCCTCGGTCACGAGCCCATCTGTATGTTGCATCTCTGCCCTGATGACCAGAGGCATCATGGGCCCATTGGGCTAGAAACAATTCACCTTTATGCTGCCAATCCAGATCTACCTGAGAGACTTCAATCCTGGCAGCTCGATCCACCTGCTCGTTGTTACGATGCTCCTCATTAGCCCGGCTCTTGGGTACATGAGCATCTACGTGACGGACCTTCACACCCAGCTTCTCTACCCGGGCAGCGATGTCCTGCCACATCTCAGCCGCCCAGATGGGTTTCCCTTTGCGCTGCCAGCCGGCCTTTCTCCAGCGCTCCAGCCATCCCCACAGAGCATTGGCCACCATCCACGAGTCAGTGTAAAGGTAGAGTCTTGGCCACTTCTCTCGTTCAGCGATATCCAAAGCCAGCTGAACAGCTTTCAGCTCTGCGACCTGACTTGATCCACCTTGTCCTTCAGTCGCTTCTGCAACTCGACGTGTAGGACTCCATACAGCTGCTTTCCATTTCCGGCTTGTCCCTACAATGCGGCAAGAGCCATCTGTGAAGAGAGCATATCGCTTCTCCTCTTCTGGTAGCTGGTTATATGGTGGGGCCTCCTCAGCTCGTGTCACCTGCTCCTCTTCTTCTTCAGAGGACAATCCGAAACTCTCACCTTCCGGCCAGTTAGTGATGATTTCCAAAATCCCAGGGCGATTAGGATTCCCTATCCAGGTTCGCTGCGTGATCAGAGCGATCCACTTACTCCATGTGACATCAGTGGCGTGATGGGTAGAAGGAGCTTTTCCTTTGAACATCCAGCCCAACACTGGTAGTCGGGGTGCCAGGATGAGCTGTGCCTCAGTTCCAATCACTTCTGAGGCGGCTCGAACTCCTTCATAAGCTGCCAGGATCTCTTTCTCAGTTGGGGTATAGCTGGCCTCAGATCCTTTGTATCCCCGACTCCAGAATCCCAGCGGTCGTCCTCGAGTCTCCTCAGGTACTTTCTGCCAGAGGCTCCAGGATGGGCCATTCTCCCCGGCTGCAGTGTAGAGCACATTCTTCACATCCTGTCCTGTCCTGACTGGCCCAAGGGCTACTGCATGGGTAATCTCCTGTTTAATCTGCTCAAAGGCTTGTTGTTGTTCAGGGCCCCACTGGAAATCATTTTTCTTCCGTGTCACAAGGTAGAGAGGGCTTACAATCTGACTGTACTCAGGGATATGCATCCTCCAAAAGCCCACGGCACCTAGGAAAGCCTGAGTTTCCTTCTTGCTGGTCGGTGGGGACATAGCTGCTATTTTGTTGATCACCTCTGTTGGAATCTGACGAGGCCCGTCTTGCCACTTCACTCCTAGGAACTGAATTTCCTGAGCAGGTCCCTTGACCTTACTTCATTTAATGGTAAAACTAGCTCTTAGGAGAATCTGGATTATCTTCTTTCCTTTCTCAAAAACCTCCCCTGCTGTGTTCCCCCATACAATGATGTCATCGATGTACTGTAGGTGTTCTGGAGCCTCACCCTTTTCCAATGTAGTCTGGATCAGTCCATGGCAAATGGTGGGACTGTGTTTCCACCCCTGGGGCAGTCGATTCCAGGTGTACTGCACCCCCTTCCAGGTGAAAGCGAACTGCGGCCTGCACTCTGCTGCCAACGGAATGGAGAAAAAGGCATTGGCAATGTCGATGGTGGCATACCACTTGGCTGCCTTGGACTCCAGCTCATACTGAAGCTCCAGCATGTCCGGCACAGCGGCACTCGGGGGGGGGTGTGACCTCATTGAGGCCACGGTAATCCACCGTCAGCCTCCACTCTCCACTGGACTTTCGTACTGGCCATATGGGGCTATTAAAGGGTGAGTGAGTCTTGCTGACCACCCCCTGGCTCTCCAGCTCACGAATCATCTTGTGTATGGGGGTCACAGAGTCTCGGTCAGTGCGGTATTGCCGACGGTGCACTGTGGCTGTGGCCAGCGGTACCAATTGTTCTTCAACTTTCAGCAGTCCTACAGCAGAAGGGTCCTCTGAGAGGCCAGGCAAGGTGCTCAGCTGTCTGATTTCCTCTGTCTCCACAGCAGCTATGCCAAAGGCCCAACGCAGTCCCTTTGGGTCTTTGAAATATCCATTCCTCAGGTAGTCTATGCCAAGGATACATGGGGCTTCTGGACCAGTCACAATAGAGTGTCTATGCCATTCCTTGCCAGTCAAGCTGACTTCAGCTTCCAGTACAGTCAGCTGTTGGGATCCCCCTGTCACCCCAGAAATAGAGATGGATTCTGCCCCGACGTATCCTGATGGCATCAACGTGCATTGTGCGCCAGTGTCCACTAAAGCTTTGTATTTCTGTGGGTCTGATGAGGCAGGCCACCGAATCCACACAGTCCAATAAACCCGATTGTCCCTCTCCTCTACCTGGCTAGAGGCAGGGCCCCCCTAGTTCTGGTCATGGTATTCACTGCGCTCTCCCTGTGAATATGACCGGGAGGTTCCTTCAAGAGGATCGGGCATAACATCATCATTCCTATACTGTCTGGAGCCTTGCCCACGAGAGACCGGAGCAGCCTTCAACCTTGAAGAATTCCCTGTGTTAGTTGTGCCTCTTTGCAATTCACGTACCCGAGCTGCTAAGGAAGAGGTGGGTTTCCCATCCCACTTCCTCATATCTTCTCCATGCTCATGGAGGTAAAACCACAGATTGCCGCATGGAGTGTACCCTTTCTCCTTAGCTGGAAGACGCCTGCTTCTGATGGCAGAGACTCTCGTTTGTTCTGGAGGGATATGGAAGAGTCCTTCCTTAATCTTCTCTTCCAGTTCAGCCAGTTTTGTTTCCACAGCTGAGCCGTGGGCTCGTAATGGAGCAGTGACAGTGTCTTCATAAATCCTGAGTTTGCTGACCAGTGCACCCACCTTGTCTTCTCCCTCTCTCCACTGCAATGTTGCAAGGTAGCGAGAATACATTTCTGGCCCAAGTCGTGCAAATTTTAACCACATCTGGGATGTGCACTGGACACCATCTGGACTTTTAGGGAATCTCTCATCCTCTGAAAAGATTATCTCCAGTACGGCTAATTCCCTTCAGCACCGGATACCTTGTTCCATCGTGTTCCATTGTCCTTGCTGTACGTGGAGGTCCTCCTTACAAAGATATCTCTCCCTCACACTTGACAACAGTCGCCGCCAGAGGCTGAGAGTTTCCTGTCTCTTTCCAATGCCCTGATCAATGACAACATCTCGAGAAAGGGATCCCAGCTGCCTTGCCTCACTCCCATCTAGAATTGTATCATTGGCTGCAGCATCCCAGATTCGAAGTAGCCAGATCAAGATGGACTCATTTGCCTGTCGTGTGAACTCTCTCCGGAGCTCACGCAGCTCTCCCAGGGATAGGGACCGGGTGATTATTTCTGGCTCCATTTCTTCTGCTTGAGATGAAGGTCCTGACTCTTCCTCGTCATGCGCTATACGAACTGATTTGGTCTTTGATTTTCTTTTCTGGACAGGGGCAACTGCTATCGGTTTCTGTTGTCCTTCTGGCTCCTCCATGGTTTGTGTGGACATGGTGCTGGTTGATTTGTTTCCCTTTCTCTCTGGCTCAGCTGTGGTTTGTGTGGGCATGGTGCTGGTTGATGTGTCTCTCTTCCTCTCTGGCTCAGTCATGGTCTGGGTGGACATGCTGCTGGTTGATGTATCTCTCTTCCTCTCTGGCTCAGCCGTGGTTTGGGTGGACATGGTGCCTGTGGAATTGCTCCTTTTCTCCTCCTCCTGATGATGCTGTACCACACCAAGCAGTGCGCGGTAGGCAGTGGCCAGGGCCCAGCAGGTTGTTGTGAGCTGCACATCTCTGGGACTACCAGAGCGTCTTCCTTTCACATAGCTTAGCACTTTGGCAGGGTCCTGCAGTTGTTCTGGGGTGAATTTCCAGACCATTTGAGGAGAGAAGGTCTCCAAATACTGGCCCATATCTTCCCACTTCCCGTGCCACTCAACATCATCCGCTCCCAGGGCAGGCCTCCAGCAAGTCTCCTTAGAAAGCCCAGTTCTGAACCTAAACATGGTGTATACAGTACAGAGGAGACAAAGCAACACTAACAGCACTAACAGTAGGATTATGCTGTCCCTAACATCAAAAGGAAGCTCAATATTTTCAATGATTGTTGTAGCAGAGGTGAAAAGGTGGAAGTAACCATCTCCGCCTGTTTTCCCCACAGTCTGGGTGCTATTTTTAATGAGACCCCAGAGGTAACAAGCCAAACCAGGACAGGCACACCAGACTGAATATACATTCACAATGAAAGCCATTGTACTTTTTGTAAAGGTAATGGGGCCCCATCATTGGCACCTAAGAGCCCAAGGCTGCCCCCTTTTCCCTGGGCGCAAATGTCGACGGCGTGTGCCACTTGCAAGTCCGGGAATGTGCCGTTTCTCATCCCAGAATTCCAGGCCAGCGAAGATTTCTCCCTGGGAAAAGGTGCCAGGACAGAAAGCCATTGTGCCTTTCCTAGAGTTAATGGGCCCAAAATTGGCAGCTGAGAGCCCAGGGCTGCCACCTTTTCCCTGGGCGCAAAGCAAGACAGTGCGTACCACGTGCTGGTCCCAGAAAGTGCCATTTTACACCCCAGAATTCCAGACCGATGAAGATTCCTCCCAGGGAAAAGGTGCCAGGACAGAAAGCCATTGTGTTTTTTGTAAAGGTAATGGGGCCCCATCATTGGCACCTGAGAGCCCAAGACTGCCACCTTTTCCCTGGATGCAAAGCTCGATGGTGCGTTCCACTTGCGGGTCCAGGAAAGTGCCGATTCTCAGACCAGAATTCCAAACCGATGAAGATTCCTCCCAGGGAAAAGGTGCCAGGACAGAAAGCCATTGTGTTTTTTGTAAAGGTAATAGGGCCCCATCATTGGCACCTGAGAGCCCAAGACTGCCACCTTTTCCCTGGATGCAAAGCTCGATGGTGCGTTCCACTTGTGGGTCTAGGAAAGTGCCGATTCTCAGACCAGAATTTCAAACCGATGAAGATTCCTCCCTGGGAAAAGGTGCCAGGACAGAAAGCCATTGTGCCTTTTGTAAGGATAATGGGGCCCCATCATTGGCACCTGAGAGCCCAAGGCTGCCACCTTTTCCCTGGGCACAAAGCTCGACGGTGCGTTCCACTTGCAGGTCCGGGGAAGTGCCATTTTTCAGCCCAGAATTCCAGACGGACGAAAATTCCTCTCAGGGAAAAGGTACCAGGACAGAAAGCGATTGTTATTTATCTAGTGTTAACGGGGACCCATCATTGGCACCTAAGAGCCCAAGGCTGCCACCTTTTCCCTGGGCGCAAAGCTAGATGGTGCCTGCCACGTACAGCTCAGAGAAAGACCTTTGTTCAGCCCAGGACTCCAGACGGATGACGACTCCTCCCAGGGAAAAGGCTCCCAGGACAGAAAACGATTGTTCCATTTCTAGTGTTAATGGGGGCCCGTCATTGGCATCTGAGAGCCAGAGGTTGCCTCCTTTTCCGTGGGTGGAAAGCACGACAGTGCATGCCACGTGCTGGTCCCAGAAAGTGCCATTTTACAGCCCAGAATTCCAGACCAATGAAGACTCCTCCCAGGGAAAAGGTGCCAGGACAGAAAGCCAATGTGCTTTTTGTAAAGGTAATGGGGCCCCATCATTGGCACCTGAGAGCCCAAGACTGCCACCTTTTCCCTGGACGCAAAGCTCGATGGTGCGTTCCACTTGCGGGTCCAGGAAAGTGCCGATTCTCAGACCTCAATTCCAAACCGATGAAGATTCCTCCCTGGGAAAAGGTGCCAGGACAGAAAGCCATTGTGCCTTTTGTAGGGGTAATGGGGCCCCATCATTGGCACCTGAGAGCCCAAGGTTGCCCCCTTTTCCCTGGGCACAATGCTCGACAGTGTGTACCTTGTGCGGGTTTGGGGCAGTGCCATTTTTGAACCCAGATTTCCAGACGGACGAAGACTCCTCCCTGGGAAAAGGTGCCAGGACAGAAAGCAAGTGTTATTTTTCTAGTGTTAACGGGGCCCCATCATTGGCACCTGAGAGCCCAAGGCTGCCACCTTTTCCCTGGGCGCATAGCTAGATGGTGCCTGCTACGTGCAGGTCAGAGAAAGTCCTTTCTTCAGCCCAGGATTCCAGACGGCTGACGACTCCTCCCAGGGAAAGGGCTCCCAGGACAGAAAGCGATTGTTCCATTTCTAGTGTTAATGGGGGCCCGTCATTGGCATGTGAGAGCCAGAGGTTGCCTCCTTTTCCCTGGGCGCAAAGCACGACAGTGCGTGCCACGTGCTGGTCCCAGAAAGTGCCATTTTACAGCCCAGAATTCCAGACCAATGAAGACTCCTCCCAGAAAAAAAGGTGCCAGGACAGAAAGCCATTGTGTTTTTTATAAAGGTAATGGGGCCCCATCATTGGCACCTGAGAGCCCAAGACTGCCACCTTTTCCCTGGATGCAAAGCTCGATGGTGCGTTCCACTTGCGGGTCCAGGAAAGTGCCGATTCTCAGACCAGAATTCCAAACCGATGAAGATTCCTCCCAGGGAAAAGGTGCCAGGACAGAAAGCCATTGTGTTTTTTGTAAAGGTAATAGGGCCCCATCATTGGCACCTGAGAGCCCAAGACTGCCACCTTTTCCCTGGATGCAAAGCTCGATGGTGCGTTCCACTTGTGGGTCAAGGAAAGTGCCGATTCTCAGACCAGAATTTCAAACCGATGAAGATTCCTCCCTGGGAAAAGGTGCCAGGACAGAAAGCCATTGTGCCTTTTGTAAGGATAATGGGGCCCCATCATTGGCACCTGAGAGCCCAAGGCTGCCACCTTTTCCCTGGGCACAAAGCTCGACGGTGCGTTCCACTTGCAGGTCCGGGGAAGTGCCATTTTTCAGCCCAGAATTCCAGACGGACGAAAATTCCTCTCAGGGAAAAGGTACCAGGACAGAAAGCGATTGTTATTTATCTAGTGTTAACGGGGACCCATCATTGGCACCTAAGAGCCCAAGGCTGCCACCTTTTCCCTGGGCGCAAAGCTAGATGGTGCCTGCCACGTACAGCTCAGAGAAAGACCTTTGTTCAGCCCAGGACTCCAGACGGATGACGACTCCTCCCAGGGAAAAGGCTCCCAGGACAGAAAACGATTGTTCCATTTCTAGTGTTAATGGGGGCCCGTCATTGGCATCTGAGAGCCAGAGGTTGCCTCCTTTTCCGTGGGTGGAAAGCACGACAGTGCATGCCACGTGCTGGTCCCAGAAAGTGCCATTTTACAGCCCAGAATTCCAGACCAATGAAGACTCCTCCCAGGGAAAAGGTGCCAGGACAGAAAGCCAATGTGCTTTTTGTAAAGGTAATGGGGCCCCATCATTGGCACCTGAGAGCCCAAGACTGCCACCTTTTCCCTGGACGCAAAGCTCGATGGTGCGTTCCACTTGCGGGTCCAGGAAAGTGCCGATTCTCAGACCTCAATTCCAAACCGATGAAGATTCCTCCCTGGGAAAAGGTGCCAGGACAGAAAGCCATTGTGCCTTTTGTAGGGGTAATGGGGCCCCATCATTGGCACCTGAGAGCCCAAGGTTGCCCCCTTTTCCCTGGGCACAATGCTCGACAGTGTGTACCTTGTGCGGGTTTGGGGCAGTGCCATTTTTGAACCCAGATTTCCAGACGGACGAAGATTCCTCCCTGGGAAAAGGTGCCAGGACAGAAAGCAAGTGTTATTTTTCTAGTGTTAACGGGGCCCCATCATTGGCACCTGAGAGCCCAAGGCTGCCACCTTTTCCCTGGGCGCATAGCTAGATGGTGCCTGCTACGTGCAGGTCAGAGAAAGTCCTTTCTTCAGCCCAGGATTCCAGACGGCTGACGACTCCTCCCAGGGAAAGGGCTCCCAGGACAGAAAGCGATTGTTCCATTTCTAGTGTTAATGGGGGCCCGTCATTGGCATGTGAGAGCCAGAGGTTGCCTCCTTTTCCCTGGGCGCAAAGCACGACAGTGCGTGCCACGTGCTGGTCCCAGAAAGTGCCATTTTACAGCCCAGAATTCCAGACCAATGAAGACTCCTCCCAGAAAAAAAGGTGCCAGGACAGAAAGCCATTGTGTTTTTTATAAAGGTAATGGGGCCCCATCATTGGCAACTGAGAGCCCAAGACTGCCACCTTTTCCCTGGACGCAAAGCTCGATGGTGCGTTCCACTTGCGGGTCCAGGAAAGTGCCGATTCTCAGACCTCAATTCCAAACCGATGAAGATTCCTCCCTGGGAAAAGGTGCCAGGACAGAAAGCCATTGTGCCTTTTGTAGGGGTAATGGGGCCCCATCATTGGCACCTGAGAGCCCAAGGCGGCCCCCTTTTCCCTGGGCGCAAAGCTTGACGGTGTGTACCTTATGCAGGTTTGGGGCAGTGCCATTTTTGAACCCAGATTTCCAGACGGACGAAGATTCCTCTCTGGGAAAAGGTGCCAAGACAGAAAGCAAGTGTTATTTATCTAGTGTTAACGTGGCCCCATCATTGGCACCTGAGAGCCCAAGGCTGCCACCTTTTGCCTGGGCGCAAATGTCGACGGCGCGTGCCACTTGCGGGTCCGGGGAAGTGCCATTTTTCAGCCCAGAATTCCAGACGGACGAAGACACCTCCCAGGGAAAAGGTGCCAGGTCAGAAATCGAATTGTCCTTTTCTAGGGTCAATGGTGCCCCATCATTGGCACCTGAGAGTTCAAGGCTGCCACCTTTTCCGTGGGCACAATCATCAAAGGGACGTACCATTTTCTTGTCCGGGAAAGTGCCGTTTTTCAGCCCTCAATTCCAGACGGATGAAGACTCCTCACAGGGAAGAGGCTCCCAGGACAGAAAGCGATTGTTCCATTTCTAGGGTTAATCGGGCCCCATCATTGGCACCTGAGAGCCCAAGGTTGCCTTCTATAACCTGGGCGCAAAGCTCGACCATGCGTGCTACGTGAGGGTCCGGGAAATTGCCGTTTCTCATTCCAGAATTCCAGACCGATGAAGATTACTCCCTGGGAAAAGGTGTCAGGACAGAAAGCGATTGTTCCTTTTCTAGGGTTAATGAGGCTCCATCACTGACATCTGAGAGCTCAAGGCTGCAACATTTTCCCTGAGCGCAAAGCTCGACGGTCCGTGCCACTTGCGGGTCCAGGAATGTGCTGTTTCTCATCCCAGAATTCCAGGCCGATGAAGATTTCTCCCAGGGAAAAGGTGCCAGGGCAGAAAGCAATTGTGCTTTTTCTAGGATTAATGGGGCCCCAAAATTGACACCTGAGAGCCCAAGGCTGCCACCTATTACCTGGGCGCAAAGCTCGACGGAGCGTTCCACGTGCGGGTCCGGGAAAGTGCCATTTTTCAGCCCAGAATTCCAGACCTATGAAGATTCCTCAGAGGGAAAAGGTACCAGGAGACAAAGCCATTGTGTATTTTGTAATGCTAAATGGGCCCCATCATTGGCACCTGAGAGCCCAAGGCTGCCACCTTTTCCCTGGGTGCAAAGCTCGACGGTGCATACCCTGTGCGGGTCCGGGAAAGGGCTGTTTTTCAGCCCAGAATTCCAGACCAATGAAGATTCCTCCCAGGGAAAAGGTGCCAGGACAGAAAGCGATTGTTCTTTTTCTAAGTGTAATGGGGCCCGTCATTGGCACCTGAGAGCCCAAGGCTGCCCCCTTTTCCCTGGGCGCAAAGCTCGTCGGTGTGTACCTTGTGCGGGTTTGGGGCAGTGCCATTTTTGAACCCAGATTTCTAGACGGACGAAGATTCCACCCTGGGAAAAGGTGCCAGGACAGAAAGCAAGTGTCATTTTTCTAGTGTTAACGGGGCCCCATCATTGGCACCTGAGAGCCCAAGGCTGCCACCTTTTGCCTGGGCGCAAATGTCGACGGCGCGTGCCACTTGCGGGTCCGGGGAAGTGCCATTTTTCAGCCCAGAATTCCAGACGGACGAAGACATCTCCCAGGGAAAAGGTGCCAGGTCAGAAATCGAATTGTCCTTTTCTAGGGTCAATGGTGCCCCATCATTGGCACCTGAGAGTTCAAGGCTGCCACCTTTTCCGTGGGCGCAAGCATCAACGGCGCGTACCACTTTCTTGTCCGGCAAAGTGCCGTTTTTCAATCCTCAATTCCAGACGGATGAAGACTCCTCACAGGGAAGAGGCTCCCAGGACAGAAAACGATTGTTCCATTTCTAGGGTTAATCAGCCCCCATCATTGGCACCTGAGAGCCCAAGGTTGCCTCCTATACCCTGGGCACAAAGCTCGACCATGCGTGCTACGTGAGGGTGCGGGAAATTGCCCTTTCTCATTCCAGAATTCCAGACCAATGAAGATTCCTCCCTGGGAAAAGGTGTCAGGACAGAAAGCGATTGTTCCTTTTCTAAGGTTAATGGGGCTCCATCATTGACACCTGAGAGCCGAAGGCTGCAACCTTTTCCCTGAGCGCAAAGCTTGACGGTGCGTGCCACTTGCGGGTCCAGGAATGTGCTGTTTCTCATCCCAGAATTCCAGGCCGATGAAGATTTCTCCCTGGGAAAAGGTGCCAGGGCAGAAAGCAATTGTGCCTTTTCTAGGGTTAATGGGGCCCCAAAATTGACACCTGAGAGCCCAAGGCTGCCACCTTTTCCCTGGGCGCAAAGCTCGACGGAGCGTTCCACGTGCGGATCCGGGAAAGTGCCATTTTTCAGCCCAGAATTCCAGACCTAGGAAGATTCCTCAGAGGGAAAAGGTACCAGGAGACAAAGCCATTGTGTATTTTGTAATGCTAATTGGGCCCCATCATTGGCACCTGAGAGCCCAAGGCTGCCACCTTTTCCCTGGGTGCAAAGCTCGACGGTGCATACCCTGTGCTGGTCCGGGAAAGGGCTGTTTTTCAGCCCAGAATTCCAGACAGAAGTTGATTCTTCCCTGGGAAAAGGTGTCAGGACAGAAAGCCATTGTGCCTTTTCTAGGGGTAATGGGGCCCCATCATTGGCACCTGAGAGCCCAAGGCTGCCACCTTTTCCCTGGGCGCAAATGTCGACGGTGCGTGCCACTTGCAAGTCCGGGAATGTGCCGTTTCTCATCCCAGAATTCCAGGCCAGCGAAGATTTCTCCCTGGGAAAAGGTGCCAGGACAGAAAGCGCTTGTGCCTTTTCTAGGGTTAATGGGGCCCCAAAATTGGCAGCTGAGAGCCCAGGGCTGCCACCTTTTCCCTGGGCGCAAAGCTCGACGGTGCGTGCCACATGCGGGTAAGGGAAAGAGCCATTTTCAGCCCAGAATTCCAGACCAATGAAGATTCCTCCCAGGGAAAAGGTGCCAGGACAGAAAGTGATTGTTCTTTTTCTAGGGGTAATGGGGCCCCATCATTGGCACCTGAGAGCCCAAGGCTGCCACCTTTTGTCTGGGCGCAAAGCTCGAGGGTGCGTTCCACTTGCAGGTCCGGGGAAGTGCCGTTTTTCAGCCCAGAATTCCAGACGGACGAAAATTCCTCCCAGGGAAAAGGTGCCAGGACAGAAAGCGATTGTTATTTATCTAGTGTTAACGGGGCACCATCATTGGCACCTGAGAGCCCAAGGATGCCACCTTTTCCCTGGGCACAAAGCTAGATGGTGCCTGCCATGTGCAGGTCAGAGAAAGACCCTTGTTCAGCCCAGGATTCCAGACGGATGACGACTCCTCCCAGGGAAAAGGCTCCCAGGACAAAAAGCGATTGTTCCATTTCTAGTGTTAATGCGGGCCCATCATTGGCATCTGAGAGCCAGAGGTTGCCTCCTTTTCCGTGGGTGGAAAGCACGACAGTGCGTGCCACGTGCTGGTCCCAGAAAGTGCCATTTTACAGCCCAGAATTCCAGACCAATGAAGACTCATCCCAGGGAAAAGGTGCCAGGACAGAAAGCCATTGTGCTTTTTGTAAAGGTAATGGCGCCCCATCATTGGCACCTGAGAGCCCAAGACTGCCACCTTTTCCCTGGACGCAAAGCTCGATGGTGCGTTCCACTTGCGGGTCCAGGAAAGTGCCGATTCTCAGACCAGAATTCCAAACCGATGAAGATTCCTCCCTGGGAAAAGGTGCCAGGACAGAAAGCCATTGTGCCTTTTGTAGGGGTAATGGGGCACCATCATTGGCACCTGAGAGCCCAAGGCTGCCCCCTTTTCCCTGGGCGCAAAGCTCGACGGTGTGTACCTTGTGCGGGTTTGGGGCAGTGCCATTTTTGAACCCAGATTTCCAGACGGACGAAGATTCCTCCCTGGGAAAAGGTGCCAGGACAGAAAGCAAGTGTTATTTTTCTACTGTTAACGGGGATCCATCATTGGCACCTGAGAGCTCAAGGCTGCCACCTTTTCCCTGGGCGCAAAGCTTGATGGTGCCTGCCACATGCAGGTCAGAGAAAGTGCTTGGTTCAACCCAGGACTCCAGACGGCTGACGACTCCTCCCAAGGAAAGAGCTCCCAGGACAGAAAGCGGTTTTTCCATTTCTAATGTTAATGGGGGCCCGTCATTGGCATCTGAGAGCCAGAGGTTGCCTCCTTTTTCCTGGGCGCAAAGCACGACAGTGCGTGCCACATGCTGGTCCCAGAAAGTGCCATTTTACAGCCCAGAATTCCAGACCAATGAAGACTCCTCCCAGGGAAAACGTGCACAGCACAGAAAGCCATTTAGCCTTTTGTAGGGGTAATGGGGCACCATCATTGGCACCTGAGAGCCCGAGACTGCCACCTTTTCCCTGGACGCAAAGCTCGTTGGTGCGTTCCACTTGCGGGTCCAGGAAAGTGCCGATTCTCAGACCAGAATTCCAAACCGATGAAGATTCCTCCCTGGGAAAATGTGCCAGGACAGAAAGCCATTGTGCCTTTTGTAGGGGTAATGGGGAACCATCATTGGCAGCTGAGAGCCCAAGGCTGCCCCCTTTTCCCTGGGCGCAAAGCTCGACGGTGTGTACCTTGTGCGGGTTTGGGGCAGTGCCATTTTTGAACCCAGATTTCCAGACGGACGAAGATTCCTCTCTGGGAAAATGTGCCAGGACAGAAAGCAAATGTTATTTTTCTAGTGTTAACGGGGCCCCATCATTGGCACCTGAGAGCCCAAGGCTGCCACCTTTTCCCTGGGCGCAAATGTCGACGGCGCGTGCCACCTCCGGGTCCAGGGAAGTGCCATTTTTCAGCCCAGAATTCCAGACGGACGAAGACACCTCCCAGGGAAAAGGTGCCAGGTCAGAAATCCAATTGTTCTTTTCTAGGGTCAATGGTGCCCCATCATTGGCACCTCATAGTTCAAGGCTGCCACCTTTTCCGTGGGCGCAAACATCAACGGCACGTGCCACTTTCTTGTCCGGGAAAGTGCTGTTTTTCAGCCCTGAATTCCAGACAGATGAAGACTCCTCACAGGGAAGAGGCTCCCAGGACAGAAAGCGATTGTTCCATTTCTAGGGTTAATCGGGCTCCATCACTGGCACCTGAGAGCCCAAGGTTGCCTCCTATACCCTGGGCACAAAGCTCGACCATGCGTGCTATGTGAGGGTCCGGGAAATTGACCGTTCTCATTCCAGAATTCCAGACCGATGAAGATTCCTCCCTGGGAAAAGGTGCCAGCGCAGGAATTGATTGTTCCTTTTCTAGGGTTAATGGGTCTCCATCATTGACACCTGAGAGTCGAAGGCTGCAACCTTTTCCCTGAGCGCAAAGCTCGCCGGTGCGTGCAACTTGCGGGTCCAGGAATGTGCTGTTTCTCATCCCAGAATTCCAGGCTGATGAAGATTTCTCCCAGGGAAAAGGTGCCAGTGCAGAAAGCAATTGTGCCTTTTCTAGGGTTAATGGGGCCCCAAAATTGACACCTGAGAGCCCAAGGCTGCCACCTTTTCCCTGGGCACAAAGCTCGATGGAGCGTTCCATGTGCGGGTCCGTGAAAGTGTCATTTTTCAGCCCAGAATTCCAGACCTATGAAGATTCCTCAGAGGGAAAAGGTACCAGGAGACAAAGCCATTGTGTATTTTGTGATGCTAATTAGGCCCCATCATTGGCACCTGAGAGCCCAAGGCTGCCACCTTTTCCCTGGGTGCAAAGCTCGACGGTGCATACCCTGTGCAGGTCCGGGAAAGGGCTGTTTTTCAGCCCAGAATTCCAGACAGAAGTCGATTCCTCTCTGGGAAAAGGTGCCAGGACAGAAAGCCATTGTGCCTTTTCTAGGGGTAATGGGGCCCCATCTTTGGCACCTGAGAGCCCAAGGCTGCCCCCTTTTCCCTGGGCGCAAATGTCGACGGCGCGTGCCACTTGCAAGTCCGGGAATGTGCCGTTTCTCATCCCAGAATTCCAGGCCAGCGAAGATTTCTCCCTGGGAAAAGGTGCCAGGACAGAAAGCGATTGTGCTTTTTCTAGGGTTAATGGGGCCCCAAAATTGGCAGCTGAGAGCCCAGGGCTGCCACCTTTTCCCTGGGCGCAAAGCTCGACGGTGCGTGCCACATGCGGGTAAGGGAAAGAGCCGTTTTCAGCCTAGAATTCCAGACCAATGAAGATTCCTCCCAGGGAAAAGGTGCCAGGACAGAAAGCGATTTTATTTTTCTATGAGTAATGGGGCCCCATCATTGGCACCTGAGAGCCCAAGGCTGCCACCTTTTGCCTGGGCGCAAAGCTCGACGGTGCGTTCCACTTGCGGGTCCAGGAATGTGCTGTTTCTCATCCCAGAATTCCAAACCGATGAAGATTCCTCCCGGGAAAAAGGTGCCAGGACAGAAAGCCATTGTGCCTTTTGTAGGGGTAATGGGGAACCATCATTGGCAGCTGAGAGCCCAAGGCTGCCCCCTTTTCCCTGGACGCAAAGCTCGTTGGTGCGTTCCACTTGCGGGTCCAGGAAAGTGCCGATTCTCAGACCAGAATTCCAAACCGATGAAGATTCCTCCCTGGGAAAAGGTGCCAGGACAGAATGCCATTGTGCCTTTTGTAGGGGTAATGGGGAACCATCATTGGCAGCTGAGAGCCCAAGGCTGCCCCCTTTTCCCTGGGCGCAAAGCTCGACGGTGTGTACTTTGTGCGGGTTTGGGGCAGTGCCATTTTTGAAGCCAGATTTCCAGACGGACCAAGATTCCTCCCTGGGAAAAGGTGCCAGGACAGAAAGCAAGTGTTAACGGGGCCCCATCATTGGCACCTGAGAGCCCAAGACTGCCACCTTTTGCCTGGGCGCAAAAGTCGACGGCGCGTGCCACTTGCAGGTCCGGGGAAGTGCCATTTTTCAGCCCAGAATTCCAGACGGACGAAGACACCTCCCAGGGAAAAGGTGACAGGTCAGAAAGCGATTGCTATTTATCTAGTGTTAACGGGGACCCATCGTTTGCCCCTGAGAGCCCAAGGCTGCCACCTTTTCCCTGGACGCAAAGCTAGATGGTGCCTGCCACGTGCAGGTCAGAGAAAGACCTTTGTTAAGCCCAGGATTCCAGACGGCTGACGACTCCTCCCAGGGAAAGGGCTCCCAGGACAGAAAGCGATTGTTCCATTTCTAGTGTTAATGGGGGCCCGTCATTGGCATCTGAGAGGCAGAGGTTGCCTCCTTTTCCCTAGGCGCAAAGCACGACAGTGCGTGCCACGTGCTGGTCCCAGAAAGTGCCATTTTACAGCCCAGAATTCCAGACCAATGAAGACTCCTCCCAGAATAAAAGGTGCCAGGACAGAAAGCCATTGTGCTTTTTGTAAAGGTAATGGGGCCCCATCATTGGCACCTGAGAGCCCAAGGCTGCCGCCTTTTCCCTGGACGCAAAGCTCGATGGTGCGTTCCACTTGCGGGTCCAGGAAAGTGCCGATTCTCAGACCAGAATTCCAAACCGATGAAGATTCCTCCCTGGGAAAAGGTGCCAGGACAGAAAGCCATTGTGCCTTTTGTAGGGGTAATGGGGCACTATCATTGGCACCTGAGAGCCCAAGGCTGCCACCTTTTCCCTGGGCACAAATGTCGACGGCACGTGCCACTTGCGGGTCCGGGGAAGTGCCATTTTTCAGCCCAGAATTCCAGACGGACGAAGACACCTCCCAGGGAAAAGGTGCCAGGTCAGAAATCGAATTGTCCTTTTCTAGGGTCAATGGTGCCCCATCATTGGCACCTGAGAGTTCAAGGCTGCCACCTTTTCCCTGGGCGCAAACATCAACGGCGCGTACCACTTTCTTGTCTGGGAAAGTGCCGTTTTTCAGCCCTGAATTCCAGACGGATGAAGACTCCTCATAGGGAAGAGGCTCCCAGGACAGAAAGCGATTGTTCCATTTCTAGACCTAATCGGGCCCCATCACTGGCACCTGAGAGCCCAAGGTTGCCTCCAATATCCTGGGCGCAAAGCTCGACCATGCGTGCTACGTGAGGGTCCGGAAAATTGCCGTTTCTCATTCCAGAATTCCAGACCGATGAAGATTCCTCCCTGGAAAAGGTGCCAGGACAGAAAGCCATTGTTCCTTTTCTAGGGTTAATGGGGCTCCATCATTGACACCTGAGAGCTGAAGGCTGCAACCTTTTCCTTGAGCGCAAATCTCGACGGTGCGTGCCACTTGCGGGTCCAGGAATGTGCTGTTTCTCATCCCAGAATTCCAGGCCGATGAAGATTTCTCCCAGGGAAGATGTGCCAGGGCAGAAAGCAATTGTGCCTTTTCAAGGGTTAATGGGGCCCCAAAATTGACACCTGAGAGCCCAAGGCTGCCACCTGTTCCCTGGGCGCAAAGCTCGACGGAGCGTTCCATGTGCGGGTCCAGGAAAGTGTCATTTTTCAGCCCAGAATTCCAGACCTATGAAGATTCCTCAGAGGGAAAAGGTACCAGGAGACAAAGCCATTGTGTATTTTGTGATGCTAATTGGGCCCCATCATTGGCACCTGAGAGCCCAAGGCTGCCACCTTTTCCCTGGGTGCAAAGCTCGACGGTGCATACCCTGTGCGGGTCCAGGAAAGGGCCGGTTTTCAGCCCAGAATTCCAGACGGAAGACGATTCCTCTCTGGGAAAAGGTGTCAGGACAGAAAGCCATTGTGCCTTTTCTAGGGGTAATGGGGCCCCATCTTTGGCACCTGAGAGCCCAAGGCTGCCACCTTTTCCCTGGGCGCAAATGTCGACGGCGCGTGCCACTTGCAAGTCCGGGAATGTTCCGTTTCTCATCCCAGAATTCCAGGCCAGCGAAGATTTCTCCCTGGGAAAAGGTGCCAGGACAGAAAGCTATTGTGCCTTTTCTAGGGTTAATGGGGCCCAAAAATTGGCAGCTGAGAGCCCAGGGCTGCCACCTTTTCCCTGGGCGCAAAGCTCGACGGTGCGTGCCACATGCGGGTAAGGGAAAGAGCCGTTTTCAGCCCAGAATTCCAGACCAATGAAGATTCCTCCCAGGGAAAAGGTGCCAGGACAGAAAGCGATTGTTATTTTTCTATGAGTAATGGGGCCCCATCATTGGCACCTGAGAGCCCAAGGCTGCCACCTTTTGCCTGGGCGCAAAGCTCGACGGTGCATTCCACTTGCAGGTCCGGGGAAGTGCTGTTTTTCAGCCCAGAATTCCAGACGGACGAAAATTCCTCCCAGGGAAAGGGTGCCAGGACAGAAAACGACGGTTATTTCTCTAGTGTTAACGGAGACCCATCGTTGGCACCTGAGAGCCCAAGGCTGCCACCTTTTCCCTGGGCGCAAAGCTCGACGGAGCGTTCCACGTGCGGGTCCAGGAAAGTGCCGATTCTCAGACCAGAAATCCAAACTGATGAAGATTCCTCCCAGGGAAAAGGTGCCAGGACAGAAAGCCATTGTGCTTTTTGTAAAGGTAATGGGGCCCCATCATTGGCACCTGAGAGCCCAAGGCTGCCACCTTTTCCCTGGACGCAAAGCTCGATGGTGCGTTCCACTTGCGGGTCCAGGAAAGTGCCGATTCTCAGCCCAGAATTCCAAACCGATGAAGATTCCTCCCTGGGAAAAGGTGCCAGGACAGAAAGCCATTGTGCCTTTTGTAGGGTAATGGGTCACCATCATTGGCAGCTGAGAGCCCAAGGCTGCCACCTTTCCCTGGGCGCAAAGCTCGACGGTGTGTACCTTGTGCGGGTTTGGGGTAGTGCCATTTTTGAACCCAGATTTCCAGATGGATGAAGATTACTCCCTGGGAAAAGGTGCCAGGACAGAAAGCGATTGTGCCTTTTCTAGGGTTAATGGGGCCCCAAAATTGGCAGCTGAGAGCCCAGGGCTGCCACCTTTTCCCTGGGCTCAAAGCTCGACGGTGCGTGCCACATGCGGGTAAGGGAAAGAGCCGTTTTCAGCCCAGGATTCCAGACTAATGAAGATTCCTCCCAGGGAAAAGGTGCCAAGACAGAAAGCGATTGTGCCTTTTCTAGGGTTAATGGGGCCCCAAAATTGGCACCTGAGAGCCCAAGGCTGCCACCTTTTGCCTGGGCACAAAGCTCGCCGGTGCGTTCCACTTGCAGGTCTGGGGAAGTGCCGTTTTTCAGCCCAGAATTCCAGACGGACGAAAATTCCTCCCAGGGAAAAGGTGCCAGGACAGAAAGCGATTGTTATTTATCTAGTGTTAACGGGGACCCATCGTTGGCACTTGAGAGCCCAAGGCTGCCACCTTTTCCCTGGGCGCAAAGCTAGATGGTGCCTGCCACGTGCAGGTCAGAGAAAGTGCTTTGTTCAGCCCAGGATTCCAGACGGCTGACATCTCCTCCCAGGGAAAGGGCTCCCAGGACAGAAAGCAATTGTTCCATTTCTAGTGTTAATGGGGGCCCGTCATTGGCATCTGAGAGCCAGAGGTTGCCTCCTTTTCCCTGGGCGCAAACTACGACAGTGCGTGCCATGTGCTGGTCCCAGAAAGTGCCATTTTACAGCCCAGAATTCCAGACCAATGAAGACTCCTCCCAGGGAAAAGGTGCCAGGACAGAAAGCCATTGTGCTTTTCGTAAAGGTAATGGGGCCCCATCATTGGCACCTGAGAGCCCAAGACTGCCACCTTTTCCCTGGACGCAAAGCTCGATGGTGCGTTCCACTTGCGGGTCCAGGAAAGTGCCGATTCTCAGACCAGAATTTCAAACCGATGAAGATTCCTCCCTGGGAAAAGGTGCCAGGACAGAAAGCCATTGTGCCTTTTGTAGGGGTAATGGGGCCCCATCATTGGCACCTGAGAGCCCAAGGCTGCCACCTTTTCCCTGGGCGCAAAGATCGACGGTGTGTACCTTGTGCGGGTTTGGGGCAGTGCCATTTTTGAACCCAGATTTCCAGACGGACAAAGATTCCTCCCTGGGAAAAGGTGCCAAGACAGAAAGCAAATGTTATTTTTCTAGTGTTAACGGGGCCCCATCATTGGCACCTGAGAGCCCAAGGCTGCCACCTTTTCCCTGGGCGCAAAGATCGACGGTGTGTACCTTGTGCGCTTCCGGGGAAGTGCCATTTTTCAGCCCAGAATTCCAGACGGACAAAGACACCTCCCAGGGAAAAGGTGCCAGGTCAGAAATCGAATTGTCCTTTTCTAGGGTCAATGGTGCCCCATCATTGGCACCTGAGAGTTCAAGGCTGCCACCTTTTCCGTGGGCGCAAACATCAACGGCACGTGCCACTTTCTTGTCTGGGAATGTGCCGATTTTCAGCCCTCAATTCCAGACGGATGAAGACTCCTCACAGGGAAGAGGCTCCCAGGACAGAAAGCAATTGTTCCATTTCTAGGGTTAATCGGGCTCCATCACTGGCACTTGAGAGCCCAAGGTTGCCTCCTATACCCTGGGCACAAAGCTCGACCATGCGTGCTACGTGAGGGTCCGGGAAATTGCCGTTTCTCATTCCAGAATTCCAGACCGATGAAGATTCCTCCCTGGGAAAAGGTGTCAGGACAGAAAGCGATTGTTCCTTTTCTAGGGTTAATGGGGCTCCATCATTGACACCTGAGAGCCCAAGGCTGCAACCTTTTCCCTGAGCGCAAAGCTCGACGGTGCGTGCCACTTGCGGGTCCAGGAATGTGCTGTTTCTCATCCCAGAATTCCAGGCCGATGAAGATTTCTCCCAGGGAAAAGGTGCCAGGGCAGAAAGCAATTGTGCCTTTTCTAGGGTTAATGGGGCCCCAAAATTGACACCTGAGAGCCCAAGGCTGCCACCTTTTCCCTGGGCGCAAACCTCGACGGAGCGTTCCACGTGCGGGTCCAGGAAAGTGCCATTTTTCAGCCCAGAATTCCAGACCTATGAAGAGTCCTCAGAGGGAAAAGGTACCAGGAGACAAAGCCATTGTGTATTTTGTGATGCTACCTGGGCCCCATCATTGGCACCTGAGAGCCCAAGGCTGCCACCTTTTCCCTTGGTGCAAAGCTCGACTGTGCATCCCCTGTGCGGGTCCGGGAAAGGGCCGTTTTTCAGCCCAGAGTTCCAGAGGGAAGTCGATTCCTCTCTGGGAAAAGGTGTCAAGACAGAAAGCCATTGTGCCTTTTCTAGGGGTAATGGGGCCCCATCTTTGGCACCTGAGAGCCCAAGGCTGCCACCTTTTCCCTGGGCGCAAACGCCGACGGCGCATGCCACTTGCAAGTCCGGGAATGTGCCGTTTCTCATCCCAGAATTCCAGGCCAGCGAAGATTTCTCCCTGGGAAAAGGTGCCTGGACAGAAAGCGCTTGTGCCTTTTCTAGGGTTAATGGGGCCCCAAAATTGGCAGCTGAGAGCCCAGGGCTGCCACCTTTTCCCTAGGCGCAAAGCTCGACGGTGCGTGCCACACGCGGTAAGGGAAAGAGCCGTTTTCAGCCCAGAATTCCAGACCAATGAAGATTCCTCCCAGGGTAAAGGTGCCAGGACAGAAAGCGATTGTTCTTTTTCTAGGGGTAATGGGGCCCCATCATTGGCACCTGAGAGCCCAAGGCTGCCACCTTTTGCCTGGGCACAAAGCTCGACGGTACATTCCACTTCCAGGTTTGGGGAAGTGCCGTTTTTCAGCCCAGAATTCCAGACGGACGAAAATTCCTCCCTGGGAAAAGGTGCCAGGACAGAAAGCGATTGTTATTTATCTAGTGTTAACGGGGACCCATCGTTGGCACCTTAGAGCCCAAGGCTGCCACCTTTTCCCTGGGCGCAAAGCTAGATGGTGCCTGCCACGTGCAGGTCAGAGAAAGTGCTTTGTTCAACCCAGGATTCCAGACGGATGACGACTCCTCCCAGGGAAAAGGCTCCCAGGACAGAAAGCGATTGTTCCAATTCTAGTGTTAATGGGGGCCTGTCATTGGCATCTGAGAGCCAGAGGTTGCCTCCTTTTCCCTGGGCGCAAAGCACGACAGTGCGTGCCACGTGCTGGTCCCAGAAAGTGCCATTTTACAGCCCAGAATTCCAGACCAATGAAGACTCCTCCCAGGGAAAAGGTGCCAGGACAGAAAGCCATTGTGCTTTTTGTAAAGGTAATGGGGCCCCATCATTGGCACCTGAGAGCCCAAGACTGCCACCTTTTCCCTGGACGCAAAGCTCGATGGTGCGTTCCACTTGCGGGTCCAGGAAAGTGCCGATTCTCAGACCAGAATTCCAAACCGATGAAGATTCCTCCCTGGGAAAAGGTGCCAGGACAGAAAGCCATTGTGCCTTTTGTAGGGGTAATGGGGAACCATCATTGCTACCTGAGAGCCCAAGGCTGCCCCCTTTTCCTTGGGCGCAAAGCTCGACGGTGTGTACCTTGTGCGGGTTTGGGGCAGTGCCATTTTTGAAGCCAGATTTCCAGGCAGACGAAGATTCCTCCCTGGGAAAAGGTGCCAGGACAGAAAGCAAGTGTTAACGGGGCCCCATCATTGGCACCTGAGAGCCCAAGGCTGCCATCTTTTCCCTGGGCGCAAATGTTGACGGCGCCTGCCACTTGCGGTTCCGGGGAAGTGCCATTTTTCAGCCCAGAATTCCAGACGGACGAAGACACCTCCCAGGGAAAAGGTGCCAGGTCAGAAATCCAATTGTCCTTTTCTAGGGTCAATGGTGCCCCATCATTGGCACCTGAGAGTTCAAGGCTGCCACCTTTTCCGTGGGCGCAAACATCAACGGCACGTGCCACTTTCTTGTCCGGGAAAGTGCCGTTTTTCAGCCCTCAATTCCAGACGGATGAAGACTCCTCACAGGGAAGAGGCTCCCAGGACAAAAAGCGATTGTTCCATTTCTAGGGTTAATTGGGCCCCATCATTGGCACCTGAGAGCCCAAGGTTGCCTCCTATACCCTGGGCGCAAAGCTCGACCATGCGAGCTTCGTGAGGGTCCGGGAAATTGCCGTTTCTCATTCCAGAATTCCAGACCGATGAAGATTCCTCCCTGGGAAAAGGTGTCAGGACAGAAAGCGATTGTTCCTTTTCTAGGGTTAGTGGGGCACCATCATTGACATCTGAGAGCCGAAGACTGCAACCTTTTCCCTGAGCGCAAAGCTTGACGGTGCGTGCCACTTGCGGGTCCAGGAATATGCTGTTTCTCATCCCAGAATTCGAGGCCGATGAAGATTCCTCCCTGGGAAAAGGTGCCAGGGCAGAAAACAATTGTGCCTTTTCTAGGGTTAATGGGGCCCGAAAATTGACACCTGAGAGCCCAAGGCTGCCACCTTTTCCCTGGGCGCAAAGCTCGACGGAGCGTTCCACGTGCGGGTCCGGGAAAGTGCCATTTTTCAGCCCAGAATTCCAGACCTAGGAAGATTCCTCAGAGGGAAAAGGTACCAGGAGACAAAGCCATTGTGTATTTTGTGATGCTAATTGGGCCCCATCATTGGCACCTGAGAGCCCAAGGCTGACACCTTTTCCCTGGGTGCAAAGCTCGACAGTGCATCCCCTGTGCGGGTCCGGGAAAGGGCCGTTTTTCAGCCCAGAGTTCCAGAGGGAAGTCGATTCCTCTCTGGGAAAAGGTGTCAAGACAGAAAGCCATTGTGCCTTTTCTAGGGGTAATGGGGCCCCATCTTTGGCACCTGAGAGCCCAAGGCTGACACCTTTTCCCTGGGCGCAAATGTCGACGGCGCGTGCCATTTGCAAGTCCGGGAAAGTGCCGTTTCTCATCCCAGAATTCCAGGCCAGAGAAGATTTCTCCCTGGGAAAAGGTGCCAGGACAGAAAGCGATTGTGCCTTTTCTAGGGTTAATGGGGCCCCAAAATTGGCAGCTGAGAGCGCAGGGCTGCCACCTTTTCCCTGGGCTCAAAGCTCGATGGTTCGTGCCACATGCGGGTGAGGGAAAGAGCCGTTTTCAGCCCAGAATTCCAGACCAATGAAGATTCCTCCCTGGGAAAAGGTGCCAGGACAGAAAGCCATTGTGCCTTTTGTAGGGGTAATGGGGCCCCATCATTGGCAGCTGAGAGCCCAAGGCTGCCCCCTTTTCCCTGGGCGCAAAGCTCGACGGTGTGTACCTTGTGCGGGTTTGGGGCAGTGCCATTTTTGAACCCAGATTTCCAGACGGACCAAGATTCCTCCCTGGGAAAAGGTGCCAGGACAGAAAGCAAATGTTATTTTTCTAGTGTTAACGGGGCCCCATCATTGGCACCTGAGAGCCCAAGGCTGCCACCTTTTCCCTGGGCGCAAATGTCGACGGCGCCTGCCACTTGCGTGTTCCGGGACGTGCCATTTTTCAGCCCAGAATTCCAGACGGACGAAGACACCTCCCAGGGAAAAGGTGCCAGGTCAGAAATCCAATTGTCCTTTTCTAGGGTCAATGGTGCCCCATCATTGGCACCTGAGAGTTCAAGGCTGCCACCTTTTCCGTGGGCGCAAACATCAACGGCACGTGCCACTTTCTTGTCCGGGAAAGTGCCGTTTTTCAGCTCTGAATTCCAGATGGATGAAGACTCCTCACAGGGAAGAGGCTCCCAGGACGGAAAGCGATTGTTCCATTTCTAGGCTTAATCCGGCCCCATCATTGGCACCTGAGAGCCCAAGGTTGCCTCCTATACCCTGGGCGCAAAGCTCGACCATGCGAGCTACGTGAGGGTCCGGGAAATTGCCCTTTCTCATTCCAGAATTCCAGGCCGATGAAGATTCCTCCCTGGGAAAAGGTGTCAGGACAGAAAGCGATTGTTCCTTTTCTAGGGTTAATGGGGCTCCATCATTGACACCTGAGAGCCGAAGGCTGCAACCCTTTCCCTGAGCACAAAGCTCGGCGGTGCGTGCCACTTGCGGGTCCAGGAATGTGCTGTTTCTCATCCCAGAATTCCAGGCCGATGAAGATTCCTCAGAGGGAAAAGGTACCAGGAGACAAAGCCATTGTGTATTTTGTAATGCTAATTGGGCCCCAACATTGGCACCTGAGAGCCCAAGGCTGCCACCTTTTCCCTTGGTGCAAAGCTCGACTGTGCATAGCCTGTGCGGGTCCGGGAAAGGGCCGTTTTTCAGCCCAGAATTCCAGACGGAAGTCGATTCCTCTCTGGGAAAAGGTGTCAGGAAAGAAAGCCATTGTGCCTTTTCTAGAGGTAATGGGGCCCCATCTTTGGCACCTGAGGGTCCAAGGCTGCCACCTTTTCCCTGGGCGCAAATGTCGACGGCGCGTGCCATTTGCAAGTCAGGGAATGTGCCGTTTCTCATCCCAGAATTCCAGGCCAGCGAAGATTTCTCCCTGGGAAAAGGTGCCAGGACAGAAAGTGCTTGTGCCTTTCCTAGGGTTAATGGGGCCCCAAAATTGGCAGCTGAGAGCCCAGGGCTGCCATCTTTTCCCTGGGCGCAAAGCTTGACGGTGCGTGCCCCATGCGGGTAAGGGAAAGAGCCGTTTTCAGCCCAGAATTTCAGACGGATGATAATTCCTCCCAGGGAAAAGGTGCCAGGACAGAAAGCGTTTGTTATTTATCTAGTGTTAACGGGGACCCATCTTTGGCACCTGAGAGCCCAAGGCTGCCACCTTTTGCCTGGGCGCAAAGCTAGATGGTGCCTGCCACGTGCAGGTCAGAGAAAGTGCTTTGTTCAGCCCAGGATTCCAGGCGGATGACGACTCCTCCCAGGGAAAAGGTGCCAGGACAGAAAGCCATTGTGCTTTTTGTAAAGGTAATGGGGCCCCATCATTGGCACCTGAGAGCCCAAGACTGCCACCTTTTCCCTGGACGCAAAGCTCGATGGTGCGTTCCACTTGCGGGTCCAGGAAAGTGCCGATTCTCAGACAAGAATTCCAAACCGATGAAGATTCCTCCCTGGGAAAAGGTGCCAGGACAGAAAGCCATTGTGCCTTTTGTAGGGGTAATGGGGCACCATCATTGGCACCTGAGAGCCCAAGGCTGCCACCTTTTGCCTGGGCACAAAGCTCGACGGTGCGTTCCACTTGCAGGTCCGGGGAAGTGCCGTTTTTCAGCCCAGAATTCCAGACGGACGAAAATTCCTCCCAGGGAAAAGGTGCCAGGACAGAAAGCGATTGTTATTTATCTAGTGTTAACGGGGACCCATCGTTCGCACCTTAGAGCCCAAGGCTGCCACCTTTTCCCTGGGCGCAAAGCTAGATGGTGCCTGCCACGTGCAGGTCAGAGAAAGTGCTTTGTTCAACCCAGGATTCCAGATGGATGACGACACCTCCAAGGGAAAGGGCTCCCAGGACAGAAAGCGATTGTTCCATTTCTAGTGTTAATGGGGGCCCGTCATTGGCATCTGAGAGCCAGAGGTTGCCTCCTTTTCCCTGGGCGCAAAGCTCGACAGTGCGTGCCACGTGCTGGTCCCAGAAATTGCCATTTTACAGCCCAGAATTCCAGACCAATGAAGACTCCTCCCAGGGAAAAGGTGCCAGGACAGAAAGCCATTGTGCTTTTTTTAAAGGTAATGGGGCCCCATCATTAACACCTGAGAGCCTAAGACTGCCACCTTTTCCCTGGACGCAAAGCTCGATGGTGCGTTCCACTTGCGGGTCCAGGAAAGTGCCGATTCTCAGACCAGAATTCCAAACCGATGAAGATTCCTCCCTGGGAAAAGGTGCCAGGACAGAAAGCCATTGTGCCTTTTGTAGGGGTAATGGGGCCCCATCATTGGCACCTGAGAGCCCAAGGCTGCCCCCTTTTCCCTGGGCGCAAAGCTCGACGGTGTGTACCTTGTGCGGGTTTGGGGCAGTGCCATTTTTGAACCCAGATTTCCAGACGGACCAAGATTCCTCCCTGGGAAAAGGTGCCAGGACAGAAAGCAAATGTTATTTTTCTAGTGTTAACGGGGCCCCATCATTGGCACCTGAGAGCCCAAGGCTGCCACCTTTTCCCTGGGCGCAAATGTCGACGGCGCCTGCCACTTGCGTGTTCGGGGACATGCCATTTTTCAGCCCAGAATTCCAGACGGACGAAGACACCTCCCAGGGAAAAGGTGCCAGGTCAGAAATCCAATTGTCCTTTTCTAGGGTCAATGGTGCCCCATCATTGGCACCTCAGAGTTCAAGGCTGCCACCTTTTCCGTGGGCGCAAACATCAACGGCACGTGCCACTTTCTTGTCCGGGAAAGTGCCATTTTTCAGCTCTGAATTCCAGACGGATGAAGACTCCTCACAGGGAAGAGGCTCCCAGGACAGAAAGCGATTGTTCCATTTCTAGGCTTAATCGGACCCCATCATTGGCACCTGAGAGCCCAAGGTTGCCTCCTATACCCTGGGCGCAAAGCTCGACCATGCGAGCTATGTGAGGGTCCGGGAAATTGCCCTTTCTCATTCCAGAATTCCAGGCCGATGAAGATTCCTTCCTGGGAAAAGGTGTCAGGACAGAAAGCGATTGTTCCTTTTCTAGGGTTAATGGGGCTCCATCATTGACACCTGAGAGCCCAAGGCTGCCACCTTTTGCCTGGGCGCAAAGCTAGATGGTGCCTGCCACGTGCAGGTCAGAGAAAGTGCTTTGTTCAGCCCAGGATTCCAGGCGGATGACGACTCCTCCCAGGGAAAAGGTGCCAGGACAGAAAGCCATTGTGCTTTTTGTAAAGGTAATGGGGCCCCATCATTGGCACCTGAGAGCCCAAGACTGCCACCTTTTCCCTGGACGCAAAGCTCGATGGTGCGTTCCACTTGCGGGTCCAGGAAAGTGCCGATTCTCAGACAAGAATTCCAAACCGATGAAGATTCCTCCCTGGGAAAAGGTGCCAGGACAGAAAGCCATTGTGCCTTTTGTAGGGGTAATGGGGCACCATCATTGGCACCTGAGAGCCCAAGGCTGCCACCTTTTGCCTGGGCACAAAGCTCGACGGTGCGTTCCACTTGCAGGTCCGGGGAAGTGCCGTTTTTCAGCCCAGAATTCCAGACGGACGAAAATTCCTCCCAGGGAAAAGGTGCCAGGACAGAAAGCGATTGTTATTTATCTAGTGTTAACGGGGACCCATCGTTCGCACCTTAGAGCCCAAGGCTGCCACCTTTTCCCTGGGCGCAAAGCTAGATGGTGCCTGCCACGTGCAGGTCAGAGAAAGTGCTTTGTTCAACCCAGGATTCCAGATGGATGACGACACCTCCAAGGGAAAGGGCTCCCAGGACAGAAAGCGATTGTTCCATTTCTAGTGTTAATGGGGGCCCGTCATTGGCATCTGAGAGCCAGAGGTTGCCTCCTTTTCCCTGGGCGCAAAGCTCGACAGTGCGTGCCACGTGCTGGTCCCAGAAATTGCCATTTTACAGCCCAGAATTCCAGACCAATGAAGACTCCTCCCAGGGAAAAGGTGCCAGGACAGAAAGCCATTGTGCTTTTTTTAAAGGTAATGGGGCCCCATCATTAACACCTGAGAGCCTAAGACTGCCACCTTTTCCCTGGACGCAAAGCTCGATGGTGCGTTCCACTTGCGGGTCCAGGAAAGTGCCGATTCTCAGACCAGAATTCCAAACCGATGAAGATTCCTCCCTGGGAAAAGGTGCCAGGACAGAAAGCCATTGTGCCTTTTGTAGGGGTAATGGGGCCCCATCATTGGCACCTGAGAGCCCAAGGCTGCCCCCTTTTCCCTGGGCGCAAAGCTCGACGGTGTGTACCTTGTGCGGGTTTGGGGCAGTGCCATTTTTGAACCCAGATTTCCAGACGGACCAAGATTCCTCCCTGGGAAAAGGTGCCAGGACAGAAAGCAAATGTTATTTTTCTAGTGTTAACGGGGCCCCATCATTGGCACCTGAGAGCCCAAGGCTGCCACCTTTTCCCTGGGCGCAAATGTCGACGGCGCCTGCCACTTGCGTGTTCGGGGACATGCCATTTTTCAGCCCAGAATTCCAGACGGACGAAGACACCTCCCAGGGAAAAGGTGCCAGGTCAGAAATCCAATTGTCCTTTTCTAGGGTCAATGGTGCCCCATCATTGGCACCTCAGAGTTCAAGGCTGCCACCTTTTCCGTGGGCGCAAACATCAACGGCACGTGCCACTTTCTTGTCCGGGAAAGTGCCATTTTTCAGCTCTGAATTCCAGACGGATGAAGACTCCTCACAGGGAAGAGGCTCCCAGGACAGAAAGCGATTGTTCCATTTCTAGGCTTAATCGGACCCCATCATTGGCACCTGAGAGCCCAAGGTTGCCTCCTATACCCTGGGCGCAAAGCTCGACCATGCGAGCTATGTGAGGGTCCGGGAAATTGCCCTTTCTCATTCCAGAATTCCAGGCCGATGAAGATTCCTTCCTGGGAAAAGGTGTCAGGACAGAAAGCGATTGTTCCTTTTCTAGGGTTAATGGGGCTCCATCATTGACACCTGAGAGCCGAAGGCTGCAACCCTTTCCCTGAGCACAAAGCTCGACGGTGCGTGCCACTTGCGGGTCCAGGAATGTGCTGTTTCTCATCCCAGAATTCCAGGCCGATGAAGATTTCTCCCTGGGAAAAGGTGCCAGTGCAGAAAGCAATTGTGCCTTTTCTAGGGGTAATGGGGCCCCAAAATTGACACCTGAGAGCCCAAGGCTGCCACCTTTTCCCTGGGCGCAAAGCTCGACGGAGTGCTCCACGTACGGGTCCGGGAAAGTGTCATTTTTCAGCCCAGAATTCCAGGCCTATGAAGATTCCTCCCAGGGAAAAGGTACCAGGAGACAAAGCCATTGTGTATTTTGTAATGCTAATTGGGCCCCATCATTGGCACCTGAGAGCCCAAGGCTGCCACCTTTTCCCTGGGTGCAAAGCTCGACGATGCATACCCTGTGCGGGTCCGGGAAAGGGCCGTTTTTCAGCCCAGAATTCCAAACCCATGAAGATTCCTCCCTGGGAAAAGGTGCCAGGACAGAAAGCCATTGTGCCTTTTGTAGGGGTAATGGGGCACCATCATTGGCAGCTGAGAGCCCAAGGCTGCCCCCTTTTCCCTGGGCGCAAAGCTCGACGGAACGTTCCACGTGCGGGCCTCAAAAAGTGCCATTTTTCAGCCCAGAATTCCAAACCTATGAAGATTCCTCAGAGGGAAAAGGTAACAGGAGACAACGCCATTGTGTATTTTGTAATGCTAATTGGGCCCCATCATTGGCACCTGAAGAGCCCGAGACTGCCACCTTTTCCCTGGACGCAAAGCTTGATGGTGCGTTCCACTTGCGGTTCCAGGAAAGTGCCGATTCTCAGACCAGAATTCCAGACCGATGAAGATTCCTCCCTGGGAAAAGGTGTCAGGACAGAAAGCCATTGTGCCTTTTGTAAGGGTAATGGGCCCCCAAAATTGGCAGCTGAGAGCCCAAGGCTGCCCCCTTTTCCCTGGGCGCAAATGTCGACGGCGCGTGCCATTTGCAAGTCCGGGAATGTGCCGTTTCTCATCCCAGAATTCCAGGCCAGCGAAGATTTCTCCCTGGGAAAAGGTGCCAGGACAGAAAGCCATTGTGCCTTTTCTAGGGTTAATGGGGCCCCAAAATTGGCAGCTGAGAGCGCAGGGCTGCCACCTTTTCCCTAGGCGCAAAGCTCGACGGTGCGTGCCACATGCGGGTAAGGGAAAGAGCCGTTTTCAGCCCAGAATTCCAGACGGACGAAAATTCCTCCCAGGGAAAAGGTGCCAGGACAGAAAGCGATTGTTCTTTTTCTAGGGGTAATGGGGCCCCATCATTGGCACCTGAGAGCCCAAGGCTGCCACCTTTTCCCTGGGCGCAAAGCTAGATGGTGCCTGCCACGTGCAGGTCAGAGAAAGTGCTTTGTTCAGCCCAGAATTCCAGACGGATGACGACTCCTCCCAGGGAAAAGGCTCCCAGGACAGAAAGCGATTGTTCCATTTCTAGTGTTAATGGGGGCCCGTCATTGGCATCTGAGAGCCAGAGTTTGCCTCCTTTTCCCTGGGCGCAAAGCACGACAGTGCGTGCCACGTGCTGGTCCCAGAAAGTGCCATTTTACAGCCCAGAATTCCAGACCAATGAAGACTCCTCCCAGGGAAAAGGTGCCAGGACAGAAAGCCATTGTGCTTTTTGTAAAGGTAATGGGGCCCCATCATTGGCACCTGAGAGCCCAAGGCTGCCACCTTTTCCCTGGACACAAAGCTCGATGGTGCGTTCCACTTGCGGGTCCAGGAAAGTGCCGATTCTCAGACCAGAATTCCAAACCGATGAAGATTCCTCCCTGGGAAAAGGTGCCAGGACAGAAAGCCATTGTGCCTTTTGTAGGGGTAATGCGTCACCATCATTGGCACCTGAGAGCCCAAGGCTGCCCCCTTTTCCCTGGGCGCAAAGCTCGACGGTGTGTACCTTGTGCAGGTTTGGGGCAGTGCCATTTTTGAACCCAGATTTCCAGACGGACCAAGATTCCTCCCTGGGAAAAGGTGCCAGGACAGAAAGCAAATGTTATTTTTCTAGTGTTAACGGGGCCCCATCATTGGCACCTGAGAGCCCAAGGCTGCCACCTTTTCCCTGGGCGCAAATGTCGACGGCGCCTGCCACTTGCGGGTCCGGGGAAGTGCCATTTTTCAGCCCAGAATTCCAGACGAACCAAGACACCTCCCAGGGAAAAGGTGCCAGGTCAGAAATCGAATTGTCCTTTTCTAGGGTCAATGGTGCCCCATCATTGGCACCTGAGAGTTCAAGGCTGCCACCTTTTCCGTGGGCGCAAACATCAACGGCGCGTACCACTTTCTTGTCCGGGAAAGTGCCGTTTTTCAGCCCTCAATTCCAGACGGATGAAGACTCCTCACAGGGAAGAGGCTCCCAGGACAGAAAGCAATTGTTCCATTTCTAGGGTTAATCGGGCTCCATCACTGGCACCTGAGAGCCCAAGGTTGCCTCCTATACCCTGGGCACAAAGCTCGACCATGCGTGCTACGTGAGGGTCCGGGAAATTGCCCTTTCTCATTCCAGAATTCCAGACCGATGAAGATTCCTCCCTGGGAAAAGGTGCCAGCGCAGGAATCGATTGTTCCTTTTCTAGGGTTAATGGGGCTCCATCATTGACACCTGAGAGCCCAAGGCTGCAATCTTTTCTCTGAGCGCAAAGCTCGACGGTGAGTGCCACTTGCGGGTCCAGGAATGTGCTGTTTCTCATCCCAGAATTCGAGGCCGATGAAGATTTCTCCCAGGGAAAACGTGCCAGTGCAGAAAGCAATTGTGCCTTTTCTAGGGTTAATGGGGCCCCAAAATTGACACCTGAGAGCCCAAGGCTGCCACCTTTTCCCTGGGCGCAAAGCTCGACGGAGTGCTCCACGTACGGGTCCGGGAAAGTGTCATTTTTCAGCCCAGAATTCCAGACCTATGAAGATTCCTCAGAGGGAAAAGGTACCAGGAGACAAAGCCATTGTGTATTTTGTAATGCTAATTGGGCCCCATCATTGGCACCTGAGAGCCCAAGGCTGCCACCTTTTCCCTGGGTGCAAAGCTCGACGGTGCATACCCTGTGCGGGTCCGGGAAAGGGCCGTTTTTCAGCCCACAATTCCAGACGGAAGTCGATTCCTCTCTGGGAAAAGGTGTCAGGACAGAAAGCCATTCTGCCTTTTCTAGGGGTAAAGGGACCTCATCTTTGGCACCTGAGAGCCCAAGGCTGCCACCTTTTCCCTGGGCGCAAATGTCGACGGCGCGTGCCACTTGCAAGTCCGGGAATGTGCCGTTTCTCATCCCAGAATTCCAGGCCAGCGAAGATTTCTCCCTGGGAAAAGGTGCCAGGACAGAAAGCCATTGTGCTTTTTCTAGGGTTAATGGGGCCCCAAAATTGGCAGCTGAGAGCCCAGGGCTGCCCCCTTTTCCCTGGGCGCAAACCTCAACGGTGCGTGCCACATGCGGGTAAGGGAAAGAGCCGTTTTCAGCCCAGAATTCCAGACCAATGAAGATTCCTCGCAGGGAAAAGGTGCCAGGACAGAAAGCCATTGTTCTTTTTCTAGGGGTAATGGGGCCATATCATTGGCAACTGAGAGCCCAAGGCTGCCACCTTTTGCCTGGGCACAAAGCTCGACGGTGCATTCCCCTTGCAGGTCCGGGGAAGTGCCGTTTTTCAGCCCAGAATTCCAGACGGACGAAAATTCCTCCCAGGGAAAAGGTGCCAGGACAGAAAGCGATTGTTATTTATCTAGTGTTAACGGGGACCCATCATTGGCACCTGAGAGCCCAAGGCTGCCACCTTTTCCCTGGGCACAAAGCTAGATGGTGCCTGCCACGTGCAGGTCAGAGAAAGTGCTTTGTCCAGCCCAGGATTCCAGACGGATGACGACTCCTCCCAGGGAAAGGGCTCCCAGGACAGAAAGCGATTGTTCCATTTCTAGTGTTAATGGGGGCCCGTCATTGGCATCTGAGAGCCAGAGGTTGCCTCCTTTTCCCTGGGCGCAAAGCACGACAGTGCGTGCCATGTGCTGGTCCCAGAAAGTGCCATTTTACAGCCCAGAATTCCAGACCAATGAAGACTCCTCCCAGGGAAAAGGTGCCAGGACAGAAAGCCATTGTGCTTTTTGTAAAGGTAATGGGGCCCCATCATTGGCACCTGAGAGCCCAAGACTGCCACCTTTTCCCTGGACGCAAAGCTCGATGGTGCGTGCCACTTGCGGGTCCAGGAAAGTGCCGATTCTCAGACCAGAATTCCAAACCGATGAAGATTCCTCCCTGGGAAAAGGTGCCAGGACAGAAAGCCATTGTGCCTTTTGTAGGGGTAATGGGGCACCATCATTGGCACCTGAGAGCCCAAGGCTGCCCCCTTTTCCCTGGACGCAAAGCTCGACGGTGCGTTCCACTTGCGGGTCCAGGAAAGTGCCGATTCTCAGACCAGAATTCCAAACCGATGAAGATTCCTCCCTGGGAAAAGGTGCCAGGACAGAAACCCGTTGTGCCTTTTGTAGGGGTAATGGGGCACCATCATTGGCAGCTGAGAGCCCAAGGCTGCCCCCTTTTCCCTGGGCGCAAAGCTCGTCGGTGTGTACCTTGTGCGGGTTTGGGGCAGTGCCATTTTTGAACCCAGATTTCCAGACGGACCAAGATTCCTCCCTGGGAAAAGGTGCCAGGACAGAAAGCAAATGTTATTTTTCTAGTGTTAACGGGGCCCCATCATTGGCACCTGAGAGCCCAAGGCTGCCACCTTTTCCCTGGGCGCAAATGTCGACGGCGCCTGCCACTTGCGTGTTCGGGGACGTGCCATTTTTCAGCCCAGAATTCCAGACGGACAAAGACACCTCCCAGGGAAAAGGTGCCAGGTCAGAAATCCAATTGTCCTTTCCTAGGGTCAATGGTGCCCCATCATTGGCACCTGAGAGTTCAAGGCTGCCACCTTTTCCGTGGGCGCAAACATCAACGTCACGTGCCACTTTCTTGACCGGGAAAGTGCCGTTTTTCAGCTCTGAATTCCAGACGGATGAAGACTCCTCACAGGGAAGAGGCTCCCAGGACAGAAAGCGATTGTTCCATTTCTAGGCTTAATCGGGCCCCATCATTGGCACCTGAGAGCCCAAGGTTGCCTCCTATACCCTGGGCACAAAGCTCGACCATGCGAGCTACGTGAGGGTCCGGGAAATTGACCTTTCTCATTCCAGAATTCGAGGCCGATGAAGATTCCTCCCTGGGAAAAGGTGTCAGGACAGAAAGCGATTGTTCCTTTTCTAGGGTTAATGGGGCTCCATCATTGACACCTGAGAGCCGAAGGCTGTACCCTTTCCCTGAGCGCAAAGCTCGACGGTGTGATGCCCAAAAAGGCAGAACAAACTGTTTAGAGACAAAGTTTTAGTCCATAAACAGCAAGGTATTTATTAAGACAACGTTGGGAAGCCCCCGACTAGCGTCGGACAAAGAGCTTCAAAATCTACAGTGAGAAGCTACAGTATTTATACATTTTGGTGAGGGATTACAGTATTCTTACATACATATTCATGCATAATTATAATATTGCAATATAATATTCATAGCAGGCGGAGTTGGGGCGGAGCTGTCCATTTTGAGGAATATTATGAGGGGAGATCCTGTTACTTCATCAGGTGGTGGTCGCATTCTTGCTCCTCATCCTCATGAACTCTGTATGATCTTGCAGTGGGTTTTGCCAACTATGGTGTTCTGGTTTCTTTTCTTGGGATTAACCTGTCAATTTGTTGTTTAGCTAAGCACAGGTCTACGCTAATTGGATCGTTAATTATGACTCCACTGAAGGTTAAACCTTATCTCTTGGAAACTCCCATGAAAGTTGGGTGCTCTTTGTAAAATCCCCTAAGTTCTGGCTTTTCTCTACTTCATTCCCCCCCTTTTCTTATGGCTTGCGGATTCTTCCGCCAAGCCCAAAAGAATTTTGTGCTGTTTTCACCATAATCCATAAAGTTTGGGTTCTCTTAATTATGGTGCTAATCTTGTACCACAAGTATACATTCAGGAGTGTTAGCAGGACGGTACTTATGGCTATAGCTATCATTGGATGCACTAGAGAATTGAATACCTGTGTTGCAGTAGGGGAACGTCCTGTTAGGATATCCCACCAATGCTGTTCTCCCTCTCGCTCTACCTTTGTCAGGATAGTTTTTATCTTTGCTGTATCGTGTTCTACTTGCCATAAGGTGCGTTGTGTACTTCTGTTTACTTCTTGCACTAATCTTTCTATGTCTGGGTGTCTAAGCATTTTCTTAAGAAGTTCAGTATCCATACCTATTTGCAGGTGTGGTATATTATGATACAGGCTATAATTTACTTCTATCAGCTGTTTAGTAGTTATCGGAGCAGTGTAGTCAAAATCACAACCTATAATGCGAGTAAAATTACATACACAAAAGTTAGTACCATTAGTTGTTTCATGGCAATGGTCAATTGTGAGTTCAGTACAGAGAGTCCTAAGGCATGCACATCCATTGCCGATATAGTATACCTGCGATTTGGTTTGATTGTGGGGTAACATTTCAAAGGTACATACGCTATTTTCAGTGTCTAAGCACAGGTCTTCTCCTTCTACAATAGTATTTTCACAGACATAACCTAAGTGTCCTTTGGAGATGCACGTTTCTAAGCTGACTGTTATCCATTTCCCCTTAATGTAATCAAAACTGGCCCAGACGTTATGATCAATTGGTCGAACTAAAACGTTTTGGTGCATTGTCCCTAGAGTCAGGACAGGAAAAACAGTTCGTTCCCTGGCGGCACTGATCGTGAGTACATATGCCTTGATTTGTTCATGTTGGGGATTGTAGGTAAAATTTACCAGGTGCCACCAGGCTTGATGATCCCTTTCAAACTGGGTAGTGGAATTGTTTTTAGCTATTAGTTCTCTTATTTCTTGAGGCAAAATTCCTGAGACTCCTTCCCTTATAATTCCAGCTGTTACAGACTGTACCTACTGCTGTGTTTGGATGCATTGGAGAGCGAGTGCAACCGTCCTGCTAACATCCCCAGCATATTCTGCAATCTTAAGGAAATCCTCAGCCGTGTGGTTAGCTAATAGGCTTAGCAGTTTGACTGCTACCGATTGTGTTTCGGCCAGGGCCAACATAGATGAGCTTATGGGAACCCTAAGTCTCCCCAGATCTGAAGTAACTGAGCTTAACTTATTTACCAATACCTCCTGGTCGATCGTGTTCAATACTCCTAATCCCGTCCCTAACCATCCAGTTACATCTCTACGGACTCGCTGGGGATAGGATCTAGCTGCCAGCCATGCATTCCAGCCTGTGAGGCTCTGCTGAATAAAGGGCTGGCATTCCCCTCGTAATTGCGAAACATCTACCTGGACATTAACTTTAATTCTTTTTAGTGAGTATGCGGGATCTAATAACAATTTCTGCCCATTTGAGTGGCTTATTACCTGTGGACCAATAAAAGTCAGATTATGTATTCTTCTACAAATTGGGCTGAGAAGTACTGAAGTTGTGGGGGTTTTAGTAGTAATAGGGGTGTCTTCTGCGACATGGATCATAAACTGGTCCGATACCGCTCGATCTCTATTTAACCATATACAAGTTACTGTGACAAACTGAGTTAAAATCATTTTTAGTTCACATTTCTCCTCTCCACTGCTTCCTACTGTGTCCCATAAGCAGCTAACTGATCCTTCTCTTTTTACCCATACTGGATGTTGTATCTCTTTACTGAATGTAAGGATTGAGCCTTTCTTTGGGGTTATGGTTAGTCTAACCTGTCCCTTATCCTGACTCACCAAATTGGCAGGTTTACATCCTATCTGAATCTCTTCCCCTCTTTTCCCAGTTATACTCGTTAGTTTTCCTTGACTCTCTGTGTATTGCCAATCATATGGCATATATGGTTGGTTGTTGTGCAAGACATAGATAACTAAATACTGGTCGACTTCTGGGCTAGACTGTGGATCATCCGCTTCGGACCACATAAGCGCCTTCCTCATTCGTGCAGTAGACCAAGGCCATTGCAACTCAAACGATAAAATTATACTTATCCAGTGTCCCGAAATCATTATGAGGAGCATGGTTAAATCCATTGTCAATGATTGTCGTTAGGGATCCTTCTTCCTTTAGTGGAGAGTCATTCCTTGAAATTCCTGGTCCAGGCTACAGGGAGTTGAGGGGGCAGAAACAGTTACTCCTGAAACAGACATTCCCGTTATTCTTTCCCAGGATTCCTCGTCATAATTTTGCAAATAGTGAGCCCCGATTCCTGCCCCACAATACTCAGCTATTGCCCAGGTTTTATCCTCACAAAGGATTCTCCGCACTGCGTTCCTAGTCCAATGTTCCAGATTCATTAAATACCAATGATCCCTGTTTTCTACTACTAATGTTGATATTATGTGTAGATTTTCTACATCTTGTGGTGACCAATGTTGTTCTAACAGATCTCTATAGCGGTCTGTGATATCCTGATTAAATTTACGGTCGCAACTCATACAAGTACCGTAGTGTCTGTAATAATTTTGATGTACCCACCAAATTTTCTGACACCCACCACACAACACTTTGTACCAACGGTAGTGGGACCCATCCTTCCCACATCCACAAAAATATCTTAGTCCTTTTGATATTCTTTTTCTGATCTGTGATGATTTCGACCAATTCCTTCCTCCCGTGTGGGCTAATTCTTGAGCCAGGGATATTACTCTCCATGCTTTTACGTTTGGCTTAACCTCTTTAACTATTGGTAACAGGGCTCTTGTCCAGCGCCACCTCTGTATTTTAGTGAGATTACGTTCATCCATTTTCTGAGGGAGAGTTTTCTTGTTCAGGTTCCGGGGCTTTCTTAACCCGTGAGTAGTGGATCCAGGTAGGTCGTTCCTTTATTCGGACTGCCGTGAAGGTGGTCAGCAATACCTGGAACGGTCCCTCCCACCTCTCTTGTAGGGGTTCTCCTAAAAGATTCTGAACATATACCCAGTCACCAGAGTTAAAGGGGTGCAACTTGTTATCGGGTTGTCTAGGCTGTTGTCCTATTACTATAGTGGCATTTTTGTCAAACTGTTTCCCTATCGCAGTAATGTAATCATATACATACTGGTTGCCTATATGATCTATAGCTTCACTGTTCACAATTTGCATTGCATAGGGTCGCCCATACAGGATTTCAAACGGGCTCAGCTTTTCTTTTGATCTGGGCTTGACCCTTAATCGAATCAAGGCAATAGGCAAGGCTTGGTACCATTGCAGGTTGGTCTCCTGACATATCTTAGCAATTTGTTGTTTAAGAAGATGATTCATTTTTTCTACTTGCCCACTGGCTTGGGGCCTATAGGGTGTATGCAATTGCCACTTGATTTGTAGTGCCTTGCTGATTGCCTGAACAATCTTTGCACAAAAATGCGTTCCCCGGTCCGATGAAATATTTTTAGGTATCCCAAACCTTGGTATAATTTCATTCAGTAATACTTTAATCACCTCTTTTTCTTTACATGTCTTACATGGAAAGGCTTCAGGCCACCCAGAAAATGTGTCAGTTAAAACTAGCATATATCGATATCCCCCTTTCCTTGGGAGTTCGGAGAAATCAATTTGCCACATTTCCCCTGGGAATTTCCCTTTGTTAATTGCTCCCAAGTGTACTTTTGTTCCAGTGTTTGGATTGTTTTTCAGACAGCGCTCACACCGGGAGGTCACTTGTTTTATGGTAGTATATAGTTTAGGTCCTGCTATTCTACTTTTAAGATACTGATAGAGGGGATCTAAACCCCAGTGAGTTTTCTCATGTTCTGTCTTTACGAATTGCCACATTATATTTCCTGGCAATATTAACTGCCCTGTTTCCATTTGGCCCCATCCACTATCCAGTAGCTTGCCCTTATTTCTCTGTATCCACTTATGATCTGTTTCTCGATATTCCGGTTGGAAGTTAGTATCCAACTCTCCAGGTACTAATGCAGTTACTAGTAGTCCTTGACCCTTTATTGCAGCTAACTTGGCTTCTGCGTCAGCTTTCCTATTACCTATTTCTGGGACGGTGTTACCTTTCAGGTGTCCTTTACAATGCATTACGGCCACTTGGTCCGGGAGCTGGACGGCTTCCCAAAAATTGTGGGACTATTCTTGTAACCCTGGGGCAACACCGTCCATGTTAATTGAGTTTTTCTCCCCCCAATGGATTCCCATTCAAAAGCAAAAATCTTCTGACTTTCTGACGCTAAGGGAAGGCAAAAGAATGCATCTTTTAAATCCAACACTGTAAACCAGATTAAGTTATCTTTCAATTTGGTTAAAAGGGTATATGGATTGGCCACTACCGGATGTATAGTTTTTGTAATTTCATTTACAGCTCTTAAGTCCTGTACCAATCTATATGTTCCGTTTGGTTTCTTTACTGGCAGGATGGGTGTATTAAATTCAGACTCACATTCTATTAACAATCCTAATTCTAAAAACTTCTTTATTATGGGTGTTACTCCCTCTCTGTCTTCCAGCCTTAGTGGGTATTGTTTTTTATTTACCGGCTTTGCCCCTTGTATTAATTCAACCTTTATTGGTATTGCTTGTTTCGACCTCCCAGGTGTGTCCGTTGCCCAGGCCAAGGGATACACTTCGTCCATGATTCGCTTGTTATTTTCATTGTTTCGCTCTGGCTCAACGCTGCTCATAGCTAAGCTTAGAGCAGCTATCCATCTGTCTTCATTAACCAAAAATTCCAATTCCCCCTTACTAAATTTAATGACCGCTCCCAAGTTCTCCAGCAAATCTCTCCCTAATAAAGGCTTAGGAGAATTAGGTAAATACAAGAATTGGTGTATTCCCATCTGTTTCCCAATTTTATACTTTAAGGGTTTTAAGAAAAATGCCTTTTCTGGTTGGCCTGTTGCACCTATGACTCTTACAGATTCATCACTTTGTGGTACCAATTTTTGATTTAAAACCGAGAATGTTGCTCCAGTGTCGACTAAAAAATCTAGTTCTTCATTACCCTCCCCCAGCGTTATTTTAACCAGTGGGTCCGCTAGGGAACAACCCACCGGTCCTCCTCATTGATTGCTTTGATGTGCAATAGTGGTGGCAGAGTTAGCACTTTTTATTGCCAGGAGGGGACAGTCCCGCTTCCAGTGACCTATTTGCAGGCAGTGGGAACACTGATTTGGTCCTATTCTCTGCGATACGTGTGCACCTCCCCTTCCTCGCATGAAGTTACCACGACCCCTTCCTCCTGTATTAGATCCAGGGACCCTGCCCCCGGTCCCCACAGGGTACTGACCATATGTTTCAGGGAATCCCTGGGTCATAGCTACCAAACGTGGTGGCTTCCCTGCTAGTTTCTTTTCTTCTCTATTGTTATATACTCTCCAGGCTTCCGTCATCAATTTTTCCAGATTTTTGTCGTCTGGGTGACCTAATCTTTGTAACTTTCTTCTTATGTCTGGATTACTTTGCCCTATAAACAGCCCGACCAGTTGTGCAATGCCTATTTCCGAAGCGGGATCCAAGGGAGTATATTGTCTCATTGCCTTTCTGAGTCTATCTAAGTAGTCGGTAGGTGATTCCCCTGTATCCTGTCTGATTTGATATAGGGCAGCCCAATTTATTGCCTTAGGAATCGCATTCCTTAACCCCTCGGCAATTATTTCTCGATATTGCTTCAACATTGCATAGTCTTCTGGTCGGTTCACGTCCCATCTCGGGTTTTCTCTAGGGAAAATATCCCTTAAATCTCCCCGTAAGGACCTCGCGTGCGTCCTAGCCGCATTTAGCACCAACTCCTTCTCAGTAGGAGTAAATGCATTCAATAACAAGTCCGTATCCTCCCAGTCAATGTCTTGGTTCCTAGCTATTAATTCAAATCTCTGTGCTATACTTTCTGGTTCTTCCCTGAAACTCTTCACTGCCTCCTTCCATCTATCCAACTCCCCTGATGAAAAGGGGACCTTTATTCTTCCTTGTTCTCCTTTGAGATTTATTACTTGTCTAAGGGGAGCAATTAAACGACTATCTGCTTTCTTTCCTGTTTTCCCTTTGCTGCCTTTTTGCTTCGCCGACCTGGTTTGATAGGAATGGCTGGCACCTTCTGATTCATCACTGTCACTGCTACTTTCAGTGTCTGTTTTGCCTTTCAGTCTTCTTGTGTCTGGGGTTTTCGGTAATGTCCCAGTTTCTGCAGCGTTGGCGGTTTCTATTCTGCTTTTTCCTTGTGTTGTGTCGCTCGAAGTATCCTCCTCGCTATCCTGTTTTTCCACCGTTCCTGGCGTCACAGGAGCACCTTTGATTGTTTTTGTTTTTGTGGCAGCCTCAAATATTTGAAATCTCTGTATCAAGTCTGTTATGTCCATAAGGCTTTCTTTTTCACTATCACTATCTCGTCTCTTTCTATATTTAAGACATTGTTTTCCAATACTGCAGGCATCACAACAACGCTTTTTTGCTTTAGAATTCTTCTGATCTTTTTCTAGTGCTAACACAAAAGGGTCTTGGGGTGGGATATTTACCCCACAATCTCTCTGCCACTCTGGTTTGTCTCTCAATGAAAAAAACATTTCACAATATATAACCTCATCCCACTTTTCCAATCTGCGGAGGAACAGAAGGAGCTGCAGCATTGTATTATAATTCAAGCTCCCCTCAGGGGGCCACTTTTCTCCCTTGTCTAAGGTATATAATGGCCACCAGTCTTGACAATACTTTAACAGCTTCTTTTTTACTCATGTTTCCCCCCCGGGACCCCTCCAAACTCTTTCCAGTGTTTCAGAATACACCCAAGGGGGGTTTTTAAATTTATTTCTTTACCTTCCTTACTCGGTTGACTGCCCATTGTCAATATTTACTCCCACTAGATTGTCAATCGCTTCGTTCGTCTCTAGCCGGCCTTCTCGCGAAGGACGCGGAAACGTAGATCGGAACTCCTCACTCGCTTCGCAGTCAGACTGCGTCTCATTCACTCTCTTTCACACTCTTGCACTCCCCTCTGACCACTAGATTGTCAATCGCTTCGTTCGTCTCTAGCCGGCCTTCTCGCGAAGGACGCGGAAACGTAGATCGGAACTCCTCACTCGCTTCGCAGTCAGACTGCGTCTCATTCACTCTCTTTCACACTCTTGCACCCCCTCTGACCGCCCCCCTTAATATTGGATCAAAATAATGATGTTACCAGGGGAGGCCACAAGATGTCGCTGTAGACCGCAGGATTTTCAGGTGGTCCCTGGTGCGGCTTGATTCTATTATTACAACAGGTCTGAAAGCATTTGGAGAAAGACTAAGCCTCGAGTTCTCTTACAGAAATATTCCACGCACTTAACCATATGCAGAGCTTGCTCTGAGAAACAATGGTCACACCTTATATATGACACCCCTGGCAAACGATCTTCATCAAAAATTAAGTCACTGCAAACATTACATCTAGCAATCATAAACAGCGAACATTCACAATTTGGACAAATCTTTATCAGAGGCTCAGAGGAACAAAGCCCTTCTACAGACAGCCTTTCAGTACCTTTTCCCATACAGAACTCTTGAAATCTAATAGTTTACAGGAATTAGTTAACCGCAATCTCCTTCTCTCTCTCTTTTTTTTTTTTTTTTTTTTTTTTTCTTTCTTGTAGTTCAAAAGGCTAAAACAACACAATTATTAGCACCCCACTCAACATACATACCAACTTCACATATAATTCAAATAGCTAAAACAACACAATTATTAGCATTACACTCAACATACATAGTAGCATCACATATAGTTCAAACAGCTAAAACAACACAATTATTAGCATCACACTCCACATACATAGCAGCATCACATATAGTAATAAGTTCATACGCTATTCTGCCTTCGTGAGATTCAAATCCATGTTCTTGAGGGGACTCCAACCCCTAAAAAAAAACCTCTTAAAATCGGGGACTCTAACCCCTTTCAGGACTCAGGCTCTGGGACTCTAACCTCAGACCTGGGAGCGTCCTCCTCGCCCTGTTCGATTCAGTTTTATAGTGCACCTTTATTCCTTCATTCAAATACGGTTATAAATACCTTTTGATCCTTCGAGAGGTCCTTGTCCACCGGTGTATGAGACCAGGGGTCAGGGAGACTGTCCGACAGCAAACTCGGTCGTGGGGGCGCCCTACAGTGTCCCCAGCCCCTCGGGTTTCAGCACCGATGGAGCAGGACTGTCCCACCAGAGTCGCCAGAATATGATGCCCAAAAAGGCAGAACAAACTGTTTAGAGACAAAGTTTTAGTCCATAAACAGCAAGGTATTTATTAAGACAACGTTGGGAAGCCCCCGACTAGCGTCGGACAAAGAGCTTCAAAATCTACAGTGAGAAGCTACAGTATTTATACATTTTGGTGAGGGATTACAGTATTCTTACATACATATTCATGCATAATTATAATATTGCAATATAATATTCATAGCAGGCGGAGTTGGGGCGGAGCTGTCCATTTTGAGGAATATTATGAGGGGAGATCCTGTTACTTCATCAGGTGGTGGTCGCATTCTTGCTCCTCATCCTCATGAACTCTGTATGATCTTGCAGTGGGTTTTGCCAACTATGGTGTTCTGGTTTCTTTTCTTGGGATTAACCTGTCAATTTGTTGTTTAGCTAAGCACAGGTCTACGCTAATTGGATCGTTAATTATGACTCCACTGAAGGTTCAACCTTATCTCTTGGAAACTCCCATGAAAGTTGGGTGCTCTTTGTAAAATCCCCTAAGTTCTGGCTTTTCTCTACTTCAGGTGCGTGCCACTTGCGGGTCCAGGAATGTGCTGTTTCTCATCCCAGAATTCCAGGCCGATGAAGATTTCTCCCAGGGAAAAGGTGCCAGGGCAGAAAGCAATTGTGCCTTTTCTAGGGTTAATGGGGCCCCAAAATTGACAGCTGAGAGCCCAAGGCTGCCACCTTTTCCCTGGGCGCAAATCTCGACGGAGCGTTCCACGTGCGGGTCCGGGGAAGTGCCATTTTTCAGCCCAGAATTCCAGACCTATGAAGATTCCTCAGAGGGAAAAGGTACCAGGAGACAAAGCCATTGTGTATTTTGTAATGCTAATTGGGCCCCATCATTGGCACCTGAGAGCCCAAGGCTGACACCGTTTCCCTGGGTGCAAAGCTCGATGGTGCATACCCTGTGCGGGTCCGGGAAAGGGCCGTTTTTCAGCCCAGAATTCCAGATGGAAGTCGATTCCTCTCTGGGAAAAGGTGTCAGGACAGAAAGCCATTGTGCCTTTTCTAGAGGTAATGGGGCCCCATCTTTGGCACCTGAGAGCCCAAGGCTGCCACCTTTTCCCTGGGCGCAAATGTCGACGGTGCGTGCCATTTCCAAGTCCGGGAATGTACCGTTTCTCATCCCAGAATTCCAGGCCAGCGAAGATTTCTCCCTGGGAAAAGGTGCCAGGACAGAAAGCGATTGCGCCTTTTCCAGTGTTAATGGGGCCCCAAAATTGGCAGCTGAGAGCCCAGGGCTGCCACCTTTTCCCTGGGCGCAAAGCTCGACTGTGCGTGCCACATGCGGGTAAGGGAAAGAGCCGTTTTCAGCCCAGAATTCCAGACCAATGAAGATTCCTCCCAGGGAAAAGGTGCCAGGACAGAAAGCGATTGTTCTTTTTCTAGGGGTAATGGGGCCCCATCATTGGCACCTGAGAGCCCAAGGCTGCCACCTTTTCCCTGGGCACATAGCTCGACGGTGCGTTCCACTTGCAGGTCTGGGGAAGTGCCGTTTTTGAACCCAGATTTCCAGACGGACGAAGATTCCTCCCTGAGAAAAGGTGCCAGGACAGAAAGCAAGTGTTATTTTTCTAGTGTTAACGGAGACCCATCGTTGGCACCTGAGAGCCCAAGGCTGCCACCTTTTCCCTGGGCGCAAAGCTAGATGGTGCCTGCCACGTGCAGGTCAGAGAAAGACCTTTGTTCAGCCCAGGATTCCAGACGGCTGACGACTCCTCCCAGGGAAAGGGCTCCCAGGACAGAAAGCGATTGTTCCATTTCTAGTGTTAATGGGGGCCCGTCATTGGCATCTGAGAGCCAGAGGTTGCCTCCTTTCCCCTGGGCGCAAAGCACGACAGTGCGTGCCACGTGCTGGTCTCAGAAAGTGCCATTTTACAGCCCAGAATTCCAGACCAATGAAGACTCATCCCAGGGAAAAGGTGCCAGGACAGAAAGCCATTGTGCTTTTTGTAAAGGTAATGGGGCCCCATCATTGGCACCTGAGAGCCCAAGACTGCCACCTTTTCCCTGGACGCAAAGCTCGATGGTGCGTTCCACTTGCGGGTCCAGGAAAGTGCAGATTTCAAGACCAGAATTCCAAACCGATGAAGATTCCTCCCTGGGAAAAGGTGCCAGGACAGAAAGCCATTGTGCCTTTTGTAGGGGTAATGGGGCACCATCATTGGCACCTGAGAGCCCAAGGCTGCCCCCTTTTCCCTGGGCGCAAAGCTCGATGGAGTGTACCTTGTTCGGGTTTGGGGCAGTGCCATTTTTGAAGCCAGATTTCCAGGCGGACGAAGATTCCTCCCTGGGAAAAGGTGCCAGGACAGAAAGCAAGTGTTAACGGGGCCCCATCATTGGCACCTGAGAGCCCAAGGCTGCCACCTTTTCCCTGGGCGCAAATGTCGACGGCGCCTGCCACTTGCGGTTCCGGGAACGTGCCGTTTTTCAGCCCTGAATTCCAGACGGACGAAGACACCTCCCAGGGAAAAGGTGCCAGGTCAGAAATCGAATGGTCCTTTTCCAGGGTCAATGGTGCCCCATCATTGGCACCTGAGAGTTCAAGGCTGCCACCTTTTCCGTGGGCGCAAACATCAACGGCGCGTACCACTTTCTTGTCCGGGAACATGCCGTTTTTCAGCCCTGAATTCCAGACGGATGAAGACTCCTCACAGGGAAGAGGCTCCCAGGACAGAAAGCGATTGTTCCATTTCTAGGGTTAATTGGGCCCCATCATTGGCACCTGAGAGCCCAAGGTTGCCTCCTATACCCTGGGCGCAAAGCTCGACCATGCGAGCTACGTGAGGGTCCGGGAAATTGCCGTTTCTCATTCCAGAATTCCAGACCGATGAAGATTCCTCCCTGGGAAAAGGTGTCAGGACAGAAAGGGATTGTTCCTTTTCTAGGGTTAGTGGGGCTCCATCATTGACACCTGAGAGCCGAAGGCTGCAACCTTTTCCCTGAGCACAAAGCTCGACGGTGCGTGCCACTTGCGGGTCCAGGAATATGCTGTTTCTCATCCCAGAATTCGAGGCCGATGAAGATTCCTCCCGGGGAAAAGGTGTCAGGACAGAAAGCGATTGTTCCTTTTCTAGGGTTAATGGGGCCCCAAAATTGGCAGCTGAGAGCCCAAGGCTGCCACCTTTTCCCTGGGCGCAAATCTCGACGGAGCGTTCCACGTGCGGGTCCGGGAAAGTGCCATTTTTCAGCCCAGAATTCCAGACCTATGAAGGTTCCTCAGAGGGAAAAGGTACCAGGAGACAAAGCCATTGTGTATTTTGTAATGCTAATTGGGCCCCATCATTGGCACCTGAGAGCCCAAGGCTGACACCTTTTCCCTGGGTGCAAAGCTCGACGGTGCAACCCCTGTGCGGGTCCGGGAAAGGGCCGTTTTTCAGCCCAGAATTCCAGACGGAAGTCGATTCCTCTCTGGGAAAAGGTGTCAGGACAGAAAGCCATTGTGCCTTTTCTAGGGGTAATGGGGCCCCATCTTTGGCACCTGAGAGCCCAAGGCTGACACCTTTTCCCTGGGCACAAAGCTCGACGGTGCATTCCACTTGCAGGTCTCGGGAAGTGCCGTTTTTCAGCCCAGAATTCCAGACGGACGAAAATTCCTCCCAGGGAAAAGGTGCCAGGACAGAAAGCGATTGTTATTTATCTAGTGTTAACGGGGACCCATCGTTGGCACCTTAGAGCCCAAGGCTGCCACCTTTTCCCTGGACGCACAGCTAGATGGTGCCTGCCACATGCAGGTCAGAGAAAGTGCTTTGTTCTGCCCAGGATTCCAGACGGCTGACGACTCCTCCCAGGGGAATGGCTCCCAGGACAGAAAGCAATTGTTCCATTTCTAGTGTTAATGGGGGCCCGTCATTGGCATCTGAGAGGCAGAGGTTGCCTCCTTTTCCCTGGGCACAAAGCACGACAGTGCGTGCCACGTGCTGGTCCCAGAAAGTGCCATTTTACAGCCCAGAATTCCAGACCAATGAAGACTCCTCCCAGGGAAAAGGTGCCAGGACAGAAAGCCATTGTGCTTTTTGTAAAGGTAATGGGGCCCCATCATTGGCACCTGAGAGCCCAAGACTGCCACCTTTTCCCTGGACGCAAAGCTCGATGTTGCGTTCCACTTGCGGGTCCAGGAAAGTGCCGATTCTCAGACCAGAATTCCAAACCGATGAAGATTCCTCCCTGGGAAAAGGTGCCAGGACAGAAAGCCATTGTGCCTTTTGTAGGGGTAATGGGTCACCATCATTGGCAGCTGACAGCCCAAGGCTGCCCCCTTTTCCCTGGGCGCAAAGCTCGATGGAGTGTACCTTGTTCGGGTTTGGGACAGTGCCATTTTTGAACCCAGATTTCCAGATGGACGAAGATTCCTCCCTGGGAAAAGGTGCCAGGACAGAAAGCAAATGTTATTTTTCTAGTGTTAACGGGGCCCCATCATTGGCACCTGAGAGCCCACGGCTGACACCTTTTCCCTGGGCGCAAATGTCGACGGCGCGTGCCACTTGCGGGTCCGGGGAAGTGCCATTTTTCAGCCCAGAATTCCAGACGGACCAAGACACCTCCCAGGGAAAAGGTGCCAGGTCAGAAATCGAATTATCTTTTTCTAGGGTCAATGGTGCCCCATCATTGGCACCTGAGAGTTCAAGGCTGCCACCTTTTCCCTGGGCGCAAACATCAACGGCACGTGCCAATTTCTTGTCCGGGAAAGTGCCGTTTTTCAGCCCTGAATTCCAGACGGATGAAGACTCCTCACAGGGAAGAGGCTCCCAGGACAGAAAGCGATTGTTCCATTTCTAGGGTTAATCCGGCCCCATCATTGGCACCTGAGAGCCCAAGGTTGCCTCCTATACCCTGGGCACAAAGCTCGACCATGCGTGCTACGTGAGGGTCCGGGAAATTGCCTTTTCTCATTACAGAATTCCAGACCGATGAAGATTCCTCCCTGGGAAAATGTGCCAGCACAGAAAGCGATTGTTCCTTTTCTAGGGTTAATGGGGCCCCAAAATTGACACCTGAGAGCCCAAGGCTGCCACCTTTTCCCTGGGCGCAAAGCTCGACGGAGCGTTCCACGTGCGGGTCCGGGAAAGTGCCATTTTTCAGGCCAGAATTCCAGACCTATGAAGATTCCTCAGAGGGAAAAGGTACCAGGAGACAACGCCATTGTGTATTTTGTAATGCTAATTGGGCCCCATCATTGGCACCTGAGAGCCCAAGGCTGCCACCTTTTCCCTGGGCGCAAAGCTCGACGGCGCGTGCCACATGCAAGTCCGGGAATGTGCCGTTTCCCATCCCACAATTCCAGGCCAGAGAAGATTTCTCCCTGGGAAAAGGTGCCAGGACAGAAAGCTATTGTGCCTTTTCTAGGGTTAATGGGGCCCCATCATTGGCACCTGAGAGCCCAAGGCTGCCACCTTTTCCCTGGGCACAAAGCTCAACGGTGCGTTCCACTTGCAGGTCCGGGGAAGTGCCATTTTTCAGCCCAGAATTCCAGACGGACGAAAATTCCTCCCAGGGAAAAGGTGCCAGGACAGAAAGCGATTGTTATTTATCTAGTGTTAACGGGGACCCATCATTGGCACCTGAGAGCCCAAGGCTGCCACCTTTTCCCTGGGCGCAAAGCTAGATGGTGCCTGCCACGTGCAGGTCAGAGAAAGTGCTTTGTTCAGCCCAGGATTCCAGACGGATGACGACTCCTCCCAGGGAAAAGGCTCCCAGGAGAGAAAGCGATTGTTCCATTTCTAGTGTTAATGGGGGCCCGTCATTGGCATCTGAGAGCTAGAGGTTGCCTCCTTTTCCCTGGGCGCAAAGCACGACAGTGCGTGCCACGTGCTGGTCCCAGAAAGTGCCATTTTACAGCCCAGAATTCCAGACCAATGAAGACTTCTCCCAGGGAAAAGGTGCCAGGACAGAAAGCGATTGTGCTTTTTGTAAAGGTAATGGGGCCCCATCATTGGCACCTGAGAGCCCAAGACTGCCACCTTTTCCCTGGGCGCAAAGCTCGACGGACCGTTCCACGTGCGGGTCCGGGAAAGTGCCATTTTTCAGCCCAGAATTCCAGACCTATGAAGATTCCTCAGAGGCAAAAGGTACCAGGAGACAAAGCCACTGTGTATTTTGTAATGCTAATTGGGCCCCATCATTGGCACCTGAGAGCCCAAGGCTGCCACCTTTTCGTTGGGTGCAAAGCTCGACGGTGCATACCCTGTGCGGGTCCGGGAAAGGGCCGTTTTTCAGCCCAGAATTCCAGACGGAAGTCGATTCCTCTCTGGGAAAAGGTGTCAAGACAGAAAGCCATTGTGCCTTTTCTAGGGTTAATGGGGGCCCATCTTTGGCACCTGAGAGCCCAAGGCTGCCACCTTTTCCCTGGGCGCAAATGTCGACGGCGCGTGCCACTTGCAAGTCCGGGAATGTGCCGTTTCTCATTCCAGAATTTCAGGCCAGCGAAGATTTCTCCCTGGGAAAAGGTGCCAGGACAGAAAGCAATTGTGCCTTTTCTAGGGTTAATGGGGCCCCAAAATTGGCAACTGAGAGCCCAAGGCTGCTACCTTTTCCCTGGGTGCAAAGCTAGATGGTGCCTGCAACGTGCAGGTCAGAGAAAGTGCTTTCTTCAGCCCGGAATTCCAGACGGATGACGACTCCTCCCAGGGAAAAGGCTCCCAAGACAGAAAACGATTGTTCCATTTCTAGTGTTAATGGGGGCCCGTCATTGGCATCTGAGAGCCAGAGGTTGCCTCCTTTTCCCTGGGCGCAAAGCACGACAGTGCGTGCCACGTGCTGGTCCCAGAAAGTGCCATTTTACAGCCCAGAATTCCAGACCAATGAAGACTCCTCCCAGGGAAAAGGTGCCAGGACAGAAAGCCATTGTGCCTTTTGTAAAGGTAATGGGGCCCCATCATTGGCACCTGAGAGCCCAAGACTGCCACCTTTTCCCTAAATGCAAAGCTCGATGGTGCGTTCCACTTGCGGGTCCAGGAAAGTGCCGATTCTCAGACCAGAATTCCAAACCGATGAAGATTCCTCCCTGGGAAAAGGTGCCAGGACAGAAAGCCATTCTGCCTTTTGTAGGGGTAATGGGGCAACATCATTGGCACCTGAGAGCCCAAGGCTGCTCCCTTTTCCCTGGGAGCAAAGCTCGACAGTGTGTACCTTGTTCGGGTTTGGGGCAGTGCCATTTTTGAACCCAGATTTCAAGACGGACGAAGATTCCTCCCTGGGAAAAGGTGCCAGGACAGAAAGCAAGTGTTATTTTTCTCGTGTTAACTAGGCCCCATCATTGCCACCTGAGAGCCCAAGCCTGCCACGTTTTCCCTGGGCACAAATGTCGAGGGTGCGTGCCACTTTCTTGTCTGGGAAAGTGCCATTTTTTAGCACAGAATGCTAGACCAATGAAGATTCCTCCCAGGGAAAAGCTGCCAGGACAGAAAGCGATTGTTCCATTTCTAGGGTTATTCAGGCCGCATCATTGGCACCTGAGAGCCCAAGTTTGCCTCCTTTAACCTGGGTGCAAAGCTCGACGGTGCGTGCTATGTGAGGGTCCGGGAAATTGCCGTTTCTCATTCCAGAATTCCAGACCGATGAAGATTCCTCCCAGGGAAAAGGTGCGAGGACAGGAATCGATTTCTCCTTTTCTAGGAGTAATGGGAACCCATCATTGGCAACTGAGAGATGAAGGCTGCAACCTTTTGCCTGGGCGCAAAGCTCGATGGTGTGTACCTTGTGCGGGTTTCAGGCAGTGCCATTTTTGAACCTTAAATTCCAGACAGACGAAGATACATCCCAGGGAAAAGGTGCCAGGTCAGAAATCGAATTGTCCTTTTCTAGGGTCAATGGTGCCCCATCATTGGCACCTGAGAGTTCAAGGCTGCCACCTTTTCTGTGGGCGCAAACATCAACGGCGCGTACCACTTTCTTGTCCGGGAAAGTGCCGTTTTTCAGCCCTGAATTCCAGACGGATGAAGACTCCTCACAGGGAAGAGGCTCCCAGGACAGAAAGCGATTGTTCCATTTCTAGGGTTAATCCGGCCCCATCATTGGCACCTGAGAGCCCAACATTGCCTCCTATACCCTGCGTGCAAAGCTCGACCATGCGTGCTACGTGAGGGTCCGGGAAATTGCCGTTTCTCATTCCAGAATTCCAGACCGATGAAGATTCCTCCCTGGGAAAAGGTGTCAGGACAGAAAGCGATTGATCCTTTTCCAGGGTTAATGGGGCTCCATCATTGACACCTGAGAGCCGAAGGCTGCAATCTTTTCCCTGACCGCAAAGCTCGACGGTGCGTGCCACTTGCGGGTCCAGGAATGTGCTGTTTCTCATCCCAGAATTCCAGGCCGATGAAGATTTCTGCCTGGGAAAAGGTGCCAGGACAGAAAGTGATTGTGCCTTTTCTAGGGTTAATGGGGCCCCAAAATTGACACCTGAGAGCCCAAGGCTGCCACCTTTTCCCTGGGCACAAAGCTCTGCGGCGCGTGCCACTTGCAGGTCCGGGAATGTGCCGTTTCTCATCCCAGAATTCCAGGCCAGCGAAGATTTCTCACTGGGAAAAGGTGTCAGGACAGAAAGCAATTGTGCCTTTTCAAGGGTTAATGGGGCCCCAAAATTGGCAGCTGAGAGCCCAGGTCTGCCACCTTTTTCCTGGGCACAATGCTCGATGGTGCGTTCCACTTGCGGGTCCAGTGAAGTGCAAATTTTCAGCCCAGAATTCCAGAGGGACAAAAATTACTCCCAGGGAAAAGGTGCCAGGACAGAAAGCGATTGTTTTTTATCTAGTGTTAACGGGGACCCATCATTGGCACCTGAGAGCCCAAGGCTGCCACCTTTTCCCTGGGCGCAAAGCTAGATGGTGCCTGCCACATGCAGGTCAGAGAAAGTGCTTTCTTCAGCCCGGAATTCCAGATGGATGACGACCCCTCCCAGGGAAAAGGCTCCCGGGACAGAAAGCGATTGTTCCATTTCTAGTGTTAATGGGGGCCCGTCATTGGCATCTGAGAGCCAGAGGTTGCCTCCTTTTCCCTGGGGGCAAAGCTCGACAGTGCGTGCCACGTGCTGGTCCCAGAAAGTGCCATTTTACAGCCCAGAATTCCAGACCAATGAAGACTCCTCCCTGGGAAAAGGTGCCAGGACAGAAAGCCATTGTGCCTTTTGTAAAGGTAATGGGGCCCCATCATTGGCACCTGAGAGCCCAAGACTGCCACCTTTTCCCTGGACGCAAAGCTCGATGGTGCGTTCCACTTGCGGGTCCAGGAAAGTGCCGATTCTCAGACCAGAATTCCAAACCGATGAAGATTCCTCCCTGGGAAAAGGTGCCAGGACAGAAAGCCATTCTGCCTTTTGTAGGGGTAATGGGGCAACATCATTGGCACCTGAGAGCCCAAGGCTGCCCCCTTTTCCCTGGGAGCAAAGCACGACGGTGTGTACATTGTGCGTGTTTTGGGCAGCGCCATTTTTGAACCCAGATTTCCAGACGGACAAAGATTCCTCCCTGGGAAAAGTGCCAGGACAGAAAGCAAGTGTTATTTTTTTAGTGTTAACGGGGCCCCATCATTGGCACCTGAGAGCCCAAGGCTGCCACCTTTTCCCTGGGCGCAAATGTCGACGGCACGTGCCACTTGCGTGTCCGGGGAAGTGCCATTTTTCAGCCCAGAATTCCAGACGGGCGAAGATACCTCCCAGGGAAAAGGTGCCAGGTCAGAAATCGAATTGTCCTTTTCTCGGGTCAAGGGTGCCCCATCATTGGCACCTGAGAGTTCAAGGCTGCCACCTTTTCCGTGGGCGCAAACATCAACGGCGCGTACCACTTTCTTGTCGGGGAAAGTGCCGTTTTTCAGCCCAAAATTCCAGACGGATGAAGACTCCTCACAGGGAAGAGGCTCCCAGGACAGAAAGCGATTGTTCCATTTCTAGGGTTAATCGGGCCCCATCATTGGCACCTGAGAGCCCAAGGTTTACTCCTATACCCTGCGTGCAAAGCTCGATCATGCGTGCTACGTGAGGGTCCGGGAAAATGCCGTTTCTCATCCCAGAATTCAAGACCCATGAAGATTCCTCCCTTGGAAAAGGTGCCAGGACAGAAAGCAATTGTGTCTTTTCTAAAGCTAATGGAACCCCATCTTTGGCACCTGAGAGCCCTAGGCTGCCACCTTTTGCCTGGGCACAAAGCTCGGCGGCGCATGCCACTTACAAGTCCGGGAATGTGCCGTTTCTCATCCCAGAATTCCAGGCCAGCGAAGATTTCTCCCTGAGAGAAAGTGCCAGGACAGAAAGCGATTGTGCCTTTTCTAAGGTTAATGGGGCCCCATCATTGGCACCTGAGAGCCCAAGGCTGCCACTTTTGGCCTGGGCGCAAAGCTCGACGGTGCGTTACACTTGCGGGTCCTGGGACGTGCCATTTTTCAGCCCAGAATTCCAGACGGATGAAGATTCCTCCCAGGGAAAAGGTGCCAGGACAGAAAGCGATTGTTATTTATCTAGTGTTAACGGGGACCCATCATTGGCACCTGAGAGCCCAAGGCTGCCACCTTTTCCCTGGGCGCAAAGCTAGATGGTGCCTTCCACGTGCAGGTCAGAGAAAGTGCTTTGTTCAGCCCAGAATTCCAGACGGATGATGACTCCTCCCAGGGAAAAGGCTCCCAGGACAGAAAGCGATTGTTCCATTTCTAGTGTTAATGGGGGCCCGTCATTGGCATCTGAGAGCCAGAGGTTGCCTCCTTTTCCCTGGGCGCTAAGCTCGACAGTGCGTGCCACGTGCTGGTCCCAGAAAGTGCCATTTTGCAGCCCAGAATTCCAGACAAATTAAGACTCCTCCCAGGGAAAAGGTGCCAGGACAGAAAGCCATTGTGCTTTTAGTAAAGGTAATGGGGCCCCATCATTGGCACCTGAGAGCCCAAGGCTGCCACCTTTTCCCTGGACGCAAAGCTCGATGGTGCATTCCACTTGCGGGTCCAGGAAAGTGCCGATTCTCAGACCAGAATTCCAAACCGATGAAGATTCCTCCCTGGGAAAAGGTGCCAGGACAGAAAGCCATCGTGCCTTTTGTAGGGGTAATGGGGCACCATCATTGGAAGCTGAGAGCCCAAGGCTGCCCCCTTTTCCCTGGGCGCAAAGCTCGACGGTGTGTACCTTGTGCGAGTTTGTGGCAGTGCCATTTTTGAACCCAGATTTCCAGACGGACGAAGATTCCTCCCTGGGACAAGGTGTCAGGACAGAAAGCGATTGGGCCTTTTCTAGGGGTAATGGGGCCCCAAAATTGACACCTGAGAGCCTAAGACTGCCATCTTTTCCCTGGGCTCAAATGTTGACGGCGCGTGCCACTTGCAAGTCCGGGAATGTGCCGTTTCTCATCCCAGAATTCCAGGCCAGCGAAGATTTCTCCCTGGGATAAGGTGCCAGGACAGAAAGCGATTGTGTCTTTTCTAGGGTTAATGGGGCCCCATCATTGGCACCTGAGAGCCCAAGGCTGTCACTTTTTCCCTGGGCGCAAAGCTCGACGGTGCGTGCCACATGCGGGTAAGGGAAAGAGCGCTTTTCAGCCCAGAATTCCAGATGGATGAAGATTCCTCCCAGGGAAAAGGTGCCAGGACAGAAAGCGATTGTTCTTTTTCTAGGGGTAATGGGGCCCCATCATTGGCACCTGAGAGCCCAAGGCTGCCACCTTTTCCCTGGGCACAAAGCTCGACGGTGCGTTCCACTTGCAGGTCCGGGGAAGTGCCGTTTTTCAGCCCGGAATTCCAGATGGACGAAAATTCCTCCCAGGGAAAAGGTGTCAGGACAGAAAGCGATTGTTATTTATCTAGTGTTAACGGGGACCCATCGTTGGCACCTGAGAGCCCAAGGCTGCCACCTTTTCCCTGGGCGCAAAGCTAGATGGTGCCTGCCACGTGCAGGTCAGAGAAAGTGCTTTGTTCAGCCCAGAATTCCGGATAGATGACGACTCCTCCCAGGGAAAAGGCTCCCACGACAGAAAGCGATTGTTCCATTTCTAGTGTTAATGGGGGCCCGTCATTGGCATATGACAGCCAGAGGTTGCCTCCTTTTCTCTGGGCGGAAAGCTCGACAGTGCGTGCCACATGCTGGTCCCAGAAATTGCCGTTTCTCATTCCAGAATTCAAGACCGATGAAGATTCCTCCCAGGGAAAAGGTGCCAGGACAGGAATCGATTTCTCCTTTTCTAGGCTTAATGGGACCCCATCATTGGCACCTGAGAGCCCAAGGTTGCCACCTTTTCCCTGGGAGCAAATGTCGACGGCGCGTGCCACTTGCGGGTCTGGGGAATTGCCATTTTTCAGCCCAGAATTCCAGACATGCGAAGATACCTCCCAGGGAAAAGGTGCCAGGTCAGAAATCGAATTGTCCTTTTCTAGGGTCAATGGTGCCCCATCATTTGCACCTGAGAGCCCTAGGCTGCCACCTTTTCCGTGGGCGCAAACATCAACAGCACGTACCACTTTCTTGTCCGGGAAAGTGCCGTTTTTCAGCCCTGAATTCCAGACGGATGAAGACTCCTCACAGGGAAGAGGCTCCCAGGACAGAAAGCGATTGTTCCATTTCTAGGGTTAATCGGGCCCCATCATTGGCACCTGAGAGCCCAAGGTTGCCCATGCGTGCTACGTGAGGGTCCGGGAAATTGCGGTTCTCATTCCAGAATTCCAGACCGATGAAGACTCCTCCCTGGGAAAAGGTGCCAGGACAGGAATCGATTTCTCCTTTTCTAGGAGTAATGGGGACCCATCATTGGCACCTGAGAGCCGAAGACTGCAATCTTTTCCATGAGCGCAAAGCTCGACGATGCGTGCCACTTGCGGGTCCAGGAATGTGCTGTTTCTCATCCCAGAATTCCAGGCCGATGAAGATTTCTCCCAGGGAAAAGGTGTCAGGACAGAAAGCAATTGTGCCTTTTCTAGGGTTAATGGGGCCCCAAAATTGACACCTGAGAGCCCAAGGCTGCCACCTTTTCCCTGGGCGCAAAGCTTATGGAGAGTTCCACGTGCGGGTCCGGGAAAGTGCCATTTTTCCGCCCAGAATTCCAGACCTATGAAGATTCCTCAGAGGGAAAAGGTACCAGGAGACAACGCCATGGTGTATTTAGTAATGCTAATTGGGCCCCATCATTGGCACCTGAGAGCCCAAGGCTGCCACCTTTTCCCTGGGCGCAAAGCTCAACGGAGCGTTCCACGTGCGGATCCGGAAAAGTGCCATTTTTCAGCCAAGAATTCCAGACCTATGAAGATTCCTCAGAGGCAAAAGGTACCAGGAGACAAAGCCATTGTGTATTTTGTAATGCTAATTGGGCCCAATCATTGGCACCTGAGAGGCCAAGGCTGCCACCTTTTCCCTGGGTGCAAAGCTCGACGGTGCATACCCTGTGGGGGTCTGGGAAAGGGCCATTTTTCAGCACGGAATTCCAGACGAAAGTCGATTCCTCCCTGGGAAAAGGTGTTAGGACAGAAAGCCATTGTGCCTTTTCTAGGGGTAATGGGGCACCATCTTTGGCATTTGAGAGCCCAAGGCTGCCACCTTTTCCCTGGACGCAAAAGTCGACGGCGCGTGCCACTTGCAAGTCCGGGAATGTGCCGTTTCTCATCCCAGAATTGCAGGCCAGCGAAGGTTTCTCCCTGGGAAAAGGTGCCAGGACGGAAAGCGATTGTGCCTTTTCTAGGGATAATGGGGCCCCAAAATTGGCAGCTGAGAGCCTCGGGCTGCCACCTTTTGCGTGGACGCATAGCTCGACGGTGCGTTCCACTTGCAGGTCCGGGGAAGTGCCATTTTTCAGCCCAGAATTCCAGACGGATGATAATTCCTCCCAGGGAAAAGGTGCCAGGACAGGAAGCGATTGTTATTTATCTAGTGTTAACGGGGACCCATCGTTGGCACCTGAGAGCCCAAGGCTGCCACCTTTTCCCTAGGCGCAAAGCTAGATGGTGCCTGCCACATGCAGGTCAGAGAAAGTGCTTTGTTCAGCCCAGGATTCCAGACAGATGACGACTCCTCCCAGGGAAAAGGCTCCCGGGACAGAAAGCGATTTTTCCATTTCTAGTGTTAATGGGGGCCCGTCATTGGCATATGACAGCCAGAGGTTGCCTCCTTTTCCCTGGGCGCAAAGCTCGACAGCGCGTGCCACGTGCTGGTCCTGGAAATTGCCGTTTCTCATTCCAGAATTCCAGACCGATGAAGATTCCTCCCAGGGAAAAGGTGCCAGGACAGGAATCGATTTCTCCTTTTCTAGGCTTAATGGGACCCCATCATTGGCACCTGAGAGCCCAAGGCTGCCACCTATTCCCTGGGCGCAAATGTCGACCGCGCGTGCCACTTGCGGGTCCGGGGAAGTGCCATTTTTCAGCCCAGAATTCCAGACATACGAAGATACCTCCCAGGGAAAAGGTGCCAGGTCAGAAATCGAATTGTCCTTTTCTAGGGTCAATGGTGCCCCATCATTGGCACCTGAGAGTTCAAGGCTGCCACCTTTTCCGTGGGCGCAAACATCAACGGCGCGTACCACTTTCTTGTCCGGGAAAGTGCCGTTTTTCTGCCCTGATTTCCAGACGGATGAAGACTCCTCACAGGGAAGAGGCTCCCAGGACAGAAAGCGATTGTTCCATTTCTAGGGTGAATCGGGCCCTATCATTGGCACCTGAGAGCCCAAGGTTGCCTCCTATACCCTGGGCGCAAAGCTCGACCATGCGTGCTACGTGAGGGTCCGGGAAATTGCCGTTTCTCATTCCAGAATTCCAGACCGATGAAGACTCCTCCCTGGGAAAATGTGCCAGGACAGGAATGGATTTCTCCTTTTCTAGGAGTAATGGGGGCACATCATTGGCACCTGAAAGCCGAAGGCTGCCACCTTTTCCCTGAGCGCAAAGCTCAACGGTGCGTGCCACTTGCGGTCCCGGAATGTGCTCTTTCTCATGCCAGGATTCGAGGCTGATGAAGATTTCTCCCAGGGAAAAGGTGCCAGGACAGAAAGCCATTGTGCTTTTAGTAAAGGTAATGGGGCCCCATCATTGGCACCTGAGAGCCCAAGACTGCCACCTTTTCCCTGGACTCAAAGCTCGATGGTGCATTCCACTTGCGGGTCCGGGAAAGTGCCGATTCTCAGACCAGAATTCCAAACCGATGAAGATTCCTCCCTGGGAAAAGGTGCCAGGACAGAAAGCCATTGTGCCTTTTCTAGGGGTAATGGGGCACCATCATTGGAAGCTGAGAGCCCAAGGCTGCCCCCTTTTCCCTGGGCGCAAAGCTCGACGGTGTGTACCTTGTGCTTGTTTGTGGCAGTGCCATTTTTGAACCCAGATTTCCAGACGGACGAAGATTCCTCCCTGGGACAAGGTGTCAGGACAGAAAGCGATTGGGCCTTTTCTAGGGGTAATGGGGCCCCAAAATTGACACCTGGGAGCCTAAGACTGCCATCTTTTCCCTGGGCACAAATGTTGACGGCGTGTGCCAATTGCAAGTCCGGGAATGTGCCGTTTCTCATCCCAGAATTCCAGGCCAGCGAAGATTTCTCCCTGGGATAAGGTGCCAGGACAGAAAGCGATTGTGCCTTTTCTAGGGTTAATGGGGCCCCATCATTGGCACCTGAGAGCCCAAGGCTGCCACCTTTTGCCTGGGCACAAAGCTCGACGGTGCGTTCCACTTGCAGGTCCGGGGAAGTGCCGTTTTTCAGCCCGGAATTCCAGATGGACGAAAATTCCTCCCAGGGAAAAGGTGCCAGGACAGAAAGCGATTGTTATTTTTCTAGTGTTAATGGGCACCCATCATTGGCACCTGAGAGCCCAAGGCTGCCACCTTTTCCCTGGGCGCAAAGCTAGATGGTGCCTGCCACGTGCAGGTCAGAGAAAGTGCTTTGTTCAGCCCAGAATTCCGGATAGATGACGACTCCTCCCAGGGAAAAGGCTCCCACGACAGAAAGCAATTGTTCCATTTCTAGTGTTAATGGGGGCCCGTCATTGGCATATGACAGCCAGAGGTTGCCTCCTTTTCTCTGGGCGGAAAGCTCGACAGTGCGTGCCACATGCTGGTCCCAGAAATTGCCGTTTCTCATTCCAGAATTCCAGACCGATGAAGATTCCTCCCTGGGAAAAGGTGCGAGGACAGGAATCGATTTCTCGTTTTCTAGGCTTAATGGCACTCCATCATTGGCACCTGAGAGCCCAGGGCTGCCACCTTTTGCCTGGACGCAAAGCTCGACGGTGCGTGCCACATGCGGGTAAGGGAAAGATCCGTTTTCAGGCCAGAACTCCAGACCGACGAAGATTCCTCCCTGGGAAAAGGTACCAGGACAGAAAGCGATTGTTATTTATCTAGTGTTAACGGGGACCCATCGTTGGCACCTGAGAGCCCAAGGCTGCCACCTTTTCCCTGAGCGCAAAGCTAGATGGTGCCTGCCACGTGCAGGTCAGAGAAAGTGCTTTCTTCAGCCCAGGATTCCAGACGAATGACAACTCCTCCCAGGGAAAAGGCTCCCAGGACAGAAAGCGATTGTTCCATTTCTAGTGTTAATGGGGTCCCGTCATTGGCATATGACAGCCAGAGGTTGCCTCCTTTTCCCTGGGCGCAAAGCTCGACACAGCGTGCCACATGCTGGTCCCAGAAATTGCCGTTTCTCATTCCAGAATTCCAGTCCGATGAAGATTCCTCCCAGGGAAAAGGTTCCCAGGACAGGAATCGATTTCTCCTTTTCTAGGCTTAATGGGACCCCATCATTGGCACCTGAGAGCCCAAGGCTGCCACCTATTCCCTGGGCGCAAATGTCGACCGCGCGTGCCACTTGCGGGTCCGGGGAAGTGCCATTTTTCAGCCCAGAATTCCAGACATACGAAGATACCTCCCAGGGAAAAGGTGCCAGGTCAGAAATCGAATTGTCCTTTTCTAGGGTCAATGGTGCCCCATCATTGGCACCTGAGAGTTCAAGGCTGCCACCTTTTCCGTGGGCGCAAACATCAACGGCGCGTACCACTTTCTTGTCCGGGAAAGTGCCGTTTTTCTGCCCTGAATTCCAGACGGATGAAGACTCCTCACAGGGAAGAGGCTCCCAGGACAGAAAGCGATTGTTCCATTATTAGGGTTAATCGGGCCCCATCATTGGCACCTGAGAGCCCAAGGTTGCCTCCTATACCCTGGGCGCAAAGCTCGACCATGCGTGCTACGTGAGGGTCCGGGAAATTGCCGTTTCTCATTCCAGAATTCCAGACCGATGAAGACTCCTCCCTGGGAAAAGGTGCCAGGACAGGAATCGATTTCTCGTTTTCTAGGAGTAATGGGGAAACATCATTGGCACCTGAAAGCCGAAGGCTGCCACCTTTTCCCTGAGCGCAAAGCTCGACGGTGTGTGCCACTTGCGGGTCCAGGAATGTGCTTTTTCTCATGCCAGAATTCGAGGCTGATGAAGATTTCTCCCAGGGAAAAGGTGCCAGGACAGAAAGCAATTGTGCCTTTTCTAGGGTTAATGGGGCCCCAAAATTGACACCTGAGAGTCCTAGGCTGCCACCTTTTCTGTGGGCGCAAACATCAACGGCGCGTACCACTTTCTTGTCCAGGAAAGTGCCATTTTTCAGCCCTCAATTCCAGACGGATGAAGACTCCTCGCAATGAAAAAGGCTCCTAGGACAGAAAGCGATTGTTCCATTTCTAGCGTTAATCAGGCCCCATCATTGGCACCTGAGAGCCCAAGGTTGCCTCCTATACCCTGGGCGCAAAGCTCGACCATGCGTGCTACGTGAGGGACCGGGAAATCGCCATTTCTCATTCCAGAATTCCAGACCGATGAAGATTCCTCCCTGGGAAAAGGTGTCAGGACAGAAAGCGATTGATCCTTTTCCAGGGTTAATGGGGCTCCATCATTGACACCTGAGAGCCGAAGGCTGCAATCTTTTCCCTGAGCGCAAAGCTCGACGGTGCGTGCCACTTGCGGGTCCAGGAATGTGCTGTTTCTCATCCCAGAATTCCAGGCCGATGAAGATTTCTGCCTGGAAAAAGGTGCCAGGACAGAAAGTGATTGTGCCTTTTCTAGGGTTAATGGGGCCCCAAAATTGACACCTGAGAGCCCAAGGCTGCCACCTTTTCCCTGGGCGCAAAGCTCAACGGAGAGTTCCTCGTGCGGGTCCGGGAAAGTGCCATTTTTCAGGCCAGAATTCCAGACCTATGAAGATTCCTCAGAGGGAAAAGGTACCAGGAGACAAAGCCATTGTGTATTTTGTAATGCTAATTGGGCCCCATCATTGGCACCTGAGAGCCCAAGGTTGCCACCTTTTCCCTGGGTGCAAAGCTCGACGGTGCATACCATGTGCGGGTCCGGGAAAGGGCCGTTTTTCAGCCCAGAATTCCAGACGGAAGTCGATTCCTCTCTGGGAAAAGGTGTCAGGACAGAAAGCCATTGTGCCTTTTCTAGGGGTAATGGGGCCCCATCTTTGGCACCTGAGAGCCCAAGGCTGCCACCTTTACCCTGGGCGCAAATGTCGACGGCGCGTGCCACTTGCAAGTCCGGAAATGTGCCGTTTCTCATCCCAGAATTCCAGGCCAGCGAAGATTTCTCCCTGGGAAAAGGTGCCAGGACGGAAAGCGGTTGTCCCTTTTCTAGGGTTAATGGGGCCCCAAAATTGGCAGCTGAGAGTGCAGGGCTGCCACCTTTTCCCTGGACGCAAAGCTCGACGGTGCATGCCATATGCGTGTAAGGGAAAGAGACGTTTTCAGCCCAGAATTCCAGACGGATGAAGATTCCTCCCAGGGAAAAGGTGCCAGGACAGAAAGCGATTGTTCTTTTTCTCGGGGTAATGGGGCCCCATCATTGGCACCTGAGAGCCCAAGGCTGCCATCTTTGCCTGGGCGCAAAGCTTGACGGTGCGTTCCACTTGCAGGTCCGGGGAAGTGCCGTTTTTCAGCCCAGAATTCCAGACGGACGAAAATTCCTCCCAGGGAAAAGGTGCCAGGACAGAAAGCGATTGTGCTTTTTCTAAGGTTAATGGGGCCCCAAAAATGTCACCTGAGAGCCCAAGGCTGCCACCTTTTCCCTGGACGAAAAGCTCGACGGTGCGTACCTTGTGTGAGTCTGGGGAAGTACCGATTTTCAGCCCAAAATTCCAGACGAACAAAGATTCCTCCCAGGGAAAAGGTGCCAGGAAACAGAGCCATTGTGCATTTTGTAAAGGTAATGGGGCCCCATCACTGGCACCTGAGAGTTCATGGCTGCCACCTTTTCTCTGGGCGCAAAGCTCGATGTTGCTTTCCGCGTCCATTCAGGGAAAGTGCCACTTTTAAGACCAGAATTCCAGAGAAATGAAGATTCCTCTCACGGAAAAGGTGCAAGGACAGAAAGCGATTGTTCCTTTTCTACGGTTAATGGGGCCCCATCATTGGCACCTGATAGCCCAAGGATGCCACCTTTTCCCTGGGCGCAAATCTCAACCGTATGTGTCAGGTGCAGGTCCGGGAAAGAGCCGTTTACAGCCCAGAATTCCAGACCGATGAAGATTCCTCCCTGGGAAAAGGTACTAGGAAAGAAAGCTATTTCTCCTTTTCTAGGCTTAATGGGGCCCCATCATTGGCACCTGAGAGCCCAAGGCTGCCACTTATTCCATGGGCGCAAAGCTAGATGGTGCGTGCCATGTGCGGGTTTGGGAAGATGCGGTTTTTCAGCTCAGAATTCCAGATGGACGAAGATTCCTCCAGAGGAAAAGATGTCACAATAGAAAGGCATTGATACTTTTCTAAGGTTAATGGGGCCCCATCCTTTGAAGGTGTCGGGACAGAAAGGGATTGTTCCTTTTCCAGGGTTAATGGGGCCCCATCATTGACACCTGAGTGCCCAACGCTGCCACCTTTTCCCTGGGCGCAAATCTGGACATTGCCTACCACTTTTGGGTCCGGGAATGTGCCGTTTTTCAGCCTAGAACTCCAGACACACGAAGATTCCTAACACGGAAAAGGTGTCAGGACAAAAAGGCATTCTGGGTTTTCTAGGGTTAATGGAGCCCCATAATTGGCACCTGAAAGCCCAAGGCTGCCACCATTTCCCTGGGCACAAAGCTCGACCCTGCCTGCCATGTGTGGGTCAGGGAAACTGCCGTTTCACAGCCCACAATTCCAGACAGTTGAAGATACCTCCCTGGGAAAAGGTACCAGGACAGTAAGCAATTGGACTTTTTCTAGGGTGAATGGGACCCCATCATTGGCACCTGAGAGCCCAAGGCTGCCACCTTTTCCCCAGGAAATAAGCTCGACGGTGCGTATTTGTGTCGATTTTCAGCCCAGAATTCGAGACCAATGAAGATTCCTCCCAGGGAACAGCTGTCAGGATGGAAAGCGATTGTTCCTTTTCTAGGGTTAATGGGGCCCCATCATTGACACACGAGAGCCCAAGGCTGCCTCCTTTACCCTGGGCGCAAAGCTCGACGGTGCATACAACTTGAGGGTCCGGGAAAGTGCTGTTTTTCAGACGAGAATTCCAGACGGACGAAGATTCCTCCCAGGGAAAATGTGCCAGCACGGAAAGTGATTGTGCCTTTTCTAGGGGAAATGGGGCCCCATCATTGACACCTGAGAGCCCAAGGCTGCCACCTTTTCCCTGGGTGCAAATCTCGACGGTGCGTACCTTGTGCGGGTCCGGGAATGTTCCGTAACTCATCCCAGAATTCCAGACCGATGAAGATTCCTCAGAGGGAAAAGCTGCCAAGACACAAAGCCATTGTGTATTTTGTAAAGGTAATGGGGCCCCATCATTGGCAGCTGAGAGCCCAAGGCTGCCACCTATTCCCTGGGTGCAAAGCTCGATGGTGCGTATTTGTGCGGGTCCAGGAAAGTGCCGATTTTCAGCCAGAATTCCAGACGGATGGAGATTCCCCCCAGGGAAAGGCGGTCAGAACAGAAAGGGATTGTGCCTTTTCTAGGGTTATTGGGGCCCCATCATTGTCAGCTGAGAAGCCCAAGGATGCCACCTTTTCCCTGGGCGCAAATCTCAACCGTGCGTGCCAGGTGCGGGTCAGGGAAAGTGCCATTTTTCGGCCCAGAATTCCAGACGACCGATTATTCCTCCCTGGGAAAAAGTGCCAGGACAAAGCAATTGTATCTTTTCTAGGGTTAATGGGGCCCCATCATTGGAACTCGAGAGCCCAAGGGTTCCACCATTGTCCTGGGCGCAAAGCTAGACCGTGCATGCCACGTGCGGGTCAGGGAAAGTGCCGTTTCTCAGTGCAGAATTCCAGACCGATAACGATTCCTTCCTGGGAAAACGAGCCAGGACAGAAGGGGATTGGACCTTTTCTAGGGTTAATGGGGCCCCATCATTGGAACCCGAGAGCCTAAGGCTTCCAATTTTTCCCTGGGCGCAAACTTAACCGTGCGTACCTTCTGCGGGTCAGGGAAAGTTCAGTTTCTCATCCCAGAATTCCAGACCGATGAAGATTTCTCCCAGGGAAAAGGACCCAGGACAGAAAGCCATTGTGCCTTTTCTAGGGTTATTGGGGCCCCATCATTGGCACCTGAGAGCCCAAGACTGCCACTTTTTCCCTGGGCACAAGCTTGACGGTGCGTGCCACATGCGGGTAAGGGAAAGAGCCGTTTCCAGCCCAGAACTCCAGACCGATGAAGATTCCTCCCAGGGAAAAGGTGCCAGGACAGAAAGCGATTGTTCCAGTTCTAGGGGTAATGGGGCTCCATCATTGGCACGTGAGAGCCCAAAGCTGCCACCTTTACCCAGGTCGCAATACTCGACGGTGCATAGTTGTGAGGGGCAGGGATAGTGCCATTTTTTCAGCCCAGAATTCCAGACGAATGAAGATTTATCACTGGGAAAAGATGCCAGGACAGGAAACGATTGTGCCTTTTCTAGGGTTATTTGTGCCCCATCATTGGCACCTGAGAGCCCAAGACTGCCACTTTTTCCCTGGGCGCAAGCTCGAAGGTGCGTGCCACTTGCGGGTCCGGGAAAATGCCGTTTTTCCGCCCAGAATACCATATGGATGAAGATGCCTCCCTGAGAAAAGCTGCAGGGACAGAAAGCGATTGGACCTTTTCTATGGTTAATGGGGTCACATCATTGGCACCTGAGAGCCCAAGGCTGCCACCTTTTCCCTGGGCACAAAGCTAGACGGTGCGTGCCATGTGCGGATCCAAAAAAGTGCCGTTTTCCAGCCCAGAATTCCAGACGGACAAAGATTCCTTCCATGAAAAAGGTGTAAGGACAGAAATGCAGTGTACCTTTTCTAGGGGTAATGGAGCTCCATCATTGGCACCTGAGAGCCCAAGGCTGCCACCTTTTGCCTGGGTGCAAAGCTCGATCGTGTGTTCCACGTCTGGGTCCTGGATAATGCCGTTTTTCAGCTCAGAATTCCAGAAGGACAAAGATTCCTCCCAGGGAAAACGTACCAGGACACAAAGGGATTGTTCCTTTTCTAGAGTTAATGGGACGCCATCATTGGCACATGAGAGCCCAAGGCTGCCACCTTTTCCCTGAGTTCAAAGTTGGACAGTGCGTATCACTTGCGGGTTCAGGAAAGTGCCATTTTTCAGCCCAGAATTCCAGACAGACGAAGATTCCTCCCAGGGAAAAGCTGCCAGGACTGAAAGCCATTGTGTCTTTTCTAGTCTTAATGGGGCCCCATCATTGGCACCTGAGAGCCCAAGGCAGCCTCCTTTACCCTTGGCGTGACGCTCGACGGTGCATGCTACGTGAGGGTCCGGGAATGTGGCATTTTTCAGTCCAGAATTCCAGACCAATGAAGATTCCTCCCAGGGAAAAGTTTCCAGGACACAAAGCCATTGACCATTCTGTAAAGGAAATGGGGTCCCATCATTGGCACCTCAGAGCCCAAGACTGCCACTTTTTCCCTGGGCGCAAGCTTGACGGTGCGTGCCACATGCGGGTAAGGGAAAGAGCCGTTTTCAGCCCAGAATTCCAGACCGATGAAGATTCCTCCCAGGGAAAAGGTGCCAGGACAGAAAGCAATTGTTCTTTTTCTAGGGGTAATGGGACTCCATCATTGGCACGTGAGAGCCCAAAGCTGCCACCTTTACCCAGGTTGCAATACTCGACGGTGCATAGTTGTGCGGGTCAGGGATAGTGCCGTTTTTTCAGCCCAGAATTCCAGACCGATGAAGATTCCTCAGAGGGAAAAGGTGCCAGGACACAAAGGCATTGTGTATTTTGTAATGCTAATTGGGCCCCATCATTGGCACCTGAGAGCCCAAGACTGCCACCTATTCCCTGGTCGCAAAGCTCGATGGTCCAGGAAAGTGCCGATTTTCATCCCAGAATTCCAGACGGATGAAGATTACTCCCATGGAAAAGGTGCCAGGACAGAAAGCGATTTTTAAATTTCTTGGGTTATTTGGGCCCCATCATTGGCACCTGAGAGTCCAAGGCCCCCATTTTTTCCCTGGGCGTAAAGCTGGATGGTGCATGCCACATGCTCTTTTTTAAGCCCAGAATTCCAGACAGACAAAGATTCCTCCCTGGGAAAAGGTGGCAGGACAGAAAGGGATTGTTTCATTTCTTGTGTTAATACGGCCCCTTCGTTGACTCCTGACAGCCCAAGGCTGCCACCTTTTCCCTGGGCTCAACGCTCGACGGAGTGTGCCAGCGGCAGGTAAGGGTAGATGCTGTTTTTCAGCCCAGATTTCCAGAATGACGAAGATTCCTCATATGGAAAACGTTCCGGGACAGAAAGCGATTGTTCCAGTTCTAGGGTAAATGCGGCCCTCTCATTGTCACATGACGGCCAAAGGCTGTCACCTTTTCCCTGGGCTCAAAGGTCAACGGAGTGTGCCAGGTGGGGGTCCGGGAAAGTGCCGTTTCTCAGCCCAGAATTCCAGATGGACGAGGATTACTGCTAGGGAAAAAAGTGCCAGGACAGAAAGTGATTGTTCCTTTTCTAGGGTTTATGGGGCCCCATCATTGGCACTTGAGAGCCTATGCTGCCACCTTTTCCCTCGGTGAGCACCCCAACGGTCCCTGTCACATGCGGGTTTTTAAAGCCAGAAATTCAGAAAAATGAACATTCTTCCCTTGGAAATCGTGCCAGGACAGAAAGCGATTCTTTTTTTTCTAGGGTTAATGCGGACCCATCTTAGGCACCTGAGAACCCAAGGCTGCCACCTTTTCCCTGGGCTCAAAGCTCGACAGTGCGGGCGAGGTGCGGGTCTGGGAAAGTTCCAGTTTTCAGCCCAGAATTGCAGAGGGCCCAAGATTCCTCCCAGAGAAAAAGGTGCCAGGACAGAAAGGGATTGTGCCTTTTCTAAGAGTAATTGGGCCCATCATTGGCACCTGACAGCCCAAGGCTGCTACCTTTTCCCTGGGCTCAAAGCTCAACGGAGCGTGCCAAGTGCGGGTGAGGGAAAATGCCGTGTTTCAGCCCAGAATTCCTTACGGACGAAGATTCCTCCCAGGGAAAAGGTGCCAGGACACAAAGCAATTGTGCGTTTTCTAATGTTAATGCAGTCCCACATTTGGCACCAGGGAGTCCCAGGCTGCCACCTCTTCCATGGGCTCAAAGCTCGACGGAGCGTGTCAGTTGCGGGTCAGGGAAAGTGCCGTTTATCAGCGCAGAATTCCAGGAGGTTTAAGATTCTACCCTGGGATAAAGTTCCAAGACAGAAAGCGATTTTTCCATTTCTGGGTTTAAGGCGCCCAATCATTGGCGCCTGAGAGCCCAAGGCTGCTACCTTTTCCCTGGCCTCAAAGTTCGACGGAGTGTGCCAGGTGCGGTTCTGAGAAAGCGTAATTTTTCAGCCCAGATTTCCAGAAAAACGAAGATTCCTCCCTAGGAAAAGGTGCCAGGAGAGAAAGCGTTTGTTCCTTTTCTAGGGCTAATGGGGCCTAATCATTTGACACCCGACAGCCGAAGGCTGCCACATTTTCCCTGAGCGCATAGCCCGACGGTGGGTGTCACATGCGGTTTTTTCAGCCCAGAATTCCAGATGGACGATGATTCCTCCCTGGGAAAAGGTGCCAGGATACAAAGCGATTGTGCCCGGACCCGCATGTGGCACGCAACGTCGGGCTTTGGGCCCAAAGGTGGCAGCCTTGGGCTCTCAGGTGCTAATGATGGGGCCCCATTAACCCTAGAAAAAGAACAAACGCTTTCTGTCCTGGCACGTTTTCCCAGGGAGGAATCTTGGTTTGTCTGGAAATCTGGGCTGAAAAATTACGCTTTCCCTGACCCGCACCTGGCACGCTCCGTTGTGCTTTGAGACCAGGGAAAAGGTGGCAGCCTTGGGCTCTCAGGTTCCAAAAGTGGGGCCCCATTAACACTAGAAGAGGAACAATCGCTTTCTGTCCTAGCACATTTTCCCTGTGAGAAATCTTCATCCGTCTGGAAATCTGGTCTGAAAAACCCGCAAATGGCACGCACCGTTGGGCTTTGCGTCCAGGAAAAGGTGACAGCCTTGGCCTCTCAGGTGCCAATGAGGGGGCCCCATTAACCCTACACCTGGAGCAATTGCTTTCTGTCCTGGCACCTTTATCCTGGGAGGAATCTTCATCCATCTGGAATTCGGGGATGAAAAACTGCATTTGCCGGACCCGCGCATGGCATGCATCGTCAAGGCTTGAGCCCAGGGAAAAGGTGGCAGCCTTGGGGTCTCAGCTGCCAGTGATGGGGCCCCATTATTCTTAGAAAAGGCACAATGGCTTTCTGCCCTGGCACCTTTTCCCAGGGAGGAATCATCGTCCGTCTGGAATTCTGGGCTGAAAAAACCGCATGTGGCATGCACCGTCGGGCTTTGCGCCCAGGGAAAAGGTGGCAGCCTTCGGCTCTCAGGTGGCAATGATGGGGCCCCATTAACCCTAGAAAAGAAACAATCGCTTTCTGTCCTGGCACCTTTTCCCTGGGAGCAATCTTGGGCCGTCTGGAAATCTGGGTTGAAAAATTACGCTTTCCAGAACCGCACCTGGCACACTCCGTCGAGCTTTGAGGCCAGGGGAAAGGCGGCAGCCTTGGGCTGCCATGTGCCAATGATGTGGCCCTTTAAACCTAGAAATGGAACAATCACTTTCTGTCTTGGCACTTTATCCCAGGGTAGAATCTTAAACCGCCTGGAATTCCGGGTTGATAAACGGCTCTTTCCCTGACCCGCACCTGGCACGCTCCGTCGTGCTTTGAGCCCAGGGAAAAGGTGGCAGCCTTGGGCTCTCAGATGCCAATGATGGGGCCCCATTACCCCTAGAAAAGGCACAATCGCTTTCTGTGCTAGCACATATTCCCTGGGAGGAATCTCGGTCCGTCTGGAATTCTGGGCTGAAAAACGGCACTATCCCAGACCCGCACTTGGCATGCTGCATTGAGCTTTGAGCCCAGGGAAAAGGTGGCAGCCTTGGGCTCTCAGCTGCCAAAAGTGCGACTGCATTAACACTAGAAAAGTAACAATCGCTTTCTGTCCTGGTACATTTTCCCTGGCAGGAATCTTCATCCGTCTGGAATTCTGGGCTAAAAAACCTGCACTTGGCACGTTCCGTCGAGCTTTGTGCCCAGGGAAAAGGTGGCAGCCTTGGGCTTTCAGGTGCCAATGATGGGGCCCCTTAAACCTAGAAATGGAACAATCCCTTTCTGTCCTGGCACCTTTTCCCAGGGAGGAATCATCGTCCCTCTGGAATTCTGGACTTAAAAAACAGCATGTGGTAGGCACCGTTGGGCTTTCCGCCCAGGGAAAAGGTGGCAGCCTTGGGCTGTCAGTTGTCAATGATGGGGCCCCATTAACCCTAGAAAAGGAACAATTGCTTTCTGTCCTGGCACCTTTTCCCTGGGAGGAATCTTCATCCGTCTGGAATTCTGGGCTGAATAAACGGCATGTGGCACGCACCGTCAGGCTTTTAGCCCAGGGAAAAGGTGGCAGCCTTGGGCTCTCAGGTGCCAAAAGCGGGGCCGCATTTACCCTAGAAAAGGAACAATCCCTTTCTGTCCTAGCACCTATTCCCTGGGACGAATCTTGGTCCGTCTGGAATTCTGGGCTGAAAAAAGGCACTTTCCCTGACCCGCAGGTGGCACGCTCCGTCGATCTTTGAGCCCAGGCAAAAGGTGGCAGCCTTGGGCTCTCAGGTGCCAGTGATGGGGCCCCAATATTCTTAGAAAAGGCACAATGGCTTTCTGCCCTGGCACCTTTTTCCTGGGAGGAATCTTCATGCATCTTGAATTCTGGGATGAAAAACGGCATTTGCCCGACCCGCACATGGCATGCACAGTCGAGGTTTGAGCCCAGGGAAAAGGTGGCAGCCTTGCGCTCTCAGCTGCCAAAGAAGGGGCTGCATTAACCCTAGAAAAGGAGCAATCGCTCTCTGTCCCAGCACCTTTTTCCTGGGAGGAATCATCGTTAGTCTGGAATTCTGGGCTGAAAAATCCGATTGTGGCATGCACAGTCGGGCTTTGCGCCCAGGGAAAAGGTGGCAGCCTTCGGCTCTCAGGTGCTAATGATGGGGCCCCATTAACCCTAGAAAAGGAACAAACACTTTCTGTCCTGGCACTTTTTAGTTGGCAGGAATCTTCATCCGTCTGGAAATCTGGGCTGAAAAATTACGCTTTCCCAGAACCGCGACTGGCACACTCCGTCAAGCTTTGAGGCCAGGGAAAAGGTGGCAGCCTTCGGCTCTCAGGTGCCAATGACGGGGCCCCATTAAACCTAGAAATAGAACAATCGTTTTCTGTCCAGGAACTTTATCCCAGGGTAGAATCTAAAAACTTCTGGAATTCTGGGCTGATAAACGGCACGTTCCCTGACCTGCACCTGGTACCCTCCATCGTGCTTTGAGGCCAGGGAAAAGGTGGCAGCCTTGGGCTCTCAGGTGCCAATGATGGTGCCCCGTTACCCCAAGAAAAGGAACAATCCCTTTCTGTCCTAGCACCTCTTCCCTGGGAGGAATCTTGGTCCATCTGGAATTCTGGGCTGAAAAAAGGCACTTTACCTGACCCGCAGGTGGCACGCACCGTCGATCTTTGAGCCCAGGGAAAAGGTGGCAGTCTTGGGCTCTCAGGTGGCAATGATGGGGCCCCATTAACCCAAGAAATGGAACAATCCCTTTCTTTCCTGGCATTTTTTCCCAGGGAGGAATCATCCTCCGTCTGGAATTCTGGGCTTAAAAAACAGCATGTGGCATGCACCGTCTGGCTTTGCGGCAAGGGAAAAGGTGGCGGCCTTGGACTTTCAGGTGCCAATGATGGGGCCCCATTAACCCAAGAAATGTAAAAATCGCTTTCTGTCCTGGCACCTCTTCCCTGGGAGGAATCTTCATCTGTCTGGAATTCTGGGCTGAAAAAAGGCACTTACCCTGACCCGCACCTGGCACACTCCGCCAAGCTTTGCGCCCAGGAAACAGGTGGCAGCCTTGGGCCCTCAGGTGCCAATGATGGGGCCCCATTACCCCTAGAAAAAGGCACAATCACTTTCTGTGCAAGTACCTATTCCCTGGGAGGAATCTTGGTCCATCTGTAATTCTGGGCTGAAAAGCGGCACTTTCCCTAACCAGCACTTGGCATGCTGCATCGAGCTTTGAGCCCAGGGAAAAGGTGGCAGTCTTGGGCTCTCAGCTGCCAAAATTGGGGCCGCATTAACACTAGAAAAATAACAATCGCGTTCTATCCTGGCACATTTTCCCTGGGAGGAATCTTCATCCGTCTGGAATTCTGGGCTAAAAAGCCCGCAAGTGGCACACACCGTCGGTCATTGCGCCCAGGGAAAAGGTGGCAGCCTTCGGCTCTCATGTGCCAATGATGGGGCCCCATTATTCTTAGAAACGGCACAATCGCTTTCTGTCCTGGCACGTTTTCCCTGGGAGGAATCTTCATCCATCTGGAATTCTAGGATGAAAAACGTCATTTGCCGGACCCGCACCTGGCATGCACTGTCGAGCTTTGAGCCCATGGTAAAGGTGGCAGCCTTGGGCTCTCAGCTGCCAACGGTGGGACCGCATTAACCTTAGAAAAGGAACAATAGCTTTCTGTCCTGGCGAGTTTCTCCCAGGGTGAAATCATCGTCCGTCTGGAATTCTGGGCTGAATAAACGGCATGTGGCACGCACTGTCAGGCTTTGAGCCCAGGGAAAAGGTGGCAGCCTTGGGCTCTCAGCTGCCAAAGATGGGGCTGCATTAATGCTAGAAAAGGAACAATCGCTTTCTGTCCTGGCACATTTTCCCTGCGAGGAATCTTCATCTGTCTGGAAATCTGGTCTGAAAAACCCGCAAATGGCACGCACCGTCGGGCTTTGCGTCCAGGAAAAAGTGACAGCCTTGGGGTCTCAGGTGGCAATGAGGGGCCCCCATTAACCCTAGACCTGAAACACTCGCTTTCTGTCCTGGCACCTTTTTCCCGGGAGGAATCTTCATCCATCTGGAATTCAGGGATGAAAAACTGCATTTGCCGGACCCGCGCATGGCATTCACCGTCGAGGCTTGAGCCCAGGAAAAAGGTGGCAGCCTTGGGCTCTCAGGTGCCAATGATGGGGCAATGATTAACCCTAGAAAAGGAACAATCGCTTTCTCTCCTGGCACCTTTTCCCTGGGAGGAGTCATCGTTAGTCTGGAATTCTGGGCTGAACAAACCGCACTTGGCACGCTCCGTCGAGCTTTGAGCCCAGGGAAAAGGTGGCAGCCTTGGGTTGTCAGCTGCCAATGATGGGACCCCATTAACCCTAGAAAAGAAACAATCGCTTTCTGTCCTGGCACCTTTTCCCTGGAAGCAATCCCCGGCCATCTGGAAATCTGTGTTGAAAAATTACGCTTTCCAGAACCGCACCTGGCACACTCCGTCGAGCTTTGAGGCCAGGGGAAAGGCGGCAGCCTTGGGCTGCCATGTGCCAATGATGTGGCCCTTTAAACCTAGAAATGGAACAATCACTTTCTGTCTTGGCACTTTATCCCAGGGTAGAATCTTAAACCGCCTGGAATTCCGGGTTGATAAACGGCTCTTTCCCTGACCCGCACCTGGCACGCTCCGTCGTGCTTTGAGCCCAGGGAAAAGGTGGCAGCCTTGGGCTCTCAGATGCCAATGATGGGGCCCCATTACCCCTAGAAAAGGCACAATCGCTTTCTGTGCTAGCACATATTCCCTGGGAGGAATCTCGGTCCGTCTGGAATTCTGGGCTGAAAAACGGCACTATCCCGGACCCGCACTTGGAAAGCTCCGTCGACCTTTGAGCCCAGGGAAAAGGTGGCAGCCTTAGGCTCTCAGCTGCCAAAAGTGCGACCGCATTAACACTAGAAAAGTAACAATCGCTTTCTGTCCTGGCACATTTTCCCTGGCAGGAATCTTCATCCGTCTGGAATGCTGGGCTGAAAAAACCTGCACTTGGCATGCACCGTCGAGCTTTGCGCCCAGGGAAAAGGTGGCAGCCTTTGGCTCTCAGGTGCCAATGATGGGGTCCCATTAACCCAGAAAAGGAACAATCCCTTTCTGTCCTGGCACTTTTTAGTTGGCAGGAATCTTCATCCGTCTGGAAATCTGGGCTGAAAAATCACGCTTTCCCGGAACCGCACCTGGCACACTCCGTCGAGCTTTGAGGCCAGGGAAAAGGTGGCAGCCTTGGGCTCTCAGGTGCCAATGATGGTGCCCCGTTACCCCAAGAAAAGGAACAATCCCTTTCTGTCCTGGTACCTTTTCCCAGGGAGGAATCATCGTCCCTCTGGAATTCTGGGCTTTAAAAACTGCATGTGGTAGGCACCGTCAGGCTTTCCGCCCAGGGAAAAGGTGGCAGCCTTGGACTCTCAGGTTCCAGTGATGGGGCCCCATTAACCCAGGAAATGTAAAAATCACTTTCTGTCTTGGCACCTTTTCCCAGGGTGGAATCTTTGTCTGTCCGGAAATCTGGGCTGAAAAACTACACTTTCCCTGGCACGAATGTGGCACGCTCCATCGAGGTTTGAGCCCAGGGAAAAGGTGGCAGTCTTGGGCTCTCAGGTGTCAATGATGGGTCCGCATTAACCCTAGAAATTGAACAATCGCTTTCTCCCCTGGCGCTTTATCCCAGGGTACAATCTTAAACCGACTGGTATTCCGGGCTGATAAACGGCACTTTCCCTAAACCGCACGTGGCACACTCCGTCGTGCTTTGAGCCCAGAGAAAAGGTGGCACCCTTGGGCTCTCAGGTGTCAAAAGTGGGCTCACATTAACACTAGAAAAAGAACAATCGCATTCTGTCCAGGCACGTTTTCCCTGGCAGGAATCTTCATCCGTCTGGAATTCTGGGTTGAATAACCCGCAAGTGGCACGCGCCGTCAGACTTTGAGCCCAGGGAAAAGGTGGCAGCCTTGGGCTCTCAGGTGCCAGTGATGGGGCCCAATTACCCCTAGGAAAGGCACAATCACTTTCTGTCTTGGCACATTTTCCCTGGGAGGAATCTTCGTCTGTCTGGAATTCTGGGCTGAAAAATGGCACTTTCCCGAACCCGCACTTGGTACGCTCCATCGAGCTTTGAGCCCAGGCAAAAGGTGGCAGCCTTGGACTCTCAGGTGCCAATGATGGGGCACCACTACTCTTAGAAAAGGAACAATCGCTGTCTGTCCCAGCACCTTATCCCTGGGAGGAATCTTGGGCCGTCTGGAATTCTGGGCTGAAAAATGGCATTTTCCCGGAGACGCACGTGCCACGTTCCGTCGAGGTTTGAGCCCAGGGGAAAGGTAGCCACCTTGGGCTCTCAGGTGCCAATGATGGGGCCCCATTGACGTAGAAAAGGAACAAACGCTTTTTGTCCTGGCACATTTTCCCTGGGAGGAATCTTGGGCCATCTGGAATTCTGGGCTGAAAATCGGCATTTTCCCAGACCCCCACCTCGCCTGCACTGTCGAGCTTTGAGGCCAGGGAAAAGGTGGCAGCTTTGGGCTCTCAGGTGTCAATGATGGAGCCCCATTAACCCTAGAAAAGGAACAATCGCTTTCTGTCCTGACACCTTTTCCCTGGGAGGAATTTTCATCCATCTAGAATTCTGGGATGAAAAACCCGCATGTAACATGGACCTTTGGGGTGTGCGCCCAGAGAAAGGGTGGCAGCCTTGGGCTCTCAGGTGTCAATGATGGGGCTGCATTAACCCTAGAAAGGGAACAATCGATTTCTGTCCTGGGAGCCTTTTCCCTGGGAGGAATCATCGTTAGTCTGGAATTCTGGGCTGAAAAAACCGCATATGGCATGCACCGCTGGGCTTTGCGCCCAGGCAAAAGGTGGCAGCCTTGGGCTCTCATGTGCCAAGGATGGGGCCCCATTATCCCTAGAAAAGGCAAAATGGCTTTCTGTCCTGGCACTTTTCCCTGGGAGGAATCTTCATTGGTCTGGAATTCTGGAATGAGAAACAGCAATTTCTGGGACCCTCACGTAGCACGCACGGTCGAGCTTTGCACCCAGGGTATAGGAGGCAACCTTGGGCTCTCAGGTGCCAATGATGGGGCCCGATTAACCCTAGAAATGGAACAATCGCTTTCTGTCCTGGGAGCCTCTTCCCTGTGAGGAGTCTTCATCCGTCTGGAATTCAGGGCTGAAAAACGGCACTTTCCCGGACAAGAAAGTGGTACGCGCCGTTGATGTTTGCGCCCACGGAAAAGGTGGCAGCCTTGGGTATTCAGGTGCCAATGATGGGGCACCATTGACCCGAGAAAAGGACAATTCGATTTCTGACCTGGCACCTTTTCCCTGAGAGGTATCTTCGTCCGTCTGGAATTCTGGGCTGAAAAATGGCACTTCCCCGGACCCGCAAGTGGCATGCGCCGTCGACATTTGCGCCCAGGGAAAAGGTGGCAGCCTTGGGCTCTCAGGTGCCAATGATGGGGCCCCGTTAACACTACAAAAATAACACTTGCTTTCTGTCCTGACACCTTTTCCCAGAGAGGAATTGACTTCCGTCTGGAATTCTGGGCTGAAAAACAGCCCTTTCCCGGACCCGCACAGGGTATGCATCGTCAAGCTTTGCACCCAGGGAAAAGGTGGCAGCCTTGGGCTCTCAGATGCCAATGATGTGGCCCAATTAGCATTACAAAATACACAATGGCTTGGTCTCCTGGTACCTTTTCCCTCTGAGGAATCTTCATAGGTCTGGAATTCTGGGCGGAAAAACGGCACTTTCCCGGACCCGCACGTGGAACGCTCCGTCAAGCTTTGCGCCCAGGGAAAAGGTGGCAGCCTTGGGCTCTCAGGTGTCAATTTTGGGGCCCCATTAACCCTAGAAAAGGCACAATTGCTTTCTGTCCTGGCACCTATTCCCTGGGAGAAATCTTCATCGGCCTCGAATTCTGGGATGAGAAACAGCACATTCCTGGACCCGCAAGTGGCACGCACCGTCGAGCTTTGCGCTCAGGGAAAAGGTTGCAGCCTTCGGCTCTCAGGTGCCAATGATGGGTCCCCATTACTCCTAGTAAAGGAGAAATCGATTCCTGTCCTGGCACCTTTTCCCAGGGAGGAATCTTCATCGGTCTGGAATTCTGGAATGAGAAAGGGCAATTTCCCGGACCCTCACGTAGCACGCATGGTCGAGCTTTGCGCCCAGGGTATAGGAGGCAACCTTGGGCTCTCAGGTGCCAATGATGGGGCCCGATTAACCCTAGAAATGGAACAATCGCTTTCTGTCCTGGGAGCCTCTTCCCTGTGAGGAGTCTTCATCCGTCTGGAATTCAGGGCTGAAAAACGGCACTTTCCCGGACAAGAAAGTGGTACGCGCCGTTGATGTTTGCGCCCACGGAAAAGGTGGCAGCCTTGGGTATTCAGGTGCCAATGATGGGGCACCATTGACCCTAGAAAAGGACAATTCGATTTCTGACCTGGCACCTTTTCCCTGAGAGGTATCTTCGTCCGTCTGGAATTCTGGGCTGAAAAATGGCACTTCCCCGGACCCGCAAGTGGCAGGCGCCGTCGACATTTGCGCCCAGGGAAAAGGTGGCAGCCTTGGGCTCTCAGGTGCCAATGATGGGGCCCCGTTAACACTACAAAAATAACACTTGCTTTCTGTCCTGACACCTTTTCCCAGAGAGGAATTGACTTCCGTCTGGAATTCAGGACTGAAAAATGGAACTTTCCCGGACCCGCACAGGGTACGCACTGTCGAGCTTTGCACCCAGGGAAAAGGTGACAGCCTTGGGTATTCAGGTGCCAATGATGGGGCGCCATTACCATTACAAAATACACAATGGCTTTGTCTCCTGGCACCTTTTCCCTCTGAGGAATCTTCATCGGTCTGGAATTCTGGGCTGAAAAATGGAACTTTCCCGGACCTGCATGTGGAACGCTCCGTCGAGCTTTGCGCCCAGGCAAAAGGTGGCAGCCTTGGGCTCTCAGGTGTCAATTTTGGGGCTCCATTAACCCTAGAAAAGGCACAATCGCTTTCTGTCCTGGCACCGTTTCCCTGGGAGGAATTTTCGTCCGTCTGGAATTCTGGGCTGAAAAACGGCACTTCCACGGACCCACAAGTGGAACGCACCGTCGAGCTTTGCGCCTAGGAAAAATGTAGCAGACTTGAGCTCTCAGGTGCCAAAGATGGGGCCCCATTATCCCTAGAAAAGGCGCAATGGCTTTCTGTCCTGACACCTTTTCCCAGGGAGGAATTGACTTCCGTCTGGAATTCTGGGCTGAAAACGGCACATTCCCTTACTCGCATGTGGCACGCACCGTCGAGCTTTGCGCCCAGGGAAACGGTGGCAGCCCTGGGCTCTCAGCTGCCAATTTTGGGGCCCCATTAACTCTAGAAAAGGCACAATCGCTTTCTGTCCTGGCACCTTTTCCCAGGGAAAAATCTTCGCTGGCCTGGAATTCTGGGATGAGAAACGGCACATTCCCGGAATTGCAAGTGGCACGCGCCGTCGACATTTGCGCCCAGGGAAAAGGTGGCAGCCTTGGGCTCTCAGGTGCCAAAGATGGGGCCCCATTATCCCTAGAAAAGGCACAAAGGCTTTCTGTCCTGACACCTTTTCCCAGAGAGGAATTGACTTCCGTCTGGAATTCTGGGCTGAAAAACGGCCCTTTCCCAGACCCGCACAGGGTATGCACCGTCGAGCTTTGCGCACAGGGAAAAGGGGGCAGCCTTGGGCTCTCAGCTGCCAATGATGGTTCCCCATTACCCCTACAAAAGGCACAATGGCTTTCTGTCCTGGCACCTTTTCCCAGGGAGGAATCTTCATCGGTTTGGAATTCTGGTCTGAGAATCGGCACTTTCCTGGACCCGCAAGTGGAACGCACCATCGAGCTTTGCGTCCAGGGAAAAGGTGGCAGTCTCGGACTCTCAGGTGCCAATGATGGGGCCCCATTACCTTTACAAAAAACACAATGGCTTTCTGTCCTGGCACCTTTTCCCTGGGAGGAGTCTTCATTGGTCTGGAATTCTGGGCTCTAAAATGGCACTTTCTGGGACCAGCACGTGGCACGCACTGTCTAGCTTTGCGCCCAGGGAAAAGGAGGCAACCTCTGGCTCTCAGATGCCAATGACGGGCCCCCATTAACACTAGAAATGGAACAATCGCTTTCTGTCCTGGGAGCCTTTTCACTGGGAGGAGTCGTCAGCCGTCTGGAATTCTGGGCTGAACAAAGCACTTTCTCTGACCTGCACGTGGCAGGCAGCATCCAAATTTGCACCCAGGGAAAAGGTGGCAGCCTTGGGCTCTCAGGTGCCAATGAGGGGTCCCCGTTAACACTAGATAAATATCAATCGCTTTCTGTCCTGGCACCTTTTCCCAGGGAGGAATTTTCGTCCGTCTGGAATTCTGGGCTGAAAAATGGCATTCCCCGGACCCGCAAGTGGAACGCACCGTCGAGCTTTGCACCCAGTCAAAAGGTGGCAGCCTTGGGCTCTCAGGTGGCAATGATGGTGCCCCATTACCCCTAGAAAAAGAACAATGGCTTTCTGTTCTGGCACCTTTACCCTGGGAGCAATCTTCATTGGTCTGGAATTCTGGGCTGAAAACGGCTCTTTCCCTTACCCGCATGTGGCACGCACCGTCGAGCTTTGTGCCCAGGCAAAAGGTGGCAGCCCTGGGCTCTCAGGTGCCAATGATGGGGCCCCATTAACCCTAGAGAAGGCACAATCGCTTTCTGTCCTGCCACCTTTTCCTAGGGAGAAATCTTCGCTGGCCTGGAATTCTGGGATGAGAAACGGCACATTCCCGGACTTGCAAGTGGCACGCACCCTCAAGCTTTGCGCCAAGGGAAAAGGTGGTAGCCCTGGGCTCTCAGGTGCCAAAGATGGGGCCCCATTATCCCTAAAAAAGGCACAATGGATTTCTGTCCTGACACATTTTCCCAGGGAGGATTTGACTTCCGTCTGGAATTCTGGGCTGAAAAACGGCCCTTTCCCGGACCCGCGCAGGGTATGCATTGTCAAGCTTTGCACCCAGGGAAAAGGTGGCAGCCTTGGGCTCTCAGGTGCCAATGATGGTGCCCCATTACCCCTAGAAAAAGAACAATCGCTTTCTGTCCTGGAAGCCTCTTCCCTGTGAGGGGTCTTCATCAGTCTGGTATTCAGGGCTGAAAAACAGCATATTCCCGGACAAGAAAGTGGTACGTGCCGTTGATGTTTGTGCCCACGGAAACATATTTCAGGGCACATATTTCTTATGGTTTTCAAAAGTAAATCATATGCATCTAAAACTCCAGGGCTGGAGCTTGCTTTCACGGTGAAAAGCACTGTTGTTCCTTAGGGAAAGCTCAACGATCAAAATGCAACTTTGCTTTGCTAACAAGTGAAACAGTCGATTCCTGTCACACAGAAGGCATCAGGACACATATTTCTTATGGCTTTAGACAGATTCTCATATGCATCTGAGAATCCAGGACTGGATCTTTCTATCTCGGTGAAAAACAACTTTTTCCTTAGGGGAAGCTCATCTCGCAAAGTGCAACTTTTCGTTGCTAACAAGACAAACAGCTGATCCTTGCAAGACAGAAAGCATAAGGACACACTTTTCTTATGGCTTCGGTAAGAGAATAATATGCATCTGAGAATCCAGGACTGAATCTTTCTCTCTCAGTGAAAAACAACTTTGTTCCTTAGGGGAAGCTTATCTCGCAAAGTGCAACTTTTCGTTGCTAACAAGAGAAACGGCTGATTCTTTCAAGACAGAAAGCAAAAGGACACACATTTCTTATGTCTTTTATAAGTGAATCATAAGGATTCGAGAATGCAGGTCTGGAGCTTTCTTTCTTTGTGAAAACACAGTTGTTACTTACGGGAAGCTCCTATCGCAAATTGCACCTTTGCTCTTCTAATACGTGAAACTCTTGATTTCTGACAGACAGGAGCCATCAGGGCACATATTACTTATGGTTTTGGAAAGTAAATCATATACAACTAGAACTCCAAGGCTGGAGCTTGCTTTCAAGGTGAAAAGCACTGTTGTTCCTTAGGGGAAGCTCAACGAGCAAAGTGCAACTTTGCTTTGCTAACAAGTGAAACGGTCGATTCCTGTCAGACAGAAGGCATCAGGACACAGTATTCTTATGGCTCTGGCTAGTGAATCACATGCATCAGAGAATCCAGGACTGGAGCTCTCTTTCTGGATGCAAAGCACTGTTGTTCCTTAAGGGAATCTCAACGAGCAAAGTGCAACTTTGCTTTGCTAACAAGAGAAACGGTCGATTCCTGTCAGACAGAAGGCATCAGGACACACATTTCTTATGGCTTCGGTAAGTGAATAATGTGCATCTGAGAATCCAGGACTGGATTTTTCTTTCTCGGTGAAAAACAACTTTGTTCCTTAGGGGAAGCTCATCTCGCAAAGTGCAACTTTTCGTTGCTAACAAGAGAAACAGCTGATTCTTGCAAGACAGTAAGCATAAGGACACACATTTCTTATGGCTTTGGTAAGTGAATAATATGCATCTGAGAATCGAGGCCTGGATCTTTCTTTCTCGGTGAAAAACAACTTTGTTCCTTAGGGGAAGCTCAACTCGCAAAGTGCAACTTTTCGTTGCTAACAAGAGAAACAGCTGATTCTTTCAAGACAGAAAGCAAAAGGACACACATTTCTTATGGCTTTGAGAAGTGAATCATATGCATTCGAGAATGCGGTCTGGAGCTTTCTTTCTTGGTGAAAACACAGTTGTTACCTACGGGAAGCTCCTATCGCAAACTGCACCTTTGCTCTTCTAACACGTGAAACTCTTGATTTCTGACAGACAGGAGACATCAGGGCACATATTTCTTATGGTTTTGGAAAGTAAATCATATACATCTAAAACTCCAAGGCTGGAGCTTGCTTTCGCTGTGCAAAGCACTGTTGTTCCTTAGGGGAAGCTCAACGAGCAAAGTGCAACTATGCTTTGCTAACAAGTGAAACGGTCGATTCCTGTCAGACAGAAGGCATCAGGACACAGTATTCTTATGGCTCTGCCTAGTGAATCACATGCATCTGAGAATCCAGGACTGGAGCTCTCATTCTGGATGCAAAGCACAGTTGTTCCTTAGGGGAAATTCAACGAGCAAAGTGCAACTTTGCTTTGCTAAGAAGTGGAACGGTCGATTCCCGTCAGAAAGAATGTATCAGGACACATATTTCTTATGGCTTTAGAAAGATTCTCATATGCATATGATAATCCAGGACTGGATCCTTCTTTCTCGGTGAAAAACAATCTTGTTCCTTAGGGGAAGCTCATATCGCAAAGTGCAACTTTTAGTTGCTAACAAGACAAACAGCTGATTCTTGCAAGACAGAAGGCATCAGGACACACATTTTTATGGCTTCGGTAGGTGAATAATATGCATCTGAGAATGCAGGACTGGATCTTTCTGTCTCGGTGAAAAACAACTTTGTTCCTTAGGGGAAGCTCGACTCGCAAAGTGCAACTTTTGGTTCCTAACAAGAGAAAGAGCTGATTCTTGCAAGACAGCAAGCATAAGGACACACATTTCTTATGGCTTTTGAAAGTTAATAATATGCATGTGAGAATCGAGGCCTGGATCTTTCTTTCTCTGTGAAAAACAACTTTGTTCCTTAGGGGAAGCTCATCTCGCAAAGTGCAACGTTTTGTTGCTAACAAGAGAAACAGCTGATTCTTGCAAGACAGAAAGCATAAGGACACACATTTCTTATGGCTTTGGTAAGTGAATAATATGCATCTGAGAATCCAGGACTAGTTCTTTCTTTCTCGGTGAAAAACAACTTTGTTCCTTAGGGGAAGTTCGACTCGCAAAGTGCAACTTTTCGTTGCTAACAAGAGAAACAGCCGATTCTTTCAAGACAGAAAGCAAAAGGACACACATTTCTTGTGGCTTTGATAAGTGAATCATATGCATTCGAGAATGCAGGTCTGGAGCTTTCTTTCTTGGTGAAAACACAGTTGTTACGTACGGGAAGCTCGTATCGCAAAGTGCACCTTTGCTCTTCTAAAACGTGAAACTCTTGATTTCTGACAGACAGGAGACATCAGGGCACATATTTCTTATGGTTTTGGAAAGTAAATCATATACATCTAGAACTCCAAGGCTGGAGCTTACTTTCGCTGTGCAAAGCACTGTTGTTCTTTAGGGGAAGCTCAACGAGCAAAGTGCAACTTTGCTTTGCTAACAACTGAAACGGTCGATTCCCGTCAGACAAAAGGCATCAGGACACACATTTCTTATGGCTTCGGTAAGTGATTAATATGCATCTGAGAATCCAGGACTGGATCTTTCTTTCTCGGAGAAAAACAATGTTGTTCCTTAGGGGAAGCTCATCTCGCAAAGTGCAACTTTTCGTTGCTAACAAGAGAAACAGCTGATTCTTTCAAGACAGAAAGCATAAGGACACACATTTCTTATGGCTTTGGTAAGTGAATAATATGCATCTGAGAATCCAGGACTGGATCTTTCTTTCTCGGTAAAAAAAACACTTGTTCCTTAGGGGAAGCTCATCTCGCAAAGTGCAACTTTTCATTGCTAACAAGAGAAACAGCTGATTCTTGCAAGACAGAAAGCATAAGGACACACATTTCTTATGGCTTTGGTAAGTGAATAATATGCATCTGAGAATCGAGGCCTGGATCTTTCTTTCTCAGTGAAAACAACTTTGTTCCTTAGGGGAAGTTCAGCTCGCAAAGTGCAACTTTTCGTTGCTAACAAGAGAAACAGCTGATTCTTTCAAGACAGAAGGCATAAGGACACACATTTCTTATGGCTTTGGTAAGTGAATAATATGCATCTGAGAATCCAGGACTGGATCTTTCTTTCTCGGTGAAAAACAACTTTGTTCCTTAGGGGAAGCTCATCTCGCAAAGTGCAACTTTTCGTTGCTAACAAGAGAAACAGCTGATTCTTTCAAGACTGAAGGCATAAGGACACACATTTCTTATGACTTTGGTAAGTGAATAATATGCATCTGAGAATCGAGGCCTGGATCTTTCTTTGTCGGTGAAAAACAACTTTGTTCCTTAGGGGAAGCTCATCTCGCAAAGTGCAACTTTTCGTTGCTAACAAGAGAAACAGCTGATTCTTTCAAGACTGAAGGCATAAGGACACACATTTCTTATGACTTTGATAAGTGAATCATATGCATTCGAGAATGCGGTCTGGAGCTTTCTTTCTTGGTGAAAACACAGTTGTTACGTACGCCAAGCTCCTATCGCAAAGTGCACCTTTGCTCTTCTAACACGTGAAACTCTTGATTTCTGACAGACAGGAGACATCAGGGCACATATTTCTTATGGTTTTGGAAAGTAAATCATATACATCTAGAACTCCAAGGCTGGAGCTTGCTTTCGCTGTGCAAAGCACTGTTGTTCCTTAAGGGAAGCTCAACGAGCAAAGTGCAACTTTGCTTTGCTAACAAGTGAAACAGTCGATTCCTGTCAGACAGAAGGCATCAGGACACAGTATTCTTATGGCTCTGGCTAGTGAATCACATGCATCAGGGAATCCAGGACTGGAGCCCTCTTTCTGGATGCAAAGCACAGTTGTTCCTTAGGGGAAGTTCAGCTCGCAAAGAATAGCATTTTTCGGCTAACAAGTGAAACAGTCGATTCCTGGCAGAAAGAATGTATCAGGACACATATTTCTTATGGCTTTAGAAAGATTTTCATATGCATCTGATAATCCAGGACTGGATCTTTCTTTCTCGGTGAAAAACAATGTTGTTCCTTAGGGGAAGCTCGACTCGCAAAGTGCAACTTTTCGTTGCTAACAAGAGAAACAGCCGATTCTTTCAAGACAGAAAGCAAAAGGACACACATTTCTTGTGGCTTTGATAAGTGAATAATATGCATGTGAGAATCCAGGACTGGATCTTTCTCTCTCGGTGAAAAACAACTTTGTTCCTTAGGGGAAGCTCATCTCGCAAAGTGTAACTTTTCGTTGCTAACAAGAGAAACAGATGATTCTAGCAAGACAGCAAGCATAAGGACACACATTTCTTATGGCTTTGGTAAGTGAATAATATGCATCTGAGAATCGAGGCCTGGATCTTTCTTTCTCGGTGAAAAACAACTTTGTTCCGTAGGGGAGGCTCAACTCGCAAAGTGAAACTTTTCGTTGCAAACAAGAGAAACGACTGATTCTTTCAAGAGAGAAAGCAAAAGGACACACATTTCTTATGTCTTTTATAAGTGAATCATAAGGATTCGAGAATGCAGGTCTGGAGCTTTCTTTCTTGGTGAAAACACAGTTGTTACTTACGGGAAGCTCGTATCGCAAAGTGCACCTTTGCTCTTCTAATACGTGAAACTCTTGATTTCTGACAGACAGGAGACATCAGGGCACATATTTCTTATGGTTTTGGAAAGTAAATCATATGCATCTAAAACTCCAGGGCTGGAGCTTGCTTTCAAGGTGAAAAGCACTGTTGTTCCTTAGGGGAAGCTCAACGAGCAAAGTGCAACTTTTCGTTGCTAACAAGAGAAACAGATGATTCTAGCAAGACAGCAAGGATAAGGACACACATTTCTTATGGCTTTGGTAAGTGAATAATATGCATCTGAGAATCGAGGCCTGGATCTTTCTCTCTCGGTGAAAAACAACTTTGTTCCTTAGGGGAAGCTCCACACGCAAAGTGCAACTTTTCGTTGCTAACAAGAGAAACAGCTATTCTTTCAAGACAGAAAGCAAAAGGACACACATTTCTTATGGCTTTGAGAAGTGAATCATATGCATTCGAGAATGCAGGTCTGGAGCTTTCTATCTTGGTGAAAACACAGTTGTTACATACGGGAAGCTCCTATCGCAATGTGCACCTTTGCTCTTCTAACACGTGAAACTCTTCATTTCTGACAGACAGGAGGCATCAGGGCACATATTTCTTATGGTTTTGTAAAGTAAATCATATACATCTAAAACTCCAAGGCTGGAGCTTGCTTTCCAGGTGAAAAGCACTGTTGTTCCTTAGGGGAAGCTCAACGAGCAAAGTGTAACTTTGCTTTGCAAACAAGCGAAACGGTCGATTCCTGTCAGACAGAAGGCATCAGGACACAGTATTCTCATGGCTCTGGCTAGTGAATCACATGCATCAGAGAATCCAGGACTGGAGCTCTCTTTCTGGATGCAAAGCACTGTTGTTCCTTAAGGGAATCTCAACGAGCAAAGTGCAACATTTCTTTGCTAACAAGAGAAACAGTCGATTCCTGTCAGAGAGAAGGCATCAGGACACACATTTCTTATGTCTTTTATAAGTGAATCATAAGGATTCGAGAATGCAGGTCTGGAGCTTTCTTTCTTTGTGAAAACACAGTTGTTACTTACGGGAAGCTCGTATCGCAAAGTGCACCTTTGCTCTTCTAATACGTGAAACTCTTGATTTCTGACAGACAGGAGACATCAGGGCACATATTTCTTATGGTTTTGGAAAGTAAATCATATGCATCTAAAACTCCAGGGCTGGAGCTTGCTTTCAAGGTGAAAAGCACTGTTGTTCCTTAGGGGAAGCTCAACGAGCAAAGTGCAACTATGCTTTGCTAACAAGTGAAACGGTCGATTCCTGTCAGACAGAAGGCATCAGGACACAGTATTCTTATGGCTCTGGCTAGTGAATCACATGCATCAGAGAATCCAGGACTGGAGCTCTCTTTCTGGATGCAAAGCACTGGTGTTCCTTAAGGGAATCTCAACGAGCAAAGTGCAACTTTGCTTTGCTAACAAGAGAAACAGTCAATTCCTGTCAGACAGAAGGCATCAGGACACATATTTCTTATGGCTTCGGTAAGTGCATAATATGCATCTGAGAATCCAGGACTGGATCTTTCTCTCTCGGTGAAAAACAACTTTGTTCCTTAGGGGAAGCTTATCTCGCAAAGTGCAACTTTTCGTTGCTAACAAGAGAAACAGCTGGTTCTTTCAAGACAGAAAGCAAAAGAACACACATTTCTTATGGCTTTTATAAGTGAATCATATGCCTTCGAGAATGCAGGTCTGGAGCTTTCTTTCTTTGTGAAAACACAGGTGTTACTTACGGGAAGCTCCTATCGCAAAGTGCACCTTTGCTCTTCTAACACGTGAAACTCTTCATTTCTGACAGACAGGCGACATCAGGGCACATATTACTTATGGTTTTGGAAAGTAGTTCATATACATCTAAAACTCCAAGGCTGGAGCTTGCTTTCAAGGTGAAAAGCACTGTTCTTCCTTAGGGGAAGCTCAACGAGCAAAGTGCAATTTTCGTTGCTAACAAGAGAAACAGCCGATGCTTTCAAGACAGAAAGCAAAAGGACACACATTTCTTGTGGCTTTGATAAGTGAATCATATGCATTCGAGAATGCAGGTCTGGAGCTTTCTTTCTTGGCGAAAACACAGTTGTTACGTACCGGAAGCTCCTATCGCAAAGTGCACCTTTGCTCTTCTAACACGTGAAACTCTTCATTTCTGACAGACAGGAGACATCCGGGCACATATTTCTTATGGTTTTGGAAAGAAAATCATATACATCTAGAACTCCAAGGCTGGAGCTTGCTTTCACTGTGCAAAGCACTGTTGTTCTTTAGGGGAAGCTCAACGAGCAAAGTGCAACTTTGCTTTGCTAAGAAGTGAAACGGTCGATTCCTGTCAGACAGAAGGCATCAGGACACATATTTCTTATGGCTCTGGCTAGTGAATCACATGCATCAGAGAATCCAGGACTGGAGCTCTCTTTCTGGATGCAAAGCACTGGTGTTCCTTAAGGGAATCTCAACGAGCAAAGTGCAACTTTGCTTTGCTAACAAGAGAAACGGTCGATTCCTGTCAGACAGAAGGCATCAGGACACACATTTCTTATGGCTTCGGTAAGTGAATAATATGCATCTGAGAATCCAGGACTGGATTTTTCTTTCTCGGTGAAAAACAACTTTGTTCCTAAGGGGAAGTTCAGCTAGCAAAGTGCAACTTTTCGTTGCTAACAAGACAAACAGCTGATTCTTGCAAGACAGAAAGCATAAGGACACACATTTCTTATGGCTTTGGTAAGTGAATAATATGCATCTGAGAATCGAGGCCTGGATCTTTCTTTCTCAGTGAAAAACAACTTTGTTCCTTAGGGGAAGTTCAGCTCGCAAAGTGCAACTTTTCGTTGCTAACAAGAGAAACAGCTGATTCTTTCAAGACAGAAGGCATAAGGACACACATTTCTTATGGCTTTGGTAAGTGAATAATATGCATCTGAGAATCCAGGCCTGGATCTTTCTTTCTCGGTGAAAAACAACTTTGTTCCTTAGGGGAAGCTCATCTCGCAAAGTGCAACTTTTCGTTGCTAACAAGAGAAACAGCTGATTCTTTCAAGACTGAAGGCATAAGGACACACATTTCTTATGACTTTGATAAGTGAATCATATGCATTCGAGAATGCGGTCTGGAGCTTTCTTTCTTGGTGAAAACACAATTGTTACGTACGCCAAGCTCCTATCGCAAAGTGCACCTTTGCTCTTCTAACACGTGAAACTCTTGATTTCTGACAGACAGGAGACATCAGGGCACATATTTCTTATGGTTTTGGAAAGTAAATCATATACATCTAGAACTCCAAGGCTGGAGCTTGCTTTCGCTGTGCAAAGCACTGTTGTTCCTTAAGGGAAGCTCAACGAGCAAAGTGCAACTTTGCTTTGCTAACAAGTGAAACAGTCGATTCCTGTCAGACAGAAGGCATCAGGACACAGTATTCTTATGGCTCTGGCTAGTGAATCACATGCATCAGGGAATCCAGGACTGGAGCCCTCTTTCTGGATGCAAAGCACAGTTGTTCCTTAGGGGAAGTTCAGCTCGCAAAGAATAGCATTTTTCGGCTAACAAGTGAAATAGTCGATTCCTGGCAGAAAGAATGTATCAGGACACATATTTCTTATGGCTTTAGAAAGATTTTCATATGCATCTGATAATCCAGGACTGGATCTTTCTTTCTCGGTGAAAAACAATGTTGTTCCTTAGGGGAAGCTCGACTCGCAAAGTGCAACTTTTCGTTGCTAACAAGAGAAACAGCCGATTCTTTCAAGACAGAAAGCAAAAGGACACACATTTCTTGTGGCTTTGATAAGTGAATAATATGCATGTGAGAATCCAGGACTGGATCTTTCTCTCTCGGTGAAAAACAACTTTGTTCCTTAGGGGAAGCTCATCTCGCAAAGTGCAACTTTTCGTTGCTAACAAGAGAAACAGATGATTCTAGCAAGACAGCAAGGATAAGGACACACATTTCTTATGGCTTTGGTAAGTGAATAATATGCATCTGAGAATCGAGGCCTGGATCTTTCTTTCTCGGTGAAAAACAACTTTGTTCCTTAGGGGAGGCTCAACTCGCAAAGTGCAACTTTTCGTTGCTAACAAGAGAAACGGCTGATTCTTTCAAGAGAGAAAGCAAAAGGACACACATTTCTTATGTCTTTTATAAGTGAATCATAAGGATTCGAGAATGCAGGTCTGGAGCTTTCTTTCTTGGTGAAAACACAGTTGTTACTTACGGGAAGCTCGTATCGCAAAGTGCACCTTTGCTCTTCTAATACGTGAAACTCTTGATTTCTGACAGACAGGAGACATCAGGGCACATATTTCTTATGGTTTTGGAAAGTAAATCATATACAACCGGAATTCCAAGGCTGGAGCTTGCTTTCAAGGTGAAAAGCACTGTTGTTCCTTAGGGGAAGCTCAACGAGCAAAGTGCAACTATGCTTTGCTAACAAGTGAAACGGTCGATTCCTGTCAGACAGAAGGCATCAAGACACAGTATTCTTATGGCTCTGGCTAGTGAATCACATGCATCTGAGAATCCAGGACTGGAGCTCTCTTTCTAGATGCAAAGCACTGGTGTTCCTTAAGGGAATCTCAACGAGCAAAGTGCAACTTTGCTTTGCTAACAAGAGAAACAGTCAATTCCTGTCAGACAGAAGGCATCAGGACACACATTTCTTATGGCTTCGGTAAGTACATAATATGCATCTGAGAATCCAGGACTGGATCTTTCTCTCTCGGTGAAAAACAACTTTGTTCCTTAGGGGAAGCTTATCTCGCAAAGTGCAACTTTTCGTTGCTAACAAGAGAAACAGCTGATTCTTTCAAGACAGAAAGCAAAAGGACACACATTTCTTATGGCTTTTATAAGTGAATCATATGCATTCCAGGAAGCAGGTCTGGAGCTTTCTTTCTTGGTGAAAACACAGTTGTTACATACGGGAAGCTCCTATCGCAAAGTGCACCTTTGCTCTTCTAACACGTGAAACTCTTGATTTCTGACAGACAGGAGCCATCAGGGCACATATTTCTTATGGTTTTGGAAAGTAAATCATATACATCTAAAACTCCAGGGCTGGAGCTTGCTTTCGCTGTGCAAAGCACTGTTGTTCCTTAGGGGAAGCTCAACGAGCAAAGTGCAACTTTGCGTTGCTAACAAGTGAAAGGGTCAATTCCTGTCAGACAAAAGGCATCAGGACACACATTTCTTATGGCTTCGGTAAGTGCATAATATGCATCTGAGAATCCAGGACTGGATCTTTCTCTCTCAGTGAAAAACAACTTTGTTCCTTAGAGGAAGCTCATCTCGCAAAGTGCAACTTTTCGTTGATAACAAGAGAAACAGCTGGTTCTTTCAAGACAGAAAGCAAAAGAACACACATTTCTTATGGCTTTTATAAGTGAATCATATGCCTTCGAGAATGCAGGTCTGGAGCTTTCTTTCTTGGCGAAAACACAGTTGTTACGTACGGGAAGCTCCTATCGCAAAGTGCAACTTTGCTCTTCTAACACGTGAAACTCTTCATTTCTGACAGACAGGAGACATCCGGGCACATATTTCTTATGGTTTTGGAAAGAAAATCATATACATCTAGAACTCCAAGGCTGGAGCTTGCTTTCGCTGTGCAAAGCACTGCTGTTCTTTAGGGGAAGCTCAACGAGCAAAGTGCAACTTTGCTTTGCTAACAAGTGAAACGGTCGATTCCTGTCAGACAGAAGGCATCAGGACACACATTTCTTATGGCTTCGGTAAGTGAATAATGTGCATCTGAGAATCCAGGACTGGATTTTTCTTTCTCGGTGAAAAACAACTTTGTTCCTTAGGGGAAGCTCATCTCGCAAAGTGCAACTTTTCGTTGCTAACAAGAGAAACAGCTGATTCTTGCAAGACAGCAAGCATAAGGACACACATTTCTTATGGCTTTGGTAAGTGAATAATATGCATCTGAGAATCGAGGCCTGCATCTTTCTCTCTCGGTGAAAAACAACTTTGTTCCTTAGGGGAAGCTCAACTCGCAAAGTGCAACTTTTCGTTGCTAACAAGAGAAACAGCTGATTCTTTCAAGACAGAAAGCAAAAGGACACACATTTCTTATGGCTTTGAGAAGTGAATCATCTGCATTCGAGAATGCGGTCTGGAGCTTTCTTTCTTGGTGAAAACACAGTTGTTACTTACGGGAAGCTCCTATCGCAAACTGCACCTTTGCTCTTCTAACACGTGAAACTCTTCATTTCTGACAGACAGGAGGCATCAGGGCACATATTTCTTATGGTTTTGGAAAGTAAATCATATACATCTAAAACTCCAAGGCTGGAGCTTGCTTTCAAGGTGAAAAGCACTGTTGTTCCTTAGGGGAAGCTCAACGAGCAAAGTGCAACTATGCTTTGCTAACAAGTGAAACGGTCGATTCCTGTCAGACAGAAGGCATCAGGACACAGTATTCTTATGGCTCTGGCTAGTGAATCACATGCATCTGAGAATCCAGGACTGGAGCTCTCATTCTGGATGCAAAGCACAGTTGTTCCTTAGGGGAAATTCAACGAGCAAAGTGCAACTTTGCTTTGCTAAGAAGTGGAACGGTCGATTCCCGTCAGAAAGAATGTATCAGGACACATATTTCTTATGGCTTTAGAAAGATTCTCATATGCATCTGAGAATCCAGGACTGGATCCTTCTTTCTCGGTGAAAAACAACCTTGTTCCTTAGGGGAAGCTCATCTCGCAAAGTGCAACTTTTCGTTGCTAACAAGAGAAACAGCTGATTCGTGCAAGACAGAAGGCATCAGGACACACATTTTTATGGCTTCGCTAGGTGAATAATATGCATCTGAGAATGCAGGACTGGATCTTTCTGTCTCGGTGAAAAACAACTTTGTTCCTTAGGGGAAGCTCGACTCGCAAAGTGCAACTTTTCGTTGCTAACAAGAGAAACAGCTGATTCTTTCAAGACAGAAAGCAAAAGGACACACATTTCTTGTGGCTTTGATAAGTGAATCATATGCATTCGAGAATGCAGGTCTGGAGCTTTCTTTCTTGGTGAAAACACAGTTGTTACGTACGGGAAGCTCCTATCGCAAAGTGCACCTTTGCTCTTCTAAAACGTGAAACTCTTGATTTCTGACAGACAGGAGACATCAGGGCACATATTTCTTATGGTTTTGGAAAGTAAATCATATACATCTAGAACTCCAAGGCTGGAGCTTACTTTCGCTGTGCAAAGCACTGTTGTTCTTTAGGGGAAGCTCAACGAGCAAAGTGCAACTTTGCTTTGCTAACAACTGAAACGGTCGATTCCTGTCAGACAGAAGGCATCAGGACACACATTTCTTATGGCTTCGGTAAGTGAATAATATGCATCTGAGAATCCAGGACTGGATCTTTCTTTCTCGGTGAAAAACAACTTTGTTCCTTAGGGGAAGCTCGACTCGCAAAGTGCAACTTTTCGTTGCTAACAAGAGAAACAGCTGATTCTTGCAAGACAGAAAGCATAAGGACACACATTTCTTATGGCTTCGGTAAGTGAATAATATGCATCTGAGAGTCCAGGCCTGGATCTTTCTCTCTCGGTGAAAAACAACTTTGTTCCTTAGGGGAAGCTCCACACGCAAAGTGCAACTTTTCGTTGCTAACAAGAGAAACAGCTGGTTCTTTCAAGACAGAAAGCAAAAGAACACACATTTCTTATGGCTTTTATAAGTGAATCATATGCATTCGAGAATGCAGGTCTGGAGCTTTCTTTCTTTGTGAAAACACAGGTGTTACTTACGGGAAGCTCGTATCGCAAAGTGCACCTTTGCTCTTCTAACACGTGAAACTCTTGATTTCTGACAGACAATAGGCATCAGGACACATATTTCTTATGGTTTTGTAAAGTAAATCATATACATCTAAAACTCCAAGGCTGGAGCTTGCTTTCCAGGTGAAAAGCACTGTTGTTCCTTAGAGGAAGCTCAACGAGCAAAGTGTAACTTTGCCTTGCAAACAAGCGAAACGGTCGATTCCTGTCAGACAGAAGGCATCAGGACACAGTATTCTCATGGCTCTGGCTAGTGAATCACATGCATCAGAGAATCCAGGACTGGAGCTCTCTTTCTGGATGCAAAGCACTGTTGTTCCTTAAGGGAATCTCAACGAGCAAAGTGCAACTTTGCTTTGCTAACAAGAGAAACAGTCGATTCCTGTCAGACAGAAGGCATCAGGACACACATTTCTTATGGCTTCGGTAAGTGCATAATATGCATCTGAGAATCCAGGACTGGATCTTTCTCTCTCGGTGAAAAACAACTTTGTTCCTTAGGGGAAGCTTATCTCGCAAAGTGCAACTTTTCGTTGCTAACAAGAGAAACAGCTGATTCTTTCAAGACAGAAAGCAAAAGGACACACATTTCTTATGGCTTTTATAAGTGAATCATATGCCTTCGAGAATGCAGGTCTGGAGCTTTCTTTCTTTGTGAAAACACAGTTGTTACGTACGGGAAGCTCCTATCGCAAAGTGCACCTTTGCTCTTCTAACACGTGAAACTCTTGATTTCTGACAGACAATAGGCATCAGGACACATATTTTTTATGGTTTTGGAAAGTAATTCATATACATCTAAAACTCTAGGGCTGGAGCTTGCTTACACGGTGAAAAACAACGTTGTTCCTTAGGGGAAGCTCAACGAGCAAAGTGCAACTTTTCGTTGCTAACAAGAGAAAAAGCTGATTCTTGCAAGACAGAAGGCATAAGGACACACATTTCTTATGACTTTGGTAAGTGAATAATATGCATCTGAGAATCGAGGCCTGGATCTTTCTTTCTCGGTGAAAAACAACTTTGTTCCTTAGGGGAAGTTCCACACGCAAAGTGCAACTTTTCGTTGCTAACAAGAGAAACAGCTATTCTTTCAAGACAGAAAGCAAAAGGACACACATTTCTTATGGCTTTGAGAAGTGAATCATATGCATTCGAGAATGCAGGTCTGGAGCTTTCTTTCTTGGTGAAAACACAGTTGTTACTTACGGGAAGCTCCTATCGCAATGTGCACCTTTGCTCTTCTAACACGTGAAACTCTTCATTTCTGACAGACAGAAGGCATCAGGGCACATATTTCTTATGGTTTTGTAAAGTAAATCATATACATCTAAAACTCCAAGGCTGGAGCTTGCTTTCAAGGTGCAAAGCACTGTTGTTCCTTAGGGGAAGCTCAACGAGCAAAGTGCAACTATGCTTTGCTAACAAGTGAAACGGTCGATTCCTGTCAGACAGAAGGCATCAGGACACAGTATTCTTATGGCTCTGGCTAGTGAATCACATGCATCAGAGAATCCAGGACTGGAGCTCTCATTCTGGATGCAAAGCACAGTTGTTCCTTAGGGGAAATTCAACGAGCAAAGTGCAACTTTGATTTGCTAAGAAGTGGAACGGTCGATTCCCGTCAGAAAGAATGTATCAGGACACATATTTCTTATGGCTTTAGAAAGATTCTCATATGCATCTGAGAATCCAGGACTGGATCCTTCTTTCTCGGTGAAAAACAACCTTGTTCCTTAGGGGAAGCTCATCTCGCAAAGTGCAACTTTTCGTTGCTAACAAGAGAAACAGCTGATTCTTGCAAGACAGAAGGCATTAGGACACACATTTTTATGGCTTCGCTAGGTGAATAATATGCATCTGAGAATGCAGGACTGGATCTTTCTGTCTCGGTGAAAAACAACTTTGTTCCTTAGGGGAAGCTCGACTCGCAAAGTGCAACTTTTGGTTCCTAACAAGAGAAACAGCTGATTCTTGCAAGACAGAAAGCATAAGGACACACATTTCTTATGGCTTTGGTAAGTGAATAATATGCATCTGAGAATCCAGGCCTGGTTCTTTCTTTCTCGGTGAAAAACAACTTTGTTCCTTAGGGGAAGCTCAACTCGCAAAGTGCAACTTTTCGTTGCTAACAAGAGAAACAGCTGATTCTTTCAAGACAGAAAGCAAAAGGACACACATTTCTTGTGGCTTTGAGAAGTGAATCATATGCATTCGAGAATGCAGGTCTGGAGCTTTCTTTCTTGGTGAAAACACAGTTGTTACGTACGGGAAGCTCCTATCGCAAAGTGCACCTTTGCTCTTCTAAAACGTGAAACTCGATTTCTGACAGACAGGAGACATCAGGGCACATATTTCTTATGGTTTTGGAAAGTAAATCATATACATCTAGAACTCCAAGGCTGGAGCTTACTTTCGCTGTGCAAAGCACTGTTGTTCTTTAGGGGAAGCTCAACGAGCAAAGTGCAACTTTGCTTTGCTAACAACTGAAACGGTCGATTCCTGTCAGACAGAAGGCATCAGGACACACATTTCTTATGGCTTCGGTAAGTGAATAATATGCATCAGAGAATCCAGGACTGGATCTTTCTTTCTCGGTGAAAAACAACTTTGTTCCTTAGGGGAAGCTCGACTCGCAAAGTGCAACTTTTCGTTGCTAACAAGAGAAACAGCTGATTCTTGCAAGACAGAAAGCATAAGGACACACATTTCTTATGGCTTCGGTAAGTGAATAATATGCATCTGAGAGTCCAGGCCTGGATCTTTCTCTCTCGGTGAAAAACAACTTTGTTCCTTAGGGGAAGCTCCACACGCAAAGTGCAAATTTTCTTTGCTAACAAGAGAAACAGCTTGTTCTTTCAAGACAGAAAGCAAAAGAACACACATTTCTTATGGCTTTGATAAGTGAATCATATGCATTCGAGAATGCAGGTCTGGAGCTTTCTTTCTTTGTGAAAACACAGGTGTTACTTACGGGAAGCTCGTATCGCAATGTGCACATTTGCTCTTCTAACACGTGAAACTCTTGATTTCTGACAGACAGGAGGCATCAGGGCACATATTTCTTATGGTTTTGTAAAGTAAATCATATACATCTAAAACTCCAGGGCTGGAGCTTGCTTTCACGGTGAAAAGCACTGTTGTTCCTTAGGGGAAGCTCAACGAGCAAAGTGTAACTTTGCTTTGCAAACAAGCGAAACGGTCGATTCCTGTCAGACAGAAGGCATCAGGACACAGTATTCTCATGGCTCTGGCTAGTGAATCACATGCATCAGAGAATCCAGGACTGGAGCTCTCTTTCTGGATGCAAAGCACTGTTGTTCCTTAAGGGAATCTCAACGAGCAAAGTGCAACATTTCTTTGCTAACAAGAGAAACAGTCGATTCCTGTCAGAGAGAAGGCATCAGGACACACATTTCTTATGGCTTCGGTAAGTGAATAATATGCATCTGAGAGTCCAGGCCTGGATCTTTCTTTCTCGGTGAAAAACAACTTTTGTTCATTAGGGGAAGCTCAACTCGCAAAGTGCAACTTTTCGTTGCTAACAAGAGAAAGAGCTGATTCTTTCAAGACAGAAAGCAAAAGGACACACATTTCTTATGGCTTTGATAAGTGAATCATATGCATTCGAGAATGCAGGTCTGGAGCTTTCTTTCTTGGTGAAAACACAGTTGTTACGTACTGGAAGCTCGTATCGCAAAATGCACCTTTGCTTTTCTAACACGTGAAACTCTTGATTTCTGACAGACAATAGGCATCAGGACACATATTTTTTATGGTTTTGGAAAGTAATTCATATACATCTAAAACTCTAGGGCTGGAGCTTGCTTACACGGTGAAAAACAACGTTGTTCCTTAGGGGAAGCTCAACGAGCAAAGTGCAACTTTTCGTTGCTAACAAGAGAAAAAGCTGATTCTTGCAAGACAGAAGGCATAAGGACACACATTTCTTATGGCTTTGGTAAGTGAATAATATGCATCTGAGAATCGAGGCCTGGATCTTTCTTTCTCGGTGAAAAACAACTTTGTTCCTTAGGGGAAGCTCCACACGCAAAGTGCAACTTTTCGTTGCTAACAAGAGAAACAGCTATTCTTTCAAGACAGAAAGCAAAAGGACACACATTTCTTATGGCTTTGAGAAGTGAATCATATGCATTCGAGAATGCAGGTCTGGAGCTTTCTTTCTTGGTGAAAACACAGTTGTTACTTACGGGAAGCTCCTATCGCAATGTGCACCTTTGCTCTTCTAACACGTGAAACTCTTGATTTCTGACAGACAATAGACATCAGGACACATAATTTTTATGGTTTTGGAAAGTAATTCATATACATCTAAAACTCCAAGGCTGGAGCTTGCTTTCACGGTGAAAAACAACGTTGTTCCTTAGGGGAAGCTCAACGAGCAAAGTGCAACTTTTCGTTGCTAACAAGAGAAACGGCTGATTCTTGCAAGACAGATGGCATAAGGACACACATTTCTTATGGCTTTGGTAATGAATCATATGCATCTGAGAATCCAGGCCTGGATCTTTCTTTCTCCGTGAAAATCACAGTGGTTCCTTGGAGGAGCTCATCTCGTAAAGTGCAACTAACTCTCCCGTGATCTGCTAAAGTGTGACACGGTTGATTCGTGCCAGACAGAAGGCTGCAAGGTACATATTTTTTATGGATTTGGAAAGAGAATTATATGCATCAGAGATTCCAGGCCTGGAGCTTTCTTTCTCCGTGAAAGAAACTGTTGTTACTTATGGGAATGTACTCTCGCAAAGTGTAGCGAAGAGTCCCATCTGTGCTAACAAGTGAAACAGCTGATTCTTGCCGATACACATTTGTTATTGCTTTGGAAAATGAATCACATGCATCAGAGAATCCAGGCCTGGAGCTTTATTTCTCGGTGAGAAACAGACTTGTTCTTTATGGGAAGCTCATCTTCCAAAATGCAACTAACAGTGCCATGCTCTGCTAACAAGTGAAAACTTGATTTCTGCCAGAGAGAATACATTAGGGCACTCATTTCTAACGGCTTTTGAAAGTGAATCATATGCATCAGATAATCCATGTCTGGAGCTTTCTTACTCTGGGAAAAAACCGTTACTCCTTATAGAAAGTTCATCTCGAACAGTGCTGTTAACAGTTCCATGCTCTGCTAAATTTGAAAGAGTTTATTCCTGCCAGACAGAAGGCATCAGGACCGACATTTCTTCTGGATTGGAAAGTGAATCATATGCATCTAACAATCCAGAGCTAGAGCTTGCTTTCTCGGTGAAAATCACACTGGTTCCTTAGAGAAGCTCATCTCGCAAAGTGCAACTAAGAGTGCCATGATCTGCTACAATTTGACATAGTTGATTCCTGCCAGAGAGAAGGCATCGGGATACACATTTCTTAAGGCTTTGGAAAGCGAATAATATGCATCAGAGAATACCGGAATGGAGCTTTCTTTTTTGGTTAAAAGCACACTTGTTCGTTAGAGGAAGCTCATCTCGCAAAATGCAGTTTACAGTCCCATGCTGTGCTAACAAGTGAAAGTATTGATTCCTGTCAGAGAAAAGGCATCAGCAATCACATTTGTTATGGCTTTGGAAAAGTGAATCATATGCATCTGAGAATTCAGGCCTGGAGTATTCTTTTTTGTGGAAAAAGCACAGTTGTTCCTTTTGAGAAGTTCATCTCGCAAAGTGCAAGTAATAGTCCCATGATCTACTAAAATGTGACAGAGTTGATTCCTGTCAGAGCGAAGGCATCAGGACACTTATTTCCTACGGCTTTGGAACCTGAATCATATGCATCAGGCTCTCAGGTGCCAATGATAGGGCCCCATTAACCTTAGAAAAGGAACAATTGCTTTCTCTCCTGCCTCGTTTTTCCTGGCAGGAATCTTGGCCCATCTGCAATTCCGGGATGGAAAAAGGCCCGTACATGCCTAAAACGATTGAGGTTTGCATCAAGATGAAAGTTCATATCATTGTGATCTCAGGTGCCAATGATGGGGCCCAATTAACACTACAAAAGGAGCAATTCTTTTGTATCTTGGCACCTTATCCCTGAGAGAAATCTTTGTCCATCTTCATTTCAGACCTGGAGCTTTCTTTCTCCGTGAAAAACACAGTTCTTAATTAGGGGAAGCTCACCTAGCAAAGTGCAACTTTCCTCTGCTACCAAGTGAAACATTCAGGGGGGTCTAGAAGTGACGAAGTTGGTTCAGGTGGAATCAGAAGGTCCAAGAGAATAAAAGGAAATGCAAAAAGGATGCAGAAGAGTCGAAAAGGGAACTTAACACTGACCCTTACCCCAGTGCTGCCCTAACACTTAAGCTATGCATAACTCTAAGCATAACCCTAAGGCTAAGCCTAAGCCTAAGACTAACACTAACCCTAACCCTAAACCTAACCCTAACCCTAGTGCTTACTGTAAACTGTGGGGGTTCCAAACCCTTACCCTAACCCTAACCCTAACCCTAACCGTAACCCTAACCCTAACGGTAACCCTAACCCTAACCCTAACCCTAACCCTAACCCTAACCCTAACGCTAACCCTAACCCTAACCCAAACCCTAACCCTAGTGCTTATGTAAACTGTGGGGGTCCCAAACCCTAACCGTAACCCTAACCCTAACCATAACCCTAACCCTAACCCTAACCCTAGTGCTTACTTTAAACTGTGGGGGTCCCAAACCCTAACCCTAACCCTAACCCTAACGCTAACCCTAACCGTAACCCTACACGTAACCCTAAACCTAACCCTAATCCTAACCCTAACCCTAACCCTAACCCTAACACTAACCCTAACCGTAACCCTACACCTAACCCTAAACCTAACCCTAATCCTAACCCTAACCCTAACCCTAACCCTAACCCTAACCCTAACCCTAACCCTAAGCCTAACCCTAATGCTTACTGTAAAGAGTGAGGGTCCCTAACCCTAACCCTAACCCTAACCCTAACCCTAACCCTAACCTTAACCCTAACCCTAGTGCTTACTGTAAACTGTGGGGGTTCCAAACCCTAACCCTAACCCTAACCCTAACCCTAACCGTAACCCTAACCCTAACCCTAACCCTAACCCTAACCCTAACCCTAACCCTAACCCTAACGCTAACCCTAACCCTAACCCTAACCCTTACCCTAGTGCTTATGTAAACTGTGGGGGTCCCAAACCCTAACCGTAACCCTAACCCTAACCATAACCCTAACCCTAACCCTAACCCTAGTGCTTACTTTAAACTGTGGGGGTCCCAAACCCTAACCCTAACCCTAACCCTAACCCTAACCGTAACCCTACACCTAACCCTAAACCTAACCCTAATCCTAACCCTAACCCTAACCCTAACCGTAACCCTAACCCTAACCGTAACCCTACACCTAACCCTAAACCTAACCCTTATCCTAACCCTAACCCTAACCCTAATCCTAACCCTAACCCTAACCCTAACCCTAAGCATAACCCTAATGCTTATTGTAAAGAGTGAGGGTCCCTAACCCTAACCCTAACCCTAACCCTAACCCTAACCCTAACCCTAACCCTAACCCTAACCCTACTCCTAACCCTAACCCTAACCCTAACCCTAACCCTAACCCTAACCCTAACCCTAACCCTAACCCTAGTGCTTACTGTAAACTGTGGGGGTCCCAAACCCTAACCCTAACCCTAACCCTAACCCTAACCCTAAACCTAACCCGAACCCGAAACCTAACCCTAACCCTAACACTAACCCCAACCCTAAGCCTAACCCTAACCCTAAGCCTAGTACTTACTGTAAACTGTGGAGGATCCAAATCCAAACCCTAACCCTAACCCTAACCGAAACCCAAAACCTAACCCTAGTGCTTACTGTAAACAGTGAGGGTTCCCAAACCTAACCCTAACCCTAACCCTAACCCTAACCCTAACCCTAACCCTAACCCTAAACCTAACCCTAACCCTAACCCTAACCCTAACCCTAACTCTAACCATAACCCTAGTGCTTACTGTAAACTGTGGGGGTCGCAAACCCTAAGCCCAACCCTAAACCTAACCCTAAACCTAACCCTAACCCTAACCCTAACCCTAACCCTAACCCTAACCCTAACCCTAGTGCTTACTGTAAACTATGGGGGTCACAAACCCTAATCCTAACCCTAACCCTAACCCTAACCCTAACCCTAACCCTAACCCTAACCCTAGTGCTTACTGTAAACTGTGGGGGTCCCAAAACCTAACCCTAACCCTAACCCTAACCCTAACCCAAACCCTAACCCCAACCCTAGGACTAACTGTAAACTGGGGGGGTTCCAAACCCTAACCCTAACCCTAACCCAAACCCTAACCCTAACCCTAACCGAAACCCAAACCCTAACCCTAGTGCTTACTGAAAACAGTGAGGGTCCCCAACCCTAACATTAACCCTAACCCTAACCCTAACCCTAACCCCAGCCTTAACCCTAACCCTAACCATAACCCTAACCCTAACCCTACCACTAAACCTAGTGCTTACTGTAACCTCCGGGGGTCCGAAACTCTAACCCTACCACTAAACCTAGTGCTTACTGTAACCTCCGGGGGTCGGAAACTCTAACCCTAACCCTAACCCTAACCCTAACCCTAACCCTAACCCTAACCCTAATCCTAACCCAAAACCTAGTCCTTACTGCAAACTATGGGGGTCCCAAACCCTAACTCTAACCCTAACCCTAATCCTAGTGCTTACTGTAAACTGTGGGGGTTCCAAACCCTAACCCTAACTCTAACCCTATCCCTAACCCTAACCGTAACCCTAACCCTAACCCTAACCCTAAGCCTAACCCTAACCCTAGTGCTTACTGTAAACTGTGGGGGTCCCAAACCCTAACCCTAACCCTAACCCTAACCCTAACCCTAACCCTAACCCTAACCCTAACCCTAACCCTAACCCTAACCCTGACCCTAAACCCTAACCCTAACCCTAACCCTAACCCTAGTGCTTACTGTAAACTGTGGGGATTCCAAACCCTAACCCTAACTCTAACCCTACCCCTAACCCTAACCCTAACCCTAACCCTAACCCTAACCCTAACCCTAACCCTAATCCTAACCCAAACGAAACCGTAACCCTAGTGCTTACTGTAAACAGTGAGGGTCCCTAACCCTAACCCTAACCCTAACCCTAACCCTAACCCTAACCCTAACCCTAACCCTAACCCTAACCGTAACCCTAACCCTAACCGTAAGCCTAACCCTAACCCTAACCCGAACCCTAACCCTAACCCTAACCATAACCCTAATCTTAACCCTAACCCTAAACCTAGTTCTTACTGTAACCTGCAAGGGTCCGAAACCCTAACCCTAAGCCTAACCCTAACCGTAACCCTAACCCTAACCCTAACCCTAATCCTAACCCTGACCCTAGTGCTTACTGTAAACAGTGAGGGTCCCTAACCCTAACCCTAACCCTCACCCTAACCGTAACCCTAACCCTAACCCTAACCCTGACCCTAGTGCTTACCGTAAACAGTGAGGGTCCCTAACCCAAACCCTAACCCTAACCCTAACCCTAACCCTAACCCTAACCCTAACCCTAACCCTAACCCTAACCCTAACCCTAGTGCTTACTGTAAACAATGGGGGTCCCAAACCCTAATCCTAACCCTAAACCTAACCCTAACGCTAACCCTAACCCTAGTGCTTACTGTAAACTGTGGGGGTCCCAAAACCTAACCCTAACCCTAACCCTAACCCTAACCCTAACCCTAAGACTTACTGTAAACTGGGGGGGTTCCAAACCCTAACCCTAACCCTAACCGAAACCCTCAACCTAACCCTAGTGCTTACTGTAAACAGTGAGGGTCCCCAACCCTAACCCTAAACGTAACCCTAACCCTAACCCCAGCCCTAACCCTAACCCTAACCCTAACCCTAACCCTAACCCTACCACTAAACCTAGTGCTTACTGTAACCTGCGGGGGTCCGAAACTCTAACCCTAACCCTAACCCTAACCCTAACCCTAACCCTAACCCTAATCCTAACCAAAACCTAGTCCTTACTGCAAACTATGGGGGTCCCAAACCCTAACTCTAACCCTAACCCTAACCCTAGTGCTTACTGTAAACTGTGGGGGTTCCAAACCCTAACCCTAACTCTAACCCTATCCCTAACCCAAACCCTAACCCTAACCCTAACCCTAACCCTAACCCTAACCCTAACCCTAACCCTAACCCTAACCCTAACCCTAAGCCTAACCCTAACCCTAATGCTTATTGTAAACTGTGGGGGTCCCTAACCCTAACCCTAACCCTAAGCCTAACCCTAACCCTAAGCCTAACCCTAACCGTAGTGCTTACTGTAAACTGTGGGGGTCCCAAACCCTAACCCTAAGCCTAACCCTAAGCCTAACCCTAACACTAACCCTAACCCTAACCCTAACCCTAACCCTAGTGCTTACTGTAAACTGTGGGGGTCCCAAACTCTAACCCTAAACCTAACCTTAACTCTAACCCTAACCCTAACCCTAACCCTAACCCTAGTACTTACTGTAAACTGTGGGTTTCCCAAACCCTAACCCTAACCCTAACCCTAACCGTAACCCTAACCCTAACCCTAAAGCTTACCCTAACACTAACCCTAACCCTAACCCTAACCCTAACCATGACCCTAGTGCTTACTGCAAACAGTGAGGGTCCCTAACCCTAACCCTAACCCTAACCCTAACCCTAACCCTAACCCTAACCCTTACCCTAACCCTAACACTAACCCTAACCCTAACCCTAGTGCTTAATGTAAACTGTGGGGGTCCCAAACCCTAACCCTAACCCTAAGCCTAAGCCTAACCCTAACCCTTAACCCTAACCCTAACCCTAGTGCTTACTGTAAACTATTGGGGTCCCAAACCCTAACCCTAACCCTAACCCTAACCCTAACCCTAACTCTAACCCTAACCCTAACCCCAACACTAGTGCTTACTGTAAACTACGGGGGTTCCAAACTCTAACCCTAACTCTAACCCTATCCCTAACCCCAACCCTAACCCTAACCCTAACCCTAACCCTAACCCTAACCCTAACCCTAACCCTAAACCCTAACCCTAACCCTAACCCTAACCCTAACCCTAACCCTAAGCCTCACCCTAAGCCTCACCCTAACCCTAACCGTAGTGCTTACTGTAAACTGAGGGGGTCCCAAACCCTAACCCTAACCCTAACCTTAACCCTTACCCTAACCCTAACCCTAATTCTAACCCTAGGACTTACTGTAAACTGTGGGTGTCCCAAACCCTAATCCTAACCCTAACCCTAACCCTAACCCTAACCCTAACCCTAACCCTAACCCTAACCCTAACCCTAAGCCTATCCTTAACTCTAGTGCTTACTGTAAACTCTGGGGGTTCCAAATCCTAACCATAAGCCTACCCCTACGCCTAACCCTAACCCTAACCCTAACCCTAACCCTAACCCTAACCCTAACCCTAACCCTAACCCTAGCCCTAGTGCTTACTGTAAACTGTGGGGGTCCCAAACCCTAACCCTAACCCTAACCCTAACCCTAACCCTAACCCTAACCCTAACCCTAACCCTACCCCTAACCCTAACCCTAACCCTAACCCTAACTCTAACCCTAACCCTAACCCAACCCTAACCCTAGTGCTTACTGTAAACTGTGGGGGTCCCAAACCCTAACCCTAACCCTAACCCTAACCCTAAGCCTAACCCTAAGCCTAAGCCTAACCCTAACCCTAACCCTAACCCTAACCCTAACCCTAACCCTAACCCTAACCCTAACCCTAACCCTAACCCTAAGCCTAACCCTAACCCTGACCCTGACCATGACTCTCACCTTAACCCTGACCCTGACCCTAACCCTGACCCCTTAAACTGTAACACTAACCCTGACCCTGACCCCGACACAAACCCCGACCCTAAAGCTAAACCTAACCCTAATCCTAAACCTAATTCACTATCCAAAGCCATGAGAAAGGTTTGTCTGATGCCTTCTGTCTGGCAGGAATCAAATGTTTCACTTGGTAGCAGAGCAAAGTTCCACTTTGCTAGGTGAGCTTCCCCTAATGAAGAACTGTGTTTTTCACAGAGAAAGAAAGCTCCAGGTCTGAATTGCAGATGGACAAAGATTTCTCCCAGGGAAAAGGTGCCAAGATATAAAAGAATTGCTCCTTTTGTAGTGTTAATTGGGCCCCATCATTGGCACCTGAGACCACAAAGATCTGAACTTTCATCTTGATACAAACCTCAATTGTTTTAGGCAGTTACAAGCCTTTTTTCATCCCAGAATTGCAGATGGGCCAAGATTCCTGCCAGGGATAACGAGGCAGGACAGAAAGTAATTGTTCCTTTTCTAAGGTTAATGGGGCCCTATCATTGGTGTATCCCGATGCATTCTCTCTGGCAGGAATCAACTGTGTCACATTGTAGCAGATCATGGCACTGTTAGTTGCACTTTGCGAGATGAGCTTCTCTAAGGAACCGGTGTGATTTTCACCGAGAAAGCAAGCTCTAGCTTTGGATTGTTAGATACATATGATTCACTTTCCAATCCAGAAGAAATGACGTTCCTGATGCCTTCTGTCTGGCAGGAATAAACTCTTTTAAATTTAGCAGAGCATGGAACTGTTAACTGCACTTTTCGAGATGAACTTCCTATAAGGAGCAACGGTGTTTTTCCCAGAGTAAGAAAGCTCCAAGCCTCGATTCTCTCTTGCATATCATTCATTTTCCAAAACCATAACAAATGTGTATCCTCATGCCTTCTGTCTGGCAGGAATCAACTCTTACACTTGTTACCAGAGTAAGTGATTATTATTTGCACTTTGCGAGATGAACTTCCTAAAAGGAGCACCTGTGCTTTTTTCAGAGTAAGAAAGCTCCAGGCCTCGGTTCTCAGATGCATAGGATTCACTTTCCAAAACCATAAGAAATGTGTTTCCTTATATGTTCTGTCTGGCAGGAATCAAATGTTTCACTTGTTAAAGGACCATGGGAGTTTTATTTGCACTTTGCGAGATGAGCTTGCTTCAAGGAGCACTTGTGCTTTTCCCAAATAAGAAAGCTCCAGGCATGGATTATCTGATGCATATGATTCACTTTCAAAAGCCGTTAGAAATGAGTGCCCTAATGTATTCTCTCTGGCAGGAATCAAGTTTCCACTTGTTAGCAGAGCATGGCACTGTTAGTTGCATTTTGGAAGATGAGCTTCCCATAAAGAACAAGTCTGTTTCTCACTGAGAAATAAAGCTCCAGGCCTGGATTCTCTGATGCATGTGATTCATTTTCCAAAGCCATAACAAATGTGTATCGGCAAGAATCAGCTGTTTCACTTGTTAGCACAGATGGGACTCTTCGCTACACTTTGCGAGAGTACATTCCCATAAGTAACAACAGTTTCTTTCATGGAGAAAGAAAGCTCCAGGCCTGGATTCTCTGATGCATATAATTCTCTTTCCAAATCCATAAAAAATATGTATCTTGCAGCCTTCTGTCTGGCACGAATCAACCGTGTCACACTTTAGCAGATCACGGGAGAGTTAGTTGCACTTTACGAGATGAGCTCCTCTAAGGAACCACTGTGATTTTCACGGAGAAAGAAAGATCCAGGCCTGGATTCTCAGATGCATATGATTCATTACCAAAGCCATAAGAAATGTGTGTCCTTATGCCTTCTGTCTTGCAAGAATCAGCCGTTTCTCTTGTTAGCAACGAAAAGTTGCACTTTGCGAGATGAGCTTCCCCTAAGGAACAAAGTTGTTTTTCACCGAGAAAGAAAGATCCAGGCCTGGATTTTAAGATGCATATTATTCACTTACCAAAGCCATAAGAAATGTGTGTCCTTATGCCTTCTGTCTTGCAAGAATCAGCTGTTTCTCTTGTTAGCAACGAAAAGTTGCACTTTGCGAGATGAGCTTCCCCTAAGGAACAATGTTGTTTTTCACCGAGAAAAAAAGATCCAGTCCTGGATTCTCAGATGCATATGAGAATCTTTCTAAAGCCATAAGAAATATGTGTCCTGATACATTCTTTCTGGCAGGAATCGACTGTTTCACTTGTTAGCAGAAAAATCCTACTCTTTGCGAGCTGAACTTCCCCTAAGAAACAACTGTGCTTTGCATCCAGAAAGAGAGCTCCAGTCCTGGATTCTCTGATGCATGTGATGCACTAGCCAGAGCCATAAGAATACTGTGTCCTGATGCCTTCTGTCTGAGAGGAATCGACTGTTTCACTTGATAGCAAAGCAAAGTTGCACTTTGCTCATTGAGCTTCCCCTAAGGAACAACAGTGCTTTTCACCATGAAAGCAAGCTCCAGACCTGGAGTTTTAGATGCAAATGATTTACTTTCCAAAACCATAAGAAATATGTGCCCTGATGTCTCCTGTCTGTCAGAAATCAAGAGTTTCACGTGTTAGAAGAGCACCTGAGAGCCCAAGGCTGCCACCTTTTCCCAGGGCGAAAAGCTCGACAGTGCGTGATACGTGCGTGACCGGGAAAGTGCTGTTTTTAAGCCCACTATTCCAGACGGAGGAAATTGCCTCCCTGGGTAAAGGTGCCAGGACAGACAGCCACTGTGCATTTTCTAGAAGTAATGCGGCCCCATCATTGGCACCTGAGAGCCCAAGTTTGCCACCTTTTACCTGGGCGCAAAGCTCGACGGTGCGTACCTTGTGCGAGTCCGGGAAACGGCCGTTTTTCAAAACCAGAATTCCAGAAGGAAGACGATTACTCCCAGGGAAAAGGTGCCAGGACAGAAAGCCATTGTGCCTTTTCTAGAGGAAATCGGGCCCCGTCACAGGCACCTGAGAGCCCAAGTTTGCCGCCTTTTCCCTGGGCGTAAAGCTCAAAGGTGCGTGACAACGTGAGGGTCCGGGAAATTGCCGTTTCTCATTCCAGGTTTCCAGACCGATGAAGATTCCTCAGAGGGAAAAGGTGCCTGGACAGAAATCGATTTCTCCTTTTCTAGGGTGAATGGGGTCCCATCACGGGCACCTGAGAGCCCAAGGCTGCCACCTTTTCCCTGGGCGAAAAACTTGAAGGCGCTGCCACTTGCGGTTCCGGGAAAGTGCCAATTTTCAGCCCATAATTCCAGTACGATGAAGACGCCTCCCTGAGATAAGGTGCCAGGACAGAAAGCGATTGTGCCTTTTCTAGGTAATGGGGCCCCAAAACTGGAACCTGAGAGCCCAAGGCTGCCACCTTTTCCCTGGGTGCAAAGCTCGACAATGCATAACCTGTGCGGGTCCGGGAAAGGGCCGTTTTTCAGCCCAGAATTCCAGACAGAAGTCGATTCCTCTCTGGGAAAAGGTGTCAGGACAGAAAGCCATTGTGCCTTTTCTAAGGGGTAATGGGGCCCCATCATTGGCACCTGAGAGCCCAAGGCTGCCACCTTTTGCCTGGACGCAAATGTCGACGGCGCGTGCCACGTGTAAGGCTGGGAATGTGCCGTTTCTCATCCCAGAATTCCAGGCCAGCGAAGATTTCTCCCTGGGAAATGTGCCAGGAGAGAAAGCGATTGTGCTTTTTCTAGGGTTAATGGGGCCCCAAAATTGGCAGCTGAGAGCCCAGGGCTGCCACCTTTTCCCTGGGTGCAAAGCTCGACGGTGCGTGCCACATGCGGGTAAGGGAAAGAGCTGTTTTCAGCCCAGAATTCCAGACCGATGAAGATTCCTCCCAGGGAAGAGGTGCCAGGACAAAAAGCGATTGTTATTTATCTAGTGTTAACGGGGACCCGTCATTGGCACCTGAGAGCCCAAGGCTGCCACCTTTTCCCTGGGCGCAAAGCTAGATAGTGCCTGCCACGTTCAGGTCAGAGAAAGTGCTTTGTTCAGCCCAGGATTCCAGACGGATGACGACTCCTCCCAGGGAAAAGGCTCCCAGGACAGAAAGCGATTGTTCCATTTCTAGTGTTAATGGGGGCCCGTCATTGGCATCTGAGAGCCAGAGGTTGCCTCCTTTTCCCTGGGCGCAAAGCACGACAGTGCGTGCCACGTGCTGGTCCCAGAAAGTTCCATTTTACAGCCCAGAATTCCAGACCAATGAAGACTCCTCCCAAGGAAAAGGTGCCAGGACAGAAAGCCATTGTGCTTTTTGTAAAGGTAATGGGGCCCCATCACTGGCACCTGAGAGCCCAAGACTGCCACCTTTTCCCTGGACGCAAAGCTCGATGGTGCGTTCCACCTGTGGGTCCAAGAAAATGCCGATTCTCAGACCAGAATTCCAAACCGATGAAGATTCCTCCCTGGGAAAAGGTGCCAGGACAGAAAGCCATTGTGCCTTTTGTAGGGGTAATGGGGCCGCATCATTGGCACCTGAGAGCCCAAGGCTGCCCCCTTTACACTGGGCGCAAAGCTCGACGGTGTGTACCTTGTGCGGGTTTGGGGCAGCGCCATTTTTGAACCCAGATTTCCAGACGGACGAAAATTCCTTCCAGGGAAAATGTGCCAGGACAGAAAGCAAGTGTTATTTTTCTAGTGTTAACGGGGCCCCATCCTTGGCACCTGAGAGCCCAAGGCTGCCACCTTTTGCTTGGGCGCAAATGTCGAGCGTGCGTGCCATTTTCTTGTCTGGGAAAGTGCCGTTTTTCAGCCCAGAATTCTAGACGGATGAAGATTCCTCGCAGGGAAAAGGTGCCAGGAAAGAAAGCGATTGTTCCATTTCTAGGGTTAATGGGGCCCCATCATTGGCACCTGAGAGTCCAAGGTTGCCTCCTATACCCTGGGCGCAAAGCTCGACCATGCGTGCAGTGTGAGGGTCCGGGAAATTGCCGTTTCTCATTCCAGAATTCCAGACCGATGAAGATTCCTCCCTGGGAAAAGGTGCCAGGACACGAATGGATTTCTCCTTTTTCTAGGGTTAATGGGGCCCCATCATTGGCACCTGAGAGCCCAAGCCTGCCCCCTTTTTCCTGGGAGCAAAGCTCGACCTTGTGAGGGTTTGGGGCAGTGCCATTTTTGAACCCAGATTTCCAGACGGACGAAGACACCTCCCAGGGAAAAGGTGCCAGGTCAGAAATCGAATTGTCCTTTTCTAGGGTCAATGGTGCCCCATCATTGGCACCTGAAAGTTCAAGGCTGCCACCTTTTCCGTGGGCGCAAACATCAACGGTGCGTACCACTTTCCTGTCCAGGAAAGTGCCGTTTTTCAGTCCTGAATTCCAGACGGATGAAGACGCCTCACAGGGAAGAGGCTCCCAGGACAGAAAGCGATTGTTCCATTTCTAGGGTTAATCGGGCTCCATCATTGGCACCTGTTAGCCCAAGGTTGCCTCCTATACCCTGGGCGCAAAGCTCAACCATGCGTGCTACGTGAGGGTCCGGGAAATTGCCGTTTCTCATTCCAGAATTCCAGACCAATGAAGATTCCTCCCTGGGAAAAGGTGCCAGGACAGGAATCGATTTCTCCTTTTCTAGGAGTAATGGGGACCCATCATTGGCACTCGAGAGCCGAAGGCTGCAATCTTTTCCCTGAGCGCAAAGCTCGACGGTGCGTGCCACTTGCGGGTCCATGAATGTGCTGTTTCTCATCCCAGAATTCGGGCCCGATGAAGATTTCTCCCAGGGAAAAGGTGCCAGGACAGAAAGCGATTTTGCCTTTTCTAGGGTTAATGGGGCCCCAAAATTGACACCTGAGAGCCCAAGGCTGCCATCTTTTCCCTGGGCACAAAGCTCGAGGGAGCGTTCCACGAGTGGGTCCGGGAAAGTGCCATTTTTCAGCCCAGAATTCCAGACCTATGAAGATTCCTCAGAGGGAAAAGGTACCAGGAGACAACGCCATGGTGTATTTTGTAATGGTAATGGCGCCACATCATTGGCACCTGAGAGTTCAAGGCTGCCACCTTTTCCCTGGGTGCAAAGCTCGACAGTGCGTACCCTGTGTGGGACCGGGAAAGTGCCATTTTTCAGTGCAGAATTCCAGACGGATGAAGACTCCTCACAGGGAAGAGGCTCCCAGGACAGAAAGCGATTGTTCCATTTCTAGGGTTAATTGGGCCCCATCACTGGCACCTGAGAGCCCAAGGTTGCCTCCTATACCCTGAGTGCAAAGCTCGACCATGCGTGCTATGTGAGGGTCCGGGAAATTGCCGTTTCTCGTTCCAGAATTCCAGACCGATGAAGATTCCTCCCTGGGAAAAGGTGCCAGGACAGAAAGCGATTGTGCCTTTTGTAGGGTTAATGCGGCCCCATCTTTGGCACCTGAGAGCCCAAGGCTGCCACCTTTTCCCTGGGCTCAAAGCTCGACGGAGGGTGCCAAGTGCGGGTCCGGGAAAGTGCCGTTTCTCAGCCCAGAATTCCAGACGGACGAAGATTCCTCCCTGGGAAAATGTGCTAGCAGAGAAAGCGATTGTGCCTCTTCTAGGGGTAATGCGGTCCCATCATTGGCACCTGAGAGCGCAAGGCTGCCATCTTTTCCCTGGCCTCAAAGCACGACGCAGGGTGCCAAGTGCGGTCCCGGGAAAGTGCTGTTTTTCAGACCAGAATTCCAGACGGATGAAGATTCCTCCTTTAGAAAAGGTGCCAGGACAGAAAGCGATTGTTCCTTTTCTAGGGTTAATGGGCCCCCATCATTGACACCTGAGAGCCCAAGGCTGCCACCTTTTCCCTGGGCGCACACCCTAAAGGTCCATGTCGCATGCGGGTTTTTCAGCCCAGAATTCCAGACGGATGAAGATTCCTTCCTGGGAAATCGTGCCAGGACAGAAAGCGATTGTTATTTTTCTAGGGTAAATGCGGACCCATCTTAGGCACCTGACAGCCCAAGGCTGCCACCTTTTTCCTGGGCTCAAAGCTCGACAGTGCGGTCGAGGTGCGGGTCTGGGAAAGTGCCGGTTTTCAGCCCAGAATTCCAGACGGACCAAGATTCCTCCCAGGGAAAAAGTGCCAGGACAGAAAGTGATTGTTCCAGTTCTAGGGTAAACGCGGCCCCCTCATTGGCACCTGAGAGCCCAAGGCTGTCACCTTTTCCCTGGTCGCAAAGCCCGACGGTGAGTGGCATTTGCAGGTTTTTCAGCCCAGATTTTCAGACGGATGAACATTCCTGCCAGGGAAAATGTGCCAGGACAGAAAGCGATTCTTCCTTTTCTAGTGTTAATGCGGCCCCACTTTTGGCAACTGAGAGCCCAAGGCTGCCTCCTTTTCCCTGGGCTGAAAGCTTCACGGAGCATACAAGGTGCGGGTCAGGGAAAGTGCCGTTTATCAGCCCAGAATTGCAAGCGGTTTAAAATTCTACCCTGGGATAAAGTTCCAAGACAGAAAGCAATTGTTCCATTTCTAAGTTTAAGGGGCCACATCGCTGGCACTTGTGAGCCAAAAGCTGCCACCTTTTCCCTGGCCTCAAAGCTCGACGGATTGTGCCAGGAGCGCTTCTGGGCAAGCGTAACTTTTCAGTCCAGATTTCCAGAAGGATGAAGATTCCTCCCAGGGAAAAGGTGCCTGGACAGAAAGCGTTTGTTCCTTTTCTAGGGTTAATGTGGCCCCATCTTTGGCAGCTGAGAGCCCAAGACTGCCACCTTTTCCCTGGCCTCAAAGATCGACGGTGCGTGCCACCTGCGGGTCAGGTAAAGTGCCTTTTTTCAGCCCAGAATTCCAGATGGACCAAGATTCCTCCCAGAGAAAAGGTGTTTAGACAGAAAGGGATTTTTACATTTCCTGGGGTAATGGGGTCCCATCATTGGCACCTGTGAGCTCAAGGATGCCACTTTTTCCCTGGCCTCAAAGCACGACGGAGGGTACCAGGTGCGGGTCAGGGAAAGTGCCGTTTATGAGCCCGGAATTCCAGGCAGACCATGATTCCTCCCAGGGAAAAGGTGCCAGGACAGAAAGCGATTGTGCCTTTCTTAGGGGTAATGGGGCCCCATCATTGGCAGCTGAGAGCCCAAGGGTGACACCTTTTCCCTGGGCTCAAAGCTCCACAGAGTGTGCCAGGTGCTGGTCAGGGTACGTGCCTTTTTCCAGTCCAGATTTCCAGAATGACGAAGATTCCTCCCAGGGAAAATGTGCCAGTATAGAAAGCAATTGTTCCAGTTCTAGGGTAAATGCGGCCCCCTCATTGGCACGTCACAGCCCAAGGCTGTCACCTTTTCCCTGGGCTCAAAGCCCAACGGTGCGTGCCACATGCAGTTTTTTCAGCCCAGACTTCCAGACGGACGATGATTCCTCCCACGGAAAAGGTGCCAACAGAAAGCGATTGCTCCTTTTCTAGGGTTAATGCGGCCCCATCTTTGGGATCTGAGAGCCCAAGGCTGCACCTTTTCCCTGGGCTCAAACCTCAATGGAGCGTGGCAAGTGCGAGTCAGGGAAATTGCGGTTTTTCAGCCCAGATTTCCAGACAGACGAAGATTCCTCCCTGGGAAAAGGTGCAAGGACAGAAAGCGATTTTTACATTTCTTGACTTAATGGGGCCCCAACATTGACACCTTAGAGTCCAAGGCTGCCATCTTTTCCCATGGATGCAAAGCCGGACGGTGCAAGCCACATGCTGTTTTTAAACCCAGAATTCCAGATGGACGATGATTCCTCCCTAAGAAAATCTGCTAGGACAGAAAGGGATTATTCCATATCTTGGGTTAATGGGGCCCCATCATTGGCAGCTGAGAGCACCTTTTCCCAGGGAGAAATCCTTGCTGGCCTGGAATTCTGGGATGAGAAACGACACATTCCCGGACTTGCAAGTGGCACACGGCGTCGACATTTGCGCCCAGGGAAAAGGTGGCAGCCTTGGGCTCTCAGGTGCCAAAGATGAGGCCCCATTACCCCTAGAAAAGGCACAATGGCTTTCTGTCCTGACACCTTTTCCCAGAGAGGAATCGACTTCCGTCTGGAATTCTGGGCTGAAAAACGGCCCTTTCCCGGACCCGCACAGGGTATGCACCGTCGAGCTTTGCACCCAGGGAAAAGGTGGTAGCCTTGGGCTCTCAGGTGCCAATGATGGGGCCTAATTAGCATTACAAAATACACAATGGCTTTGTCTCTTGGTACATTTTCCCCGGGAGGAATCTTCATAGGTCTGGAATTCTGGGCTGAAAAATGGCACTTTCCTGGACCCGCACGTGGAACGCTCCGTCGAGCTTTGCGCCCAGGCAAAAGGTGGCAGCCTTGGGCTCTCAGGTGTCAATTTTGGGGCCCCATTAACCCTAGAAAAGGCAAAATTGCTTTCTGCCCTGGCACCTTTTCCCTGGGAGAAATCTTCATCGGTCTCGAATTCTGGGATGAGAAACAGCACATTCCTGGACCCGCAAGTGGCACGCACCGTCGAGCTTTGCGCTCAGGGAAAAGGTTGCAGCCTTGGGCTCTCAGGTGTCAATGATGGAGCCCCATTAACCCTAGAAAAGGAACAATCGCTTTCTGTCCTGACACCTTTTCCCAGGGAGGAATCTTCATCGGTCTGGAATTCTGGAATGAGAAACGGCAATTTCCCGGACCCTCACGTAGCACGCATGGTCGAGCTTTGCGCCCAGGGTATAGGAGGCAACCTTGGGCTCTCAGGTGCCAATGATGGGGCCCGATTAACCCTAGAAATGGAACAATCGCTTTCTTTCCTGGGAGCCTCTTCGCTGCGAGGAGTCTATATCCGTCTGGAATTGAGGACTGAAAAACGGCACTTTCCCGGACAAGAAAATGGTACGCGCCGTTGATGTTTGCGCCCACGGAAAAGGTGGCAACCTTGAACTCTGAGGTGCCGATGATGGGGCACCATTGACCCTAGAAAAGGACAATTCGATTTCTGACCTGGCACCTTTTCCCTGGGAGGTGTCTTCGTCCGTCTGGAATTCTGGGCTTAAAAATGGCACTTCCCCGGACCCGCAAGTGGCACGCGCCGTCGACATTTGCGCCCAGGCAAAAGGTGGCAGCCGTGGGCTCTCAGGTGCCAATGATGGGGCCCCGTTAACACTTGAAAAATAACACTTGCTTTCTGTCCTGGCACCTTCTCCCAGGGAGGAATCTTCGTCCGTCTGGAAATCTGGGTTCAGAAATGGCACTGCCCCAAAGCCGCACAAGGTACACACCGTCGAGGTTTGCGCCCAGGGAAAAGGGGGCAGCCTTGGGCTCTCAGCTGCCAATGATGGGGCCCCATTACCCCTACAAAAGGCACAATGGCTTTCTGTCCTGGCACCTTTTCCCAGGGAGGAATCTTCATCGGTTTGGAAATCTGGTCTGAGAATCGGCACTTTCCTGGACCCGCAAGTGGAACGCACCATCGAGCTTTGCATCCAGGGAAAAGGTGGCAGTCTTGGGCTCTCAGGTGCCAATGATGGGGCCCCATTACCTTTACAAAAAGCACAATGGCTTTCTGTCCTGGCACCTTTTCCCTGGGAGGAGTCTTCATTGGTCTGGAATTCTGGGCTGTAAAATGCCACTTTCTGGGATCAACACGTGGCACGCACTGTCGTGCTTTGCGCCCAGGGAAAAGGAGGCAATCTCTGGCTCTCAGATGCAAATGACGGGCCCCCATTAACACTAGAAATGGAACAATCGCTTTCTGTCCTGGGAGCCCTTTCCCTGGGAGGAGTCGTCATCCGTCTGGAATCCTGGGCTGAACAAAGCACTTTCTCTGACCTGCACGTGGCAGGCACCATCTAGCTTTGTGCCCAGGGAAGAGGCGACAGCCTTGGGCTCTCAGGTGCCAATGATGGGTCCCTGTTAACACTAGATAAATAACAATCGCTTTCTGTCCTGGCACCTTTTCCCTGGGAGGAATTTTCGTCCGTCTGGAATTCTGGACTGAAAAACGGCACTTCCCCGGACCTGCAAGTGGAACGCACCGTCGAGCTTTGTGCCCAGGCAAAAGGTGGCAGTCTTGGGCTCTCAGGTGCCAATGATGGGGCCCCATTACCCCTAGAAAAAGAACAATGGCTTTCTGTCCTGGCACCTTTTCCCAGGGAGGAATCTTCATCGGTTTGGAATTCTGGTCTGAGAATCGGCACTTTCCTGGACCCGCAAGTGGAACGCACCATCGAGCTTTGCGTCCAGGGAAAAGGTGGCAGTCTCGGGCTCTCAGGTGACAATGATGGGGCCCCATTACCTTTACAAAAAGCACAATGGCTTTCTGTCCTGGCACCTTTTCCCTGGGAGGAGTCTTCATTGGTCTGGAATTCTGGGCTGTAAAATGGCACTTTCTGGGACCAGCACGTGGCACGCACTCTCGTGCTTTGCGCCCAGGGAAAAGGAGGCAACCTCTGGCTCTCAGATGCCAATGACGGGCCCCCATTAACACTAGAAATGGAACAATCGCTTTCTGTCCTGGGAGCCTTTTCCCTGGGAGGAGTCGTCAGCCGTCTGGAATCCTGGGCTGAACAAAGCACTTTCTCTGACCTGCACGTGGCAGGCACCATCTAGCTTTGCGCCCAGGGAAAAGGTGGCAGCCTTGGGCTCTCAGGTGCCAATGATGGGTCCCTGTTAACACTAGATAAATAACACTTACTTTCTGTCCTGGTACCTTTTCCCAGGGAGGAGTCTTCATTGGTCTGGAATTCTGGGCTGAAAACGGCTCTTTCCCTTACCCGCATGTGGCACGCACCGTCGAGCTTTGCACCCAGGGAAAAGGGGGCAGCCTTGGGCTCTCAGCTGCCAATTTTGGGGCCCCATTAACCCTAGAAAAGGCACAATTGCTTTTTGTCCTGGCACCTTTTCCCAGGGAGAAATCTTCGCTGGCCTGGAATTCTGGGATGAGAAACGGCACATTCCCGGACTTGAAAGTGGCACGCGCCGTCGACATTTGCGCCCAGGGAAAAGGTGGCAGCCTTGGGCTCTCAGGTGCCAAAGATGGGGCCCCATTACCCCTAGAAAAGGAACAATGGCTTTCTGTCCTGACACCTTTTCCCAGGGAGGAATCTTCATCGGTCTGGAATTCTGGAATGAGAAACGGCAATTTCCCGGACCCTCAACAGCTCGCATGGTCGAGCTTTGCGCCCAGGGTATAGGAGGCAACCTTGGGCTCTCAGGTGCCAATGATGGCGCCCAATTAACCCTAGAAATGGAACAATCGCTTTCTGTCCTGGGAGCCTGTTCCCTGTAAGGAGTCTTCATCCGTCTGGAATTGAGGGCTGAAAAACGGCACTTTCCCGGAGAAGAAAGTGGTACGCGCCGTTGATGTTTGCGCCCACGGAAAAGGTGGCAGCCTTGAACTCTGAGGTGCCAATGATGGGGCACCATTGACCCTAGAAAAGGACAATTCGATTTCTGACCTGGCACCTTTTCCCTGGGAGGTGTCTTCGTCCGTCTGGAATTCTGGGCTGAAAAATGGCACTTCCCCGGACCCGCAAGTGGTACGTGGGGTCGACATTTGCGCCCAGGCAAAAGGTGGAAGCCGTGGGCTCTCAGGTGCCAATGATGGGTCCCCGTTAACACTTGCTTTCTGTCCTGGCACCTTTTCCCAGGGAGGAATCTTCGTCCGTCTGCAAATCTGGCTTCAAAAATGGCACTGCCCCAAACCCGCACAAGGTACGCACCGTCGAGCTTTCCGCCCAGGGAAAAGGGGGCAGCCTTGGGCTCTCAGGTGCCAATGATGGTGCCCCATTACCCCTACAAAAGGCACAATGGCTTTCTGTCATGGCACGTTTTCCCAGGGAGGAATCTTCATCGGTTTGGAATTCTGGTCTGGAAATCTGCACTTTCCTGGACCCGCAAGTGGAACGCACCATCGAGCTTTGCGTCCAGGGAAAAGGTGGCAGCCTTGGGCTCTCAGGTGCCAATGATGGGGCCCCATTACCTTTACAAAAAGCACAATGGCTTTCTGTCCTGGCACCTTTTCCCTGGGAGGAGTCTTCATTGGTCTGGAATTCTGGGCTGTAAAATGGCACTTTCTGGGACCAGCATGTGGCACGCACTGTCGTGCTTTGCGCCCAGGGAAAAGGTGGCAGGCCTGGGCTCTCAGCTGCCAATTTTGGGGTCCCATTAACCCTAGAAAAGGCACAATCGCTTTCTGTCCTGGCACCTTTTCCCAGGGAGAAATCTTCGCTGGCCTGGAATTCTGGGATGAGGAACGGTTCATTCCCGGACTTGCAAAAGGCACGCGCCGTCGACATTTGCGCCCAGGCAAAAGGTGGCAGCCTTGGGCTCTCAGGTGGCAATGATGGGTCCCCGTTAACACTAGAAAAATAACACTTGCTTTCTGTCCTGGCACCTTTTCCCAGGGAGGAATCTTGGTCCGTCTGGAAATCTGGGTTCAAAAATGGCACTGCCCCAAACCCGCACAAGGTACACACCGTCAACATTTGCGCCCAGGGAAAAGGTGGCAGCCTTGGGCTCTCAGATGCCAATGATGGTGCCCCATTACCCCTACAAAAGGCACAATGGCTTTCTGTCCTGGCACCTTTTCCCAGGGAGGAATCTCCATCGGTTTGGAATTCTGGTCTGAGAATCGGCACTTTCCTGGACCCGCAAGTGGAACGCACCATCGAGCTTTGCGTCCAGGGAAAAGGTGGCAGTCTTGGGCTCTCAGGTGACAATGATGGGGCCCCATTACCTTTACAAAAAGCACAATGGCTTTCTGTCCTGGCACCTTTTCCCTGGGAGGAGTCTTCATTGGTCTGGAATTCTGGGCTGTAAAATGGCACTTTCTGGGACCAGCACGTGGCACGCACTCTCGTGCTTTGCGCCCAGGGAAAAGGAGGCAACCTCTGGCTCTCAGATGCCAATGACGGGCCCCCATTAACACTAGAAATGGAACAATCGCTTTCTGTCCTGGGAGCCTTTTCCCTGGGAGGAGTCGTCAGCCGCCTGGAATCCTGGGCTGAACAAAGCACTTTCTCTGACCTGCACGTGGCAGGCACCATCTAGCTTTGCGCCCAGGGAAAAGGTGGCAGCCTTGGGCTCTCAGGTGCCAACGGTGGGTCCCCGTTAACACTAGATAAATAACAATCGCTTTCTGTCCTAGCACCTTTTCCCTGGGAGGAATTTTCGTCCGTCTGGAATTCTGGGCTGAAAAATGGCACTTCCCCGGACCTGCAAGTGGAATGCACCGTCGAGCTTTGCACCCAGGCAAAAGGTGGCAGACTTGGGCTCTCAGGTGCCAATGATGGGTCCCCATTACTCCTAGAAAAGGCACAATGGCTTTCTGTCCTGGCACCTTTTCCCTGGGAGGAATCTTCATTGGTCTGGAATTCTGGGCTGAAAATGGCTCTTTCCCTTACCCGCATGTGGCACGCACCGTCGAGCTTTGAGCCCAGGGAAAAGGTGGCAGCCCTGGGCTCTCAGCTGCCAATTTTGGGGCCCCATTAACCCTAGAAAAGGCACAATGGCTTTCTGTCCTGGCACCTTTTCCCAGGGAGAAATCTTCGCTGGCCTGGAATTCTGGGATGAGAAACGACACATTCCCGGACTTGCAAGTGGCACGCGCCGTTGACATTTGCGCCCAGGGAAAAGGTGGCAGCCTTGGGCTCTCAGGTGCCAACGATGGGGGCCCCATTACCTCTAGAAAAGGCACAATGGCTTTCTGTCCTGACACCTTTTCCCAGAGAGGAATCGACTTCTGTCTGGAATTCTGGGCTGAAAAACGGCCCTTTCCCGGACGCGCACAGGGTATGCACCGTCGAGCTTTGCACCCAGGGAAAAGGTGGCAGCCTTGGGCTCTCAGGTGCCAATGATGGGGCCCAATTAGCATTACAAAATACACAATGGCTTTGTCTCCTGGTACCTTTTCCCTCTGAGGAATCTTCATAGGTCTGGAATTCTGGGCTGAAAAATGGCACTTTCCTGGACCCGCACGTGGAACGCTCCGTCGAGCTTTGCGCCCAGGGAAAAGGTGGCAGCCTTGGGCTCTCAGGTGTCAATTTTGGGGCCCCATTAACCCTAGAAAAGGCACAATTGCTTTCTGTCCTGGCACCTTTTCCCTGGGAGAAATCTTCATCGGCCTGGAATTCTGGGATGAGAAACAGCACATTCCTGGACCCGCAAGTGGCACGCACCGTCGAGCTTTGCGCTCAGGGAAAGGGTTGCAGCCTTCGGCTCTCAGGTGTCAGTGATGGAGCCAGATTAACCCTAGAAAAGGAACAATCGCTTTCTGTCCTGACACCTTTTCCCAGGGAGGAATCTTCATCGGCCTCGAATTCTGGGATGAGAAACAGCACATTCCTGGACCTGCAAGTGGCACGCACCGTCGAGCTTTGCGCTCAGGGAAAAGGTTGCAGCCTTCGGCTCTCAGGTGTCAATGATGGAGCCCCACTAACCCTAGAAAAGGAACAATCCCTTTCTGTCCTGACACCTTTTCCCAGGGAGGAATCTTCATCGGTCTGGAATTCTGGAATGAGAAAGGGCAATTTCCTGGACCCTCACGTAGCTCGCATGGTCGAGCTTTGCGCCCAGGGTATAGGAGGCAACCTTGGGCTCTCAGGTGCCAATGATGGGCGCCGATTAACCCTAGAAATGGAACAATCGTTTTCCGTCCTGGGAGCCTCTTCCCTGTGAGGAGTCTTCATTCGTCTGGAATTCAGAGCTGAAAAACGGCACTTTCCCGGACAAGAAAGTGGCACGTGCCGTTGATGTTTGCGCCCACGGAAAAGGTGGCAGCCTTGAACTCTCAGGTGCCAATGATGGGGCACCATTGACCCTAAGAAAGGACAATTCGATTTCTGACCTGGGACCTTTTCCCTGGGAGGTGTCTTCGTCCGTCTGGAATTCTGGGCTGAAAAATGGCACATCCCCGAACACGCAAGTGGCACGCGCCGTCGACATTTGCGCCCAGGGAAAAGGTGGCAGCCTTGGGCTCTCAGGTGCCAATGATGGGTCCCCGTTAACACTAGAAAAATAACATTTGCTTTCTGTCCTGGCACCTTTTCCCAGGGAGGAATCTTGGTCCGTCTGGAAATCTGGGTTCAAAAATGGCACTGCCCCAAACCCGCACAAGGTACACACCGTCAACATTTGCGCCCAGGGAAAAGGTGGCAGCCTTGGGCTCTCAGCTGCCAATGATGGTGCCCCATTACCCCTACAAAAGGCACAATGGCTTTCTGTCCTGGCACCTTTTCCCAGGGAGAAATCTCCATCGGTTTGGAATTCTGGTCTGAGAATCGGCACTTTCCTGGACCCGCAAGTGGAATGCACCGTCGAGCTTTGGGACCAGGGAAAAGGGGGCAGCCTTGGGCTCTCAGATGCCAATGATAGTGCCCCATTACCCCTACAAAAGGCACAATGGCTTTCTGTCCTGGCACCTTTTCCCAGGGAGGAATCTTCATCGGTTTGGAATTCTGGTCTGAGAATCGGCACTTTCCTGGACCTGCAAGTGGAACGCACCATCGAGCTTTGCGTCCAGGGAAAAGGTGGCAGTCTTGGGCTCTCAGGTGCCAATGATGGGGCCCCATTACCTTTACAAAAAGCACATTGGCTTTCTGTCCTGGCACCTTTTCCCTGGGAGGAGTCTTCATTGGTCTGGAATTCTGGGCTGTAAAATGGCACTTTCTGGGACCAGCACGTGGCACGCACTGTCGTGCTTTGCGCCCAGGGAAAAGGAGGCAACCTCTGGCTCTCAGATGCCAATGACGGGCCCCCATTAACACTAGAAATGGAACAATCGCTTTCTGTCCTGGGAGCCTTTTCCCTGGGAGGAGTCGTCATCCATCTGGAATCCTGGGCTGAACAAAGCACTTTCTCTGACCTGCACGTGGCAGGCACCATCTAGCTTTGCGCCCAGGGAAAAGGTGGCAGCCTTGGGCTCTCAGGTGCCAACGATGGGTCCCCGTTAACACTAGATAAATAACAGTCGCTTTCTGTCCTGGCACCTTTTCCCTGGGAGGAATTTTCGTCCGTATGGAAATCTGGGCTGAAAAATGGCACTTCCCCGGACCTGCAAGTGGAATGCACCGTCGAGCTTTGCACCCAGGCAAAAGGTGGCAGCCTTGGGCTCTCAGGTGCCAATGATGGGGCCCCATTACCCCTAGAAAAGGCACAATGGCTTTCTGTCCTGGCACCTTTTCCCTGGGAGGAATCTTCATTGGTCTGGAATTCTGGGCTGAAAACGGCTCTTTCCCTTACCCGCATGTGGCACGCACCGTCGAGCTTTGCGTCCAGGGAAAAGGTGGCAGCCCTGGGCTCTCAGCTGCCAATTTTGGGGCCCCATTAACCCTAGAAAAGGCACAATGGCTTTCTGTCCTGGCACCTTTTCCCAGGGAGAAATCTTCGCTGGCCTGGAATTCTGGGATGAGAAACGGTACATTCCCGGACTTGCAAATGGCACGCGCCGTCGACATTTGCGCCCAGGGAATAGGTGGCAGCCTTGGGCTCTCAGGTGCCATCGATGGGGCCCCATTACCTCTAGAAAAGGCACAATGGCTTTCTGTCCTGACACCTTTTCCCAGAGAGGAATCGACTTCCGTCTGGAATTCTGGGCTGAAAAACGGCCCTTTCCCGGACGCGCACAGGGTATGCACCGTCGAGCTTTGCACCCAGGGAAAAGGTGTCAGCCTTGGGCTCTCAGGTGCCAATGATGGGGCCCAATTAGCATTACAAAATACACAATGGCTTTGTCTCCTGGTACCTTTTCCCTCTGAGGAATCTTCATAGGTCTGGAATTCTGGGCTGAAAAATGGCACTTTCCTGGACCCGCACGTGGAACGCCCCGTCGAGCTTTGCGCCCAGGGAAAAGGTGGCAGCCTTGGGCTCTCAGGTGTCAATTTTGGGGCCCCATTAACCCTAGAAAAGGCACAATTGCTTTCTGCCCTGGCACCTTTTCCCTGGGAGAAATCTTCATCGGCCTGGAATTCTGGGATGAGAAACAGCACATTCCTGGACCCGCAAGTGGCACGCACCGTCGAGCTTTGCGCTCAGGGAAAGGGTTGCAGCCTTCGGCTCTCAGGTGTCAGTGATGGAGCCAGATTAACCCTAGAAAAGGAACAATCGCTTTCTGTCCTGACACCTTTTCCCAGGGAGGAATCTTCATCGGCCTCGAATTCTGGGATGAGAAACAGCACATTCCTGGACCTGCAAGTGGCACGCATCGTCGAGCTTTGCGCTCAGGGAAAAGGTTGCAGCCTTCGGCTCTCAGGTGTCAATGATGGAGCCCCACTAACCCTAGAAAAGGAACAATCCCTTTCTGTCCTGACACCTTTTCCCAGGGAGGAATCTTCATCGGTCTGGAATTCTGGAATGAGAAAGGGCAATTTCCTGGACCCTCACGTAGCTCGCATGGTCGAGCTTTGCGCCCAGGGTATAGGAGGCAACCTTGGGCTCTCAGGTGCCAATGATGGGGCCCGATTAAGCCTAGAAATGGAACAATCGCTTTCCGTCCTGGGAGCCTCTTCCCTGTGAGGAGTCTTCATCCGTCTGGAATTCAGAGCTGAAAAACAGCACTTTCCCGGAGAAGAAAGTGGCATGTGCCGTTGATGTTTGCGCCCACGGAAAAGGTGGCAGCCTTGAACTCTCAGGTGCCAATGATGGGGCACCATTGACCCTAGGAAAGGACAATTCGATTTCTGACCTGGTACCTTTTCCCTGGGAGGTGTCTTCGTCTGTCTGGAATTCTGGGCTGAAAAATGGCACTTCCCCGAACACGCAAGTGGCACGCGCCGTCGACATTTGCGCCCAGGGAAAAGGTGGCAGCCTTGGGCTGTCAGGTGCCAATGATGGGGCCCCGTTAACACTAGAAAGATAACATTTGCTTTCTGTCCTGGCACCTTTTCCCAGGGAGGAATCTTGGTCCGTCTGGAAATCTGGGTTCAAAAATGGCACTGCCCCAAACCCGCACAAGGTACACATCGTCAACATTTGCGCCCAGGGAAAAGGTGGCAGCCTTGGGCTCTCAGCTGCCAATGATGGTGCTCCATTACCCCTACAAAAGGCACAATGGCTTTCTGTCCTGGCACCTTTTCCCAGGGAGAAATCTCCATCGGTTTGGAATTCTGGTCTGAGAATCGGCACTTTCCTGGACCCGCAAGTGGAATGCACCGTCGAGCTTTGGGACCAGGGAAAAGGGGGCAGCCTTGGGCTCTCAGATGCCAATGATGGTGCCCCATTACCCCTACAAAAGGCACAATGGCTTTCTGTCCTGGCACCTTTTCCCAGGGAGGAATCTTCATCGGTTTGGAATTCTGGTCTGAGAATCGGCACTTTCCTGGACCTGCAAGTGGAACGCACCATCGAGCTTTGCTTCCTAGGAAAAGATTGCAGTCTTGGGCTCTCAGGTGCCAGTGATGGGGCCCCATTACCTTTACAAAAAGCACAATGGCTTTCTGTCCTGGCACCTTTTCCCTGGGAGGAGTCTTCATTGGTCTGGAATTCTGGGCTGTAAAATGGCACTTTCTGGGACCAGCACGTGGCACGCACTGTCGTGCTTTGCGCCCAGGGAAAAGAAGGCAACCTCTGGCTCTCAGATGCCAATGACGGGCCCCCATTAACACTAGAAATGGAACAATCGCTTTCTGTCCTGGGAGCCCTTTCCCTGGGAGGAGTCGTCATCCATCTGGAGTCCTGGGCTGAACAAAGCACTTTCTCTGACCTGCACGTGGCAGGCACCATCTAGCTTTGCGCCCAGGGAAAAGGTGGCAGCCTTGGGCTCTAAGGTGCCAACGATGGGTCCCCGTTAACACTAGATAAATAACAATCGCTTTCTGTCCTGGCACCTTTTCCCTGGGAGGAATTTTCTTCCGTCTGGAATTCCGGGCTGAAAAACGGCACTTCCCCGAACCTGCAAGTGGAACGCACGGTCGAGCTTTGTGCCCAGGCAAAAGGTGGCAGCCTTGGGCTCTCAGGTGCCAATGATGGGGCCCCATTACCCCTAGAAAAAGAACAATCGCTTTCTGTCCTGGCACCTTTTCCCAGGGAGGGATCTTCATCGGTTTGGAATTCTGGTCTGGAAACTGCACTTTCCTGGACCTGCAAGTGGAACGCACCATCGAGCTTTGCGTCCAGGGAAAAGGTGGCAGTCTTGGGCTCTCAGGTGCCAATGATGGGGCCCCATTACCTTTACAAAAAGCACAATGGCTTTCTGTCCTGGCACCTTTTCCCTGGGAGGAGTCTTCATTGGTCTGGAATTCTGGGCTGTAAAATGGCACTTTCTGGGACCAGCACGTGGCACGCACTGTCGTGCTTTGCGCCCAGGGAAAAGGAGGCAACCTCTGGCTCTCAGATGCCAATGATGGGCCCCCATTAACACTAGAAATGGAACAATCGCTTTCTGTCCTGGGAGCCCTTTCCCTGGGAGGAGTCGTCATCCATCTGGAATCCTGGGCTGAACAAAGCACTTTCTCTGACCTGCACGTGGAAGGCACCATCGAGCTTTGCGCCCAGGGAAAAGGTGGCAGCCTTGGGCTCTAAGGTGCCAACGATGGGTCCCCGTTAACACTAGATAAATAACAATCGCTTTCTGTCCTGGCACCTTTTCCCTGGGAGGAATTTTCTTCCGTCTGGAATTCTGGGCTGAAAAATGGCACTTCCCCGGACCTGCAAGTGGAACGCGCCGTCGAGCTTGGCGCCCAGGCAAAAGGTGGCAGCCTTGGGCTCTCAGGTGCCAATGATGGGGCCCCATTACCCCTAGAAAAGGCACAATCGCTTTCTGTCCTGGCACCTTTTCCCTGGGAGGAATCTTCATTGGTCTGGAATTCTGGTCTGAAAACGGCTCTTTCCCTTACCCGCATGCGGCACGCACTGTCGAGCTTTGCGCCCAGGGAAAAGGTGGCAGCCCTGGGCTCTCAGCTGCCAATTTTGGGGCCCCATTAACCCTAGAAAAAGCACAATCGCTTTCTGTCCTGGCACCTTTTCCCAGGGAGAAATCTTCGCTGGCCTGGAAGTCTGGGATGAGAAACGGCACATTCCCGGACTTGCAAGTGGCACGCGCCGTCGACATTTGTGTCCAGGGAAAAGGTGACAGCCTTGGGCTCTCAGGTGCCAAAGATGGGGCCCCATTACCCCTAGAAAAGGCACAATGGCTTTCTGTCCTGACACCTTTTCCCAGAGAGGAATCGACTTCCGTCTGGAATTCTGGGCTGAAAAACGGCCCTTTCCTGGACGCGCACAGGGTATGCACTGTCGAGCTTTGCACCCAGGGAAAAGGTGGCAGCCTTGGGCTCTCAGGTGCCAGTGATGGGGCCCAATTAGCATTACAAAATACACAATGGCTTTGTCTCCTGGTACCTTTTCTCTCTGAGGAATCTTCATAGGTCTGGAATTCTGGGCTGAAAATGACACTTTCCCGGACTCGCACGTGGAGCGCTACGTCCAGCTTTGCGTCCAGGGAAAAGGTGGCAGCCTTGGGCTCTCAGGTGTCCATTTTGGGGCCCCATTAACCCTTGTAAAGGCACAATTGCTTTCTGCACTGGCATTTTTTCCCTGGGAGAAATCTTCATCCGCCTCGAATTCTGGGATGAGAAACAGCACATTCCTGGACCCGCAAGTGGCACGCACCGTCGAGCTTTGCGCTCAGGGAAAAGGTTGCAGCCTTCGGCTCTCAGGTGTCAATGATGGAGCCCAACTTAACCTAGAAAAGGAACAATCGATTCCTGTTCTGGCACCTTTTCCCAGGGAGGAATCTTCATCGGTCTGGAATTCTGGAATGAGAAACGGCAATTTCCCGGACCCTCACGTAGCACGCATGGTCGAGCTTTGTGCCCAGGGTATAGGAGGCAACCTTGGGCTCTCAGGTGCCAGTGATGGAGCCCGATTAACCCTAGAAATGGAACAATCGCTTTCTGTCCTGGGAGCCTCTTCCCTGTGAGGAGTCTTCATCCGTCTGGAATTGAGGGCTGAAAAACGGCACTTTCCCAGACAAGAAAGTGTTACGTGCCGTTGATGTTTGCGCCCACGGAAAAGGTGGCAGCCTTGAACTCTGAGGTGCCAATGATGGGGCACCATTGACCCTAGGAAAGGACAATTCGATTTCTGACCTGGCACCTTTTCCCTGGGAGGTGTCTTCGTCCGTCTGGAATTCTGGGCTGAAAAATGGCACTTCCCCGAACACGCAAGTGGCACGTGCCGTCGACATTTGCGCCCAGGGAAAAGGTGGCAGCCTTGGGCTCTCAGCTGCCAATGATGGGGCCCCGTTAACACTAGAAAAATAACATTTGCTTTCTGTCCTGGCACCTTTTCCCAGGGAGGAATCTTGGTCCGTCTGGAAATCTGGGTTCAAAAATGGCACTGCCCCAAACCCGCACAAGGTACACATCGTCAACATTTGCGCCCAGGGAAAAGGTGGCAGCCTTGGGCTCTCAGCTGCCAATGATGGTGCTCCATTACCCGTACAAAAGGCACAATGGCTTTCTGTCCTGGCACCTTTTCCCAGGGAGAAATCTCCATCGGTTTGGAATTCTGGTCTGAGAATCGGCACTTTCCTGGACCCGCAAGTGGAATGCACCGTCGAGCTTTGGGACCAGGGAAAAGGGGGCAGCCTTGGGCTCTCAGATGCCAATGATGGTGCCCCATTACCCCTACAAAAGGCACAATGGCTTTCTGTCCTGGCACCTTTTCCCAGGGAGGAATCTTCATCGGTTTGGAATTCTGGTCTGAGAATCGGCACTTTCCTGGACCTGCAAGTGGAACGCACCATCGAGCTTTGCTTCCTAGGAAAAGATTGCAGTCTTGGGCTCTCAGGTGCCAGTGATGGGGCCCCATTACCTTTACAAAAAGCACAATGGCTTTCTGTCCTGGCACCTTTTCCCTGGGAGGAGTCTTCATTGGTCTGGAATTCTGGGCTGTAAAATGGCACTTTCTGGGACCAGCACGTGGCACGCACTGTCGTGCTTTGCGCCCAGGGAAAAGGAGGCAACCTCTGGCTCTCAGATGCCAATGACGGGCCCCCATTAACACTAGAAATGGAACAATCGCTTTCTGTCCTGGGAGCCCTTTCCCTGGGAGGAGTCGTCATCCATCTGGAATCCTGGGCTGAACAAAGCACTTTCTCTGACCTGCACGTGGAAGGTACCATCGAGCTTTGCGCCCAGGGAAAAGGTGGCAGCCTTGGGCTCTCAGGTGCCAACGATGGGTCCCCGTTAACACTAGATAAATAACAATCGCTTTCTGTCCTGGCACCTTTTCCCTGGGAGGAATTTTCGTCCGTCTGGAATTCTGGGCTGAAAAATGGCACTTCCCCGGACCTGCAAGTGGAACGTGCCGTCGAGCTTGGCGCCCAGGCAAAAGGTGGCAGCCTTGGGCTCTCAGGTGCCAATGATGGGGCCCCATTACTCCTAGAAAAAGAACAATCGCTTTCTGTCCTGGCACCTTTTCCCTGGGAGGAATCTTCATTGGTCTGGAATTCTGGTCTGAAAACGGCTCTTTCCCTTACCCGCATGCGGCACGCACTGTCGAGCTTTGCGCCCAGGGAAAAGGTGGCAGCCCTGGGCTCTCAGCTGCCAATTTTGGGGCCCCATTAACCCTAGAAAAAGCACAATCGCTTTCTGTCCTGGCACCTTTTCCCAGGGAGAAATCTTCGCTGGCCTGGAAGTCTGGGATGAGAAACGGCACATTCCCGGACTTGCAAGTGGCACGCGCCGTCGACATTTGTGTCCAGGGAAAAGGTGACAGCCTTGGGCTCTCAGGTGCCAAAGATGGGGCCCCATTACCCCTAGAAAAGGCACAATGGCTTTCTGTCCTGACACCTTTTCCCAGAGAGGAATCGACTTCCGTCTGGAATTCTGGGCTGAAAAACGGCCCTTTCCTGGACGCGCACAGGGTATGCACCGTCGAGCTTTGCACCCAGGGAAAAGGTGGCAGCCTTGGGCTCTCAGGTGCCAGTGATGGGGCCCAATTAGCATTACAAAATACACAATGGCTTTGTCTCCTGGTACCTTTTCTCTCTGAGGAATCTTCATAGGTCTGGAATTCTGGGCTGAAAATGACACTTTCCCGGACTCGCACGTGGAGCGCTACGTCCAGCTTTGCGTCCAGGGAAAAGGTGGCAGCCTTGGGCTCTCAGGTGTCCATTTTGGGGCCCCATTAACCCTTGTAAAGGCACAATTGCTTTCTGCACTGGCATTTTTTCCCTGGGAGAAATCTTCATCCGCCTCGAATTCTGGGATGAGAAACAGCACATTCCTGGACCCGCAAGTGGCACGCACCGTCGAGCTTTGCGCTCAGGGAAAAGGTTGCAGCCTTCGGCTCTCAGGTGTCAATGATGGAGCCCAACTTAACCTAGAAAAGGAACAATCGATTCCTGTTCTGGCACCTTTTCCCAGGGAGGAATCTTCATCGGTCTGGAATTCTGGAATGAGAAACGGCAATTTCCCGGACCCTCACGTAGCACGCATGGTCGAGCTTTGTGCCCAGGGTATAGGAGGCAACCTTGGGCTCTCAGGTGCCAGTGATGGAGCCCGATTAACCCTAGAAATGGAACAATCGCTTTCTGTCCTGGGAGCCTCTTCCCTGTGAGGAGTCTTCATCCGTCTGGAATTGAGGGCTGAAAAACGGCACTTTCCCAGACAAGAAAGTGTTACGTGCCGTTGATGTTTGCGCCCACGGAAAAGGTGGCAGCCTTGAACTCTGAGGTGCCAATGATGGGGCACCTTTGACCCTAGAAAAGGACAATTCGATTTCTGACCTGGCACCTTTTCCCTGGGAGGTGTCTTCGTTCGTCTGGAATTCTGGGCTGAAAAATGGCACTTCCCCGAACACGCAAGTGGCACGTGCCGTCGACATTTGCGCCCAGGGAAAAGGTGGCAGCCTTGGGCTCTCAGCTGCCAATGATGGGGCCCCGTTAACACTAGAAAAATAACATTTGCTTTCTGTCCTGGCACCTTTTCCCAGGGAGGAATCTTGGTCCGTCTGGAAATCTGGGTTCAAAAATGGCACTGCCCCAAACCCGCACAAGGTACACATCGTCAACATTTGCGCCCAGGGAAAAGGTGGCAGCCTTGGGCTCTCAGCTGCCAATGATGGTGCTCCATTACCCCTACAAAAGGCACAATGGCTTTCTGTCCTGGCACCTTTTCCCAGGGAGAAATCTCCATCGGTTTGGAATTCTGGTCTGAGAATCGGCACTTTCCTGGACCCGCAAGTGGAATGCACCGTCGAGCTTTGGGACCAGGGAAAAGGGGGCAGCCTTGGGCTCTCAGATGCCAATGATGGTGCCCCATTACCCCTACAAAAGGCACAATGGCTTTCTGTCCTGGCACCTTTTCCCAGGGAGGAATCTTCATCAGTTTGGAATTCTGGTCTGAGAATCGGCACTTTCCTGGACCCGCAAGTGGAACGCACCATCGAGCTTTGCTTCCTAGGAAAAGATTGCAGTCTTGGGCTCTCAGGTGCCAGTGATGGGGCCCCATTACCTTTACAAAAAGCACAATGGCTTTCTGTCCTGGCACCTTTTCCCTGGGAGGAGTCTTCATTGGTCTGGAATTCTGGGCTGTAAAATGGCACTTTCTGGGACCAGCACGTGGCACGCACTGTCGTGCTTTGCGCCCAGGGAAAAGGAGGCAACCTCTGGCTCTCAGATGCCAATGACGGGCCCCCATTAACACTAGAAATGGAACAATCGCTTTCTGTCCTGGGAGCCCTTTCCCTGGGAGGAGTCGTCATCCATCTGGAATCCTGGGCTGAACAAAGCACTTTCTCTGACCTGCACGTGGAAGGCACCATCGAGCTTTGCGCCCAGGGAAAAGGTGGCAGCCTTGGGCTCTCAGGTGCCAACGATGGGTCCCCGTTAACACTAGATAAATAACAATCGCTTTCTGTCCTGGCACCTTTTCCCTGGGAGGAATTTTCGTCCGTCTGGAATTCTGGGCTGAAAAATGGCACTTCCCCGGACCTGCAAGTGGAACGCGCCGTCGAGCTTGGCGCCCAGGCAAAAGGTGGCAGCCTTGGGCTCTCAGGTGCCAATGATGGGGCCCCATTACCCCTAGAAAAAGAACAATCGCTTTCTGTCCTGGCACCTTTTCCCTGGGAGGAATCTTCATTGGTCTGGAATTCTGGTCTGAAAACGGCTCTTTCCCTTACCCGCATGCGGCACGCACTGTCGAGCTTTGCGCCCAGGGAAAAGGTGGCAGCCCTGGGCTCTCAGCTGCCAATTTTGGGGCCCCATTAACCCTAGAAAAAGCACAATCGCTTTCTGTCCTGGCACCTTTTCCCAGGGAGAAATCTTCGCTGGCCTGGAAGTCTGGGATGAGAAACGGCACATTCCCGGACTTGCAAGTGGCACGCGCCGTCGACATTTGTGTCCAGGGAAAAGGTGACAGCCTTGGGCTCTCAGGTGCCAAAGATGGGGCCCCATTACCCCTAGAAAAGGCACAATGGCTTTCTGTCCTGACACCTTTTCCCAGAGAGGAATCGACTTCCGTCTGGAATTCTGGGCTGAAAAACGGCCCTTTCCTGGACGCGCACAGGGTATGCACCGTCGAGCTTTGCACCCAGGGAAAAGGTGGCAGCCTTGGGCTCTCAGGTGCCAGTGATGGGGCCCAATTAGCATTACAAAATACACAATGGCTTTGTCTCCTGGTACCTTTTCTCTCTGAGGAATCTTCATAGGTCTGGAATTCTGGGCTGAAAATGACACTTTCCCGGACTCGCACGTGGAGCGCTACGTCCAGCTTTGCGTCCAGGGAAAAGGTGGCAGCCTTGGGCTCTCAGGTGTCCATTTTGGGGCCCCATTAACCCTTGTAAAGGCACAATTGCTTTCTGCACTGGCATTTTTTCCCTGGGAGAAATCTTCATCCGCCTCGAATTCTGGGATGAGAAACAGCACATTCCTGGACCCGCAAGTGGCACGCACCGTCGAGCTTTGCGCTCAGGGAAAAGGTTGCAGCCTTCGGCTCTCAGGTGTCAATGATGGAGCCCAACTTAACCTAGAAAAGGAACAATCGATTCCTGTTCTGGCACCTTTTCCCAGGGAGGAATCTTCATCGGTCTGGAATTCTGGAATGAGAAACGGCAATTTCCCGGACCCTCACGTAGCACGCATGGTCGAGCTTTGTGCCCAGGGTATAGGAGGCAACCTTGGGCTCTCAGGTGCCAGTGATGGAGCCCGATTAACCCTAGAAATGGAACAATCGCTTTCTGTCCTGGGAGCCTCTTCCCTGTGAGGAGTCTTCATCCGTCTGGAATTGAGGGCTGAAAAACGGCACTTTCCCGGACAAGAAAGTGTTACGTGCCGTTGATGTTTGCGCCCACGGAAAAGGTGGCAGCCTTGAACTCTGAGGTGCCAATGATGGGGCACCTTTGACTTTAGAAAAGGACAATTCGATTTCTGACCTGGCACCTTTTCCCTGGGAGGTGTCTTCGTCCGTCTGGAATTCTGGGCTGAAAAATGGCACTTCCCCGGACCCGCAAGTGGCACGCGCCGTCGACATTTGCGCCCAGGCAAAAGGTGGCAGCCTTCGGCTCTCAGGTGCCAATGATGGGTCCCCGTTAACACTAGAAAAATAACATTCGCTTTCTGTCCTGGCACCTTTTCCCAGGGAGGAATCTTGGTCCGTCTGGAAATCTGGGTTCAAAAATGGCACTGTCCCAAACCCGCACAGGGTACAAACCGTCGAGCTTTGCGCCCAGGGAAAAGGTGGCAGCCTTGGGCTCTCAGCTGCCAATGATGGTGCCCCATTACCCCTACAAAAGGCACAATGGCTTTCTGTCCTGGCACCTTTTCCCAGGGAGGAATCTTCATCGGTTTGGAATTCTGGTCTGAGAATCGGCACTTTCCTGGACCCGCAAGTGGAACGCACCATCGAGCTTTGCGTTCAGGGAAAAGGTGGCAGTCTTGGGCTCTCAGGTGCCAATGATGGGGCCCCATTACCTTTACAAAAAGCACAATGGCTTTCTGTCCTGGCACCTTTTCCCTGGGAGGAGTCTTCATTGGTCTGGAATTCTGGGCTGTAAAATGGCACTTTCTGGGACCAGCACGTGGCACGCACTGTCGTGCTTTGCGCCCAGGGAAAAGGAGGCAACCTCTGGCTCTCAGATGCCAATGACGGGCCCCCATTAACACTAGAAATGGAACAATCGCTTTCTCTCCTGGGAGCCTTTTCCCTGGGAGGAGTCGTCAGCCGTCTGGAATCCTGGGCTGAACAAAGCACTTTCTCTGACCTGCACGTGGCAGGCACCATCTAGCTTTGCACCCAGGGAAAAGGTGGCTGCCTTGGGCTCTCAGGTGCCAATGATGGGTCCCCGTTAACACTAGATAAATAACACTTGCTTTCTGTCCTGGTACCTTTTCCCAGGGAGGAATCTTCATTGGTCTGGAATTCTGGGCTGAAAACGGCTCTTTCCCTTACCCTCATGTGGCACGCACTGTCGAGCTTTGCACCCAGGGAAAAGGGGGCAGCCTTGGGCTCTCAGCTGCCAATTTTGGGGCCTGTTATGGGTTAACCTAGGTGGGCCTAGATTTGGGCCCTGAAGTGTGGACTAGGCCGAAGCTGTCAGCTGACTTGAGCTGGGCTGAGCTAACAGCTGACCTCTTCTAGCCAGTAATTTTGTATTCCATACCACATTATGACATCATCTCCAGGGAAGGAGGAACCAGTGTGGGAGTGGTTAAGTCAGTCGCTTCTCAGCTCTCCTCTTGGGAGGACGCACGATGCTGTCCCAGGGGGGATGGAGAGGACCAGGCCCACCACTGGCTCACAGGGTACCTCAGGAAAGTAAAATGTGTTGTTCTGGGTCTCTCCTTTCTGCTTGGGTTTGTCTCCCTGGGTAATAAGCTTCTTCTTAAGTAACGTGTAGTTAGGACAGTAGAATTTGTGTGTTCGTTAAGAAGTTGAGGTGGGGAACTTGTTGTTGCAGATTTGTGTGAGTGTGTATTTGTACTCTCTTCTAATTGTCTCTTTCTTTCTGTGAAAAATATATGTAGATTTAGTATAAATGCAGTTTGAAGTGGTTTTTTTTTCTTTCCCCTCTCTTTTCCTCCCTTTCCCTGGTGTTAGGAGGGAGGCTTTTCTCTCTGTGCTTGGGGGGGTTGGCAGTTGCTTATCTCAAACCAAGACAGGGCCCCATTAACCCTAGAAAAGGCACAATCGCTTTTTGTCCTGGCACCTTTTCCCAGGGAGAAATCTTCGCTGGCCTGGAATTCTGGCATGAGAAACGGCACATTCCCGGACTTGCAAGTGGCACGCGCCGTCGACATTTGCGCCCAGGGAAAAGGTGGCAGCCTTGGGCTCTCAGGTGCCAAAGATGGGGCCCCATTACCCCTAGAAAAGGCACAATGGCTTTCTGTCCTGACACCTTTTCCCAGAGAGGAATCGACTTCCGTCTGGAATTCTGGGCTGAAAAACGGCCCTTTCCCGGACGCGCACAGGGTATGCACCGTCGAGCTTTGCACCCAGGGAAAAGGTGGCAGCCTTGGGCTCTCAGGTGCCAATGATGGGGCCCAATTAGCATTACAAAATACACAATGGCTTTGTCTCCTGGTACCTTTTCCCAGGGAGGAATCTTCATAGGTCTGGAATTCTGGGCTGAAAAATGGCACTTTCCCGGACCCGCATGTGGAACGCTCTGTCGAGCTTTGCGCCCAGGGAAAAGGTGGCAGCCTTGGGCTCTCAGGTGTCAATTTTGGGGCCCCATTAACCCTAGAAAAGGCACAATTGCTTTCTGCCCTGGCACCTTTTCCCTGGGAGAAATCTTCATCCGCCTGGAATTCTGGGATGAGAAACAGCACATTCCTGGACCCGCAAGTGGCACGCACCGTCGAGCTTTGCGCTCAGGGAAAAGGTGGCAGCCTTCAGCTCTCAGGTCTCAATGATGGAGCCCGATTAACAATAGAAAAGGAACAATCGCTTTCTGTCCTGACACCTTTTCCCAGGGAGGAATCTTCATCGGCCTCGAATTCTGGGATGAGAAACAGCACATTCCTGGACCCGCAAGTGGCACGCACCGTCGAGCTTTGCGCTCAGGGAAAAGGTTGCAGCCTTCGGCTCTCAGGTGTCAATGATGGAGCCCCACTAACCCTAGAAAAGGAACAATCCCTTTCTGTCCTGACACCTTTTCCCAGGGAGGAATCTTCATCGGTCTGGAATTCTGGAATGAGAAACGGCAATTTCCCGGACCCTCACGTAGCTCGCATGGTCGAGCTTTGCGCCCAGGGTATAGGAGGCAACCTTGGGCTCTCAGGTGCCAATGATGGCGCCCAATTAACCCTAGAAATGGAACAATCGCTTTGTGTCCTGGGAGCCTGTTCCCTGTAAGGAGTCTTCATCCGTCTGGAATTGAGGGCTGAAAAACGGCACTTTCCCGGACAAGAAAGTGGTACGCGCCGTTGATGTTTGCGCCCACGGAAAAGGTGGCAGCCTTGACCTCTCAGGTGCCAATGATGGGGCACCATTGACCCTAGAAAAGGACAATTCGATTTCTGACCTGGCACCTTTTGCCTGGGAGGTGTCTTTGTCCGTCTGGAATTCTGGGCTGAAAAATGGCACTTCCCCGGACCCGCAAGTGGTACGTGGGGTCGACATTTGCGCCCAGGCAAAAGGTGGCAGCCTTCGGCTCTCAGGTGCCAATGATGGGGCCCCGTTAACACTTGCTTTCTGTCCTGGTACCTTTTCCCAGGGAGGAATCTTCGTCCGTCTGCAAATCTGGCTTCTAAAATGGCACTGCCTGAAACCCGCACAAGGTACACACCGTCGAGCTTTGCGCCCAGGGAAAAGGGGGCAGCCTTGGGCTCTCAGGTGCCAATGATGGGGCCCCATTACCCCTACAAAAGGCACAATGGCTTTCTGTCCTGGCACCTTTTCCCTGGGAGGAATCTTCATCGGTTTGGAATTCTGGTCTGAGAATCGGCACTTTCCTGGACCCGCAAGTGGAACGCACCATCGAGCTTTGCGTCCAGGGAAAAGGTGGCAGCCTTGGGCTCTCAGGTGCCAATGATGGGGCCCCATTACCTTTACAAAAAGCACAATGGCTTTCTGTCCTGGCACCTTTTCCCTGGGAGGAGTCTTCATTGGTCTGGAATTCTGGGCTGTAAAATGGCACTTTCTGGGACCAGCACGTGGCACGCACTGTCGTGCTTTGCGCCCAGGGAAAAGGTGGCAGGCCTGGGCTCTCAGCTGCCAATTTTGGGGTCCCATTAACCCTAGAAAAGGCACAATCGCTTTCTGTCCTGGCACCTTTTCCCAGGGAGAAATCTTCGCTGGCCTGGAATTCTGGGATGAGAAACAGCACATTCCTGGACCTGCAAGTGGCACGCACCGTCGAGCTTTGCGCTCAGGGAAAAGGTTGCAGCCTTGGGCTCTCAGGTGTCAATGATGGAGCCCCATTAACCCTAGAAAAGGAACAATCGCTTTCTGTCCTGACACCTTTTCCCAGGGAGGAATCTTCATCGGTCTGGAATTCTGGAATGAGAAACGGCAATTTCCCGGACCCTCACTTAGCACGCATGGTCGAGCTTTGCGCCCAGGGTATAGGAGGCAACCTTGGGCTCTCAGGTGCCAATGATGGGGCGCGATTAACCCTAGAAATGGAACAATCGCTTTCTGTCCTGGGAGCCTCTTCCCTGTGAGGAGTCTTCATCCGTCTGGAATTGAGGGCTGAAAAACGGCACTTTCCCGGACAAGAAAATGGTACGTCCTGTTGATGATTGTACCCACGGAAAAGCTGGCAGCCTTGAACTCTGAGGTGCCAATGATGGGGCACCATTGACCCTAGAAAAGGAGAATTCGATTTCTGACCTTGCACCTTTTCCCTGGGGGGTGTCTTCGTCCGTCTGGAATTCTGGGCTGAAAAATGGCACTTCCAGGACCCGCAAGTGGCACGCGCCATCGACATTTGCGCCCAGGCAAAAGGTGGCAGCCTTGGGCTCTCAGGTGCCAATGATGGGGCCACGTTAACAATAGATAAATAACACTTGCTTTCTGTCTTGGCACCTTTTCCCTGGGAGGAATCTTCGTCCGTCTGGAAATCTGGGTTCAAAACTGGCACTGCCCCAAACCCGCACGTGGAACGCCCCGTCGAGCTTTGCGCCCAGGGAAAAGGGGGCAGCCTTGGGCTCTCAGCTGCCAATGATGGGGCCCCATTACCCCTACAAAAGGCACAATGGCTTTCTGTCCTGGCACCTTTTCCCAGGGAGGAATCTTCATCGGTTTGGAATTCTGGTCTGAGAATTGGCACTTTCCTGGACCCGCAAGTGGAACGCACCATCGAGCTTTGCATCCAGGGAAAAGGTGGCAGTCTTGGGCTCTCAGGTGCCAATGATGGGGCCCCATTACCTTTACAAAAAACACAATTGCTTTCTGTCCTGGCACCTTTTCCCTGGGAGGAGTCTTCATTGGTCTGGAATTCTGGGCTGTAAAATGGCACTTTCTGGGACCAGCACGTGGTACGCACTGTAGTGCTTTGCGCCCAGGGAAAAGGTGGCAACCCTGGGCTCTCAGGTGCCAATGATGGTGCCCCATTACCCCTAGAAAAGGCACAATGGCTTTCTGTCCTGGCACCTTTTCCCAGGGAGAAATCTTCGCTGGCCTGGAATTCTGGGATGAGAAACGGCACATTCCCGGACTTGCAAGTGGCACACGCCGTCGACATTTGCGCCCAGGGAAAAGGGGGCAGCCTTGGGCTCTCAGGTGCCAATGATGGGGCCCCATTACCTTTACAAAAAGTACAATGGCTTTCATTGTGAATGTATATTCAGTCTGGTGTGCCTGTGCTGGTTTGGGTTGTTACTTCTGGGGTCTCATTAAAAATAGCACCCAGACTGTGGGGAAAACAGGCGGAGATGGTTACTTCCACCTTTTCACCTCTGCTACAACAATCATTGAAAATATTGAGCTTCCTTTTGATGTTAGGGACAGCATAATCCTACTGTTAGTGCTGTTAGTGTTGCTTTGTCTCCTCTGTACTGTATACACCATGTTTAGGTTCAGAACTGGGCTTTCTAAGGAGACTTGCTGGAGGCCTGCCCTGGGAGCGGATGATGTTGAGTGGCACGGGAAGTGGGAAGATATGGGCCAGTATTTGGAGACCTTCTCTCCTCAAATGGTCTGGAAATTCACCCCAGAACAACTGCAGGACCCTGCCAAAGTGCTAGCTATGTGAAAGGAAGACGCTCTGGTAGTCCCAGAGATGTGCAGCTCACAGCAACCTGCTGGGCCCTGGCCACTGCCTACCGCACACTGCTTGGTGTGGTACAGCATCATCAGGAGGAGGAGAAAAGGAGCAAATCCACAGGCACCATGTCCACCCAAACCACGGCTGAGCCAGAGAGGAAGAGAGATACATCAACCAGCAGCATGTCCACCCAGACCATGACTGAGCCAGAGAGGAAGAGAGACACATCAACCAGCACCATGCCCACACAAACCACAGCTGAGCCAGAGAGAAAGGGAAACAAATCAACCAGCACCATGTCCACACAAACCATGGAGGAGCCAGAAGGACAACAGAAACCGATAGCAGTTGCCCCTGTCCAGAAAAGAAAATCAAAGACCAAATCAGTTCGTATAGCGCATGACGAGGAAGAGTCAGGACCTTCATCTCAAGCAGAAGAAATGGAGCCAGAAATAATCACCCGGTCTCTATCCCTGGGAGAGCTGCGTGAGCTCCGGAGAGAGTTCACACGACAGGCAAATGAGTCCATCTTGATCTGGCTACTTCGAATCTGGGATGCTGCAGCCAATGATACAATTCTAGATGGGAGTGAGGCAAGGCAGCTGGGATCCCTTTCTCGAGATGTTGTCATTGATCAGGGCATTGGAAAGAGACAGGAAACTCTCAGCCTCTGGCGGCGACTGTTGTCAAGCGTGAGGGAGAGATATCTTTGTAAGGAGGACCTCCACGTACAGCAAGGACAATGGAACACGATGGAACAAGGTATCCGGTGCTTAAGGGAATTAGCCGTACTGGAGATAATCTTTTCAGAGGATGAGAGATTCCCTAAAAGTCCAGATGGTGTCCAGTGCACATCCCAGATGTGGTTAAAATTTGCACGACTTGGGCCAGAAATGTATTCTCGCTACCTTGCAACATTGCAGTGGAGAGAGGGAGAAGACAAGGTGGGTGCACTGGTCAGCAAACTCAGGATTTATGAAGACACTGTCACTGCTCCATTACGAGCCCACGTCTCAGCTGTGGAAACAAAACTGGCTGAACTGGAAGAGAAGATTAAGGAAGGACTCTTCCATATCTCTCCAGAACAAACGAGAGTCTCTGCCATCAGAAGCAGGCGTCTTCCAGCTAAGGAGAAAGGGTACACTCCATGCGGCAATCTGTGGTTTTACCTCCATGAGCATGGAGAAGATATGAGGAAGTGGGATGGGAAACCCACCTCTTCCTTAGCAACTCGGGTACGTGAATTGCAAAGAGGCACAACTAACACAGGGAATTCTTCAAGGTTGAAGGCTGCTCCGGTCTCTCGTGGGCAAGGCTCCAGACAGTATAGGAATGATGATGTTATGCCCGATCCTCTTGAAGGAACCTCCCGGTCATATTCACAGGGAGAGCGCAGTGAATACCATGGCCAGAACTAGGGGGGCCCTGCCTCTAGCCAGGTAGAGGAGAGGGACAATCGGGTTTATTGGACTGTGTGGATTCGGTGGCCTGCCTCATCAGACCCACAGAAATACAAAGCTTTAGTGGACACTGGCGCACAATGCACGTTGATGCCATCAGGATACGTCGGGGCAGAATCCATCTCTATTTCTGGGGTGACAGGGGGATCCCAACAGCTGACTGTACTGGAAGCTGAAGTCAGCTTGACTGGGAAGGAATGGCATAGACACCCCATTGTGACTGGTCCAGAAGCCCCATGTATCCTTGGCATAGACTACCTGAGGAATGGATATTTCAAAGACCCAAAGGGACTGCGTTGGGCCTTTGGCATAGCTGCTGTGGAGACAGAGGAAATCAGACAGCTGAGCACCTTGCCTGGCCTCTCAGAGGACCCTTCTGCTGTAGGACTGCTGAAAGTTGAAGAACAATTGGTACCGCTGGCCACAGCCACAGTGCACCGTCGGCAATACCGCACTGACCGAGACTCTGTGACCCCCATACACAAGATGATTCGTGAACTGGAGAGCCAGGGGGTGGTCAGCAAGACTCACTCACCCTTTAATAGCCCCATATGGCCAGTACGAAAGTCCAGTGGAGAGTGGAGGCTGACGGTGGATTACCGTGGCCTCAATGAGTAAGTGGATCGCTCTGATCACGCAGCGAACCTGGATAGGGAATCCTAATCGCCCTGGGATTTTGGAAATCATCACTAACTGGCCGGAAGGTGAGAGTTTCGGATTGTCCTCTGAAGAAGAAGAGGAGCAGGTGACACGAGCTGAGGAGGCCCCACCATATAACCAGCTACCAGAAGAGGAGAAGCGATATGCTCTCTTCACAGATGGCTCTTGCCGCATTGTAGGGACAAGCCGGAAATGGAAAGCAGCTGTATGGAGTCCTACACGTCGAGTTGCAGAAGCGACTGAAGGACGAGGTGGATCAAGTCAGGTCGCAGAGCTGAAAGCTGTTCAGCTGGCTTTGGATATCGCTGAACGAGAGAAGTGGCCAAGACTCTACCTTTACAGTGACTCGTGGATGGTGGCCAATGCTCTGTGGGGATGGCTGGAGCGTTGGAGAAAGGCCGGCTGGCAGCGCAAAGGGAAACCCATCTGGGCGGCTGAGATGTGGCAGGACATCGCTGCCTGGGTAGAGAAGCTGAGTGTGAAGGTCCGTCACGTAGATGCTCATGTACCCAAGAGCCGGGCTAATGAGGAGAATCGTAACAACGAGCAGGTGGCTCGAGCTGCAAGGATTGAAGTCTCTCAGGTAGATCTGGATTGGCAGCATAAAGGTGAATTGTTTCTAGCCCAATGGGCCCATGATGCCTCTGATCATCAGGGCAGAGATGCAACATACAGATGGGCTCGTGACCGAGGGGTGGATCTAACCATGGACGGTGTCTCACAGGTTATCCATGACTGTGACACATGTGCTGCCATCAAGCAGGCCAAGCGGGTGAAGCCTCTATGGTATGGTGGACGGTGGTCGAAATACAGGTATGGGGAAGCCTGGCAAGTTGACTACATCACACTTCCCCAAACACGTCAAGGCAAGCGCTATGTGCTGACCATGGTAGAGGCAACCACTGGATGGCTGGAGACATACCCTGTATCTCACGCCACTGCCCGGAATACCATCCTGGGCCTTGAGAAACAAGTCCTGTGGAGACACGGCACCCCAGAGAGAATAGAGTCTGACAACGGCACCCACTTCAAGAACAGCCTCATAGACACCTGGGCCAGAGAGCACAGCATTGAGTGGGTGTATCATATCCCCTACCATGCTCCAGCTGCCGGGAAAGTTGAGCGATGTAATGGACTGCTGAAAACAACCTTGAAGGCGTTGGGTGGGGGAACTTTCAAACACTGGGAGCTGCATTTGGCAAAGGCCACCTGGTTGGTCAACACCCGGGGCTCCATCAATCGAGCTGGCCCTGCCCAATCAGAACTCTTGAATACTGTAGATGGAGATAAAGTCCCTGTGGTCCATATGAGAGGTATGTTAGGAAAGACTGTTTGGGTGAGTCCCACCTCAAACAAAGGCAAATCCATCCGAGGGATTGTCTTTGCTCAAGGACCTGGTTGCACTTGGTGGATAATGCAAAAAGATGGAGAAACACGTTGTGTACCACAAGGGGACCTAATTTTGAGCGAGAAGAGTTTGTAATGTTTCATTGTATATATGTGTATATATATGTATGTATAGGTAAAAAGGGGATTAATTTGGGAATGACTAGATGGAGTAGAATAAGGGGTGGATAATGTCCTAGTTCAGCAGGAGGGACCAGCTAACCCTGTGTGGGGGTGATCAAAGCTGTGTATTCTACCCCCTCTATTCATTCCCCAAGGTCAATGGGCCATTAGCAGCAGCTGCCCAGGGGGCCACTATCACCTTCACACCCAGCCTGAGGGGGGCGGAGCTGCTAATGGGCCATCAACAGCTCAATACCCCCTGGCTCCCAGAGTTAATCACCCATTGTGTGAGTCCCCGTCCAGGGGGAGGGACTGAGTGCTCCCTGAGGGTACATAAGTGGTGGGTAAGAAGACCTCGGGAACCTCTCGTCAGATCCAGAGCAGCAGCAGGACCTAGACAGGGGGAGATCACCGCTCTCGCCCAGACCACAGCCCTCGCCTGCACCAACAGGTTCTTTTCCTTTTGCTCTGGACTTGGGGGAACCACAGGGGTCTCAGCACAAGGGCAAACAAACCCCCTTTGGGTTTGTGCCCCAGGACACGGGGTTATACTGCTGGGGTTTTGTGAGTTGAAAGCAATTTCCCTTTTGTGTCAGTGTCGTTATTGTAATATTATTATTAAATTTAAGGTCTGAATTATAATCTCTCTCGTGGTGAGTTCATTTCCCGTGCTGGTTCACCTTTAAACCAGCAAAGACAGAAAGCCATTTAGCCTTTTGTAGGGGTAATGGGGCACCATCATTGGCACCTGAGAGCCCAAGGCTGCCCCCTTTTCCCTGGGCGCAAAGCTCGACGGTGTGTACCTTGTGTGGGTTTGGGGCAGTGCCATTTTTGAACCCAGATTTCCAGACGGACGAAGATTCCTCCCTGGGAAAAGGTGCCAGGACAGAAGGCAAGTGTTATTTTTCTAGTGTTAACGGGGCCCCATCATTGGCACCTGAGAGCCGAAGGCTGCCACCTTTTGCCTGGGCGCAAATGTCGACGGCGCGTGCCACTTGCGGTTCCGGGGAAGTGCCATTTTTCAGCCCAGAATTCCAGACGGACGAAGACACCTCCCAGGGAAAAGGTGCCAGGTCAGAAATCGAATTCTCCTTTTCTAGGGTCAATGGTGCCCCATCATTGGCACCTCAGAGTTCAAGGCTGCCACCTTTTCCGTGGGCGCAAACATCAACGGCGTGTACCACTTTCTTGTCCGGGAAAGTGCCTTTTTTCAGCCCTGAATTCCAGACGGATGAAGACTCCTCACAGGGAAGAGGCTCCCAGGACAGAAAGCGATTGTTCCATTTCTAGGGTTAATCGGGCCCCATCATTGGCACCTGAGAGCCCAAGGTTGCCTCCTATACCCTGGGCGCAAAGCTTGACCATGCGTACTACGTGAGGGTCCGGGAAATTGCCGTTTCTCATTCCAGAATTCCAGACCGATGAAGATTCCTCACTGGGTAAAGGTGCCAGGACAGGAATCGATTTCTCCTTTTCTAGGAGTAATGGGGACCCATCATTGGCACCTGAGAGCCCAAGGCTGCAACCTTTTCCCTGAGCGCAAAGCTCAACGGTGCGTGCCACTTGCGGGTCCAGGAATGTGCTGTTTCTCATCCCAGAATTCGAGGCCGATGAAGATTTCTCCCAGGGAAAAGGTGCCTGGACAGAAAGCAATTGTGCCTTTTCTAGGGTTAATGGGGCCCATAAAATTGACACCTGAGAGCCCAAGGCTGCCACCTTTTCCCTGGGCGCAAAGCTCGACGGAGCGTGCCACGTGCGGGTCCGGGAAAGTGCCATTTTTCAGCCCACAATTCCAGACCTATGAAGATTCCTCAGAGGGAAAACGTTCCAGGAGACAAAGCCATTGTGTATTTTGTAATGCTAATTGGGCCCCATCATTGGCACCTGAGAGCCCAAGGCTGCCACCTTTTCCCTGGGTGCAAAGCTCGACGGTGCATACCCTGTGCGGGTCCGGGAATGGGCCGTTTTTCAGCGCAGAATTCCAGACAGAAGTCGATTCCTCTCTGGGAAAAGGTGTCAGGACAGAAAGCCATTGTGCCTTTTCTAGGGGTAATGGGGCCCCGTCTTTGGCACCTTAGAGCCCAAGGCTGCCACCTTTTCCCTGGGCGCAAATGTCGACGGCGCGTGCCACTTGCAAGTCCGGGAATGTGCCATTTCTCATCCCAGAATTCCAGGCCAGCGAAGATTTCTCCCTGGGAAAAGGTGCCAGGACAGAAAGCCATTGTGCCTTTTCTAGGGTTAATGGGGCCCCAAAATTGGCAGCTGAGAGCCCAGGGCTGCCACCTTTTCCCTGGGCGCAAAGCTTGACGGTGTGTATCACATGCGGGTAAGGGAAAGAGCCGTTTTCAGCCCAGAATTCCAGACCAATGAAGATTCCTCCCAGGGAAAAGGTGCCAGGACAGAAAGCCATTGTTCTTTTTCTAGGGGTAATGGGGCCCCATCATTGGCACCTGAGAGCCCAAGACTGCCACCTTTTCCCTGGACGCAAAGCTTGATGGTGCGTTCCACTTGTGGGTCCAGAAAGTGCCGATTCTGAGACCAGAATTCCAAACCGATGAAGATTCCTCCGTGGGAAAAGGTGCCAGGACAGAAAGCCATTGTTCTTTTTCTAGGGGTAATGGGGCCCCATCATTGGCACCTGAGAGCCCAAGGCTGCCGCCTTTTGCCTGGGCACAAAGCTCGGCGGTGCGTTCCACTTGCAGGTCCGGGGAAGTGCCGTTTTTCAGCCCAGAATTCCAGACGGACGAAAATTCCTCCCAGGGAAAAGGTGCCAGGACAGAAAGCGATTGTTATTTATCTAGTGTTAACGGGGACCCATCATTGGCACCTGAGAGCCCAAGGCTGCCACCTTTTCCCTGGGCGCAAAGCTAGATGGTGCCTGCCACATGCAGGTCAGAGAAAGTGCTTTGTTCAGCCCAGGATTCCAGACGGCTGACGACTCCTCCCAGGGAAAAGGCTCCCAGGAGAGAAAGCGATTGTTCCATTTCTAGTGTTAATGGGGGCCCGTCATTGGCATCTGAGAGCCAGAGGTTGCCTCCTTTTCCCTGGGCGCAAAGCACGACAGTGCGTGCCACGTGCTGGTCCCAGAAAGGGCCATTTTACAGCCCAGAATTCCAGACCAATGAAGACTCCTCCCAGGGAAAAGGTGCCAGGACAGAAAGCCATTGTGTTTTTTGTAAAGGTAATGGGGCCCCATCATTGGCACCTGAGAGCCCAAGGCTGCCCCCTTTTCCCTGGGCGCAAAGCTCGACGGTGTGTACCTTGTGCGGGTTTGGGCCAGTGCCATTTCTGAATCCAGATTTCCAGACGAACGAAGATTCCTCCCTGGGAAAAGGTGCCAGGACAGAAAGCAAGTGTTATTTTTCTAGTGTTAACGGGGCCCCATCATTGGCACCTGAGAGCCCAAGGCTGCCCCCTTTTCCCTGGGCGCAAAGCTCGACGGTGTGTACCTTGTGCGGGTTTGGGCCAGTGCCATTTCTGAATCCAGATTTCCAGACGAACGAAGATTCCTCCCTGGGAAAAGGTGCCAGGGCAGAAAGCAAGTGTTATTTTTCTAGTGTTAACGGGGCCCCATCATTGGCACCTGAGAGCCCAAGGCTGCCACCTTTTGCCTGGGCGCAAATGTCGACGGCGCGTGCCACTTGCGGGTCCGGGGAAGTGCCATTTTTCAGCCCAGAATTCCAGACGGACGAAGACACCTCCCAGGGAAAAGGTGCCAGGTCAGAAATCGAATTGTCCTTTTCTAGGGTCAATGGTGCCCCATCATTGGCACCTCAGAGTTCAAGGCTGCCACCTTTTCCGTGGGCGCAAACATCAACGGCGCGTACCATTTTCTTGTCCGGGAAAGTGCCGTTTTTCAGCCCTCAATTCCAGACGGATGAAGACTCCTCACAGAGAAGAGGCTCCCAGGACAGAAAGCGATTGTTCCATTTCTAGGGTTAATCGGGCCCCATCATTGGCACCTGAGAGCCCAAGGTTGCCTCCTATACCCTGGGCGCAAAGCTCGACCATGCGTGCTACGTGAGGGTCCGGGAAATTGCCGTTTCTCATTCCAGAATTCCAGACTGATGAAGATTCCTCCCTGGGAAAAGGTGTCAGGACAGAAAGCGATTGTTCCTTTTCTAGGGTTAATGGAGCTCCATCATTGACACCTGGGAGCCCAAGGCTGCAACCTTTTCCCTGAGCGCAAAGCTCAACGGTGCGTGCCACTTGCGGGTCCAGGAATGTGCTGTTTCTCATCCCAGAATTCGAGGCCGATGAAGATTTCTCCCAGGGAAAAGGTGCCTGGACAGAAAGCAATTGTGCCTTTTCTAGGGTTAATGGGGCCCATAAAATTGACACCTGAGAGCCCAAGGCTGCCACCTTTTCCCTGGGCGCAAAGCTCGACGGAGCGTGCCACGTGCGGGTCCGGGAAAGTGCCATTTTTCAGCCCACAATTCCAGACCTATGAAGATTCCTCAGAGGGAAAACGTTCCAGGAGACAAAGCCATTGTGTATTTTGTAATGCTAATTGGGCCCCATCATTGGCACCTGAGAGCCCAAGGCTGCCACTTTTTCCCTGGGTGCAAAGCTCGACGGTGCATACCCTGTGCGGGTCCGGGAATGGGCCGTTTTTCAGCGCAGAATTCCAGACAGAAGTCGATTCCTCTCTGGGAAAAGGTGTCAGGACAGAAAGCCATTGTGCCTTTTCTAGGGGTAATGGGGCCCCGTCTTTGGCACCTTAGAGCCCAAGGCTGCCACCTTTTCCCTGGGCGCAAATGTCGACGGCGCGTGCCACTTGCAAGTCCGGGAATGTGCCATTTCTCATCCCAGAATTCCAGGCCAGCGAAGATTTCTCCCTGGGAAAAGGTGCCAGGACAGAAAGCCATTGTGCCTTTTCTAGGGTTAATGGGGCCCCAAAATTGGCAGCTGAGAGCCCAGGGCTGCCACCTTTTCCCTGGGCGCAAAGCTTGACGGTGTGTATCACATGCGGGTAAGGGAAAGAGCCGTTTTCAGCCCAGAATTCCAGACCAATGAAGATTCCTCCCAGGGAAAAGGTGCCAGGACAGAAAGCCATTGTTCTTTTTCTAGGGGTAATGGGGCCCCATCATTGGCACCTGAGAGCCCAAGACTGCCACCTTTTCCCTGGACGCAAAGCTTGATGGTGCGTTCCACTTGTGGGTCCAGAAAGTGCCGATTCTGAGACCAGAATTCCAAACCGATGAAGATTCCTCCGTGGGAAAAGGTGCCAGGACAGAAAGCCATTGTTCTTTTTCTAGGGGTAATGGGGCCCCATCATTGGCACCTGAGAGCCCAAGGCTGCCGCCTTTTGCCTGGGCACAAAGCTCGGCGGTGCGTTCCACTTGCAGGTCCGGGGAAGTGCCGTTTTTCAGCCCAGAATTCCAGACGGACGAAAATTCCTCCCAGGGAAAAGGTGCCAGGACAGAAAGCGATTGTTATTTATCTAGTGTTAACGGGGACCCATCATTGGCACCTGAGAGCCCAAGGCTGCCACCTTTTCCCTGGGCGCAAAGCTAGATGGTGCCTGCCACATGCAGGTCAGAGAAAGTGCTTTGTTCAGCCCAGGATTCCAGACGGCTGACGACTCCTCCCAGGGAAAAGGCTCCCAGGAGAGAAAGCGATTGTTCCATTTCTAGTGTTAATGGGGGCCCGTCATTGGCATCTGAGAGCCAGAGGTTGCCTCCTTTTCCCTGGGCGCAAAGCACGACAGTGCGTGCCACGTGCTGGTCCCAGAAAGGGCCATTTTACAGCCCAGAATTCCAGACCAATGAAGACTCCTCCCAGGGAAAAGGTGCCAGGACAGAAAGCCATTGTGTTTTTTGTAAAGGTAATGGGGCCCCATCATTGGCACCTGAGAGCCCAAGGCTGCCCCCTTTTCCCTGGGCGCAAAGCTCGACGGTGTGTACCTTGTGCGGGTTTGGGCCAGTGCCATTTCTGAATCCAGATTTCCAGACGAACGAAGATTCCTCCCTGGGAAAAGGTGCCAGGACAGAAAGCAAGTGTTATTTTTCTAGTGTTAACGGGGCCCCATCATTGGCACCTGAGAGCCCAAGGCTGCCCCCTTTTCCCTGGGCGCAAAGCTCGACGGTGTGTACCTTGTGCGGGTTTGGGCCAGTGCCATTTCTGAATCCAGATTTCCAGACGAACGAAGATTCCTCCCTGGGAAAAGGTGCCAGGGCAGAAAGCAAGTGTTATTTTTCTAGTGTTAACGGGGCCCCATCATTGGCACCTGAGAGCCCAAGGCTGCCACCTTTTGCCTGGGCGCAAATGTCGACGGCGCGTGCCACTTGCGGGTCCGGGGAAGTGCCATTTTTCAGCCCAGAATTCCAGACGGACGAAGACACCTCCCAGGGAAAAGGTGCCAGGTCAGAAATCGAATTGTCCTTTTCTAGGGTCAATGGTGCCCCATCATTGGCACCTCAGAGTTCAAGGCTGCCACCTTTTCCGTGGGCGCAAACATCAACGGCGCGTACCATTTTCTTGTCCGGGAAAGTGCCGTTTTTCAGCCCTCAATTCCAGACGGATGAAGACTCCTCACAGAGAAGAGGCTCCCAGGACAGAAAGCGATTGTTCCATTTCTAGGGTTAATCGGGCCCCATCATTGGCACCTGAGAGCCCAAGGTTGCCTCCTATACCCTGGGCGCAAAGCTCGACCATGCGTGCTACGTGAGGGTCCGGGAAATTGCCGTTTCTCATTCCAGAATTCCAGACTGATGAAGATTCCTCCCTGGGAAAAGGTGTCAGGACAGAAAGCGATTGTTCCTTTTCTAGGGTTAATGGAGCTCCATCATTGACACCTGGGAGCCCAAGGCTGCAACCTTTTTCCTGAGCGCAAAGCTCGACGGTGCGTGCCACTTGCAGGTCCAGGAATGTGCTGTTTCTCATCCCAGAATTCGAGGCCGATGAAGATTTCTCCCAGGGAAAAGATGCCAGGACAGAAAGCAATTGTGCCTTTTCTAGGGTTAATGGGGCCCCAAAATTGACACCTGAGAGCCCAAGGCTGCCACCTTTTCCCTGGGCGCAAAGCTCGACGGAGCGTTCCACGTGCAGGTCCGGGAAAGTGCCATTTTTCAGCCCAGAATTCCAGACCTATGAAGATTCCTCCTTGGGAAAAGGTACCAGGAGACAAAGCCATTGTGTATTTTGTAATGCTAATTGGGCCCCATCATTGGCCCCTGAGAGCCCAAGGCTGCCACCTTTTCTCTGGGTGCAAAGCTCGACAGTGCATACCCTGTGCAGGTCCGGGAAAGGGCCGTTTTTCAGCCCAGAATTCCAGACGGAAGTCGATTCCTCTCTGGGAAACGGTGTCAGGACAGAAAACCATTGTGCCTTTTCTAGGGGTAATGGGACCTCATCTTTGGCACCTGAGAGCCCAAGGCTGCCACCTTTTCCCTGGGCGCAAATGTCGACGGCGCGTGCCACTTGCAAGTCCGGGAATGTGCTGATTCTCATCCCAGAATTCCAGGCCAGCGAAGATTTCTCCCTGGGAAAAGGTGCCAGGACAGAAAGCGATTGTGCCTTTTCTAGGGTTAATGGGGCCCCAAAATTGGCAGCTGAGAGCCCAGGGCTGCCACCTTTTCCCTGGGCGCAAAGGTCGATGGTGCGTGCCACATGCGGGTAAGGGAAAGAGCCGTTTTCAGCCCAGAATTCCAGACCAATGAAGATTCCTCCCTGGGAAAAGGTGCCAGGACAGAAAGCCATTGTTCTTTTTCTGGGGGTAATGGGGCACCATCATTGGCACCTGAGAGCCCAAGGCTGCCACCTTTTGCCTGGGCACAAAGCTCGACGGTGCGTTCCACTTGCAGGTCGGGAGAAGTGACGTTTTTCACCCCAGAATTCCAGACGGACGAAAATTCCTCCCAGGGAAAAGGTGCCAGGACAGAAAGCCATTGTTCTTTTTCTGGGGGTAATGGGGCACCATCATTGGCACCTGAGAGCCCAAGGCTGCCACCTTTTGCCTGGGCACAAAGCTCGACGGTGCGTTCCACTTGCAGGTCGGGAGAAGTGCCGTTTTTCACCCCAGAATTCCAGACGGACGAAAATTCCTCCCAGGGAAAAGGTGCCAGGACAGAAAGCGATTGTTATTTATCTAGTGTTAACGGGGACCCATCATTGGCACCTGAGAGCCCAAGGCTGCCACCTTTTCCCTGGGCGCAAAGCTAGATGGTGCCTGCCACGTGCAGGTCAGAGAAAGACCTTTGTTCAGCCCAGGATTCCAGACGGCTGACGACTCCTCCTAGTGAAAGGGCTCCCAGGACAGAAAGCGATTGTTCCATTTCTAGTGTTAATGGGGGCCCGTCATTGGCATCTGAGAGCCAGAGGTTGCCTCCTTTTCCCTGGGCGCAAAGCACGACAGTGCGTGCCACATGCTGGTCCCAGAAATTGCCATTTTACAGCCCAGAATTCCAGACCAATGAAGACTCCTCCCAGGGAAAAGTGCCAGGACAGAAAGCCATTGTGCTTTTTGTAAAGGTAATGGGGCCCCATCATTGGCACCTGAGAGCCCAAGGCTGCCACCTTTTCCCTGGGCGCAAATGTCGACGGTGCGTGCCACTTGCGGGTCCGGGGAATTGCCATTTTTCAGCCCAGAATTCCAGACCAATGAAGACTCCTCCCAGGGAAAAGGTGCCAGGTCAGAAATCGAATTGTCCTTTTCTAGGGTCAAGGGTGCCCCATCATTGGCACCTCAGAGTTCAAGGCTGCCACCTTTTCCCTGGACGCAAACATCGACGGCGCGTACCACTTTCTTGTCCGGGAAAGTGCCGTTTTTCAGCCCTCAATTCCAGACCGATGAAGACTCCTCACAGGGAAGAGGCTCCCAGGACAGAAAGCGATTGTTCCATTTCTAGGGTTAATCGGGCCCCATCATTGGCACCTGAGAGCCCAAGGTTGCCTCGTATACCCTGGGCGCAAAGCTCGACCATGCGTGCTAAATGAGGGTCCGGGAAATTGCCGTTTCTCATTCCAGAATTCCAGACCGATGAAGATTCCTCCCTGGGAAAAGGTGTCAGGACAGAAAGCGATTGTTCCTTTTCTAGGGTTAATGGGGCTCCATCATTGACACCTGAGAGCCGAAGGCTGCCACCTTTTCCCTGAGCGCAAAGCTCGACGGTGCATACCCTGTGCGGGTCTGGGAAAGGGCCATTTTACAGCCCAGAATTCCAGACCAATGAAGACTCCTCCCAGGGAAAAGGTGCCAGGACAGAAAGCCATTGTGCTTTTTGTAAAGGTAATGGGGCCCCATCATTGGCACCTGAGAGCCCAAGACTGCCACCTTTTCCCTGGACGCAAAGCTCGATGGTGCGTTCCACTTGCGGGTCCAGGAAAGTGCCGATTCTCAGACCAGAATTCCAAACCGATGAAGATTCCTCCCTGGGAAAAGGTGCCAGGACAGAAAGCCATTCTGCCTTTTGTAGGGGTAATGGGGCACCATCATTGGCACCTGAGAGCCCAAGGCTGCCCCCTTTTCCCTGGGTGCAAATGTCGACAGTGTGTACCTTGTGCGGGTTTGGGGCAGTGCCATTTTTGAACCCAGATTTCCAGACGGACGAAGATTCCTCCCTGGGAAAAGGTGCCAGGACAGAAAGCAAATGTTATTTTTCTAGTGTTAACGGGGCCCCATCATTGGCACCTGAGAGCCCAAGGCTGCCACCTTTTGCCTGGGCGCAAATGTCGACGGCGCGTGCCACTTGCGGCTCCGGGGAAGTGCCATTTTTCAGCCCAGAATTCCAGACGGACGAAGACACCTCCCAGGGAAAAGGTGCCAGGTCAGAAATCGAATTGTCCTTTTCTAGGGTCAATGGTGTCCCATCATTGGCACCTGAGAGTTCAAGGCTGCCACCTTTTCCGTGGGCGCAAACATCAACGGCGCGTACCACTTTCTTGTCCGGGAAAGTGCCGTTTTTCAGCCCTCAATTCCAGACGGATGAAGACTCCTCAAAGGGAAGAGGCTCCCAGGACAGAAAGCGATTGTTCCATTTCTAGGGTTAATCGGGCTCCATCATTGGCACCTGAGAGCCCAAGGTTGCCTCCTATACCCTGGGCGCAAAGCTCGACCATGCGTGCTACGTGAGGGTCCGGGAAATTGCCGTTTCTCATTCCAGAATTCCAGACCGATGAAGATTCCTCCCTGGGAAAAGGTGTCAGGACAGAAAGCGATTGTTCCTTTTCTAGGGTTAATGGGGCTCCATCATTGACACCTGAGAGCCCAAGGATGCAACCTTTTCCCTGAGCGCAAAGCTCGACGGTGCGTGCCACTTGCGGGTCCAGAAATGTGCTGTTTCTCATCCCAGAATTCGAGGCGGATGAAGATTTCTCCCAGGGAAAAGGTGCCTGGACAGAAAGCAATTGTGCCTTTTCTAGGGTTAATGGGGCCCCAAGATTGACACCTGAGAGCCCAAGGCTGCCACGTATTCCCTGGGCGCAAAGCTCGACGAGGCGTTCCACTTGCGGGTTCGGGAAAGTGCCATTTTTCAGCCCACAATTCCAGACCTATGAAGATTCCTCCCTGGGAAAAGGTACCAGGAGACAAAGCCATTGTGTATTTTGTAATGCTAATTGGGCCCCATCATTGGCACCTGAGAGCCCAACGCTGCCACCTTTCCCCTGGGTGCAAAGCTTGACGGTGCATACCCTGTGCGGGTCCGGGAAAGGGCCGTTTTTTAGCCCAGAATTCCAGACGGAAGTCAATTTCTCTCTGGGAAAAGGTGTCAGGACAGAAAGCCATTGTGCCTTTTCTAGGGGTAATGGGACCTCATCTTTGGCACCTGAGAGCCCAAGGCTGCCACCTTTTCCCTGGGCGCAAATGTCGACGGCGCGTGCCACTTGCAAGTCCGGGAATGTGCCGTTTCTCATCCCAGAATTCCAGACCAGCGAAGGCTTCTCCCTGGGAAAAGGTGCCAGGACAGAAAGCGATTGTGCCTTTTCTAGGGTTAATGGGGCCCCAAAATTGGCAGCTGAGAGCCCAGGGCTGCCACTTTTTCCCTGTCCACAAAGCTCGACGGTGCGTGCCACATGAAGGGTAAGGGAAAGAGCCGTTTTCAGCCCAGAATTCCAGACCAATGAAGATTCCTCCCTGGGAAAAGGTGCCAGGACAGAAAGCCATTGTTCCTTTTCTAGGGGTAATGGGGCCCCATCATTGGCACCTGAGAGCCCAAGGCTGCCACCTTTTGCCTGGGCACAAAGCTCGGCGGTGCGTTCCACTTGCAGGTCCGGGGAAGTGCCGTTTTTCAGCCCAGAATTCCAGACGGACGAAAATTCCTCCCAGGGAAAAGGTGCCAGGACAGAAAGAAAGTGATATTTTTCTAGTGTTAACGGGGACCCATCATTGGCACCTGAGAGCCCAAGGCTGCCACCTTTTCCCTGGGTGCAAAGCTAGATGGTGCCTGCCACGTGCAGGTCAGAGAAAGACCTTTGTTCAGCCCAGGATTCCAGACGGATGACGACTCCTCCCAGGGAAAGGCTCCCAGGACAGAAAGCGATTGTTCCATTTCTAGTATTAATGGGGGCCCGTCATTGGTATCTGAGAGCCAGAGGTTGCCTCCTTTTCCCTGGGCGCAAGGCACGACAGTGCGTGCCACGTGCTGGTCCCAGAAAGTGCCATTTTACAGCCCAGAATTCCAGACCAATGAAGACTCCTCCCAGGAAAAAGGTGCCAGGACAGAATGCCATAGTCCTTTTTGTAAAGGTAATGGGGCCCCATCATTGGCACCTGAGAGCCCAAGACTGACACCTTTTCCCTGGACGCAGAGCTCGATGGTGCGTTCCACTTGCGGGTCCAGGAAAGTGCCGATTCTCAGACCAGAATTCCAAACCGATGAAGATTCCTCCCTGGGAAAAGGTGCCAGGACAGAAAGCCATTCTGCCTTTTGTAGGGGTAATGGGGCACCATCATTGGCACCTGAGAGCCCAAGGCTGCCACGTTTTCCCTGGGCGCAAAGCTCAACGGTGCGTACCTTGTGCGGGTTTGGGGCAGTGCCATTTTTGAACCCAGATTTCCAGACGGACGAAGATTCCTCCCTGGGAAAAGGTGCCAAGACAGAAAGCAAGTGTTATTTTTCTAGTGTTAACGGGGCTCCATCGTTGGCACCTGAGAGCCCAAGGCTGACACCTTTTGCCTGGGCGCAAATGTTGACGGCGCGTGCCACTTGCGGGTCTGGGGAAGTGCCATTTTTCAGCCCAGAATTCCAGACGGACGAAGACACTACCCAGGGAAAAGGTGCCAGGTCAGAAATCGAATTGTCCTTTTCTAGGGTCAATGGTGTCCCATCATTGGCACCTGAGAGTTCAAGGCTTCCACCTTTTCCGTGGGCGCAAACATCAACGGCGCGTACCACTTTCTTGTCCGGGAAAGTGCCGTTTTTCAGCCCTGAATTCCAGACGGATGAAGACCCCTCAGAGGGAAGAGGCTCCCAGGACAGAAAGCAATTGTTCCATTTCTAGGGTTAATCGGGTTCCATCATTGGCACCTGGGAGCCGAAGGCTGCAACCTTTTCCCTGAGCGCAAAGCTCGACGGTGCGTGCCACTTGCCGGTCCAGGAATGTGCCGATTCTCATCCCAGAATTCCAGGCCAGCGAAGATTTCTCCCTGGGAAAAGGTGCCAGCACAGAAAACGATTGTGCCTTTTCTAGGGTTAATGGGGCTCCATCATTGACACCTGAGAGCCGAAGGCTGCCACCTTTTCCCTGAGCGCAAAGCTCGACAGTGCGTGCCACTTGCAGGTCCAGGAATGTGCTGTTTCTCATCCCAGAATTCGAGGCCGATGAAGATTTCTCCCAGGGAAAAGGTGCCAGGACAGAAAGCAATTGTGCCTTTTCTAGGGTTAATGGGGCCCCAAAATTGACACCTGAGAGCCCAAGGCTGCAACCTTTTCCCTGGGCGCAAAGCTCGACGGAGCGTTCCACGTGCGGGTACGGGAAAGTGCCATTTTTGAGCTCAGAATTCCAGACCTATGAATATTCCTCAGAGGGAAAAGGTACCAGGAGACAAAGCCATTGTGTATTTTGTAATGCTAATTGGGCCCCATCATTGGCACCTGAGAGCCCAAGGCTGCCACCCTTTCCCTGGGTGCAAAGCTCGACGGTGCATACCCTGTGCGGGTCCGGGAAAGGGCCGTTTTTCAGCCCAGAATTTCAGACAGAAGTCGATTCCTCTCTGGGAAAAGGTGTCAGGACAGAAAGCCATTGTGCCTTTTCTAGGAGTAATGGGGCCCCATCTTTGGCACCTGAGAGCCCAAGGCTGCCACCTTTTCCCTGGGCGCAAATGTCGATGGCGCGTGCCACTTGCAAGTCCGGGAATGTGCCGTTTCTCATGCCAGAATTCCAGGCCAGCGAAGATTTCTCCCTGGGAAAATGTGCCAGCAGAGAAAGCGATTGTGCCTTTTCTAGGGTTAATGGGGCCCCAAAATTGGCAGCTGAGAGCCCAGGGCTGCCACCTTTTCCCTGGGCGCAAAGCTCGACGGTGCGTGCCACATGCGGGTAAGGGAAAGAGCCGTTTTCAGCCCAGAATTCCAGACCAATGAAGATTCCTCCCAGGGAAAAGGTGCAAAGACAGAAAGCGATTGTTCTTTTTCTAGGGGTAACGGGGCCCCATCATTGGCACCTGAGAGCCCAAGGCTGCCACCTTTTGCCTGGGCAAAAAGCTCGATGGTGCGTTCCACTTGCAGGTCCAGGAAAGTGCCGATTCTCAGACCAGAATTCCAAACTGATGAAGATTCCTCCCAGGGAAAAGGTGCCAGGACAGAAAACCATTGTGCCTTTTGTAGGGGTAATGGGGCACCATCATTGGCACCTGAGAGCCCAAGGCTGCCCCCTTTTCCCTGGGCGCAAAGCTCGACGGTGTGTACCTTGTGCGGGTTTGGGGAAGTGCCATTTTTGAACCCAGATTTCCAGACGGACGAAGATTCCTCCCAGGGAAAGGGTGCCAGGACAGAAAGCAAGTGTTATTTTTCTAGTGTTAACGGGGCCCCATCATTGGCACCTGAGAGCCCAAGGCTGCCACCTTTTGCCTGGGCGCAAATGTCGACGGCACATGCCACTAGCGGGGCCAGGGAAGTGCCGATTTTCAGGACTCAATTCCAGACGGATGCAGACTCCTCAAAGGGAAGAGGCTCCCAGGAAAGAAAGCAATTGTTCCATTTCTAGGGTTAATCGGGCTCCATCATTGGCACCTGAGAGCCCAAGGTTGCCTCCTATACCCTGGGCGCAAAGCTCGACCATGCGTGCTACGTGAGGGTCCGGGAAATTGCCCTTTCTCATTCCAGAATTCCAGACGAATGAAGATTCCTCTCTGGGAAAAGGTGTCAGGACAGAAAGCGATTGTTCCTTTTCTAGGGTTAATGGGGCCCCAAAATTGACACCTGAGAGCCCAAGGCTTCCACCTTTTCCCTGGGTGCAAATGTCGACGGAGCGTTCCACTTGCGGGTCCGGGGAAGTGCCATTTTTCAGCCCAGAATTCCAGACCTATGAAGATTCATCCCTGGGAAAAGGTACCAGGAGACAAAGCCATTGTGTATTTTGTAATGCTAATGGGGCCCCATCATTGGCACCTGAGAGCACAAGGCTGCCACCTTTTCCCTGGGTGCAAAGCTCGATGGTGCATACCCTGTGCAGGTCCGGGAAAGGGCCGTTTTTCAGCCCAGAATTCCAGACGGAAGTCGATTCCTCTCTGGGAAAAGGTGTCAGGACAGAAAACCATTGTGCCTTTTCTAGGGGTAATGGGGCCTCATCTTTGGCACCTGAGAGCCCAAGGCTGCCACCTTTCCCCTGGGCGCAAATGTCGACGGCGCGTGCCACTTGCAAGTCCGGGAATGTGCCGTTTCTCATCCCAGAATTCCAGACCAGCGAAGGCTTCTCCCTGGGAAAAGGTGCCAGGACAGAAAGCGATTGTGCCTTTTCTAGGGTTAATGGGGCCCCAAAATTGGTAGCTGAGAGCCCAGGGCTGCCACTTTTTCCCTGTCCACAAAGCTCGACGGTGCGTGCCACATGAAGGGTAAGGGAAAGAGCCGTTTTCAGCCCAGAATTCCAGACCAATGAAGATTCCTCCCTGGGAAAAGGTGCCAGGACAGAAAGCCATTGTTCTTTTTCTAGGGGTAATGGGGCCCCATCATTGGCACCTGAGAGCCCAAGGCTGCCACCTTTTGCCTGGGCACAAATGTTGACGGCGCGTGCCACTTGCAAGTCCGGGAATGTGCCGTTTCTCATCCCAGAATTCCAGGCCAGCGAAGATTTCTTCCTGGGAAAATGTGCCAGGAGAGAAAGTGATTGTGCCTTTTCTAGGGTTAATGGGGGCCCAAAATTGGCAGCTGAGAGCCCAGGGCTGCCACCTTTTCCCTGGGTGCAAAGCTCGACGGTGCGTGCCACATGTGGGTAAGGGAAAGAGACGTTTTCAGCCCAGAATTCCAGACCAATGAAGATTCCTCCCTGGGAAAAGGTGCCAGGACAGAAAGCGATTGTTCTTTTTCTAGGGGTAATGGGGCCCCATCATTGGCACCTGAGAGCCCAAGGCTGCCACCTTTTGCCTGGGCACAAAGCTCGACGGTGCGTTCCACTTGCAGGTCCGGGGAAGTGCCGTTTTTCAGCCCAGAATTCCAGACGGACGAAAATTCCTCCCAGGCTAAAGGTGCCAGGACAGAAAGCGATTGTTATTTATCTAGTGTTAACGGGGACCCATCATTGGCACCTGAGAGCCCAAGGCTGCCACCTTTTCCCTGGGCGCAAAGCTAGATGGTGCCTGCCACGTGCAGGTCAGAGAAAGTGCTTTGTTCAGCCTAGGATTCCAGATGGCTGACGACTCCTCCCAGGGGAAAGGCTCCCAGGACAGAAAGCGATTGTTCCATTTCTAGTGTTAATGGGGGCCCGTCATTGGCATCTGAGAGCCAGAGGTTGCCTCCTTTTCCCTGGGCGCAAAGCACGACAGTGCGTGCCACGTGCTGGTCCCAGAAAGTGCCATTTTACAGCCCAGAATTCCAGACCAATGAAGACTCCTCCCAGGGAAAAGGTGCCAGGACAGAAAGCCATTGTGTTTTTTGTAAAGGTAATGGGGCCCCATCATTGGCACCTGAGAGCCCAAGACTGCCACCTTTTCCCTGAACGCAAAGCTCGATGGTGCGTTCCACTTGCGGGTCCAGGAAAGTGCCGATTCTCAGACCAGAATTCCAAACCGATGAAGACTCCTCCCTGGGAAAAGGTGCCAGGACAGAAAGCCATTGTGCCTTTTGTAGGGGTAATGGGGCACCATCATTGGCAGCTGAGAGCCCAAGGCTGCCCCCTTTTCCCTGGGCGCAAAACTCGACGGTGTGTACCTTGTGCGGGTTTGGGGCAGTGCCATTTCTGAACCCAGATTTCCAGACGGACGAAGATTCCTCCCTGGGAAAAGGTGCCAGGACAGAAAGCAAGTGTTATTTCTCTAGTGTTAACGGGGCCCCATCGTTGGCACCTGAGAGCCCAAGGCTGACACCTTTTGCCTGGGCACAAATGTCGACGGCGTGTGCCACCTGCGGGTCCGGGGAAGTGCCGTTTTTCAGCCCAGAATTCCAGACGGATGAAGACACCTCCCAGGGAAAAGGTGCCAGGTGAGAAATCGAATTGTCCTTTTCTAGGGTCAATGGTGCCCCATCATTGGAACCTGAGAGTTCAAGGCTGCCACCTTTTCCGTGGGCGCAAACATCAACGGCGCGTACCACTTTCTTGTCCGGGAAAGTGCCGTTTTTCAGCCCTGAATTCCAGACGGATGAAGACTCCTCACAGGGAAGAGGCTCCCAGGACAGAAAGCGATTGTTCCATTTCTAGGGTTAATCGGGCTCCATCATTGGCACCTGAGAGCCCAGGGTTGCCTCCTATACCCGGGCGTAAAGCTCGACCATGCGTGCTACGTGAGGGTCCGGGAAATTGCCGTTTCTCATTCCAGAATTCCAGACCGATGAAGATTCCTCCCTGGGAAAAGGTGTCAGGACAGAAAGCGATTGTTCCTTTTCTAGGGTTAAGGGGGCTCCATCATTGACACCTGAGAGCCCAAGGCTGCAACCTTTTCCCTGAGCGCAAAGCTCGACGGTGCGTGCCACTTGCGGGTCCAGGAAAGTGCCGATTCTCATCCCAGAATTCGAGGCCGATGAAGATTTCTCCCAGGGAAAAGGTGCCTGGACAGAAAGCAATTGTGCCTTTTCTAGGGTTAATGGGGCCCCAAAATTGACACCTGAGAGCCCAAGGCTGCCACCTTTTCCCTGGGCGCAAAGCTCGACGGAGCGTTCCACGTGCGGGTCCGGGAAAGTGCCATTTTTCAGCCCAGAATTCCAGACCTATGAAGATTCCACCCTGGGAAAAGGTACCAGGAGACAAAGCCGTTGTGTATTTTGTAATGCTAATTGGGCCCCATCATTGGCACCTGAGAGCCCAAGGCTGCCACCTTTTCCCTGGGTGCAAAGCTCGATGGTGCATACCCTGTGCAGGTCCGGGAAAGGGCCGTTTTTCAGCCCAGAATTCCAGACGGAAGTCGATTCCTCTCTGGGAAAAGGTGTCAGGACAGAAAGCCATTGTGCCTTTTCTAGGGGTAATGGGGCACCATCTTTGGCACCTGAGAGCCCAAGGCTGCCACCTTTTCCCTGGGCGCAAATGTCGACGGCGCGTGCCACTTGCAAGTTCGGGAATGTGCCGTTTCTCATCCCAGAATTCCAGACCAGCGAAGATTTCTCCCTGGGAAAAGGTGCCAGGATAGAAAGCGATTGTGCCTTTTCTAGGGTTAATGGGGCCCCAAAACTGACAGCTGAGAGCCCAGGGCTGCCACCTTTTCCCTGGGCGCAAAGGTCGACGGTGCGTGCCACATGTGGGTAAGGGAAAGAGCTGTTTTCAGCCCAGAATTCCAGACCAGTGAAGATTCCTCCCTGGGAAAAGGTGCCAGGACAGAAAGCCATTGTTCTTTTTCTAGGAGTAATGGGGCCCCATCATTGGCAGCTGAGAGCCCAAGGCTGCCACCTTTTGCCTGGGCACAAAGCTCGATGGTGCGTTCCACTTGCAGGTCCGGGGAAGTGCCGTTTTTCAGCCCAGAATTCCAGACGGACGAAAATTCCTCCCAGGGAAAAGGTGCCAGGACAGAAAGCAAGAGTTATTTATCTAGTGTTAACGGGGACCCATCATTGGCACCTGAGAGCCCAAGGCTGCCCCCTTTTCCCTGGGCGCAAAGCTCGACGGTGTGTACCTTTTGCGGGTTTGGGCCAGTGCCATTTCTGAATCCAGATTTCCAGACGAACGAAGATTCCTCCCTGGGAAAAGGTGCCAGGACAGAAAGCAAGTGTTATTTTTCTAGTGTTAACGGGGCCCCATCATTGGCACCTGAGAGCCCAAGGCTGCCACCTTTTGCCTGGGCGCTAATGTCGACGGCGCGTGCCACTTGTGGGTCCGGGGAAGTGCCATTTTTCAGCCCAGAATTCCAGACCTATGAAGATTCCTCCCTGGGAAAAGGTACCAGGAGACAAAGCCATTGTGTATTTTGTAATGCTAATTGGGCCCCATCATTGGCACCTGAGAGCCCAAGGCTGCCACCTTTTCCCTGGGTGCAAAGCTCAACGGTGCATACCCTGTGCGGGTCCGGGAAAGGGCCTTTTTTCAGCCCAGAATTTCAGACGGAAGTCGATTCCTCTCTGGGAAAAGGTGTCAGGACAGAAAGCCAATGTGCCTTTTCTAGGGGTAATGGGACCTCATCTTTGGCACCTGAGAGCCCAAGGCTGCCACCTTTTGCCTGGGCACAAAGCTCGACGGTGCGTTCCACTTGCAGGTCCGGGGAAGTGCCGTTTTTCAGCCCAGAATTCCAGACGGACGAAAATTCCTCCCAGGGAAAAGGTGCCAGGACAGAAAGCAAGTGTTATTTATCTAGTGTTAACGGGGACCCATCATTGGCACCTGAGAGCCCAAGGCTGCCACCTTTTCCCTGGGCGCAAAGCTAGATGGTGCCTGCCACGTGCAGGTCAGAGAAAGTGCTTTGTTCAGCCCTGAATTCCAGACGGCTGACGACTCCTCCCAGGGAAAAGACTCCCAGGACAGAAAACGATTGTTCCATTTCTAGTGTTAATGGGGGCCCGTCATTGGCATCTGAGAGCCAGAGGTTGCCTCCTTTTCCCTGGGCGCAAAGCACGACAGTGCGTGCCACGTGCTGGTCCCAGAAAGTTCCATTTTACAGCCCAGAATTCCAGACCAATGAAGACTCCTCCCAGGGAAAAGGTGCCAGGACAGAAAGCCATTGTGCTTTTTGTAAAGGTAATGGGGCCCCATCATTGGCACCTGAGAGCCCAAGACTGCCACCTTTTCCCTGGACGCAAAGCTCGATGGTGCGTTCCACTTGCGGGTCTAGGAAAGTGCCGAATCTCAGACCAGAATTCCAAACCGATGAAGATTCCTCCCTGGGAAAAGGTGCCAGGACAGAAAGGCATTGTGCCTTTTGTAGGGGTAACGGGACCTCATCTTTGGCACCTGAGAGCCCAAGTCTGCCACCTTTTCCCTGGGCACAAATGTCGACGGCGCGTGCCACTTGCAAGTCCGGGAATGTGCCGTTTCTCATCCCAGAATTCGAGGCCAGCGAAGATTTCTCCCTGGGAAAATGTGCCAGGACAGAAAGCGATTGTGCCTTTTCTAGGGTTAATGGGGCCCCAAAATTGGCAGCTGAGAGCCCAGGGATGCCACCTTTTCCCTGGGCGCAAAGCTCGACGGTGCGTGCCACATGCGGGTAAGGGAAAGAGCCGTTTTCAGCCCAGAATTCCAGACCAATGAAGATTCCTCCCAGGGAAAAAATGCAAAGACAGAAAGCGATTGTTCTTTTTCTAGGGGTAACGGGGCCCCATCATTGGCACCTGAGAGCCCAAGGCTGCCACCTTTTGCCTGGGCTCAAAGCTCGACGGTGCGTTCCACTTGCAGGTCCGGGGAAGTGCCGTTTTTCAGCCCAGAATTCCAGACGGACGAAAATTCCTCTCAGGGAAAAGGTGCCAGGACAGAAAGCGATTGTTATTTATCTAGTGTTAACGGGGACCCATTGTTGGCACCTGAGAGCCCAAGGCTGCCACCTTTTCCCTGGGCGCAAAGCTAGATGGTGCCTGCCACGTGCAGGTCAGAGAAAGTGCTTTGTTCAGCCCTGAATTCCAGACGGCTGACGACTCCTCCCAGGGAAAAGGCTCCCAGGACAGAAAGCGATTGTTCCATTTCTAGTGTTAATGGGGGCCCGTCATTGGCATCTGAGAGCCAGAGGTTGCCTCCTTTTCCCTGGGCGCAAAGCACGACAGTGCGTGCCACGTGCTGGTCCCAGAAAGTGCCATTTTACAGCCCAGAATTCCAGACCAATGAAGACTCCTCCCAGGGAAAAGGTGCCAGGACAGAAAGCCATTGTGCTTTTTGTAAAGGTAATGGGGCCCCATCATTGGCACCTGAGAGCCCAAGACTGCCACCTTTTCCCTGGACGCAAAGCTCGATGGTGCGTTCCACCTGCGGGTCCCGGAAAGTGCCGAATCTCAGACCAGAATTCCAAACCGATGAAGATTCCTCCCTGGGAAAAGGTGCCAGGACAGAAAGCCATTGTGCCTTTTGTAGGGGTAATGGGGCACCATCATTGGCAGCTGAGAGCCCAAGGCTGCCCCCTCTTCCCTGGGCGCAAATGTCGACGGCGCGTGCCACTTGCAACTCCAGGAATGTGCCGATTCTCATCCCAGAATTCCAGGCCAGCGAAGATTTCTCCCAGGGAAAATGTGCCAGGACAGAAAGCCATTGTTCTTTTTCTAGGGTTAATGGGGCCCCATCATTGGCACCTGAGAGCCCAAGGCTGCCACCTTGTGCCTGAGCAGAAAGCTCGACGGTGCGTTCCACTTGCAGGTCCGGGGAAGTGCCGTTTTTCAGCCCAGAATTCCAGACGGACGAAAATTCCTCCCAGGGAAAAGGTGCCAGGACAGAAAGGGATTGTTATTTATCTAGTGTTAACGGGGACCCATTGTTGGCACCTGAGAGCCCAAGGCTGCCACCTTTTCCCTGGGCGCAAAGCTAGATGGTGCCTGCCACGTGCAGGTCAGAGAAAGACCTTTGTTCAGCCCACGATTCCAGACGGATGACGATTCCTCCCAGGGAAAAGGCTCCCAGGACAGAAATCGATTGTTCCATTTCTAGTGTTAATGGGGGCCCGTCATTGGCATCTGAGAGCCAGAGGTTGCCTCCTTTTCCCTGGGCGCAAGGCACGACAGTGCGTGCCACGTGCTGGTCCCAGAAAGTGCCATTTTACAGCTCAGAATTCCAGACCAATGAAGACTCCTCCCAGGAAAAAGGTGCCAGGACAGAATGCCATTGTGCTTTTTGTAAAGGTAATGGGGCCCCATCATTGGCACCTGAGAGCCCAAGACTGCGACCTTTTCCCTGGACGCAAAGCTCGATGGTGCGTTCCACTTGCGGGTCCAGGAAAGTACCGATTCTCAGACCAGAATTCCAAACCGATGAAGATTCCTCCCTGGGAAAAGGTGCCAGGACAGAAAGCCATTGTGCCTTTTGTAGGGGTAATGGGGCACCATCATTGGCACCTGAGAGCCCAAGGCTGCCCCCTTTTCCCTGGGCGCAAAGCTCAACGGTGCGTACCTTGTGCGGGTTTGGGGCAGTGCCATTTTTGAACCCAGATTTCCAGACGGACGAAGATTCCACCCTGGGAAAAGGTGCCAGGACAGAAAGCAAGTATTATTTTTCTAGTGTTAACGGGGCCCCATCATTGGCACCTGAGAGCCCAAGGCTGCCACCTTTTGCCTGGGCGCAAATGTTGACGGCGCGTGCCACTTGCGGGTCCGGGGAAGTGCCATTTTTCAGCCCAGAATTCCAGACGGACGAAGACACTACCCAGGAAAAAGGTGCCAGGTCAGAAATCGAATTGTCCTTTTCTAGGGTCAATGGTGTCCCATCATTGGCACCTGAGAGTTCAAGGCTGCCACCTTTTCCGTGGGCGCAAACATCAACGGCGCGTACCACTTTCTTGTCTGGGAAAGTGCCGTTTTTCAGCCCTGAATTCCAGACGGGTGAAGACCCCTCACAGGGAAGAGGCTCCCAGGACAGAAAGCGATTGTTCCATTTCTAGGGTTAATCGGGCTCCATCATTGGCACCTGAGAGCCGAAGGCTGCAACCTTTTCCCTGATCGCAAAGCTCGACCATGCGTGCCACTTGCCGGTCCAGGAATGTGCTGTTTCTCATTCCACAATTCCAGGCCAGCGAAGATTCCTCCCTGGGAAAAGGTCTCAGGACAGAAAGCGAGTGTTCCTTTTCTAGGGTTAATGGGGCTCCATCATTGACACCTGAGAGCCCAAGGCTGCAACCTTTTCCCTGAGCGCAAAGCTCGACAGTGCGTGCCGCATGCGGGTAAGGGAAAGAGCCGTTTTCAGCCCAGAATTCCAGACCAATGAAGATTCCTCCCAGGGAAAAGGTGCAAAGACACAAAGCGATTGTTCTTTTTCTAGGGGTAACGGGGCCCCATCATTGGCACCTGAGAGCCCAAGGCTGCCACCTTTTGCCTGGGCAAAAAGCTCGATGGTGCGTTCCACATGCAGGTCCAGGAAAGTTCCGATTCTCAGACCAGAATTCCAAACCGATGAAGATTCATCCCTGGGAAAAGGTGCCAGGACAGAAAGCCATTGTGCCTTTTGTAGGGGTAATGGGGCACCATCATTGGCACCTGAGGTGCCCAAGGCTACCCCCTTTTCCGTGGGCTCAAAGCTCGACGGTGTATACCTTGTGTGGGTTTGGGGCAGTGCCATTTTTAAACCCAGATTTCCAGACGGACGAAGATTCCTCCCAGGGAAAAGGTGCCAGGACAGAAAGCAAGTGTTATTTTTCTAGTGTTAACGGGGCCCCATCATTGGCACCTGAGAGCCCAAGGCTGCCACCTTTTGCCTGGGCGCAAATGTCGACGGCGCATGCCACTTGCGGGGCCAGGGAAGCGCCGATTTTCAGCACTCAATTCCAGACGGATGAAGACTCCTCACAGGGAAGAGGCTCCCAGGACAGAAAGCGATTGTTCCATTTCTAGGGTTAATCGGGCTCCATCATTGGCACCTGAGAGCCCAAGGTTGCCTCCTATACCCTGGGCGCAAAGCTCGACCATGCGTGCTACGTGAGGGTCCGGGAAATTGCCGTTTCTCATTCCAGAATTCCAGACCGATGAAGATTCCTCCCTGGGAAAAGGTGTCAGGACAGAAAGCCATTGTTCCTTTTCTAGGGTTAATGGGGCTCCATCATTGACACCTGAGAGCCGAAGGACGCAACCTTTTCCCTGAGCGCAAAGCTAGACGGTGCGTGCCACTTGCGGGTCCAGGAATGTGCTGTTTCTCATCCCAGAATTCGGGGCCGATGAAGATTTCTCCCAGGGAAAAGGTGCCTGGACAGAAAGCAATTGTGCCTTTTCTAGGGTTAATGGGGCCCCAAAATTGACACCTGAGAGCCCAAGGCTGCCACCTTTTCCCTGGGCGCAAAGCTCGACGGAGCGTTCCACGTGCGGGTCCGGGGAAGTGCCATTTTTCAGCCCAGAATTCCAGACCTATGAAGATTCCTCCCTGGGGAAAGGTACCAGGAGACAAAGCCATTGTGTATTTTGTAATGCTAATTGGGCCCCATCATTGGCACCTGAGAGCCCAAGGCTGCAACCTTTTCCCTGGGTGCAAAGCTCGACGGTGCATACCCTGTGCGGGTCCGGGAAAGGGCCGTTTTTCAGCCCGGAATTTCAGACGGAAGTCGATTCCTCTCTGGGAAAATGTGTCAGGGCAGAAAGCCATTGTCCCTGTTCTAGGGGTAATGGGACCTCATCTTTGGCACCTGAGAGCCCGAGGCTGCAACCCTTTTCCCTGGGCGCAAATGTCGACGGCGCGTGCCACTTGCAAGTCCGGGAATGTGCCGTTTCTCATCCCAGAATTCCAGGCCAGCGAAGATTTCTCCCTGGGAAAATGTGCCAGCACAGAAAGCGATTGTGCCTTTTCTAGGGTTAATGGGGCCCCAAAATTGGCAGCTGAGAGCCCAGGGCTGCCACCTTTTCCCTGGGCGCAAAGCTCGACGGTGCGTGCCACATGCGGGTAAGGGAAAGAGCCGTTTTCAGCCCAGAATTCCAGACCAATGAAGATTCCTCCCAGGGAAAAAATGCAAAGACAGAAAGCGATTGTTCTTTTTTGAGGGGTAATGGGGCCCGTCATTGGCTCCTGAGAACCCAAGACTGCCACCTTTTCCCTGAGCGCAAAGCTCGATGGTGCGTTCCACTTGCGGGTCCAGGAAAGTGTCGATTCTCAGACCAGAATTCCAAACCGATGAAGATTCCTCCCTGGGAAAAGGTGTCAGGACAGAAAGCGATTGTTCCTTTTCTAGGGTTAATGGTGCTCCATCATTGACACCTGAGAGCCCAAGGCTGCAACCTTTTCCCTGGGGGCAAAGCTCGACGGTGCGTGCCACATGCGGGTAAGGGAAAGAGCCGTTTTCAGCCCCGAATTCCAGACCAATGAAGATTCCTCCCTGGGAAAAGGTGCCAGGACAGAAAGCGATTGTTCTTTTTTTAGGGGTAATGGGGCCCCATCATTGGCACCTGAGAGCCCAAGGCTGCCACCTTTTGCCATGGGCACAAAGCTCGATGGTGCGTTCCACTTGCAGGTCCGGGGAAGTGCCGTTTTTCAGTCCAGAATTCCAGACGGACGAAAATTCCTCCCAGGGAAAAAGTGCCAGAACAGAAAGCGATTGTTATTTATCTAGTGTTAACGAGGACCCATCATTGGCACCTGAGAGCCCAAGGCTGTCACCTCTTCCCTGGGCGCAAAGCTAGATGGTGCCTGCCACGTGCAGGTCAGAGAAAGTGCTTTGTTCAGCCCAGGATTCCAGACGGATGACGACTCCTCCCAGGGAAAGGGCTCCCAAGACAGAAAGCGATTGTTCCATTTCTAGTGTTAATGGGGGCCCGTCATTGGCATCTGAGAGCCAGAGGTTGCCTCCTTTTCCCTGGGCGCAAAGCACGACAGTGCGTGCCACGTGCTGGTCCCAGAAAGTGCCATTTTACAGCCCAGAATTCCACACCAATGAAGACTCCTCCCAGGGAAAAGGTGCCAGGACAGAAAGCCATTGTGCTTTTTGTAAAGGTAATGGGGTCCCATCATTGGCACCTGAGAGCCCAAGACTGCCACATTTTCCCTGGACGCAAAGCTCGATGGTGCGTTCCACTTGCGGGTCCAGGAAAGTGCCGATTCTCAGACCGGAATTCCAAACCGATGAAGATTCCTCCCTGGGAAAAGGTGCCAGGATAGAAAGCCATTGTGCCTTTTGTAGGGGTAATGGGGAACCATCATTGGCACCTGAGAGCCCAAGGCTTCCCCTTTTTTCCCTTGGCGCAAAGCTCGACGGTGTGTACTTTGAGCGGGTTTGGGGCAGTGCCATTTCTGAACCCAGATTTCCAGACGGACGAAGATTCCTCCCTGGGAAAGGTGCCAGGACAGAAAGCAAGTGTTATTTTTCTAGTGTTAACGGGGACCCATCATTGGCACCTGAGAGCCCAAGGCTGCCACCTTTTGCCTGGGCGCAAATGTCGACGGCGCGTGCCACTTGCGGGTCCGGGGACGTGCCATTTTTCAGCCCAGAATTCCAGACGGACGAAGACACCTCCCAGGGAAAAGGTGCCAGGTCAGAAATCGAATTGTCTTTTTCTAGGGTCAATGGTGCCCCATCATTGGCACCTGAGAGCCCAAGGCTGCCACCTTTTCCGTGGGCGCAAAGATCAACGGCGCGTCCCACTTTCTTGTCCGGGAAAGTGCCGTTTTCAGCCCTCAATTCCAGACGGATGAAGACTCCTCACAGGGAAGAGGCTCCCAGGACAGAAAGCGATTGTTCCATTTCTAGGGTTAATCGGGCTCCATCATTGGCACCTGGGAGCCGAAGGCTGCAACCTTTTCCCTGAGCGCAAAGCTCGACGGTGCGTGCCACTTGCCGGTCCAGGAATGTGCTGTTTCTCATTCCAGAATTCCAGGCCAGCGAAGATTCCTCCCTGGGAAAAGGTCTCAGGACAGAAAGCGATTGTTCCTTTTCTAGGGTTAATGGGGCTCCATCATTGACACCTGAGAGCCCAAGGCTGCAACCTTTTCCCTGAGCGCAAAGCTCGACGGTGCGTGCCACTTGCGGGTCCAGGAATGTGCTGTTTCTCATCCCAGAATTCGAGACCGATGAAGATTTCTCCCAGGGAAAAGGTGCCAGGACAGAAAGCAATTGTGCCTTTTCTAGCGTTAGTGGGGCCCCATCATTGGCACTTGAGAGCCCAAGGCTGCCACCTTTTCCCTGGGTGCAAAGCTCGACGGTGCATACCCTGTGCGGGTCCGGGAAAGGGCCGTTTTTCAGCCCAGAATTCCAGACGGAAGTCAATTCCTTTCTGGGAAAAGGTGTCAGGACAGAAAACCATTGTGCCTTTTCTAGGGGTAATGGGACTTCATCTTTGGCACCTGAGAGCCCAAGGCTGCCACCTTTTCCCTGGGCGCAAATGTCGATGGCGCGTGCCACTTGCAAGTCCGGGAATGTGCCGTTTCTCATCCCAGAATTCCAGGCCAGCGAAGATTTCTCCCTGGGAAAAGGTGCCAGGACAGAAAGCGATTGTGCCTTTTCTAGGGTTAATGGGGCCCCAAAATTGGTAGCTGAGAGCCCAGGGCTGCCACCTTTTACCTGGGCGCAAAGGTCGACGGTGCGTGCCACATGCGGGTAAGGGAAAGAGACGTTTTCAGCCCAGAATTCCAGACCAATGAAGATTCCTCCCTGGGAAAAGGTGCCAGGACAGAAAGCAAGTGTTATTTTTCTAGGGGTAATGGGGCCCCATCATTGGCACCTGAGAGCCCAAGGCTGCCACCTTTTGCCTGGGCACAAAGCTCGACGGTGCGTTCCACTTGCAGGTCCGGGGAAGTGCCGTTTTTCAGCCCAGTATTCCAGACGGACGAAAATTCCTCCCAGGGAAAAGGTGCCAGGACAGAAAGCGATTGTTATTTATCTAGTGTTAACGGGGACCCATTGTTGGCACCTGAGAGCCCAAGGCTGCCACCTTTTGCCTGGGCGCAAAGCTAGATGGTGCCTGCCACGTGCAGGTCAGAGAAAGACCTTTGTTCAGCCCAGGATTCCAGACGGATGACGTCTCCTCCCAGGGAAAAGGCTCCCAGGACAGAAAGCGATTGTTCCATTTCTAGTGTTAATGGTGGCCCGTCATTGGCATCTGAGAGCCAGAGGTTGCCTCCTTTTCCCTGGGCGCAAAGCACGACAGTGCGTGCCACGTGCTGGTCCCAGAAAGTGCCATTTTACAGCCCAGAATTCCAGACCAATGAAGACTCCTCCCAGGGAAAAGGTGCCAGGACAGAAAGCCATTGTGCTTTTTGTAAAGGTAATGGGGCCCCATCATTGGCACCTGAGAGCCCAAGACTGCCACCTTTTCCCTGGACGCAAAGCTCGATGGTGCGTTCCACTTGCGGGTCCGGGAAAATGCCGATTCTCAGACCAGAACTCCAAACCGATGAAGATTCCTCCCTGGGAAAAGGTGCCAGGACAGAAAGCAAGTGTTATTTTTCTAGTGTTAACGTGGCCCCATCATTGGCACCTGAGAGCCCAAGGCTGCCACCTTTTGCCTGGGCGCAAATGTCAATGGCGCGTGCCACTTGCGGGTCCGGGGAAGTGCCATTTTTCAGCCCTGAATTCAAGACGGATGAAGACTCCTCACAGGGAAGAGGCTCCCAGGAAAGAAAGCGATTGTTCCATTTCTAGGGTTAATCGGGCCCCATCATTGGCACCTGAGAGCCCAAGGTTGCCTCCTATACCCTGGGCGCAAAGCTCGACCATGCGTGCTACGTGAGGGTCCGGGAAATTGCCGTTTCTCATTCCAGATTTCCAGACCGATGAAGATTCCTCCCTGGGAAAAGGTGTCAGGACAGAAAGCAATTGTTCCTTTTCTAGGGTTAATGGGGCTCCATCATTACCACCTGAGAGCCCAAGGCCGCAACCTTTTCCCTGAGCGCAAAGCTCGACGGTGCGTGCCACTTGCGGGTCCAGGAATGTGCTGTTTCTCATCCCAGAATTCGAGGCCGATGAAGATTTCTCCCAGGGAAAAGGTGCCAGGGCAGAAAGCAATTGTGCCTTTTCTAGGGTTAATGGGGCCCCAAAATGGACACTTGAGAGCCCAAGGCTGCCACCTTTTGCCTGGGCGCAAAGCTCGACGGAGCGTTCCACGTGCGGGTCCGGGAAAGTGCCATTTTTCAGCTCAGAATTCCAGACCTATGAAGATTCCTCAGAGGGAAAAGGTACCAGGAGACAAAGCCGTTGTGTATTTTGTAATGCTAATTGGGCCCCATCATTGGCACCTGAGAGCCCAAGGCTGCCACCTTTTCCCTGGGTGCAAAGCTCGACGGTGCATACCCTGTGCGGGTCCGGGAAAGGGCCGTTTTTCAGCCCAGAATTCCAGACGGAAGTCGATTCCTCTCTGGGAAAAGGTGTCAGGACAGAAAGCCATTGTGCCTTTTCCAGGGGTAATGGGACCTCATCTTTGGCACCTGAGAGCCCAAGGCTGCCACCTTTTGCCTGGGCACAAAGCTCGACGGTGCGTTCCACTTGCGGGTCCAGGAAAGTGCCGATTCTCAGACCAGAATTCCAAACCGATGAAGACTCCTCCCTGGGAAAATGTGCCAGGACAGAAAGCCATTGTGCCTTTTGTAGGGGTAATGGGGCACCATCATTGGCACCTGAGAGCCCAAGGCTGCCCCCTTTTCCCTGGGCGCAAAGCTCGACGGTGTGTACCTTGTGCGGGTTTGGGGCAGTGCCATTTCTGAACCCAGATTTCCAGACGGACGAAGATTCCTCCCTGGGAAAAGGTGCCAGGACAGAAAGCAAGTGTTATTTTTCTAGTGTTAACGGGGCCCCATCATTGGCACCTGAGAGCCCAAGGCTGCCACCTTTTGCCTGGGCGCAAATGTCGATGGCGCGTGCCACTTGCGGGTCCGGGGAAGTGCCATTTTTCAGCCCAGAATTCCAGACGGACGAAGACACCTCCCAGGGAAAAGGTGCCAGGTCAGAAATCGAATTGTCCTTTTCTAGGGTCAATGGTGCCCCATCATTGGCACCTGAAAGTTCAAGGCTGCCACCTTTTCCGTGGGCGCAAACATAAACGGCGCGTACCACTTTCTTGTCCGGGAAAGTGCCGTTTTTCAGCCCTGAATTCAAGACGGATGAAGACTCCTCACAGGGAAGAGGCTCCCAGGACAGAAAGCGATTGTTCCATTTCTAGGCTTAATCGGGCCCCATCATTGGCACCTGAGAGCCCAAGGTTGCCTCCTATACCCTGGGCGCAAAGCTCGACCATGCGTGCTACGTGAGGGTCCGGAAAATTGCCGTTTCTCATTCCAGAATTCCAGACCGATGAAGATTCCTCCCTGGGAAAAGGTGTCAGGACAGAAAGCGATTGTTCCTTTTCTAGGGTTAATGGGGCTCCATCATTGACACCTGAGAGCCCAAGGCTGCAACCTTTTCCCTGAGCGCAAAGCTCGACGGTGCATGCCACTTGCGGGTCCAGGAATGTGCTGTTTCTCATCCCAGAATTCGAGGCCGATGAAGATTTCTCCCAGGGAAAAGGTGCCTGGACAGAAAGCAATTGTGCCTTTTCTAGGGTTAATGGGGCCCCAAAATTGACACCTGAGAGCCCAAGGCTGCCACCTTTTCCCTGGGTGCAAAGCTCGACGGAGCGTTCCACGTGCGGGTCCGGGAAAGTGCCATTTTTCAGCCCAGAATTCCAGACCTATGAAGATTCCTCCCTGGGAAAAGGTACCAGGAGACAAAGCCATTGTGTATTTTGTAATGCTAATTGGGCCCCATCATTGGCACCTGAGAGCCCAAGGCTGCCACCTTTTCCCTGGGTGCAAAGCTCGACGGTGCATACCCTGTGCGGGTCCGGGAAAGGGCCGTTTTTCAGCCCAGAATTCCAGACGGAAGTCGATTCCTCTCTGGGAAAAGGTGTCAGGACAGAAAGCCATTGTGCCTTTTCTAGGGGTAATGGGACCTCATCTTTGGCACCTGAGAGCCCAAGGCTGCCACCTTTTGCCTGGGCACAAAGCTCGACGGTGCGTTCCACTTGCAGGTCCGGGGAAGTGCCAGTTTTCAGTCCAGAATTCCAAACGGACGAAAATTCCTCCCTGGGAAAAGGTGCCAGGACAGAAAGCGATTGTTATTTTTCTGGTGTTAACGAGGACCCATCACTGGCACCTGAGAGCCCAAGGCTGCAACCTTTTCCCTGGGCGCAAATGTCGACGGCGCGTGCCACTTGCAAGTCCGGGAATCTGCCGTTTCTCATCCCAGAATTCCAGGCCAGCGAAGATTTCTCCCTTGGAAAAGGTGCCAGGACAGAAAGCGATTGTGCCTTTTCTAGGGTTAATGGGGCCCCAAAATTGGTAGCTGAGAGCCCAGGGCTGCCACCTTTTCCCTGGGCGCAAAGCTCGACGGTGCGTGCCACATGCGGGTAAGGGAAAGAGCCGTTTTCAGCCCAGAATTCCAGACCAATGAAGATTCCTCCCTGGGAAAAGGTGCCAGGACAGAAAGCCATTGTTCTTTTTCTAGGGGTAATGGGGCCCCATCATTGACACCTGAGAGCCCAAGGCTGCCCCCTTTTCCCTGGGCACAAAGCTCGACGGTGCGTTCCACTTGCAGGTCCGGGGAAGTGCCGTTTTTCAGCCCAGAATTCCAGACGGACAAAAATTCCTCCCAGGGAAAAGGTGCCAGGACAGAAAGCAAGTGTTATTTATCTAGTGTTAACGGGGACCCATCATTGGCACCTGAGAGCCCAAGGCTGCCACCTTTTCCCTGGGCGCAAAGCTCGACGGTGCATACCCTGTGCTGGTCTGGGAAAGGGCCGTTTTTCATCCCAGAATTCCAGACGGAAGTCGATTCCTCTCTGGGAAAAGGTGTCAGGACAGAAAGCCATTGTTCCTTTTCTAGGGGTAATGGGACCTCATCTTTGGCACCTGAGTGCCCAAGGCTGCCACCTTTTCCCTGGGCGCAAATGTCGACGGCGCGTGCCACTTGCAAGTCCGGGAATGTGCCGTTTCTCATCCCAGAATTCCAGGCCAGCGAAGATTTCTCCCTGGGAAAATGTGCCAGGACAGAAAGTGATTGTGCCTTTTCTAGGGTTAATGGGGCCCCAAAATTGGCACCTGAGAGCCCAGGGCTGCCACCTTTTCCCTGGGCGGAAAGCTCGACGGTGCGTGCCACATGTGGGTAAGGGAAAGAGCGGTTTTCAGCCCAGAATTCCAGACCAATGAAGATTTCTCCCTGGGAAAAGGTGCCAGGACAGAAAGCCATTCTTCTTTTTCTAGGGATAATGGGGCACCATCATTGGCACCTGAGAGCCCAAGGCTGCCACTTTTTGCCTGGGCACAAAGCTCGACGGTGCGTTCCACTTGCAGGTCCGGGGAAGTGCCGTTTTTCAGTCCAGAATTCCTGACGGATGAAAATTCCTCCCAGGGAAAAGGTGCCAGGACAGAAAGCGATTGTTATTTATCTAGTGTTAACGGGGACCCATCATTGGCACCTGAGAGCCCAAGGCTGCCACCTTTTGCCTGGGCGCAAAGCTAGATGGTGCCTGCCACGTGCAGGTCAGAGAAAGACCTTTGTTCAGCCCAGGATTCCAGACGGATGACGACTCCTCCCAGGGAAAGGGCTCCCAGGACAGAAAGCGATTGTTCCATTTCTAGTGTTAATGGGGGCCCGTCATTGGCATCTGAGAGCCAGAGGTTGCCTCCTTTTCCCTGGGCGCAAAGCACGACAGTGCGTGCCATGTGCTGGTCCCAGAAAGTTCCATTTTACAGCCCAGAATTCCAGACCAATGAAGACTCCTCCCAGGGAAAAGGTGCCAGGACAGAAAGCCATTGTGCTTTTTGTAAAGGTAATGGGGCCCCATCATTGGCACCTGAGAGCCCAAGACTGCCACCTTTTCCCTGGACGCAAAGCTCGATGGTGCGTTCCACTTGCAGGTCCAGGAAAGTGCCCATTCTCATTCCAGAATTCCAAACCAATGAAGATTCCTCCCTGGGAAAAGGTGCCAGGACAGAAAGCCATTGTGCCTTTTGTAGGGGTAATGGGGCACCATCATTGGCACCTGAGAGCCCAAGGCTGCCCCCTTTTCCCTGGGCGCAAAGCTCGACGGTGTGTACCTTGTGCGAGTTTGGGGCAGTGCCATTTCTGAACCCAGATTTCCAGACGGACGAAGATTCCTCCCTGGGAAAAGGTGCCAGGACAGAAAGCAAGTGTTACTTTTCTAGTGTTAACGGGGCCCCATCATTGGCCACTGAGAGCCCAAGGCTGCCACCTTTTGCCTGGGCGCAAATGTCGACGGCGCGTGCCACTTGCGGGTCCGGGGAAGTGCCATTTTTCAGCCCAGAATTCCAGACGGACGAAGACACCTCCCAGGGAAAAGGTGCCAGGTCAGAAATCGAATTGTCCTTTTCTAGGGTCAATGGTGCCCCATCATTGGCACCTGAGAGTTCAAGGTTGCCACCTTTTCCGTGGACGCAAACATCAACGGCGCGTACCGCTTTCTTGTCCGGGAAAGTGCCGTTTTTCAGCCCTCAATTCAAGACGGATGAAGACTCCTCACAGGGAAGAGGCTCCCAGGAAAGAAAGCGATTGTTCCATTTCTAGGGTTAATCGGGCCCCATCATTGGCACCTGAGAGCCCAAGGTTGCCTCCTATACCCTGGGCGCAAAGCTCGACCATGCGTGCTACGTGAGGGTCCGGGAAATTGCTGTTTCTCATTCCAGAATTCCAGACCGATGAAGATTCCTCCCTGGGAAAAGGTGTCAGGACAGAAAGCGATTGTTCCTTTTCTAGGGTTAATGGGGCTCCATCATTGACACCTGAGAGCCCAAGGCTGCAACCTTTTCCCTGAGCGCAAAGCTCGACGGTGCGTTCCACTTGCGGGTCCAGGAATGTGCTGTTTCTCATCCCAGAATTCGAGGCCGATGAAGATTTCTCCCAGGGAAAAGGTGCCAGGACAGAAAGCAATTGTGCCTTTTCTAGGGTTAATGGGGCCCCAAAATGGACACTTGAGAGCCCAAGGCTGCCACCTTTTGCCTGGGCGCAAAGCTCGACGGAGCGTTCCACGTGCGGGTCCGGGAAAGTGCCATTTTTCAGCTCAGAATTCCAGACCTATGAAGATTCCTCAGAGGGAAAAGGTACCAGGAGACAAAGCCGTTGTGTATTTTGTAATGCTAATTGGGCCCCATCATTGGCACCTGAGAGCCCAAGGCTGCCACCTTTTCCCTGGGTGCAAAGCTCGACGGTGCATACCCTGTGCGGGTCCGAGAAAGGGCCATTTTTCAGCCCAGAATTCCAGACGGAAGTCGATTCCTCTCTGGGAAAAGGTGTCAGGACAGAAAGCCAATGTGCCTTTTCTAGGGGTAATGGGACCTCATCTTTGGCACCTGAGAGCCCAAGGCTGCCACCTTTTGCCTGGGCACAAAGCTCGACGGTGCGTTCCACTTGCAGGTCCGGGGAAGTGCCAGTTTTCAGTCCAGAATTCCAGACGGACGAAAATTCCTCCCTGGGAAAAGGTGTCAGGACAGAAAGCGATTGTTATTTATCTAGTGTTAACGAGGACCCATCATTGGCACCTGAGAACCCAAGGCTGCCACCTTTTCCCTGGGTGCAAAGCTAGATGGTGCCTGCCACGTGCAGGTCAGAGAAAGTGCTTTGTTTTGCCCAGGATTCCAGACAGCTGACGACTCCTCCCAGGGAAAGGGCTCTCAGGACAGAAAGCGATTGTTCCATTTCTAGTGTTAATGGGGGCCCGTCATTGGCATCTGAGAGCCAGAGGTTGCCTCCTTTTCCCTGGGCGCAAAGCACGACAGTGCGTGCCACGTGCTGGTCCCAGAAAGTGCCATTTTACAGCCCAGAATTCCAGACCAATGAAGACTCCTCCCAGGGAAAAGGTGCCAGGACAGAAAGCCATTGTGCTTTTTGTAAAGGTAATGGGGTCCCATCATTGGCACTTGAGAGCCCAAGACTGCCACATTTTCCCTGGACTCAAAGCTCGATGGTGCGTTCCACTTGCGGGTCCGGGAAAGTGTCGAATCTCAGACCAGAATTCCAAACCGATGAAGATTCCTCCCTGGGAAAAGGTGTCAGGACAGAAAGCGATTGTTCCTTTTCTAGGGTTAATGGTGCTCCATCATTGACACCACAGAGCCCAAGGCTGCAACCTTTTCCCTGAGCGCAAAGCTCAACGGTGCGTTCCACTTGCGGGTCCAGGAATGTGCTGTTTCTCATCCCAGAATTCGAGGCCGATGAAGATTTCTCCCTGGGAAAAGGTGCCAGGGCAGAAAGCAATTGTGCCTTTTCTAGGGTTAATGGGGCCCCAAAATTGGCACCTGAGAGCCGAAGGCTGCCACCTTTACCCTGGGCGCAAAGCTCGACGGTGCGTGCCACATGCGGGTAAGGGAAAGAGCCGTTTTCAGCCCCGAATTCCAGACCAATGAAGATTCCTCCCTGGGAAAAGGGGCCAGGACAGAAAGCCATTGTTCTTTTTCTAGGGGTAATGGGGCCCCATCATTGGCACCTGAGAGCCCAAGGCTGCCACCTTTTGCCTGGGCACAAAGCTCGACGGTGCGTTCCACTTGCAGGTCCGGGGAAGTGCCGTTTTTCAGTCCAGAATTCCAGACGGACGAAAATTTCTCCCAGGGAAAAAGTGCCAGAACAGAAAGCGATTGTTATTTATCTAGTGTTAACGAGGACTCATCATTGGCACCTGAGAGCCCAAGGCTGTCACCTTTTCCCTGGGCGCAAAGCTCGATGGTGCGTTCCACGTGCAGGTCAGAGAAAGTGCTATGTTCAGCCCAGGATTCCAGACGGCTGACGACTCCTCCCAGGGAAAGGGCTCCCAAGACAGAAAGCGATTGTTCCATTTCTAGTGTTAATGGGGGCCCGTCATTGACATCTGAGAGCCAGAGGTTGCCTCCTTTTCCCTGGGCGCAAAGCACGACAGTGCGTGCCACGTGCTGGTCCCAGAAAGTGCCATTTTACAGCCCAGAATTCCAGACCAATGAAGACTCCTCCCAGGGAAAAGGTGCCAGGACAGAAAGCCATTGTGCTTTTTGTAAAGGTAATGGGGTCCCATCATTGGCACCTGAGAGCACAAGACTGCCACCTTTTCCCTGGACGCAAAGCTCGATAGTGCGTTCCACTTGCGGGTCCAGGAAAGTGCCGATTCTCAGACCGGAATTCCAAACCGATGAAGATTCCTCCCTGGGAAAAGGTGCCAGGACAGAAAGCCATTGTGCCTTTTGTAGGGGTAATGGGGCACCATCATTGGCACCTGAGAGCCCAAGGCTTCCCCTTTTTTCCCTTGGCGCAAAGCTCGACGGTGTGTACTTTGAGCGGGTTTGGGGCAGTGCCATTTCTGAACCCAGATTTCCAGACGGACGAAGATTCCTCCCTGGGAAAGGTGCCAGGACAGAAAGCAAGTGTTATTTTTCTAGTGTTAACGGGGACCCATCATTGGCACCTGAGAGCCCAAGGCTGCCACTTTTTGCCTGGGCGCAAATGTCGACGGCGCGTGCCACTTGCGGGTCCGGGGAAGTGCCATTTTTCAGCCCAGAATTCCAGACGGACGAAGACACCTCCCAGGGAAAAGGTGTCAGGTCAGAAATCGAATTGTCTTTTTCTAGGGTCAATGGTGCCCCATCATTGGCACCTCAGAGTTCAAGGCTGCCACCTTTTCCGTGGGCGCAAACATCAACGGCGCGTACCACTTTCTTGTCCGGGAAAGTGCCGTTTTTCAGCCCTGAATTCAAGACGGATGAAGACTCCTCACAGGGAAGAGGCTCCCAGGAAAGAAAGCGATTGTTCCATTTCTAGGGTTAATCGGGCCCCATCATTGGCACCTGAGAGCCCAAGGTTGCCTCCTATACCCTGGGCGCAAAGCTCGACCATGCGTGCTACGTGAGGGTCCGGGAAATTGCCGTTTCTCATTCCAGAATTCCAGACCGATGAAGATTCCTCCCTGGGAAAAGGTGTCAGGACAGAAAGCGATTGTTCCTTTTCTAGGGTTAATGGGGCTCCATCATTGACACCACAGAGCCCAAGGCTGCAACCTTTTCCCTGAGCGCAAAGCTTGACGGTGCGTGCCACTTGCGGGTCCAGGAATGTGCTGTTTCTCATCCCAGAATTCCAGGCCGATGAAGATTTCTCTCAGGGAAAAGGTGCCAGGACAGAAAGCCATTGTGTATTTTGTAATGCTAATTGGGCCCCATCATTGGCACCTGAGAGCCCAAGGCTGCCACCTTTTCCCTGGGTGCAAAGCTCGACGGTGCAAACCCTGTGCGGGTCCGGGAAAGGGCCGTTTTTCAGCCCAGAATTCCAGACGGAAGTCAATTCCTTTCTGGGAAAAGGTGTCAGGACAGAAAGCCATTGTTCTTTTTCTAGGGGTAATGGGGCCCCATCATTGGCACCTGAGAGCCCAAGGCTGCCACCTTTTGCCTGGGCACAAAGCTCGACGGTGCGTTCCACTTGCAGGTCCGGGGAAGTGCCGTTTTTCAGCCCAGAATTCCAGACGGACGAAAATTCCTCCCAGGGAAAAGGTGCCAGGACAGAAAGGGATTGTTATTTATCTAGTGTTAACTGGGACCCATTCTTGGCACCTGAGAGCCCAAGGCTGCCACCTTTTCCCTGGGCGCAAAGCTAGATGGTGCCTGCCACGTGCAGGTCAGAGAAAGTGCTATGTTCAGCCCAGGATTCCAGACGGATGACGTCTCCTCCCAGGGAAAAGGCTCCCAGGACAGAAAGCGATTGTTCCATTTCTAGTGTTAATGGGGGCCCGTCATTGGCATCTGAGAGCCAGAGGTTGCCTCCTTTTCCCTGGGCGCAAAGCACGACAGTGCGTGCCACGTGCTGGTCCCAGAAAGTGCCATTTTACAGCCCAGAATTCCAGACCAATGAAGACTCCTCCCAGGGAAAAGGTGCCAGGACAGAAAGCCATTGTGCTTTTTGTAAAGGTAATGGGGCCCCATCATTGGCACCTGAGAGCCCAAGACTGCCACCTTTTCCCTGGACGCAAAGCTCGATGGTGCGTTCCACTTGCGGGTCCGGGAAAGTGCCGATTCTCAGACCAGAATTCCAAACCGATGAAGATTCCTCCCTGGGAAAAGGTGCCAGGACAGAAAGCAAGTGTTATTTTTCTAGTGTTAACGTGGCCCCATCATTGGCACCTGAGAGCCCAAGGCTGCCACCTTTGCCTGGGCGCAAATGTCAATGGCGCGTGCCACTTGCGGGTCCGGGGAAGTGCCGTTTTTCAGCCCTCAATTCCAGACGGATGAAGACTCCTCACAGGGAAGAGGCTCCCAGGACAGAAAGCGATTGTTCCATTTCTAGGGTTAATCGGGCTCCATCATTGGCACCTGAGAGCCCAAGGTTGCCTCCTATACCCTGGGCGCAAAGCTCGACCATGCGTGCTACGTGAGGGTCCGGGAAATTGCCGTTTCTCATTCCAGAATTCCAGACCGATGAAGATTCCTCCCTGGGAAAAGGTGTCAGGACAGAAAGCGATTGTTCCTTTTCTAGGGTTAATGGGGCTCCATCATTGACACCTGAGAGCCCAAGGCTGCAACCTTTTCCCTGAGCGCAAAGCTCGACGGTGCGTGCCACTTGCGGGTCCAGGAATGTGCTGTTTCTCATCCCAGAATTCGAGGCCGATGAAGATTTCTCCCAGGGAAAAGGTGCCAGGGCAGAAAGCAATTGTGCCTTTTCTAGGGTTAATGGGGCCCCAAAATGGACACTTGAGAGCCCAAGGCTGCCACCTTTTGCCTGGGCGCAAATCTCGACGGAGCGTTCCACGTGCGGGTCCGGGAAAGTGCCATTTTTCAGCTCAGAATTCCAGACCTATGAAGATTCCTCAGAGGGAAAAGGTACCAGGAGACAAAGCCGTTGTGTATTTTGTAATGCTAATTGGGCCCCATCATTGGCACCTGAGAGCACAAGGCTGCCACCTTTTCCCTGGGTGCAAAGCTCGACGGTGCATACCCTGTGCGGGTCCGGGAAAGGGCTGTTTTTCAGCCCAGAATTCCAGACGGAAGTCGATTCCTCTCTGGGAAAAGGTGTCAGGACAGAAAGCCATTGTGCCTTTTCTAGGGGTAATGGGACCTCATCTTTGGCACCTGAGAGCCCAAGGCTGCCACCTTTTGCCTGGGCACAAAGCTCGATGGTGCGTTCCACTTGCAGGTCCGGGGAAGTGCCAGTTTTCAGTCCAGAATTCCAAACGGACGAAAATTCCTCCTTGGGAAAAGGTGCCAGGACAGAAATCGATTGTTATTTATCTAGTGTTAACGAGGACCCATCACTGGCACCTGAGAGCCCAAGGCTGCCACCTTTTCCCTGGGCGCAAATGTCGACGGCGCGTGCCACTTGCAAGTCCGGGAATGTGCCGTTTCTCATCCCAGAATTCCAGGCCAGCGAAGATTTCTCCCTGGGAAAAGGTGCCAGGACAGAAAGCGATTGTGCCTTTTCTAGGGTTAATGGGGCCCCAAAATTGGTAGCTGAGAGCCCAGGGCTGCCACCTTTTCCCTGGGCGCAAAGCTCGACGGTGCATGCCATATGCGGGTAAGGGAAAGAGCCGTTTTCACCCCAGAATTCCAGACCATTGAAGATTCCTCCCTGGGAAAAGGTGCCAGGACAGAAAGCCATTCTTCTTTTTCTAGGGGTAATGGCGCCCGTCATTGGCACCTGAGAGACCAAGGCTGCCACCTTTTGCCTGGGCACAAAGCTCGACGGTGCGTCCCACTTGCAGGTCGGGGGAAGTGCCGTTATTCAGCCCAGAATTCCAGACGGACGAAAATTCCTCCCAGGGAAAAGGTGCCAGGACAGAAAGCAAGTGTTATTTATCTAGTGTTAACGGGGACCCATCATTGGCACCTGAGAGCCCAAGGCTGCCACCTTTTCCCTGGGCGCAAAGCTAGATGGTGCCTGCCACGTGCATCTCAGAGAAAGTGCTTTCTTCAGCCCAGGATTCCAGACGGATGACGACTCCTCCCAGGGAAAGGGCTCCCAGGACAGAAAGCGATTGTTCCATTTCTAGTGTTAATGGGGGCCCGTTATTTGCATCTGAGAGCCAGAGGTTGCCTCCTTTTCCCTGGGCGCAAAGCACGACAGTGCGTGCCACGTGCTGGTCCCAGAAAGTTCCATTTTACAGCCCAGAATTCCAGACCAATGAAGACTCCTCCCAGGGAAAAGGTGCCAGGACAGAAAGCCATTGTGTTTTTTGTAAAGGTAATGGGGCCCCATCATTGGCACCTGAGAGCCCAAGACTGCCACCTTTTCCCTGGACGCAAAGCTCGATGGTGCGTTCCAGTTGCGGGTCCAGGAAAGTGCCGATTCTCAGACCAGAATTCCAAACCGATGAAGACTCCTCCCTGGGAAAAGGTGCCAGGACAGAAAGCCATTGTGCCTTTTGTAGGGGTAATGGGGCACCATCATTGGCACCTGAGAGCCCAAGACTGACCCCTTTTCCCTGGGCGCAAAGCTCAACGGTGTGTACCTTGTGCGGGTTTGGGGCAGTGCCATTTCTGAACCCAGATTTCCAGACGGACGAAGATTCCTCCCTGGGAAAAGGTGCCAGGACAGAAAGCAAGTGTTATTTATCTAGTGTTAACGGGGACCCATCATTGTCACCTGAGAGCCCAAGGCTGCCACCTTTTGCCTGGGCGCAAATGTCGACGGCGCGTGCCACTTGCAGGTCCGGGGAAGTGCCATTTTTCAGCCCAGAATTCCAGACGGACGAAGACACCTCCCAGGGAAAAGGTGCCAGGTCAGAAATCGAATTGTCCTTTTCTAGGGTCAATGGTGCCCCATCATTGGCACCCCAGAGTTCAAGGCTGCCACCTTTTCCGTGGGCGCAAACATCAACGGCGCGTACCACTTTCTTGTCCGGGAAAGTGCCGTTTTTCAGCCCTCAATTCCAGACGGATGAAGACTCCTCACAGGGAAGAGGCTCCCAGGACAGAAAGCGATTGTTCCATTTCTAGGGTTAATCGGGCTCCATCATTGGCACCTGAGAGCCCAAGGTTGCCTCCTATACCCTGGGCGCAAAGCTCGACCATGCGTGCTACGTGAGGGTCCGGGAAATTGCCGTTTCTCATTCCAGAATTCCAGACCGATGAAGATTCCTCCCTGGGAAAAGGTGTCAGGACAGAAAGCCATTGTTCCTTTTCTAGGGTTAATGGGGCTCCATCATTGACACCTGAGAGCCCAAGGATGCAACCTTTTCCCTGAGCGCAAACTCGACGGTGCGTGCCACTTGCGGGTCCAGGAATGTGCTGTTTCTCATCCCAGAATTCGAGGCCGATGAAGATTTCTCCCAGGGAAAAGGTGCCTGGACAGAAAGCAATTGTGCCTTTTCTAGAATTAATGGGGCCCCAAATTTGACACCTGAGAGCCCAAGGCTGCCACCTTTTCCCTGGGCGCAAAGCTCGACGGAGCGTTCCACGTGCAGGTCCGAGAAAGTGCCATTTTTCAGCCCAGAATTCCAGACCTATGAAGATTCCTCCCTGGGAAAAGGTACCAGGAGACAAAGCCATTGTGTATTTTGTAATGCTAATTGGGCCCCATCATTGGCACCTGAGAGCCCAATGCTGCCACCTTTTCCCTGGGTGCAAAGCTCGACGGTGCATACCCTGTGCTGGTCCGGGAAAGGGCCGTTTTTCAGCCCAGAATTCCAGACGGAAGTCGATTCCTCTCTGGGAAAAGGTGTCAGGACAGAAAGCCATTGTGCCTTTTCTAGGGGTAATGGGACCTCATCTTTGGCACCTGAGAGCCCAAGGCTGCCACCTTTTCCCTGGGCGCAAAGCTCGACGGTGCGTGCCACATGCGGGTAAGGGAAAGAGCCGTTTTCAGCCCAGAATTCCAGACCAATGAAGATTTCTCCCTGGGAAAAGGTGCCAGGACAGAAAGCCATTCTTCTTTTTCTAGGGATAATGGGGCACCATCATTGGCACCTGAGAGCCCAAGGCTGCCACTTTTTGCCTGGGCACAAAGCTCGACGGTGCGTTCCACTTGCAGGTCCGGGGAAGTGCCGTTTTTCAGTCCAGAATTCCAGACGGACGAAAATTCCTCCCAGGGAAAAGGTGCCAGGACAGAAAGCGATTGTTATTTATCTAGTGTTAACGGGGACCCATCATTGGCACCTGAGAGCCCAAGGCTGCCACCTTTTCCCTGGGCGCAAAGCTAGATGGTGCCTGCCACGTGCAGGTCAGAGAAAGACCTTTGTTCAGCCCAGGATTCCAGACGGATGACGACTCCTCCCAGGGAAAGGGCTCCCAGGACAGAAAGCGATTGTTCCATTTCTAGTGTTAATGGGGGCCCGTCATTGGCATCTGAGAGCCAGAGGTTGCCTCCTTTTCCCTGGGCGCAAAACACGACAGTGCGTGCCACGTGCTGGTCCCAGAAAGTGCCATTTTACAGCCCAGAATTCCAGACCAATGAAGACTCCTCCCAGGGAAAAGGTGCCAGGACAGAAAGCCATTGTGCTTTTTGTAAAGGTAATGGGGCCCCATCATTGGCACCTGAGAGCCCAAGACTGCCACCTTTTCCCTGGACGCAAAGCTCGATGGTGCGTTCCACTTGCAGGTCCAGGAAAGTGCCCATTCTCATTCCAGAATTCCAAACCAATGAAGATTCCTCCCTGGGAAAAGGAGCCAGGACAGAAAGCCATTGTGCCTTTTGTAGGGGTAATGGGGCACCATCATTGGCACCTGAGAGCCCAAGGCTGCGCCCTTTTCCCTGGGTGCAAAGCTCAACGGTGTGTACCTTGTGCGGGTTTGGGGCAGTGCCATTTCTGAACCCAGATTTCCAGACGGACGAAGATTCCTCCCTGGGAAAAGGTGCCAGGACAGAAAGCAAGTGTTATTTTTCTAGTGTTAACGGGGACCCATCATTGTCACCTGAGAGCCCAAGGCTGCCACCTTTTGCCTGGGCGCAAATGTCGACGGCGCGTGCCACTTGCGGGTCCGGGGAAGTGCCATTTTTCAGCCCAGAATTCCAGACCTATGAAGATTTCTCCCTGGGAAAAGGTACCAGGAGACAAAGCCATTGTGTATTTTGTAATGCTAATTGGGCCCCATCATTGGCACCTGAGAGCCCAAGGCTGCCACCTTTTCCCTGGGTGCAAAGCTCGACAGTGCATACACTGTGCAGGTCCGGGAAAGGGCCGTTTTTCAGCCCAGAATTCCGGACGGAAGTCAATTCCTCTCTGGGAAAATGTGTCAGGACAGAAAACCATTGTGCCTTTTCTAGGGGTAATGGGACCTCATCTTTGGCACCTGAGAGCCCAAGGCTGCCACCTTTTCCCTGGGCGCAAATGTCGACGGCGCGTGCCACTTGCAAGTCCGGGAATGTGCCGTTTCTCATCCCAGAATTCCAGGCCAGCGAAGATTTCTCCCTGGAAAAAGGTGCCAGGACAGAAAGCCATTGTGCTTTTTCTAGGGTTAATGGGGCCCCAAAATTGGCAGCTGAGAGCCCAGGGCTGCCACCTTTTCCCTGGGCGCAAAGGTCGACGGTGCGTGCCACATGCGGGTAAGGGAAAGAGCCGTTTTCAGCCCAGAATTCCAGACCAATGAAGATTCCTCCCAGGGAAAGGTGCCAGGACAGAAAGCAAGTGTTATTTTTCTAGTGATAACGGGGCCCCATCATTGGCCACTGAGAGCCCAAGGCTGCCACCTTTTGCCTGGGCGCAAATGTCGACGGCGCGTGCCACTTGCGGGTCCGGGGAAGTGCCATTTTTCAGCCCAGAATTCCAGACGGACCAAGACACCTCCCAGGGAAAAAATGCCAGGTCAGAAATCGAATTGTCCTTTTCTAGGGTCAATGGTGCCCCATCATTGGCACCTCAGAGTTCAAGGCTGCCACCTTTTCCGTGGGCGCAAACATCAACGGCGCGTACCACTTTCTTGTCTGGGAATGTGCCGTTTTTCAGCCCTCAATTCCAGACGGATGAAGACTCCTCACAGGGAAGAGGCTCCCAGGACAGAAAGCGATTGTTCCATTTCTAAGGTTAATCGGGCCCCATCATTGGCACCTGAGAGCCCAAGGTTGCCTCCTATACCCTGGGCGCAAAGTTCGACCATGCGTGCTACGTGAGGGTCCGGGAAATTGCCGTTTCTCATTCCAGAATTCCAGACCGATGAAGATTCCTCCCTGGGAAAAGGTGTCAGGACAGAAAGCGATTGTTCCTTTTCTAGGGTTAATGGGGCTCCATCATTGACACCTGAGAGCCCAAGGATGCAACCTTTTCCCTGAGCGCAAAGCTCGACGGTGCGTGCCACTTGCGGGTCCAGGAATGTACTGTTTCTCATCCCAGAATTCGAGGCCGATGAAGATTTCTCCCAGGGAAAAGGTGCCTGGACAGAAAGCAATTGTGCCTTTTCTAGAATTAATGGGGCCCCAAAATTGACACCTGAGAGCCCAAGGCTGCCACCTTTTCCCTGGGCGCAAAGCTCGACGGAGCGTTCCACGTGCAGGTCCGAGAAAGTGCCATTTTTCAGCCCAGAATTCCAGACCTATGAAGATTCCTCCCTGGGAAAAGGTACCAGGAGACAAAGCCATTGTGTATTTTGTAATGCTAATTGGGCCCCATCATTGGCACCTGAGAGCCCAATGCTGCCACCTTTTCCCTGGGTGCAAAGCTCGGCGGTGCATACCCTGTGCTGGTCCGGGAAAGGGCCGTTTTTCAGCCCAGAATTCCAGACGGAAGTCGATTCCTCTCTGGGAAAAGGTGTCAGGACAGAAAGCCATTGTGCCTTTTCTAGGGGTAATGGGACCTCATCTTTGGCACCTGAGAGCCCAAGGCTGCCACCTTTTCCCTGGGCGCAAAGCTCGACGGTGCGTGCCACATGCGGGTAAGGGAAAGAGCCGTTTTCAGCCCAGAATTCCAGACCAATGAAGATTTCTCCCTGGGAAAAGGTGCCAGGACAGAAAGCCATTCTTCTTTTTCTAGGGATAATGGGGCACCATCATTGCCACCTGAGAGCCCAAGGCTGCCACTTTTTGCCTGGGCACAAAGCTCGACGGTGCGTTCCACTTGCAGGTCCGGGGAAGTGCCGTTTTTCAGTCCAGAATTCCAGACGGACGAAAATTCCTCCCAGGGAAAAGGTGCCAGGACAGAAAGCGATTGTTATTTATCTAGTGTTAACGGGGACCCATCATTGGCACCTGAGAGCCCAAGGCTGCCACCTTTTCCCTGGGCGCAAAGCTAGATGGTGCCTGCCACGTGCAGGTCAGAGAAAGACCTTTGTTCAGCCCAGGATTCCAGACGGATGACGACTCCTCCCAGGGAAAGGGCTCCCAGGACAGAAAGCGATTGTTCCATTTCTAGTGTTAATGGGGGCCCGTCATTGGCATCTGAGAGCCAGAGGTTGCCTCCTTTTCCCTGGGCGCAAAACACGACAGTGCGTGCCACGTGCTGGTCCCAGAAAGTGCCATTTTACAGCCCAGAATTCCAGACCAATGAAGACTCCTCCCAGGGAAAAGGTGCCAGGACAGAAAGCCATTGTGCTTTTCGTAAAGGTAATGGGGCCCCATCATTGGCACCTGAGAGCCCAAGACTGCCACCTTTTCCCTGGACGCAAAGCTCGATGGTGCGTTCCACTTGCAGGTCCAGGAAAGTGCCCATTCTCATTCCAGAATTCCAAACCAATGAAGATTCCTCCCTGGGAAAAGGTGCCAGGACAGAAAGCCATTGTGCCTTTTGTAGGGGTAATGGGGCACCATCATTGGCACCTGAGAGCCCAAGGCTGCGCCCTTTTCCCTGGGTGCAAAGCTCAACGGTGTGTACCTTGTGCGGGTTTGGGGCAGTGCCATTTCTGAACCCAGATTTCCAGACGGACGAAGATTCCTCCCTGGGAAAAGGTGCCAGGACAGAAAGCAAGTGTTATTTTTCTAGTGTTAACGGGGACCCATCATTGTCACCTGAGAGCCCAAGGCTGCCACCTTTTGCCTGGGCGCAAATGTCGACGGCGCGTGCCACTTGCGGGTCCGGGGAAGTGCCATTTTTCAGCCCAGAATTCCAGACCTATGAAGATTTCTCCCTGGGAAAAGGTACCAGGAGACAAAGCCATTGTGTATTTTGTAATGCTAATTGGGCCCCATCATTGGCACCTGAGAGCCCAAGGCTGCCACCTTTTCCCTGGGTGCAAAGCTCGACAGTGCATACACTGTGCAGGTCCGGGAAAGGGCCGTTTTTCAGCCCAAAATTCCGGACGGAAGTCAATTCCTCTCTGGGAAAATGTGTCAGGACAGAAAACCATTGTGCCTTTTCTAGGGGTAATGGGACCTCATCTTTGGCACCTGAGAGCCCAAGGCTGCCACCTTTTCCCTGGGCGCAAATGTCGACGGCGCGTGCCACTTGCAAGTCCGGGAATGTGCCGTTTCTCATCCCAGAATTCCAGGCCAGCGAAGATTTCTCCCTGGAAAAAGGTGCCAGGACAGAAAGCCATTGTGCTTTTTCTAGGGTTAATGGGGCCCCAAAATTGGCAGCTGAGAGCCCAGGGCTGCCACCTTTTCCCTGGGCGCAAAGGTCGACGGTGCGTGCCACATGCGGGTAAGGGAAAGAGCCGTTTTCAGCCCAGAATTCCAGACCAATGAAGATTCCTCCCAGGGAAAAGGTGCCAGGACAGAAAGCAAGTGTTATTTTTCTAGTGTTAACGGGGCCCCATCATTGGCCACTGAGAGCCCAAGGCTGCCACCTTTTGCCTGGGCGCAAATGTCGACGGCGCGTGCCACTTGCGGGTCCGGGGAAGTGCCATTTTTCAGCCCAGAATTCCAGACGGACGAAGACACCTCCCAGGGAAAAAATGCCAGGTCAGAAATCGAATTGTCCTTTTCTAGGGTCAATGGTGCCCCATCATTGGCACCTCAGAGTTCAAGGCTGCCACCTTTTCCGTGGGCGCAAACATCAACGGCGCGTACCACTTTCTTGTCTGGGAATGTGCCGTTTTTCAGCCCTGAATTCCAGACGGATGAAGACTCCTCACAGGGAAGAGGCTCCCAGGACAGAAAGCGATTGTTCCATTTCTAAGGTTAATCGGGCCCCATCATTGGCACCTGAGAGCCCAAGGTTGCCTCCTATACCCTGGGCGCAAAGTTCGACCATGCGTGCTACGTGAGGGTCCGGGAAATTGCCGTTTCTCATTCCAGAATTCCAGACCGATGAAGATTCCTCCCTGGGAAAAGGTGTCAGGACAGAAAGCGATTGTTCCTTTTCTAGGGTTAATGGGGCTCCATCATTGACACCTGAGAGCCCAAGGATGCAACCTTTTCCCTGAGCGCAAAGCTCGACGGTGCGTGCCACTTGCGGGTCCAGGAATGTGCTGTTTCTCATCCCAGAATTCGAGGCCGATGAAGATTTCTCCCAGGGAAAAGGTGCCAGGACAGAAAGCAATTGTGCCTTTTCTAGGGTTAATGGGGCCCCAAAATTGACACCTGAGAGCCCAAGGCTGCAACCTTTTCCCTGAGCGCAAAGCTCAACGGTGCGTGCCACTTGCGGGTCCAGGAATGTACTGTTTCTCATCCCAGAATTCTAGGAAGATGAAGATTTCTCCCAGAGAAAAGGTGCCAGGGCAGAAAGCAATTGTGCCTTTTCTAGGGTTAATGGGGCCCCAAAATTGGCACCTGAGAGCCCAAGGCTGCCACCTTTTCCCTGGGCGCAAAGCTCGAAGGAGCGTTCCACGTGCAGGTCCGGGAAAGTGCCATTTTTCAGCCCAGAATTCCAGACCTATGAAGATTCCTCCCTGGGAAAAGGTACCAGGAGACAAAGCCGTTGTGTATTTTGTAATGCTAATTGGGCCCCATCATTGGCACCTGAGAGCCCAAGGCTGCCACCTTTTCCCTGGGTGCAAAGCTCGACGGTGTATACCCTGTGCGGGTCCGGGAAACGGCCGTTTTTCAGCCCAGAATTCCAGACAGAAGTCAATTCCTCTCTGGGAAAAGGTGTCAGGACAGAAAGCCATTGTGCCTTTTCTAGGGGTAATGGGACCTCATCTTTGGCACCTGAGAGCCCAAGGCTGCCACCTTTTCCCTGGGCGCAAATGTCGACGGTGCGTGCCACTTGCAAGTCCGGGAATGTGCCGTTTCTCATCCCAGAATTCCAGGCCAGCGAAGATTTCTCCCTGGGAAAAGGTGCCAGGACAGAAAGCGATTGTGCCTTTTCTAGGGTTAATGGCGCCCCAAAATTGGCAGCTGGGAGCCCAGGGCTGCCACCTTTTCCCTGGGCGCAAAGCTCGACGGTGCGTGCCACATGCGGGTAAGGGAAAGAGCCGTTTTCAGCCCAGAATTCCAAACCAACGAAGATTCCTCCCTGGGAAAATGTGCCATGACAGAAAGCGATTTTTCTTTTTCTTGGGGTAATGGGGCCCCATCATTGGCACCTGAGAGCCCAAGGCTGCCACCTTTTGCCTGGGCACAAAGCTCGACGGTGCGTTCCACTTGCAGGTCCGGGGAAGTGCCGTTTTTCAGTCCAGAATTCCAGACGGACGAAAATTCCTCCCTGGGAAAAGGTGCCAGGACAGAAAGCAAGTGTTATTATTCTACTGTTAACGGGGCCCTATCATTGGCACCTGAGAGCCCAAGGCTGCAACCTTTTGCCTGGGCGCAAAGCTAGATGGTGCCTGCCACATGCAGGTCAGAGAAAGTGCTATGTTCACCCAGGATTCCAGACGGCTGACGACTCCTCCCAGGGAAAGGGCTCCCAGGACAGAAAGCGATTGTTCCATTTCTAGTGTTAATGGGGGCCCGTCATTGGCATCTGAGAGCCAGAGGTTGCCTCCTTTTCCGTGGGCGCAAAGCACGACAGTGCGTGCCACTTGCTGGTCCCAGAAAGTGCAATTTTTCAGCCCAGAATTCCAGACCAATGAAGACTCCTCCCAGGGAAAAGGTGCCAGGACAGAAAGCCATTCTGCCTTTTGTAGGGATAATGGGGCCCCATCATTGGCACCTGAGAGCCCAAGGCTGCGCCCTTTTCCCTGGGCGCAAAGCTCAACGGTGTGTCCCTTGTGCGGGTTTGGGGCAGTGCCATTTCTGAACCCAGATTTCCAGACGGACGAAGATTCTTCCATGAGAAAAGGTGCCAGGACAGAAAGCAAGTGTTATTTTTCTAGTGTTAACGGGGCCCCATCATTGTCACCTGAGAGCCCAAGGCTGCCACCTTTTGCCTGGGCGGAAATGTCGACGGCGCGTGCCACTTGCGGGTCCGGGGAAGTGCCATTTTTCAGCCCAGAATTCCAGACCTATGAAGATTCCTCAGAGGGAAAAGGTACCAGGAGACAAAGCCATTGTGTATTTTGTAATGCTAATTGGGCCCCATCATTGGCACCTGAGAGCCCAAGGCTGCCACCTTTTCCCTGGGTGCAAAGCTCGACGATGCATACCCTGTGCGGGTCCGGGAAAGGGCCGTTTTTCAGCCCAGAATTCCAGACGGAAGTCGATTCCTCTCTGGGAAAAGGTGTCAGGACAGAAAGCAATTGTGCCTTTTCTAGGGGTAATGGGACCTCATCTTTGGCACCTGAGAGCCCAAGGCTGCCACCTTTTCCCTGGGCGCAAATGTCGACGGCGCGTGCCACTTGCAAGTCCGGGAATGTGCCGTTTCTCATCCCAGAATTCCAGGCCAGCGAAGATTTCTCCCTGGGAAAAGGTGCCAGGACAGAAAGCGATTGTGCCTTTTCTAGGGTTAATGGGGCCCCAAAATTGGCAGCTGAGAGCCCAGGGCTGCCACCTTTTCCCTGGGCGCAAAGCTCGACGGTGCGTGCCACATGCGGGTAAAGGAAAGAGCCGTTTTCAGCCCAGAATTCCAGACCAATGAAGATTCCTCCCTGGGAAAATGTGCCAGGACAGAAAGCGATTGTTCTTTTTCTAGGGGTAATGGGGCCCCATCATTGGCACCTGAGAGCCCAAGGCTGCCACCTTTTGCCTGGGCACAAATCTCGACGGTGCGTTCCACTTGCAGGTCGGGGGAAGTGCCGTTATTCAGCCCAGAATTCCAGACGGACGAAAATTCCTCCCAGGGAAGAGGTGCCAGGACAGAAAGCGATTGTTATTTATCTAGTGTTAACGGGGACCCATTGTTGGCACTTGAGAGCCCAAGGCTGCCACCTTTACCCTGGGCACAAAGCTAGATGGTGCCTGCCACGTGCAGGTCAGAGAAAGTGCTTTGTTCAGCCCAGGATTCCAGACCAATGAAGACTCCTCCCAGGGAAAAGGCTCCCAGGACAGAAAGCCATTGTGCTTTTTGTAAAGGTAATGGGGCCCCATCATTGGCACCTGAGAGCCCAAGACTGCCACCTTTTCCCTGGGTGCAAAGCTCGACGGTGCGTGCCACTTGCGGGTCCAGGAAAGTGCTATTCTCAGACCAGAATTCCAAACCGATGAAGATTCCTCCCTGGGAAAAGGTGCCAGGACAGAAAGCCATTGTGCCTTTTGTAGGGGTAATGGGGCACCATCATTGGCACCTGAGAGCCCAAGGCTGCCTCCTTTTCCCTGGGCGCAAAGCTCGACGGTGTGTACCTTGTGCGGGTTTGGGGCAGTGCCATTTTTGAACCCAGATTTCCAGACGGACGAAGATTCCTCCCTGGGAAAAGGTGCCAGGACAGAAAGCAAGTGTTATTATTCTACTGTTAACGGGGCCCTATCATTGGCACCTGAGAGCCCAAGGCTGCAACCTTTTGCCTGGGCGCAAAGCTAGATGGTGCCTGCCACGTGCAGGTCAGAGAAAGTGCTTTGTTCAGCCCAGGATTCCAGACGGATGACGACTCCTCCCAGGGAAAGGGCTCCCAAGACAGAAAGCGATTGTTCCATTTCTAGTGTTAATGGGGGCCCGTCATTGGCATCTGAGAGCCAGAGGTTGCCTCCTTTTCCCTGGGCGCAAAGCACGACAGTGCGTGCCACGTGCTGGTCCCAGAAAGTGCCATTTTACAGCCCAGAATTCCAGACCAATGAAGACTCCTCCCAGGGAAAAGGTGCCAGGACAGAAAGCCATTGTGTTTTTTGTAAAGGTAATGCGGCCCCATCATTGGCACCTGAAAGCCCAAGACTGCCACCTTTTCCCTGGACGCAAAGCTCGATGGTGCGTTCCACTTGCGGGTCCAGGAAAGTGCCGATTCTCAGACCAGAATTCCAAACCGATGAAGATTCCTCCCTGGGAAAAGGTGCCAGGACAGAAAGCCATTCTGCCTTTTGTAGGGGTAATGGGGCACCATCATTGGCACCTGAGAGCCCAAGGCTGCCTCCATTTCCCTGGGCGCAAAGCTCGACGGTGTGTACCTTGTGCGGGTTTGGGGCAGTGCCATTTTTGAACCCAGATTTCCAGACGGACGAAGATTCCTCCCTGGGAAAAGGTGCCAGGACAGAAAGCAAGTGTTATTTATCTCGTGTTAACGGGGCCTCATCATTGGCACCTGAGAGCCCAAGGCTGCCACCTTTTGCCTGGGCGCAAATGTCGACGGCGCGTGCCACTTGCGGGTCCGGGGAAGTGCCATTTTTCAGCCCAGAATTCCAGACGGACGAAGACACCTCCCAGGGAAAAGGTGCCAGGTCAGAAATCGAATTGTCCTTTTCTAGGGTCAATGGTACCCCATCATTTGCACCTCAGAGTTCAAGGCTGCCACCTTTTCCGTGCGCACAATCATCAATGAGACGTACCATTTTCTTGTCCGGGAAAGTGCCGTTTTTCAGCCCTCAATTCCAGACGGATGAAGACTCCTCACAGGAAAGAGGCTCCCAGGACAGAAAGCGATTGTTCCATTTCTAGGGTTAATCGGGCTCCATCATTGGCACCTGAGAGCCCAAGGTTGCCTCGTATACCCTGGGCGCAAAGCTCGACCATGCATGCTACGTGAGGGTCCGGGAAATTGCCGTTTCTCATTCCAGAATTCCAGACCGATGAAGATTCCTCCCTGGGAAAAGGTGTCAGGACAGAAAGCGATTGTTCCTTTTCTAGGGTTAATGGGGCTCCATCATTGACACCTGAGAGCCCAAGGATGCAACCTTTTCCCTGAGCGCAAAGCTCGACGGTGCGTGCCACTTGCGGGTCCAGGAATGTGCTGTTTCTCATCCCAGAATTCGAGGCCGATGAAGATTTCTCCCAGGGAAAAGGTACCAGGAGACAAAGCCATTGTGTATTTTGTAATGCTAATTGGGCCCCATCATAGGCACCTGAGAGCCCAAGGCTGCCACCTTTTCCCTGGGCGCAAATGTCGACGGCGCGTGCCACTTGCAAGTCCGGGAATGTGCCGTTTCTCATCCCAGAATTCCAGGCCAGCGAAGATTTCTCCCAGGGAAAAGGTGCCAGGACAGAAAGCGATTGTGCCTTTTCTAGGGTTAATGGGGCCCCAAAATTGGCAGCTGAGAGCCCAGGGCTGCCACCTTTTCCCTGGGCACAAAGCTCGGCGGTGCGTGCCACATGCGGGTAAGGGAAAGAGCCGTTTTTCAGCCCAGAATTCCAGACCAATGAAGATTCCTCCCTGGGAAAAGGTGCCAGGACAGAAAGCGATTGTTCTTTTTCTAGGGGTAATGGGTTCCCATCATTGGCACCTGAGAGCCCAAGGCTGCCACCTTTTGCCTGGGCACAAATCTCGATGGTGCGTTCCACTTGCAGGTCGGGGGAAGTGCCGTTATTCAGCCCAGAATTCCAGACGGACGAAAATTCCTCCCAGGGAAGAGGTGCCAGGACAGAAAGCGATTGTTATTTATCTAGTGTTAACGGGGACCCATTGTTGGCACCTGAGAGCCCAAGGCTGCCACCTTTACCCTGGGCACAAAGCTAGATGGTGCCTGCCACGTGCAGGTCAGAGAAAGTGCTTTGTTCAGCCCAGGATTCCAGACCAATGAAGACTCCTCCCAGGGAAAAGGCTCCCAGGACAGAAAGCCATTGTGCTTTTTGTAAAGGTAATGGGGCCCCATCATTGGCACCTGAGAGCCCAGGACTGCCACCTTTTCCGTGGACGCAAAGCTCGACGGTGCGTGCCACTTGCGGGTCCAGGAAAGTGCTATTCTCAGACCAGAATTCCAAACCGATGAAGATTCCTCCCTGGGAAAAGGTGCCAGGACAGAAAGCCATTGTGCCTTTTGTAGTGGTAATGGGGCACCATCATTGGCAGCTGAGAGCCCAAGGCTGCCCCCTTTTCCCTGGGCGCAAAGCTCGACGGTGTGTACCTTGTGCGGGTTTGGGGCAGTGCCATTTTTGAACCCAGATTTCCAGACGGACGAAGATTCCTCCCTGGGAAAAGGTGCCAGGACAGAAAGCAAGTGTTATTATTCTACTGTTAACGGGGCCCTATCATTGGCACCTGAGAGCCCAAGGCTGCAACCTTTTGCCTGGGCGCAAATGTCGACGGCGCGTGCCACTTGCGGGTCCGGAGAAGTGCCATTTTTCAGCCCAGAATTCCAGACGGACGAAGACACCTCCCAGGGAAAAGGTGCCAGGTCAGAAATCGAATTGTCCTTTTCTAGGGTCAATGGTGCCCCATCATTGGCACCTCAGAGTTCAAGGCTGCCACCATTTCCGTGGGCGCAAACATCAACGGCGCGTACCACTTTCTTGTCCGGGAAAGTGCCGTTTTTCAGCCCTCAATTCCAGACCGATGAAGACGCCTCACAGGGAAGAGGCTCCCAGGACAGAAAGCGATTGTTCCTTTTCTAGGGTTAATGGGGCTCCATCATTGACACCTGAGAGCCCAAGGATGCAACCTTTTCCCTGAGCGCAAAGCTCAACGGTGCGTGCCACTTGCGGGTCAAGGAATGTGCCGTTTTTCATCCCAGAATTCAAGGCCGATGAAGATTTCTCCCAGGGAAAAGGTGCCAGGGCAGAAAGCAATTGTGCCTTTTCTAGGGTTAATGGGGCCCCAAAATTGACACGTGAGAGCCCAAGGCTGCCACCTTTTGCCTGGGCGCAAAACTCGACGGGGCGTTCCACGTGCGGGTCCGGGAAAGTGCCATTTTTCAGCCCAGAATTCCAGACCTATGAAGATTCCTCAGAGGGAAAAGGTACCAGGAGACAAAGCCATTGTGTATTTTGTAATGCTAATTGGGCCCCATCATTGGCACCTGAGAGCCCAAGGCTGCCACCTTTTCCCTGGGTGCAAAGCTCGACGGTGCATACCCTGTGCGGGTCCGGGAAAGGGCCGTTTTTCAGCCCAGAATTCCAGACGGAAGTCGATTCCTCTCTGGGAAAAGGTGTCAGGACAGAAAGCCATTGTGCCTTTTCTAGGGGTAATGGGACCTCATCTTTGGCACCTGAGAGCCCAAGGCTGCCACCTTTTCCCTGGGCGCAAATGTCGACGGCGCGTGCCACTTGCAAGTCCGGGAATGTGCCGTTTCTCATCCCAGAATTCCAGGCCAGCGAAGATTTCTCCCAGGGAAAAGGTGCCAGGACAGAAAGCGATTGTGCCTTTTCTAGGGTTAATGGGGCCCCAAAATTGGCAGCTGAGAGCCCAGGGCTGCCACCTTTTCCCTGGGCACAAAGCTCGGCGGTGCGTGCCACATGCGGGTAAGGGAAAGAGCCGTTTTTCAGCCCAGAATTCCAGACCAATGAAGATTCCTCCCTGGGAAAAGGTGCCAGGACAGAAAGCGATTGTTCTTTTTCTAGGGGTAATGGGTTCCCATCATTGGCACCTGAGAGCCCAAGGCTGCCACCTTTTGCCTGGGCACAAATCTCGATGGTGCGTTCCACTTGCAGGTCGGGGGAAGTGCCGTTATTCAGCCCAGAATTCCAGACGGACGAAAATTCCTCCCAGGGAAGAGGTGCCAGGACAGAAAGCGATTGTTATTTATCTAGTGTTAACGGGGACCCATTGTTGGCACCTGAGAGCCCAAGGCTGCCACCTTTACCCTGGGCACAAAGCTAGATGGTGCCTGCCACGTGCAGGTCAGAGAAAGTGCTTTGTTCAGCCCAGGATTCCAGACCAATGAAGACTCCTCCCAGGGAAAAGGCTCCCAGGACAGAAAGCCATTGTGCTTTTTGTAAAGGTAATGGGGCCCCATCATTGGCACCTGAGAGCCCAGGACTGCCACCTTTTCCGTGGACGCAAAGCTCGACGGTGCGTGCCACTTGCGGGTCCAGGAAAGTGCTATTCTCAGACCAGAATTCCAAACCGATGAAGATTCCTCCCTGGGAAAAGGTGCCAGGACAGAAAGCCATTGTGCCTTTTGTAGGGGTAATGGGGCACCATCATTGGCAGCTGAGAGCCCAAGGCTGCCCCCTTTTCCCTGGGCGCAAAGCTCGACGGTGTGTACCTTGTGCGGGTTTGGGGCAGTGCCATTTTTGAACCCAGATTTCCAGACGGACGAAGATTCCTCCCTGGGAAAAGGTGCCAGGACAGAAAGCAAGTGTTATTATTCTACTGTTAACGGGGCCCTATCATTGGCACCTGAGAGCCCAAGGCTGCAACCTTTTGCCTGGGCGCAAATGTCGACGGCGCGTGCCACTTGCGGGTCCGGAGAAGTGCCATTTTTCAGCCCAGAATTCCAGACGGACGAAGACACCTCCCAGGGAAAAGGTGCCAGGTCAGAAATCGAATTGTCCTTTTCTAGGGTCAATGGTGCCCCATCATTGGCACCTCAGAGTTCAAGGTTGCCACCTTTTCCGTGGGTGCAAACATCAACGGCGCATACCACTTTCTTGTCCGGGAAAGTGCCGTTTTTCAGCCCTCAATTCCAGACGGATGAAGACGCCTCACAGGGAAGAGGCTCCCAGGACAGAAAGCGATTGTTCCTTTTCTAGGGTTAATGGGGCTCCATCATTGACACCTGAGAGCCCAAGGATGCAACCTTTTCCCTGAGCGCAAAGCTGGACGGTGCGTGCCACTTGCGGGTCCAGGAATGTGCTGTTTCTCATCCCAGAATTCGAGGCCGATGAAGATTTCTCCCAGGGAAAAGGTGCCAGGGCAGAAAGCAATTGTGCCTTTTCTAGGGTTAATGGGGCCCCAAAATTGACACGTGAGAGCCCAAGGCTGCCACCTTTTGCCTGGGCGCAAAACTCGACGGGGCGTTCCACGTGCGGGTCCGGGAAAGTGCCATTTTTCAGCCCAGAATTCCAGACCTATGAAGATTCCTCAGAGGGAAAAGGTACCAGGAGACAAAGCCATTGTGTATTTTGTAGTGCTAATTGGGCCCCATCATTGGCACCTGAGAGCGCAAGGCTGCCACCTTTTCCCTGGGTGCAAAGCTCGACGGTGCATACCCTGTGCGGGTCCGGGAAACGGCCGTTTTTCAGCCCAGAATTCCAGACGGAAGTCGATTCCTCTCTGGGTAAATTTGTCAGGCCAGAAAGCCATTGTGCCTTTTCTAGGGGTAATGGGGCCCCATCTTTGGCACCTGAGAGCCCAAGGCTGCCACCTTTTCCCTGGGCGCAAATGTCGACGGCGCGTGCCACTTGCAAGTCCGGGAATGTGCCGTTTCTCATCCCAGAATTGCAGGCCAGCGAAGATTTCTCCCTGGGAAAAAGTGCCACAACAGAAAGCAATTGTGCCTTTTCTAGGGTTAATGGGGCCCCAAAATTGGCAGCTGAGAGCCCAGGGCTGCCACCTTTTCCCTGGGCGCAAAGCTCGACGGTGCGTGCCACATGCGGGTAAGGGAAAGAGCCGTTTTCACCCCAGAATTCCAGACCAATGAAGATTCCTCCCAGGGAAAAGGTGCCAGGACAGAAAGCGATTTTTCTTTTTCTAGGGGTAATGGGGCCCCATCATTGGCACCTGAGAGCCCAAGGCTGCCACCTTTTGCCTGGGCAGAAATCTCGACGGTGCGTTCCGCTTGCAGGTCGGGGGAAGTGCCGTTTTTCAGCCCAGAATTCCAGACGGACAAAAATACCTCCCAGGGAAAAGGTGCCAGGACAGAAAGCGATTATTATTTATCTATTGTTAACGGGGACCCATCGTTGGCACCTGAGAGCCCAAGGCTGCCACCTTTTCCCTGGGCGCAAAGCTAGATGGTGCCTGCCACGTGCAGGTCAGAGAAAGTGCTTTGTTCAGCCCAGGATTCCAGACGGATGACGACTCCTCCCAGGGAAAAGGCTCCCAGGACAGAAAGCCATTGTGCTTTTGGTAAAGGTAATGGGGCCCCATCATTGGCACCTGAGAGCCCAAGACTGCCACCTTTTCCCTGGACGCAAAGCTCGATGGTGCGTTCCACTTGCGGGCCTAGGAAAGTGCCGATTCTCAGACCAGAATTCCAAACTGATGAAGATTCCTCCCAGGGAAAAGGTGCCAGGACAGAAAGCCATTGTGCCTTTTGTAGGGGTAATGGGGCACCATCATTGGCACCTGAGAGCCCAAGGCTGCCCCCTTTTCCCTGGGTGCAAAGCTCGACGGTATGTACCTTGTGCGGGTTTGGGCCAGTGCCATTTTTGAACCCAGATTTCCAGACGGATGAAGACTCCTCCCTGGGAAAAGGTGCCAGGACAGAAAGCAAGTGTTATTTTTCTAGTGTTAACGGGGCCCCATCATTGGCACCTGAGAGCCCAAGGCTGCCACCTTTTGCCTGGGCGCAAATGTCGACGGCGCGTGCCACTTGCGGGTCCAAGGAAGTGCCATTTTTCAGCCCAGAATTCCCAACGGACGAAGACACCTCCCAGGGACAAGGTGCCAGGTCAGAAATCGAATTGTCCTTTTCTAGGGTCAATGGTGCCCCATCATTGGCATTTCAGAGTTCAAGGCTGCCACCTTTTCCGTGGGCGCAAACATCAACGGCACGTACCACTTTCTTGTCCGGGAAAGTGCCGTTTTTCAGCCCTGAATTCCAGACAGATGAAGACTCCTCCCAGGGAAAGGGCTCCCAAGATAGAAAGCGATTGTTCCATTTCTAGTGTTAATGGGGGCCCGTCATTGGCATCTGAGAGCCAGAAGTTGCCTCTTTTTCCCTGGGCGCAAAGCACGACAGTGCGTGCCACGTGCTGGTCCCAGAAAGTGCCATTTTACAGCCCAGAATTCCAGACCAATGAAGACTCCTCCCAGGGAAAAGGTGCCAGGACAGAAAGCCATTGTGTTTTTTGTAAAGGTAATGGGGCCCCGTCATTGGCACCTGAGAGCCCAAGACTGCCACCTTTTCCCTGGGCGCAAAGCTAGATGGTGCCTGCCACGTGCAGGTCAGAGAAAGTGCTTTGTTCAGCCCAGGATTCCAGACGGATGACGACTCCTCCCAGGGAAAAGGCTCCAAGGACAGAAAGCCATTGTGCTTTTGGTAAAGGTAATGGGGCCCCATCATTGGCACCTGAGAGCCCAAGACTGCCACCTTTTCCCTCGACGCAAAGCTCGATGGTGCGTTCCACTTGCGGGTCCAGGAAAGTGCCGATTCTCATTCCAGAATTCCAAACCGATGAAGATTCCTCCCTGGGAAAAGGTGCCAGGACAGAAAGCCATTGTGCCTTTTGTAGGGGTAATGGGGCACCATCATTGGCACCTGAGAGCCCAAGGCTGCCCCCTTTTCCCTGGGCGCAAAGCTCGACGGTGTGTACCTTGTGCGGGTTTGGGGCAGTGCCATTTCTGAACCCAGATTTCCAGACGGACGAAGATTCCTCCCTGGGAAAAGGTGCCAGGACAGAAAGCAAGTGTTATTTATCTAGCATTAACGTGGCCCCATCATTGGCACCTGAGAGCCCAAGGCTGCCACCTTTTGCCTGGGCGCAAATGTCGACGGCGCGTGCCACTTGCGGGTCCGGGGAAGTGCCATTTTTCAGCCCAGAATTCCAGACGGACGAAGACACCTCCCAGGGAAAAGGTGCCAGGTCAGAAATCGAATTGTCCTTTTCTAGGGTCAATGGTGCCCCATCATTGGCACCTCAGAGTTCAAGGCTGCCACCTTTTCCGTGGGCACAATCATCAACGGGACGTACCATTTTCTAGTCCGGGAAAGTGCCGTTTTTCAGCCCTCAATTCCAGACGGATGAAGACTCCTCACAGGGAAGAGGCTCCCAGGACAGAAAGCGATTGTTCCATTTCTAGGGTTAATCGGGCCCCATCATTGGCACCTGAGAGCCCAAGGTTGCCTCCTATACCCTGGGCGCAAAGCTCGACCATGCGTGCTACGTGAGGGTCCGGGAAATTGCCGTTTCTCATTCCAGAATTCCAGACCGATGAAGATTCCTCCCTGGGAAAAGGTGTCAGGACAGAAAGCGATTGTTCCTTTTCTAAAGTTAATGGGGCTCCATCATTGACACATGATAGCTGAAGGCTGCAACCTTTTCCCTGAGCGCAAAGCTCGACGGTGCGTGCCACTTGCGGGTCCAGGAATGTGCTGTTTCTCATCCCAGAATTCGAGGCCGATGAAGATTTCTCCCAGGGAAAAGGTGCCAGGACAGAATGCAATTGTGCCTTTTCTAGGGTTAATGGGGCTCCAAAACTGACACCTGAGAGCCCAAGGCTGCCACCTTTTCCCTGGGCGCAAAGCTCGACGGAGCGTTCCACGTGCAGGTCCAGGAAAGTGCCGTTTTTCAGCCCAGAATTCCAGACCTATGAAGATTCCTCAGAGGGAAAAGGTACCAGGAGACAAAGCCATTGTGTATTTTGTAATGCTAATTGGGCCCCATCATTGGCACCTGAGAGCGCAAGGCTGCCACCTTTTCCCTGGGTGCAAAGCTCGACGGTGCATACCCTGTGCGGGTCCGGGAAAGGGCCGTTTTCAGCCCAGAATTCCAGACGGAAGTCGATTCCTCTCTGGGAAAAGGTGTCAGGACAGAAAGCCATTGTGCCTTTTCTAGGGGTAATGGGACTTCATCTTTGGCACCTGAGAGCCCAAGGCTGCCACCTTTTCCCTGGGCGCAAATGTCGACGGCGCGTGCCACTTGCAAGTCCGGGAAAGTGCCGTTTCTCATCCCAGAATTCCAGGCCGATGAAGATTTCTCCCAGGGAAAAGGTGCCAGGACAGAAAGCGATTGTGCCTTTTCTAGGTTTAATGGGGCCCCAAAATTGGCAGCTGAGAGCCCAGGGCTGCCATCTTTTCCCTGGGCGCAAAGCTCGACGGTGCGTGCCACATGCGGGTAAGGGAAAGAGCCGTTTTCAGCCCAGAATTCCAGACCAATGAAGATTCCTCCCTGGGAAAATGTGCCAGGACAGAAAGCAATTGTTATTTTTCTAGGGGTAATGGGGCCCCATCATTGGCACCTGAGAGCCCAAGGCTGCCACCTTTTGCCTGGGCACAAAGCTCGACGGTGCGTTCCACTTGCAGGCGGGGGAAGTGTCGTTTTTCAGTCCAGAATTCCAGACGGACGAAAATTCCTCCCAGGGAAGAGGTGCCAGGACAGAAAGCGATTGTTATTTATCTAGTGTTAACGGGGACCCATCATTGGCACCTGAGAGCCCAAGGCTGCCACCTTTTCCCTGGGCGCAAAGCTAGATGGTGCCTGCCACGTGCAGGTCAGAGAAAGTGCTTTGTTCAGCCCAGGATTCCAGACCAATGAAGACTCCTCCCAGGGAAAAGGCTCCCAGGACAGAAAGCCATTGTGCTTTTTGTAAAGGTAATGGGGCCCCATCATTGGCACCTGAGAGCCCAAGACTGCCACCTTTTCCCTGGACGCAAAGCTCGATGGTGCGTTCCACTTGCGGGTCCAGGAAAGTGCCGATTCTCAGACCAGAATTCCAAACCGATGAAGATTCCTCCCTGGGAAAAGGTGCCAGGACAGAAAGCCATTGTGCCTTTTGTAGGGGTAATGGGGCACCATCATTGGCACCTGAGAGCCCAAGGCTGCCTCCTTTTCCCTGGGCGCAAAGCTTGACGGTGTGTACCTTGTGCGGGTTTGGGGCAGTGCCATTTTTGAAGTCAGATTTGCAGACGGACGAAGATTCCTCCCTGGGAAAACGTGCCAGGACAGAAAGCAAGTGTTATTTTTCTACTGTTAACGGGGACCCATCATTGGCACCTGAGAGCCCAAGGCTGCCACCTTTTGCCTGGGCGCAAAGCTAGATGGTGCCTGCCACGTGCAGGTCAGAGAAAGTGCTTTGTTCAGCCCAGGATTCCAGACGGATGACGACTCCTCCCAGGGAAAGGGCTCCCAAGACAGAAAGCGATTGTTCCATTTCTAGTGTTATTGGGGTCCGCCATTGGCATCTGAGAGCTAGAGGTGGCCTCTTTTTCCCTGGGCTCAAAGCACAACAGTGCGTGCCACGTGCTGGTCCCAGAAAGTGCCATTTTACAGCCCAGAATTCCAGACCAATGAAGACTCCACCCAGGGAAAAGGTGCCAGGACAGAAAGCCATTGTGTTTTTTGTAAAGGTAATGGGGCCCCATCATTGGCACCTGAGAGCCCAAGACTGCCACGTTTTCCCTGGACCCAAAGCTCGATGGTGCGTTCCACTTGCGGGTCCAGGAAAGTGCCGATTCTCAGACCAGAATTCCAAACCGATGAAGATTCCTCCCTGGGAAAAGGTGCCAGGACGGAAAGCCATTGTGCCTTTTGGTAAAGGTAATGGGGCCCCATCATTGGCACCTGAGAGCCGAAGGCTGCCCCCTTTTCCCTTGCCGCAAAGCTCGACGGTGTGTACCTTCTGCGGGTTTGGGGCAGTGCCATTTCTGAACCCAGATTTCCAGACGGACGAAGATTCCTCCCTGGGAAAAGGTGCCAGGACAGAAAGCAAGTGTTATTTTTCTAGTGTTAACGGGGGCCCATCATTGGCACCTGAGAGCCCAAGGCTGCCACCTTTTGCCTGGGCGCAAATGTCGACGGCGCGTGCCACTTGCCGGTCCGGGGAAGTGCCATTTTTCAGCCCAGAATTCCAGACGGACGAAGACACCTCCCAGGGAAAAGGTGCCAGGTCAGAAATCGAATTGTCCTTTTCTAGGGTCAATGGTGCCCCATCATTGGCACCTCAGAGTTCAAGGCTGCCACCTTTTCCGTGGGCGCAAACATCAACGGCGCGTACCACTTTCTTGTCCGGGAAAGTGCCGTTTTTCAGCCCTCAATTCCAGACGGATGAAGACTCCTCACAGGGAAGAGGCTCCCAGGACAGAAAGCGATTGTTCCATTTCTAGGGTTAATCGGGCCCCATCATTGGCACCTGAGAGCCCAAGGTAGCCTCCTATACCCTGGGCGCAAAGCTCGACCATGCGTGCTACGTGAGGGTCCGGGAAATTGCCGTTTCTCATTCCAGAATTCCAGACCGATGAAGATTCCTCCCTGGGAAAAGGTGTCAGGACAGAAAGCGATTGTTCCTTTTCTAGGGTTAATGGGGCTCCATCATTGACACCTGAGAGCCCAAGGCTGCAACCTTTTCCCTGAGTGCAAAGCTCGACGGTGCGTGCCACTTGCGGGTCCAGGAATGTGCTGTTTCTCATCCCAGAATTCGAGGCCGATGAAGATTTCTCCCAGGGAAAAGGTGCCAGGGCAGAAAGCAATTGTGCCTTTTCTAGGGTTAATGGGGCCCAAAATTGACACCTGAGAGCCCAAGGCTGCCACCTTTTCCCTGGGCGCAAAGCTTGAGGGAGCGTTCCACGTGCGGGTCTGGGAAAGTGCCATTTTTCAGCCCAGAATTCCAGACCTATGAAGATTCCTCAGAGGGAAAAGGTACCAGGAGACAAAGCCGTTGTGTATTTTGTAATGCTAATTGGGCCCCATCATTGGCACCTGAGAGCCCAAGGCTACCACCTTTTCCCTGGGTGCAAAGCTCGACGGTGCATACCCTGTGCGGGTCCGGGAAAGGGCTGTTTTTCAGCCCAGAATTCCAGACGGAAGTCGATTCCTCTCTGGGAAAAGGTGTCAGGACAGAAAGCCATTGTGCCTTTTCTAGGGGTAATGGGGCCTCATCTTTGGCACTTGAGAGCCCAAGGCTTCCACCTTTTCCCTGGGCGCAAATGTCGAAGGCGCGTGCCACTTGCAAGTCCGGGAATGTGCTGTTTCTCATCCCAGAATTCCAGGCCAGCGAAGATTTCTCCCTGGGAAAAGGTGCCAGGACAGAAAGCGATTGTGCTTTTTCTAGGCTTAATGGGACCCCAAAATTGGCAGCTGAGAGCCCAGGGCTGCCACCTTTTCCCTGGGCGCAAAGCTCGACGGTGCGTGCCACATGCGGGTAAGGGAAAGAGCTGTTTTCAGCCCAGAATTATAGACCAATGAAGATTCCTCCCTGGGAAAAGGTGCCAGGACAGAAAGCGATTGTTCTTTTTCTAGGGGTAATGGGGCCCCATCATTGGCACCTGAGAGCCCAAGGCTGCCACCTTTTGCCTGGGTGCAAAGCTCGACGTTGCTTTCCACTTTCAGGTCCGGGGAAGTGCCGTTTTTCAGCCCAGAATTCCAGACGGACAAAAATTCCTCCCAGGGAAGAGGTGCCAGGACAGAAAGCGATTGTTATTTATCTAGTGTTAACGGGGACCCATTCTTGGCACCTGAGAGCCCAAGGCTGCCACCTTTTCCCTGGGCGCAAAGCTAGATGGTGCCTGCCACGTGCAGGTCAGAGATTGTGCTTTGTTCAGCCCAGGATTCCAGACGGATGACGACTCCTCCCAGGGAAAAGGTGCCAGGACAGAAAGCCATTGTGCTTTATGTAACGGTAATGGGGTCCCATCATTGGCACCTGAGAGCCCAAGACTGCCACCTTTTCCCTGGATGCAAAGCCCGATGGTGCGTTCCACTTGTGGGTCCAGGAAAGTGCCGATTCTCATTCCAGAATTCCAAACCGATGAAGATTCCTCCCTGGGAAAAGGTGCCAGGACAGAAAGCCATTCTGCCTTTTGTAGGGGTAATGGGGCACCATCATTGGCACCTGAGAGCCCAAGGCTGCCCCCTTTTCCCTGGGCGCAAAGCTCGACGTTGTGTACCTTGTGCGGGTTTGGGCCAGTGCCATTTTTCAGCCCAGAAATCCAGACGGACGAAGATTCCTCCCTGGGAAAAGGTGCCAGGACAGAAAGGCAGTGTTATTTTTCTAGTGTTAACGGGGCCCCATCATTGGCACCTGAGAGCCCAAGGCTGCCACCTTTTTGTGGGCGCAAATGTCGACGGCGCGTGCCCCTTGCGGGTCCAGGGAAGTGCCGATTTTCAGCACTCAATTCCAGACGGATGAAGACTCCTCACAGGGAAGAGGCTCCCATGAAAGAAAGCGATTGTTCCATTTCTAGGGTTAATCGGGCTCCATCATTGGTACCTGAGAGCCCAAGGTTGCCTCCTATACCCTGGGCGCAAAGCTCGACCATGCGTGCTACGTGAGGGTCCGGGAATGTGCTGTTTCTCATTCCAGAATTCGAGGCCGATGAAGATTTCTCCCAGGGAAAAGGTGCCTGGACAGAAAGCAATTGTGCCTTTTCTAGGGTTAATGGGGCTCCAAAATTGACACCTGAGAGCCCAAGGCTGCCACCTTTTCCCTGGGCGCAAAGCTCGAGGGAGCGTTCCACGTGCAGGTCCAGGAAAGTGCCATTTTTCAGCCCAGAATTCCAGACCTATGAAGATTCCTCAGAGGGAAAAGGTACCAGGAGACCAAGCCATTGTGTATTTTGTAATGCTAATTGGGCCCCATCATTGGCACCTGTGAGCCCAAGGCTGCCACCTTTTCCCTGGGTGCAAAGCTCGACGGTGCATACCCTGTGCGGGTCCGGGAAAGGGCCGTTTTTCAGCCCAGAATTCCAGACGGAAGTCAATTCCTCTCTGGGAAAAGGTGTCAGGACAGAAAGCCATTGTGCCTTTTCTAGGGGTAATGGGACCTCATCTTTGGCACCTGAGAGCCCAAGGCTGCCACCTTTTCCCTGGGCGCAAATGTCGACGGCGCGTGCCACTTGCAAGTCCGGGAATGTGCCGTTTCTCATCCCAGAATTCCAGGCCAGCGAAGATTTCTCCCAGGGAAAAGGTGCCAGGACAGAAAGCGATTGTGCCTTTTCTAGGGTTAATGGGGACCCAAAATTGGCAGCTGAGAGACCAGGGCTGCCACCTTTTCCCTGGGCGCAAAGCTCGACGGTGCGTGCCACATGCAGGAAAGGGAAAGAGCCGTTTTCAGCCCAGAATTCCAGACCAATGAAGATTCCTCCCTGGGAAAAGGTGCCAGGACAGAAAGCCTTTGTGTTTTTTGTAAAGGTAATGGGGCCCCATCATTGGCACCTGAGAGTCAAAGACTGCCACCTTTTCCCTGGACGCAAAGCTCGATGGTGCGTTCCACTTGCGGGTCCAGGAAAGTGCCGATTCTCAGACCAGAATTCCAAACCGATGAAGATTCCTCCCTGGGAAAAGGTGCCAGGACGGAAAGCCATTGTGCCTTTTGTAGGGGTAATGGGGCACCATCATTGGCACCTGAGAGCCCAAGGCTGCCCCCTTTTCCCTGGGCGCAAAGCTCGACGGTGTGTACCTTCTGTGGGTTTGGGGCAGTGCCATTTCTGAACCCAGATTTCCAGACGGACGAAGATTCCTCCCTGGGAAAAGGTGCCAGGACAGAAAGCAAGTGTTATTTTTCTAGTGTTAACGGGGGCCCATCATTGGCACCTGAGAGCCCAAGGCTGCCACCTTTTGCCTGGGCGCAAATGTCGACGGCGCGTGCCACTTGCCGGTCCGGGGAAGTGCCATTTTTCAGCCCAGAATTCCAGACGGACGAAGACACCTCCCAGGGAAAAGGTGCCAGGTCAGAAATCGAATTGTCCTTTTCTAGGGTCAATGGTGCCCCATCATTGGCACCTCAGAGTTCAAGGCTGCCACCTTTTCCGTGGGCACAAACATCAACGGCGCGTACCACTTTCTTGTCCGGGAAAGTGCCGTTTTTCAGCCCTCAATTCCAGACGGATGAAGACTCCTCACAGGGAAGAGGCTCCCAGGACAGAAAGCGATTGTTCCATTTCTAGGGTTAATCGGGCCCCATCATTGGCACCTGAGAGCCCAAGGTAGCCTCCTATACCCTGGGCGCAAAGCTCGACCATGCGTGCTACGTGAGGGTCCGGGAAATTGCCGTTTCTCATTCCAGAATTCCAGACCAATGAAGATTCCTCCCTGGGAAAAGCTGTCAGGACAGAAAGCGATTGTTCCTTTTCTAGGGTTAATGAGGCTCCATCATTGGCACCTGAGAGCCCAAGGCTGCCACCTTTTCCCTGGGCGCAAATGTCGACGGCGCGTGCCACTTGCAAGTCCGGGAATGTGCCGTTTCTCATCCCAGAATTCCAGGCCAGCGAAGATTTCTCCCAGGGAAAAGGTGCCAGGACAGAAAGCGATTGTGCCTTTTCTAGGGTTAATGGGGCCCCAAAATTGGCAGCTGAGAGCCAGAGGTTGCCTCCTTTTCCCTGGGCGCAAAGCTCGACGGTGCGTGCCACATGCGGGTAAGGGAAAGAGCCGTTTTCAGCCCAGAATTCCAGACCAATGAAGATTCCTCCCTGGGAAAAGGTGCCAGGACAGAAAGCCTTTGTGTTTTTTGTAAAGGTAATGGGGCCCCATCATTGGCACCTGAGAGTCAAAGACTGCCACCTTTTCCCTGGACGCAAAGCTCGATGGTGCGTTCCACTTGCGGGTCCAGGAAAGTGCCGATTCTCAGACCAGAATTCCAAACCGATGAAGATTCCTCCCTGGGAAAAGGTGCCAGGACGGAAAGCCATTGTGCCTTTTGTAGGGGTAATGGGGCCCCATCATTGGCACCTGAGAGCCGAAGGCTGCCCCCTTTTCCCTGGGCGCAAAGCTCGACGGTGTGTACCTTCTGCGGGTTTGGGGCAGTGCCATTTCTGAACCCAGATTTCCAGATGGACGAAGATTCCTCCCTGGGAAAAGGTGCCAGGACAGAAAGCAAGTGTTATTTTTCTAGTGTTAACGGGGGCCCATCATTGGCACCTGAGAGCCCAAGGCTGCCACCTTTTGCCTGGGCGCAAATGTCGACGGCGCGTGCCACTTGCCGGTCCGGGGAAGTGCCATTTTTCAGCCCAGAATTCCAGACGGACGAAGACACCTCCCAGGGAAAAGGTGCCAGGTCAGAAATCGAATTGTCCTTTTCTAGGGTCAATGGTGCCCCATCATTGGCACCTCAGAGTTCAAGGCTGCCACCTTTTCCGTGGGCACAAACATCAACGGCGCGTACCACTTTCTTGTCCGGGAAAGTGCCGTTTTTCAGCCCTCAATTCCAGACGGATGAAGACTCCTCACAGGGAAGAGGCTCCCAGGACAGAAAGCGATTGTTCCATTTCTAGGGTTAATCGGGCCCCATCATTGGCACCTGAGAGCCCAAGGTAGCCTCCTATACCCTGGGCGCAAAGCTCGACCATGCGTGCTACGTGAGGGTCCGGGAAATTGCCGTTTCTCATTCCAGAATTCCAGACCAATGAAGATTCCTCCCTGGGAAAAGGTGTCAGGACAGAAAGCGATTGTTCCTTTTCTAGGGTTAATGGGGCTCCATCATTGGCACCTGAGAGCCCAAGGCTGCCACCTTTTCCCTGGGCGCAAATGTCGACGGCGCGTGCCACTTGCAAGTCCGGGAATGTGCCGTTTCTCATCCCAGAATTCCAGGCCAGCGAAGATTTCTCCCAGGGAAAAGGTGCCAGGACAGAAAGCGATTGTGCCTTTCCTAGGGTTAATGGGGCCCCAAAATTGGCAGCTGAGAGCCAGAGGTTGCCTCCTTTTCCCTGGGCGCAAAGCTCGACGGTGCGTGCCACATGCGGGTAAGGGAAAGAGCCGTTTTCAGCCCAGAATTCCAGACCAATGAAGATTCCTCCCTGGGAAAAGGTGCCAGGACAGAAAGCCTTTGTGTTTTTTGTAAAGGTAATGGGGCCCCATCATTGGCACCTGAGAGTCAAAGACTGCCACCTTTTCCCTGGACGCAAAGCTCGATGGTGCGTTCCACTTGCGGGTCCAGGAAAGTGCCGATTCTCAGACCAGAATTCCAAACCGATGAAGATTCCTCCCTGGGAAAAGGTGCCAGGACGGAAAGCCATTGTGCCTTTTGTAGGGGTAATGGGGCCCCATCATTGGCACCTGAGAGCCGAAGGCTGCCCCCTTTTCCCTGGGCGCAAAGCTCGACGGTGTGTACCTTCTGCGGGTTTGGGGCAGTGCCATTTCTGAACCCAGATTTCCAGATGGACGAAGATTCCTCCCTGGGAAAAGGTGCCAGGACAGAAAGCAAGTGTTATTTTTCTAGTGTTAACGGGGGCCCATCATTGGCACCTGAGAGCCCAAGGCTGCCACCTTTTGCCTGGGCGCAAATGTCGACGGCGCGTGCCACTTGCCGGTCCGGGGAAGTGCCATTTTTCAGCCCAGAATTCCAGACGGACGAAGACACCTCCCAGGGAAAAGGTGCCAGGTCAGAAATCGAATTGTCCTTTTCTAGGGTCAATGGTGCCCCATCATTGGCACCTCAGAGTTCAAGGCTGCCACCTTTTCCGTGGGCGCAAACATCAACGGCGCGTACCACTTTCTTGTCCGGGAAAGTGCCGTTTTTCAGCCCTCAATTCCAGACGGATGAAGACTCCTCACAGGGAAGAGGCTCCCAGGACAGAAAGCGATTGTTCCATTTCTAGGGTTAATCGGGCCCCATCATTGGCACCTGAGAGCCCAAGGTAGCCTCCTATACCCTGGGCGCAAAGCTCGACCATGCGTGCTACGTGAGGGTCCGGGAAATTGCCGTTTCTCATTCCAGAATTCCAGACCAATGAAGATTCCTCCCTGGGAAAAGGTGTCAGGACAGAAAGCGATTGTTCCTTTTCTAGGGTTAATGGGGCTCCATCATTGACACCTGATAGCTGAAGGCTGCCACCTTTTCCCTGAGCGCAAAGCTCGACGGAGCATTCCACGTGCGGGTCCGGGAAAGTGCCATTTTTCAGCCCAGAATTCCAGACCTATGAAGATTCCTCAGAGGGAAAAGGTACCAGGAGACAAAGCCATTGTGTATTTTGTAATGCTAATTGGGCCCCATCATTGGCACCTGAGAGCCCAAGGCTGCCACCTTTTCCCTGGGTGCAAAGCTCGACGGTGCATACCCTGTGCGGGTCCGGGAAAGGGCCGTTTTTCAGCCCAGAATTCCAGACGGAAGTCAATTCCTCTCTGGGAAAAGGTGTCAGGACAGAAAGCCATTGTGCCTTTTCTAGGGGTAATGGGACCTCATCTTTGGCACCTGAAAGCCCAAGGCTGCAACCTTTTCCCTGGGCACAAATGTCGACGGCGCGTGCCACTTGCAAGTCCGGGAATGTGCCGTTTCTCATCCCAGAATTCCAGGCCAGCGAAGATTTCTTCCTTGGGAAAATGTGCCAGGACAGAAAGCGATTGTGCCTTTTCTAGGGTTAATGGGGCCCCAAAATTGGCAGCTGAGAGCCCAGGGCTGCCACCTTTTCCCTGGGCGCAAAGCTCGACGGTGCGTGCCACGTGCTGGTCCCAGAAAGTGCCATTTTTCAGCCCAGAATTCCAGACCAATGAAGACTCCTCCCAGGGAAAAGGTGCCAGGACAGAAAGCCATTGTGCTTTTTGTAAAGGTAAGGGGGCCCCATCATTGGCACCTGAGAGCCCAAGACTGCCACCTTTTCCCTGGATGCAAAGCTCGATGGTGCGTTCAACTTGCGGGTCCAGGAAAGTGCCGATTCTCATTCCAGAATTCCAAACCGATGAAGATTCCTCCCTGGGAAAAGGTGCCAGGACAGAAAGCCATTGTGCCTTTTGTAGGGGTAATGGGGCACCATCATTGGCAGCTGAGAGCCCAAGGCTGCCCCCTTGTCCCTGGGCGCAAAGCTCGACGGTGTGTACCTTGTGCGGGTTTGGGGCAGTGCCATTTCTGAACCCAGATTTCCAGACGGACGAAGAGTCCTCCCTGGGAGAAGGTGCCAGGACAGAAAGCAAGTGTTATTTTTCTCGTGTTAACGGGGCCCCATCATTGGCACCTGAGAGCCCAAGGCTGCCACCTTTTGCCTGGGCGCAAATGTCGACGGCGCGTGCCACTTGCGGGTCCGGGGAAGTGCCATTTTTCAGCCCAGAATTCCAGACGGACGAAGACACCTCCCAGGGAAAAGGTGCCAGGTCAGAAATCGAATTGTCCTTTTCTAGGGTCAATGGTGCCCCATCATTGGCACTTCAGAGTACAAGGCTGCCACCTTTTCCGTGGGCGCAAACATCAACGGCGCATACCACTTTCTTGTCCGGGAAAGTGCCGTTTTTCAGCCCTCAATTCCAGACGGATGAAGACTCCTCACAGGGAAGAGGCTCCCAGGACAGAAAGCGATTGTTCCATTTCTAGGGTTAATCGGGCCCCATCATTGGCACCTGAGAGCCCAAGGTTGCCTCCTATACCCTGGGCGCAAAGCTCGACCATGCGTGCTACGTGAGGGTCCGGGAAATTGCCGTTTCTCATTCCAGAATTCCAGACCGATGAAGATTCCTCCCTGGGAAAAGGTGTCAGGACAGAAAGCGATTGTTCCTTTTCTAGGGTTAATGGGGCTCCATCATTGACACCTGAGAGCCCAAGGCTGCAACCTTTACCCTGAGCGCAAAGCTCAACGGTGCGTGCCACTTGCGGGTCCAGGAATGTGCTGTTTCTCATCCCAGAATTCGAGGCCGATGAAGATTTCTCCCAGGGAAAAGATGCCAGGACAGAAAACAATTGTGCCTTTTCTAGGGTTAATGGGGCTCCAAAATTGACACCTGAGAGCCCAAGGCTGCCACCTTTTCCCTGGGCGCAAAGCTCGACGGAGCGTTCCATGTGCAGGTCCGGGAAAGTGCCATTTTTCAGCCCAGAATTCCAGACCTATGAAGATTCCTCAGAGGGAAAAGGTACCAGGAGACAAAGCCATTGTGTATTTTGTAATGCTAATTGGGCCCCATCATTGGCACCTGAGAGCCCAAGGCTGCCACCTTTTCCCTGGGTGCAAAGCTCGACGGTGCATACCCTGTGCGGGTCCGGGAAAGGGCCGTTTTTCAGCCCAGAATTCCAGATGGAAGTCAATTCCTCTCTGGGAAAAGGTGTCAGGACAGAAAGCCATTGTGCCTTTTCTAGGGGTAATGGGACCTCATCTTTGGCACCTGTGAGCCCAAGGCTGCCACCTTTTCCCTGGGCGCAAATGTCGACGGTGCGTGCCACTTGCAAGTCCGGGAATGTGCTGTTTCTCATCCCAGAATTCCAGGCCAGCGAAGATTTCTCCCTGGGAAAAGGTGCCAGGACAGAAAGGGATTGTGCTTTTTCTAGGGTTAATGGGGCCCCAAAATTGGCAGCTGAGAGCCCAGGGCTGCTACCTTTTCCCTGGGCAGAAAGCTCGACGGTGCGTGCCTCATGCGGGTAAGGGAAAGAGCCGTTTTCAGCCCAGAATTCCAGGCCGATGAAGATTCCTCCCTGGGAAAAGGTGCCAGGACAGAAAGCGATTGTTATTTTTCTAGTGTTAACGGGGACCCATCATTGTCACCTGAGAGCCCAAGGCTGTCACCTCTTCCCTGGGCGCAAAGCTAGATGGTGCCTGCCACGTGCAGGTCAGAGAAAGTGCTTTGTTCAGCCCAGGATTCCAGACGGATGACGACTCCTCCCAGGGAAAGGGCTCCTAGGACAGAAAGCGATTGTTCCATTTCTAGTGTTAATGGGGGCCCGTCATTGGCATCTGAGAGCCAGAGGTTGCCTCCTTTTCCCTGGGCGCAAAGCACGACAATGCGTGCCACGTGTTGATCCCAGAAAGTGGCATTTTACAGCCCAGAATTCCAGACCAATGAAGACTCCTCCCAGGGAAAAGGTGCCAGGACAGAAAGCCATTGTGCTTTTTGTAAAGGTAATGGGGCCCCATCATTGGCAGCTGAGAGCCCATGACTGCCACCTTTTCCCTGTACTCAAAGCTCGATGGTGCGTTCCACTTGCGGGTCCAGGAAAGTGCCATTTTTCAGCCCAGAATTCCAGACCTATGAAGATTCCTCAGAGGGAAAAGGTACCAGGAGACAAAGCCATTGTGTATTTTGTAATGCTAATTGGGCCCCATCATTGGCACCTGTGAGCCCAAGGCTGCCACCTTTTCCCTGGGTGCAAAGCTCGACGGTGCATACCCTGTGCGGGTCCGGGAAAGGGCCGTTTTTCAGCCCAGAATTCCAGACGGAAGTCGATTCCTCTCTGGGAAAAGGTGTCAGGACAGAAAGCCATTGTGCCTTTTCTAGGTGTAATGGGACCTCATCTTTGGCACCTCAGAGCCCAAGGCTGCCACCTTTTCCCTGGGCGCAAATGTCGACGGCGCGTGCCACTTGCAAGTCCGGGAATGTGCCGTTTCTCATCCCAGAATTCCAGGCCAACGAGGATTTCTCCTTGGGAAAAGGTGCTCTCAGCTGCCAATGATGGGGCCCCATTAACCCAAGATATGGAATAATCCCTTTCTGTCCTAGCAGATTTTCTTAGGGAGGAATCATCGTCCATCTGGAATTCTGGGTTTAAAAACAGGATGTTGCTTGCACCGTCCGGCTTTGCACCCATGGGAAAAGATGGCAGCCTTGGACTCTAAGGTGTCAATGATGGGGCCCCATTAACTCAAGAAATGTAAAAATCGCTTTCTGTCCTTGCACCTTTTCCCAGGGAGGAATCTTCGTCTGTCTGGAAATCTGGGCTGAAAAACCGCAATTTCCCTGACTCGCACTTGCCACGCTCCATTGAGGTTTGAGCCCAGGGAAAAGGTGCAGCCTTGGGCTCTCAGATCCCAAAGATGGGGCCGCATTAACCCTAGAAAAGGAGCAATCGCTTTCTGTCCTGGCACCTTTTCCCTGGGAGGAATCATCGTCCGTCTGGAAGTCTGGGCTGAAAAAACTGCATGTGGCACGCACCGTTGGGCTTTGAGCCCAGGGAAAAGGTGACAGCCTTGGGCTGTGACGTGCCAATGAGGGGGCCGCATTTACCCTACAACTGGAACAATCGCTTTCTATACTGGCACATTTTCCCTGGGAGGAGTCTTCGTCATTCTGGAAATCTGGACTGGAAAAAGGCACGTACCCTGACCAGCACCTGGCACACTCTGTCGAGGTTTGAGCCCAGGGAAAAGGTGTCACCCTTGGGCTCTCAGCTGCCAATGATGGGGCCCCATTACCCCTAAGAAAGGCACAATCGCTTTCTGTCCTGGCACCTTTTCCCTGGGAGGAATCATGGTCTGCCTGGAATTCCGGGCTCATAAACGGCACTTTCCCTGACCCGCACCTGGTACCCTCCGTCGTGCTTTGAGGCCAGGGAAAAGGTGGCATCCTTGGGCTCACAGGTGCCAATGATGGGACCCCATTACCCCAGGAAATGTAAAAATCCCTTTCTGTCTAAACACCTTTTCTCTGAGAGGAATCTTGGTCCATCTGGAATTCTGGGCTGAAAAAAGGCACTTTACCTGACCCGCAGGTGGCACGCACCGTCGATCTTTGAGGCCAGGGAAAAGGTGACAGTCTTGGGCTCTCAGCTGCCAAAGATGGGGCCACATTAACCCTAGAAAAGGAACAAATGCTTTCTGTCCAGGCACCTTTTCCCTGGGAGGAATCTTCATCCTTCTGGAAATCTGGACTGAAAAATTACGCTTGCCCAAAGCGCTCCTGGCACAATCCGTCGAGCTTTGAGGCCAGGGAAAAGGTGGCAGCTTTTGGCTCACAAGTGCCAGCGATGGGGCCCCTTAAACTTAGAAATGGAACAATTGCTTTCTGTCTTGGAACTTTATCCCAGGGTAGAATTTTAAACCGCTTGGAATTCTGGGCTGATAAATGGCACTTTCCCTGACCCGCACCTTGTATGCTCCGTGAAGCTTTCAGCCCAGGGAAAAGGAGGCAGCCTTGGGCTCTCAGTTGCCAAAAGTGGGGCCGCATTAACACTAGAAAAGGAAGAATCGCTTTCTGTCCTGGCACATTTTCCCTGGCAGGAATGTTCATCCGTCTGAAAATCTGGGCTGAAAAACCTGCAAATGCCACTCACAGTCGGGCTTTGCGACCAGGGAAAAGGTGACAGCCTTGGGCTGTCAGGTGCCAATGAGGGGGCCGCGTTTACCCTAGAATTGGAACAATCACTTTCTCTCCTGGCACTTTTTCCCTGGGAGGAATCTTGGTCCGTCTGGAATTCTGGGCTGAAAACCGGCACTTTCCCAGACCCGCACCTCGACCGCACTGTCGAGCTTTGAGCCCAGGAAAAAGGTGGCAGCCTTGGGCTGTCAGGTGCCTAAGATGGGTCCGCATTAACCCTAGAAAAATAACAATCTCTTTCTGTCCTGGCACGATTTCCCAGGAAGGAATATTCATCCGTCTGGAATTCTGGGCTGAAAAACCCGCATGCGACATGGACCTTTGGGGTGTGCGCCCAGGGAAAAGGTGGCAGCCTTGGGTTCTCAGGTGTCAATGATGGGGCCCCATTAACCCTAGAAAAGGAACAATCGCTTTGTGTCCTGGCACCTTTTCTATGGGAGGAATCTTCATCCGTCTGGAATTCTGGTCTGAAAAACAGCACTTTCCCGGGCCCGCACTTGGCACCCTCCCTCGTGCTTTGAGGCCAGGGAAAAGATGGCAGCCTTGCGCTCTCAGGTGCCAATGATGGGACCGCATTACCCCTAGAAGAGGCACAATCGCTTTCTCTGCTAGCACATTTTCCCAGGGAGGAATCTTCGTCCGTCTGGAATTCTGGGCTGAGAAACGGCACTTTCCCGGACCCGCACTTGGCACCCTCCGTCGAGCTTTGAGCCCAGGGAAAAGGTGGCAGCCTTGGGCTCTCAGATCCCAAAGATGGGGCCGCATTAACCCTAGAAAAGGAGCAATCGCTTTCTGTCCTGGCACCTTTTCCCTGGGAGGAATCATCGTCCATCTTGAATTCTGGGCTGAAAAACCCGCATGTGGCACGCATCGTCGGGCTTTGAGCCCAGGGAAAAGGTGACAGCCTTGGGCTGTGAGGTGCCAATGAGGGCGCCGCATTTACCCTAGAACTGGAACAATCGCTTTCTATCCTGACACATTTTCCCTGTGACGAATCTCCGTCATTCTGGAAATCTGGGCTGAAAAAAGGGGTACCCTGACCAGCACCTGGCACACTCTGTCGAGATTTGAGCCCAGGGAAAAGGTGGCAGGCTTGGGCTCTCAGGTGTCAATGATGGGGCACCATTACCTCTAAGAAAGGCACAATAGCTTTCTGTCCTGGCACCTTTTCCCTGGGAGGAATCATGGTCTGCCTGGAATTCTGGGCTGAAACACGGCACTTTCCCTCACCCGCACTTGGCACGCTCCGTCGAGCTTTGAGCCCAGGGAAAAGGTGGCAGCCTTAGGCTCTGAGGTGGCAATGATGGGGCCCCATTAGTCCTAGAAAAGGCACAATCCCTTTCTGTCCTAGCACCTTTTCCCTGGGAGGAATCTTGGGCCCTCTGCAATTCTGGGCTGAAAACTGGAACTTTCCCAGACCCGCACCTCGCCCGCACTGTCGAGCTTTGAGCCCAGGGAAAAGGTGGCAGCCTTGGGCTCTCAGGTGCCTAAGATGGGTCCACATTAACCCTAGAAAAGGAAGAATCGCTTTCTGTCCTGGCACGATTTCCAAGGGAGGAATGTTCATTTTTCTGGATTGAAAAACCCGCATGTGACAGGGAACGTTGGGGTGCTCACCGAGGGAAAAGGTAGCAGCATTGGCTCTCAAGTGCCAATGATGGGGCCCCATAAACCCTAGAAAAGGAACAATCACTTTCTGTCCTGGCACTTTTTTCCCTAGCAGTAATCCTCGTCCATCTGGAATTCTGGGCTGAGAAACGGCACTTTCCCGGACCCCACCTGGCACACTCCTTTGAGCTTTGAGCCCAGGGAAAAGGTGACAGCCTTGGGCTGTCATGTGGCAATGAGAGGGCCGCATTTACCCTAGAACTGGAACAATCGCTTTCTGTCCTGGAACATTTTCCATATGAGGAATCTTCGTCATTCTGGAAATCTGGGTTGAAAAACAGCATGTACCCTTACCCGCCGCTGGCACACTCCATCGAGCGTTCAGCCCAGGGAAAAGGTGGCAGCCTTGGGTTATCAGGTGGCAATGATGGGGCCCCATTACCCCTAGGAAACGCATAATCGCTTTCTGTCCTGGCACATTTTCTCTGGGAGGAATCTTTGTCTGTCTGGAATTCTGGGCTGAAAAATGGCACTATCCAGACCCATACTTGGCACGCTCCGTCGAGCTTTGAGCCCAGGGAAAAGGTGGCAGCCTTGGGCTCTCAGGAGTCAATGATGGGGCCGTATTAACACAAGAAATGGAACAATCCCTTTCTGTCCTGGCGCCTTTTCCCAGGGAGGAATCATCGTCTGTCTGGAATTCTGGGCTTAAAAAAGAGCATGTGGCATGCACCGTCCGGCTTTACGCCCAGGGAAAAAATGGGGGCCTTGGACTCTCAGGTGCCAATGATGGGGCCCCATTAACCCAAGAAATGTAAAAATCGCTTTCTGTCCTTGCACCTTTTCCATGGGAGTAATCTTCATCCGTCTGGAAATCTTGGCTGAAAAACAGCACTTTCCTGGACTCGCAGTTGGAACGCTCCATTGAGCTTTGAGCCCAGGCAAAAGGTGGCAGCCTTGGGCTCTCAGGTGCCAATGATGGGGCCCCATTATTATTAGAAAACGCACAAACGCTTTCTCTCCTAGCACCTTTTCCCTGGGAGGAATCTTCATCCGTCTGGAATTCTGGGATGAAAATCGGCACTTTCCTGGACCCGCACAAATACGCACCATTGAGCTTTGCGACCATGGAATAGGTGGCAGCCTTGGGCTCTCAGGTGCCAATGATGGGGCCCCATTACCTTTACAAAATACACAATGGCTTTGTGTCCTGTCACCTTTTCCCTCTGAGGAATCTTCATCGGTCTGGAATTCTGGGCTGAAAAAATGGCACTATCCCTGACCCGCACAATTATGCACCGTCGAGTATTGCAACCTGGGTAAAGGTGGCAGCTTTGGGCTCTCACGTGACAGTGATGGAGCCCCATTACCCCTAGAACTGGAACAATCACTTTCTGTCCTGGCACCTTTTCCCTGAGAGGAATCTTACTCGGTCTGTAATTCTGGGCTGAAAAATGGCACTTTGCCAGACCCGCACGTAGCACGCTCCGTCGAGCTTTGCGACCAGGATAAATGTGGCAGCCTTGGGCTCTCAGGTGCCAATGATGGGGCACCAATAACCCTAGAAAAGGCACAACCATTTCCTGTCCTGGCATCTTTTCCCAGTGAGAAATCTTCATCCGTCTGGAAATCTGGGCTGAAAAAATGGCACTATCCCTGACCCGCACAACTATGCACCGTCGAGTATTGCGACCTGGGTAAAGGTGGCAGCTTTGGGCTCACACGTGCCAATGATGGGGCACCATTACCCCTAGAACTGGAACAATCGCTTTCTGTCCTGGCACCTTTTCCCTGAGAGGAATCTTACTCGGTCTGTAATTCTGGGCTGAAAAATGGCACTTTCCCAGACCCGCACGTAGCACGCTCCGTCGAGCTTTGCGACCAGGATAAAGGTGGCAGCCTTGGGATCTCAGGTGCCAATGATGGGGCCCCATTACCTTTACAGAATGCTCAATGGCTTTGTGTCCTGGCAACTTTTCCCTGGGAGGAATCTTCATTGGTCTGGAATTCTGGACTGAAAAATGGCACTTTCCCGGACCCTCACGTAGCATGCACCGTCGAGCGTCACGCCAAGGGTAAAGGAGGCTGCCTTGGGCTCTCAGGTGCCAATGATGGGAGCCCGATTAACCCTAGAAATGGAACAATCGCTTTCTGTCCTGGGAGCCTCTTCCCTGTGAGGAGTCTTCATCCGTCTGGAATTCAGAGCTGAAAAACAGCACTTTCCCGGACAAGAAAGTGGTATGCGCGGTTGATGTTTGCGCCCACGGAAAAGGTGGCAGCCTTGAACTCTCAGGTGCCAATGATGGGGCACCATTGACCCTAGAAAAAGACAATTCGATTTCTGACCTGGCACCTTTTCCCTGGGAGGTATCTTCGTCCATCTGGAAATCTGGGTTCAAAAATGGCCCTCCCCGAAACCCGCACAAGGTACACACCGTCGAGCTTTGCGCCCAGGGAAAAGGGGGCAGCCTTGGGCTATCAGGTGACAATGATGGGGCCCCATTAACCCTAGAAAAAGGAGAAATCCATTCATGTCCTGCCACCTTTTCCCAGGGAGGAATCTTCATCGGTCTGCAAGTCTGGAATGAGAAACGGCAATTTCCTGAACTCTCACGTAGAACGCACCGTCGAGCTTTGAACCCAGGTTAAAGGAGGCAAACTTGGGCTCTCAGGTGCCAATGATGGGGCCCCATTAACCCTAGAAATGGAACAATCGCTTTCTGTCCTGGCACCTTTTCCCTAGGAGGAATCTTCATCCGTCTAGAATTCTGGGCAAAAAAATGGCACTTTCCCAGACAAGAAAGTGGCACGCACCCTCGACATTTGCGCCTAGGCAAAAGGTGGCAGCCTTGGGCTCTCAGGTGCCAAGGATGGGGCCCCGTTAACACTAGAAAAATAACACTTGCTTTCTGTCCTGGCACCTTTTCCCAGGGAGGAATCTTCGTCCATCTGGAATTCTGTGTTCAAAAATGGCACTGCCCCAAACCCGCACAAGGTACACACCGTCGAGCTTTGCTCCCAGGGACAAGGGGGCAGCCTTGGGCGCTCAGGTGCTAATGATGGGGCACCATTACCTTTACTAAAAGCACAATGGCTTTCTGTCCTGGCACCTTTTCCCTGGGAGGAGTTCTCATTGGTCTGGAATTCTGGGCTGAAAAATGGCACTATCTGGGACCAGCACGTGGCACGCACTGTCGAGCTTTCTGCCCAGGCAAAAGGAGGCAACCTCTGGCTCTCAGATGCCAATGACGGGCCCCCATTAACACTAGAAATGGAACAATCGCTTTCTGTCCTGGTAGCCTTTTCCCCTGGGAGGAATCGTCATCCGCCTGGAACTCAGGACTAAACAAAGCACTTTCTCTGACCTGCACGTGGCAGGCACCATCCAGCTTTGCACCCAGGGAAAAGGTGGCAGCCTTGGGCTCTCAGGTGCCAATGATGGGTCCCCATTAACACTAGATAAATAACAATCGCTTTCTGTCCTGGCACCTTTTCCCTGGGAGGAATTGACTTCCGTCTGGAATTCTGGGCTGAAAAACAGCACTTCCCCAGACCTGCAATTGGAACGCACCGTCGAGCTTTGTGCCCAGGTAAAAGGTGACAGCCTTGGGCTCTCAGGTGCCAAAGATGGGGCCCCATTACCCCTACAAAAGGCACAATCGCTTTCTGTCCTGGCACCTTTTCCCAGGGAGGAATCTTCATCGGTCTGGAATTCTGGAATGAGAAACGGCAATTTCCCGGACCCTCACATAGCACGCATGGTCGAGCTTTGCACCCAGGGTATAGGAGGCAACCTTGGACTCTCAGGTGCCAATGATGGGGCCCCATTAACCCTAGAAATGGAACAATCGCTTTCTGTCCTGGGAGCTTTTTTCCTGTGAGGAGTCTTCATCCGTCTGGAATTGAGGGCTGAAAAATGTCACTTTCCCGGTCCCGCACAGGGTACGAACTGTCGAGCTTTGCACCCAGGGAAAAGGTGGCAGCCTTGAACTCTCAGGTGCCAATGATGGGGCCCAATTACCATTACAAAATACACCCTGACTTTGTCTCCTGGTACCTTTTCCCTCTGAGGAATCGTCATAGGTCTGGAATTCTGGGCTGAAGAATGGCACTTTCCCGGACCCGCTCGTGGAACGCTCCGTCGAGCTTTGTGCCCAGGGAAAAGGTGGCAGCCTTGGTCTCTCAGGTGTCAATTTTGTGGCTCCATTAACCCTAGAAAAGGCACAATCGCTTTCTGTCCTGGCACCTTTTCCCTGGGAGAAATCTTCATCGGGCCTGAATTCTGGGATGAGAAACAGCACATTCCTGGACCGGCAAGTGGCACGCACCGTCGAGCTTTGCGCTCAGGGAAAAGATTGCAGCCTTCGGCTCTCGGGTGCCAATGATGGGTCCCCATTACTCCTAGAAAAGGAGAAATCCATTCCTGTCCTGGTACCTTTTCCCAGGGAGGAATCTTCATCGGTCTGGAATTCTGGAATGAGAAACGGCAATTTCCCGGACCCTCACGTAGCACGCGTGGTCGAGCTTTGCGCCCAGGGTATAGGAGGCAACCTTGGGCTCTCAGGTGCCAATGATGGGGCCCGATTAACCCTAGAAATGGAACAATCGCTTTCTGTCCTGGGAGCCTCTTCCCTGTGAGGAGTCTTCATCCGTCTGGAATTGAGGGCTGAAAAACGGCACTTTCCCGGACAAGAAAGTGGTACGCGCCGTTGATGTTTGCGCCCACGGAAAAGGTGGCAGCCTTGAACTCTGAGGTGCCAATGATGGGGCACCATTGACCCTAGAAAAGGACAATTCGATTTCTGACCTGGCACCTTTTCCCTGGGAGGTATCTTCGTCCGTCTGGAATTCTGGGTTCAAAAATGGCACTGCCCCAAACCCTCACAAGGTCGAGCTTTGCTCCCAGGGAAAAGGGGGCAGGCTTGGGCTCTCAGGTGCCAATGATGGGGCCCCATTAACCCTAGAAAAAGGAGAAATCCATTCGTGTCCTGGCACCTTTTCCCAGGGAGGAATCTTCATTGGCCCGGAATTCTGGAATGAGAAACGGCAATTTCCGGACCCTCACGTAGATCTCACTGTCGAGCTTTGAACCCAGGTTAAAGGAGGCAAACTTGAGCTCTCAGGTGCCAATGATGGGGCCCGATTAACCCTAGAAATGGAACAATCGCTTTCTGTCCTGGCACCTTTTCCCTGGGAGGAATCTTCATCCGTCTAGAATTCTGGGCTAAAAAAAGGCGCATTCCCATACAAGAAAGTGGCACACACCCTCGACATTTGCGCCCAGGCAAAACGTGGCAGCCTTGGGCTCTCAGGTGCCAAGGATGGGGCCCCGTTATCACTAGAAAAATAACACTTGCTTTCTGTCCTGGCACCTTTTCCCTGGAAGGAATCTTCGTCCGTCTGGAAATCTCGGTTCAAAAATGGCACTGCCCCAAACCCGCACAAGGTACACACCGTCGAGCTTTGCTCCCAGGGAAAAGGGGGCAGCCTTGGGCTCTCAGGTGCCAATGATGGTGCCCCATTACCCCTACAAAAGGCACAATGGCTTTCTGTCCTGGCACCTTTTCCCAGGGAGGAATCTTCATCGGTTTGGAATTCTGGTCTGAGAATCGGCGCTTTCCTGGACCCGCAAGTGGAACGCACCATCGAGCTTTGCGTCCAGGGAAAAGGTGGCAGTCTTGGGCTCTCAGGTGCCAATGATGGGGCCCCATTACCTTTACAAAAAGCACAATGGCTTTCTGTCCTGGCACCTTTTCCCTGGGAGGAGTCTTCATTGGTCTGGAATTCTAAGCTGTAAAGTGGCACTTTCTGGGACCAGCACGTTGCACGCACTGTCGTGCTTTGCGCCCAGGGAAAAGGAGGCAACCTCTGGCTCTCAGATGCCAATGACGGGCCCCCATTAACACTAGAAATGGAACAATCGCTTTCTGTCCTGGGAGCCTTTTCCCTGGGAGGAGTCGTCATCCGTCTGCAATCCTGGGCTGAACAAAGGTCTTTCTCTGACCTGCACGTGGCAGGCACCATCTAGCTCTGCGCCCAGGGAAAAGGTGGCAGCCTTGGGCTCTCAGGTGCCAATGATGGGTCCACGTTAACACTAGATAAAAAACAATCGCTTTCTGTCCTGGCACCTTTTCCCTGGGAGGAATTTTCGTCTGTCTGGAATTCTGGGCTGAAAAACGGCACTTCCCCGCACCTGCAAGTGGAACGCACCGTCGAGCTTTGTGCCCAGGGAAAAGGTGGCAGCGTTGGGCTCTCAGGTGCCAATGATGAGGCCCCATTACCCCTAGAAAAGGCACAATCGCTTTCTGTCCTGGCACCTTTTCCCTGGGAGGAATCTTCTTTGGTCTGGAATTCTGGGCTGAAAACGGCTCTTTTCCTTACCCGCATGTGGCACGCACCGTCGAGCTTTGCGCCCAGGGAAAAGGTGGCAGCCCTGGGCTCTCAGCTGCCAATTTTGGGGCCCCATTCACCCTAGAAAAGGCACAATCGCTTTCTGTCCTGGCACCTTTTCCCAGGGAGAAATCTTCGCTGGCCTGGAATTCTGGGATGAGAAACGGCACATTCCCGGACTTGCAAGTGGCACGCGCCATCGACATTTGCGCCCAGGGAAAAGGTGGCAGCCTTGGGCTCTCAGGTGTCAATTTTGGGGCCCCATTACCCCTAGAAAAGGCACAATGGCTTTCTGTCCTGACACCTTTTCCCAGAGAGGAATCGACTTCCGTCTGGAATTCTGGGCTGAAAAACGGCCCTTTCCCAGACCCGCACAGGGTATGCACCGTCGAGCTTTGCACCCAGGGAAAAGGTGGCAGCCTTGGGCTCTCAGGTGCCAATGATGGGGCCCAATTAGCATTACAAAATACACAATGGCTTTGTCTCCTGGTACCTTTTCCCTCTGAGGAATCTTCATAGGTCTGGAATTCTGGGCTGTAAAATGGCACTTTCCAAGATCCGCACGTGGAACGCTCCGTCGAGTTTTGCGCCCAGGGAAAAGGTGGCAGCCTTGGGCTCTCAGGTCTCAATTTTGGGGCCCCATTAACCCTAGAAAAGGCACAATTGCTTTCTGCCCTGGCACCTTTTCCCTGGGAGAAATCTTCATTGACCTCGAATTCGGGGATGAGAAACAGCACATTCCTGGACCGGCAAGTGGCACGCACCGTTGAGCTTTGCGCTCAGGGAAAAGGTTGCAGCCTTCGGCTCTCAGGTGTCAATGATGGAGCCCGATTAACCCTAGAAAAGGAACAATCGCTTTCTGTCCTGACACCTTTTCCCAGGGAGGAATCTTCATCGGTCTGGAATTTTGGAATGAGAAACGGCAATTTCCCGGACCCTCACGTAGGACGCATGGTCGAGCTTTACGCCCAGGGTATAGGAGGCAACCTTGGGCTCTCAGGTGCCAATGATAGGGCCGGATTAACCCTAGAAATGGAACAATCGCTTTCTGTCCTGGGAGCCTCTTCCCTGTGAGGAGTCTTCATCCGTCTGGAATTGAGGGCTCAAAAAACTGCACTTTCCCGGACAAGAAAGTGGTATGTGCCGTTGATGTTTGCGCCCACGGAAAAGGTGGCAGCCTTGAACTCTCAGGTGCCAATGATGGGGCACCATTGACCCTAGAAAAGGACAATTCGATTTCTGACCTGGCACCTTTTCCCTGGGAGGTGTCTTCGTCCGTCTGGAATTCTGGGCTGAAAAATGGCACTTCCCCGGACCCGCAAGTGGCACGCACCGTAGACATTTGCGCCCAGGCAAAAGGTGGCAGCCGTGGGCTCTCAGGTGCCAATGATGGGGCCCCGTTATCACTAGAAAAATAACACTTGCTTTCTGTCCTGGCACCTTTTCCCAGGGAGGAATCTTCGTCCGTCTGGAAATCTGGGCTGAAAAATGGCACTGCCCCAAACCCGCACAAGGTACACACCGTCGAGCTTTGCGCCCAGGGAAAAGGGGGCAGCCTTGGGCTCTCAGGTGCCAATGATGGTGCCCCATTACCCCTACAAAAGGCACAATGGCTTTCTGTCCTGGCACCTTTTCCCAGGGAGGAATCTTCATCGGTTTGGAATTCTGGTCTGAGAATCGGCGCTTTCCTGGACCCGCAAGTGGAACGCACCATCGAGCTTTGCATCCAGGGAAAAGGTGGCAGTCTTGGGCTCTCAGGTGCCAATGATGGGGCCCCATTACCTTTACAAAAAGCACAATGGCTTTCTGTCCTGGCACCTTTTCCCTGGGAGGAGTCTTCATTGGTCTGGAATTCTAAGCTGTAAAGTGGCACTTTCTGGGACCAGCACGTGGCACGCACTGTCGTGCTTTGCGCCCAGGGAAAAGGAGGCAACCTCTGGCTCTCAGATGCCAATGACGGGCCCCCATTAACACTAGAAATGGAACAATCGCTTTCTGTCCTGGCACCTTTTCCCTGGGAGGAGTCGTCATCCGTCTGCAATCCTGGGCTGAACAAAGGTCTTTCTCTGACCTGCACGTGGCAGGCACCATCTAGCTTTGCGCCCAGGGAAAGGTGGCAGCCTTGGGCTCTCAGGTGCCAACGATGGGTCTCCGTTAACACTAGATAAATAACAATCGCTTTCTGTCCTGGCACCTTTTCCCTGGGAGGAATTTTCGTCTGTCTGGAATTCTGGGCTGAAAAACGGCACTTCCCCGGACCTGCAAGTGGAACGCACCGTCGAGCTTTGTGCCCAGGCAAAAGGTGGCAGCCTTGGGCTCTCAGGTGCCGATGATGGGGCCCCATTGACCCTTGAAAATGAACAATTGCTTTCTGTCCTGGCACCTTTTCCCTGGAAGGATTCTTCTTTGGTCTGGAATTCTGGGCTGAAAACGGCTCGTTCCCTTACCCGCATGTGGCACGCACCGTCGAGCTTTGCGCCCAGGGAAAAGGTGGCAGCCCTGGGCTCTCAGCTGCCAATTTTGGGGCCCCATTAACCCTAGAAAAGGCACAATCGCTTTCTGTCCTGGCACCTTTTCCCAGGGAGAAATCTTCGCTGGCCTGGAATTCTGGGATGAGAAACGGCACTTCCCCGGACCTGCAAGTGGAACGCACCGTCGAGCTTTGTGCCCAGGCAAAAGGTGGCAGCCTTGGGCTCTCAGGTGCCAATGATGGGGCCCCATTGACCCTTGAAAATGAACAATCGCTTTCTGTCCTGGCACCTTTTCCCTGGGAGGAATCTTCTTTGGTCTGGAATTCTGGGCTGAAAACGGCTCTTTCCCTTACCCGCATGTGGTACGCACCGTCGACCTTTGCGTCCAGGGAAAAGGTGGCAGCCCTGGGCTCTCAGCTGCCAATTTTGGGGCCCCATTAACCCTAGAAAAGGCACAATGGCTTTCTGTCCTGGCACCTTTTCCCAGGGAGAAATCTTCGCTGGCCTGGAATTCTGGGATGAGAAACGGCACGTTCCCGGACTTGCAAGTGGCACGCGCCGTCGACATTTGCGTCCAGGGAAAAGGTGGCAGCCTTGGGCTCTCAAATGCCAAAGATGGGGCCCCATTACCCCTGGAGAAGGCACAATGGCTTTCTGTCCTGACACCTTTTCCCAGGGAGGAATCGACTTCCGTCTGGAATTCTGGGCTGAAAAATGGCCCTTTCCCGGACCTGTACAGGGTATGCACCGTCGAGCTTTGCACCCAGGGAAAAGGTGGCAGCCTTGGGCTCTCAGGTGCCAATGATGGGGCCCAATTAACATTACAAAATACACAATGGCTTTGTCTCCTGGTACCTTTTCCCTCTGAGGAATCTTCATAGGTCTGGAATTCTGGGCTGTAAAATGGCACTTTCCGGGACCCGCACGTGGAACGCTCCGTCGAGCTTTGCGCCCAGGGAAAAGGTGTCAGCCTTGGGCTCTCAGGTGTCAATTTTGGGGCCCCATTAACCCTAGAAAAGGCACAATTGCTTTCTGTCCTGACACCTTTTCCCTGGGAGAAATCTTCATCGGCCTCAAATTCTGGGATGAGAAACAGCACATTCCTGGACCCGCAAGTGGCACGCATCGTCGAGCTTTGCGCTCAGGGAAAAGGTTGCAGCCTTCAGCTCTCAGGTGCCAATAATGGGTCCCCATTACTCCTAGAAAAGGAGAAATCGATTCCTGTCCTGGCACCTTTTCCCAGGGAGGAGTCTTCATCGGTCTGGAATTCTGGAATGAGAACCGCAATTTCCCGGACCCTCAAGTAGGACGCATGGTCCCGCTTTACGCCCAGGGTATAGGAGGCAACCTTGGGCTCTCAGGTGCCAATGATAGGGCCGGATTAACCCTAGAAATGGAACAATGGCTTTCTGTCCTGGCAGCCTCTTCCCTGTGAGGAGTCTTCATCCGTCTAGAATTCTGTGCTAAAAAATGGCACTTTCCCAGACAAGAAAGTGGCACGCACCCTCGACATTTGCGCCCAGGGAAAACGTGGCAGCCTTGGGCTCTCAGGTGCCAAGGATTGGGCCCCGTTAACACTAGAAAAATAACACTTGCTTTCTGTCCTGGCACCTTTTCCCAGGGAGGAATCTTCATTCGTCTGGAAATCTGGGTTCAAAAATGGCACTGCCCCAAACCCGCACAAGGTACACACCGTCGAGCTTTGCTCCCAGGGAAAAGGGGGCAGCCTTGGGCTCTCAGGTGCCAATGATGGTGCCCCATTACCCCTACAAAAGGCAGAATGGCTTTCTGTCCTGGCACCTTTTCCCAGGGAGGAATCTTCATCGGTTTGGAATTCTGGTCTGAGAATCGGCACATTTCTGGACCCGCAAGTGGAATGCACCATCGAGCTTTGCGTCCAGGGAAAAGGTGGCAGTCTTGGGCTCTCAGGTGCCAATGATGGGGCCCCATTACCTTTACAAAAGGCACAATGGCTTTCTGTCCTGGCACCTTTTCCCTGGGAGGAGTCTTCATCGGTTTGGAATTCTGGGCTGTAAAATGGCACTTTCTGGGACCAGCACGTTGCACGCAATGTCGAGCTTTGCGCCCAGGGAAAAGGAGGCAACCTCTGGCTCTCAGATGCCAATGACGGGCCCCCATTAACACTAGAAATGGAACAATCGCTTTCTGTCCTGGGAGCCTTTTCCCTGGGAGGAGTCGTCATCCGTCTGGAATCCTGGGCTGAACAAAGGTCTTTCTCTGACCTGCACGTGGCAGGCACCATCTAGCTTTGCGCCCAGGGAAAAGGTGGCAGCCTTGGGCTCTCAGGTGCCAACAATGGGTCTCCGTTAACACTAGATAAATAACAATCGCTTTCTGTCCTGGCACCTTTTCCCTGGGAGGAATTTTCATCTGTCTGGAATTCTGGGCTGAAAAACGGCACTTCCCCGGACCTGCAAATGGAACGCACCGTCGAGCTTTGTGCCCAGGGAAAAGGTGGCAGCCTTGGGCTCTCAGGTGCCAATGATGGGGCCCCATTGACCCTTGAAAATGAACAATCGCTTTCTGTCCTGGCACCTTTTCCCTGGGAGGAATCTTCTTTGGTCTGGAATTCTGGGCTGAAAACGGCTCTTTCCCTTACCCGCATGTGGCACGCACCGTCGAGCTTTGCGTCCAGAGAAAAGGTGGCAGCCCTGGGCTCTCAGCTGCCAATTTTGGGGCCCCATTAACCCTAGAAAAGGCACAATCGCTTTCTGTCGTGGCACCTTTTCCCAGGGAGAAATCTTCTCTGGCCTGGAATTCTGGGATGAGAAACGGCACGTTCCCGGACTTGCAAGTGGCACGCGCCGTCGACATTTGCGTCCAGGGAAAAGGTGGCAGCCTTGGGCTCTCAAATGCCAAAGATGGGGCCCCATTACCCCTGGAGAAGGCACAATGGCTTTCTGTCCTGACACCTTTTCCCAGGGAGGAATCGACTTCCGTCTGGAATTCTGGGCTGAAAAATGGCCCTTTCCCGGACCTGTACAGGGTATGCACCGTCGAGCTTTGCACCCAGGGAAAAGGTGGCAGCCTTGGGCTCTCAGGTGCCAATGATGGGGCCCAATTAACATTACAAAATACACAATGGCTTTGTCTCCTGGTACCCTTTCCCTCTGAGGAATCTTCATAGGTCTGGAATTCTGGGCTGTAAAATGGCACTTTCCGGGATCCGCACAAGGAACGCTCTGTCGAGCTTTGCGCCCAGGGTAAAGGTGTCAGCCTTGGGCTCTCAGGTGTCAATTTTGGGGCCCCATTAACCCTAGAAAAGGCACAATTGCTTTCTGTCCTGACACCTTTTCCCTGGGAGAAATCTTCATCGGCCTCGAATTCTGGGATGAGAAACAGCACATTCCTGGACCCGCAAGTGGCACGCATCGTCGAGCTTTGCGCTCAGGGAAAAGGTTGCAGCCTTCAGCTCTCAGGTGCCAATAATGGGTCCCCATTACTCCTAGAAAAGGAGAAATCGATTCCTGTCCTGGCACCTTTTCCCAGGGAGGAGTCTTCATCGGTCTGGAATTCTGGAATGAGAACCGCAATTTCCCGGACCCTCAAGTAGGACGCATGGTCCCGCTTTACGCCCAGGGTATAGGAGGCAACCTTGGGCTCTCAGGTGCCAATGATAGGGCCGGATTAACTCTAGAAATGGAACAATGGCTTTCTGTCCTGGGAGCCTCTTCCCTGTGAGGAGTCTTCATCCGTCTAGAATTCTGTGCTAAAAAATGGCACTTTCCCAGACAAGAAAGTGGCACGCACCCTCGACATTTGCGCCCAGGGAAAAGGTGGCAGCCTTGGGCTCTCAGGTGCCAAGGATTGGGCCCCGTTAACACTAGAAAAATAACACTTGCTTTCTGTCCTGGCACCTTTTCCCAGGGAGGAATCTTCATTCGTCTGGAAATCTGGGTTCAAAAATGGCACTGCCCCAAACCCGCACAAGGTACACACCGTCGAGCTTTGCTCCCAGGGAAAAGGGGGCAGCCTTGGGCTCTCAGGTGCCAATGATGGTGCCCCATTACCCCTACAAAAGGCACAATGGCTTTCTGTCCTGGCACCTTTTCCCAGGGAGGAATCTTCATCGGTTTGGAATTCTGGTCTGAGAATCGGCACATTTCTGGACCCGCAAGTGGAATGCACCATCGAGCTTTGCGTCCAGGGAAAAGGTGGCAGTCTTCGGCTCTCAGGTGCCAATGATGGGCCCCATTACATTTACAAAAGGCACAATGGCTTTCTGTCCTGGCACCTTTTCCCTGGGAGGAGTCTTCATCGGTTTGGAATTCTGGGCTGTAAAATGGCACTTTCTGGGACCAGCACGTTGCACGCAATGTCGAGCTTTGCGCCCAGGGAAAAGGAGGCAACCTCTGGCTCTCAGATGCCAATGATGGGCCCCCATTAACACTAGAAATGGAACAATCGCTTTCTGTCCTGGGAGCCTTTTCCCTGGGAGGAGTCGTCATCCGTCTGCAATCCTGGGCTGAACAAAGGTCTTTCTCTGACCTGCACGTGGCAGGCACCATCTAGCTTTGCGCCCAGGGAAAAGGTGGCAGCCTTGGGCTCTCAGGTGCCAATGATGGGTCCACGTTAACACTAGATAAATAACAATCGCTTTCTGTCCTGGCACCTTTTCCCTGGGAGGAATTTTCGTCTGTCTGGAATTCTGGGCTGAAAAACGGCACTTCCCCGGACCTGCAAGTGGAACGCACCGTCGAGCTTTGTGCCCAGGGAAAAGGTGGCAGCCTTGGGCTCTCAGGTGCCAATGATGGGGCCCCATTACCCCTAGAAAAAGAACAATCGCTTTCTGGGCTGGCACCTTTTTCCTGGGAGGAATCTTCTTTGGTCTGGAATTCTGGGCTGAAAACGGCTCTTTTCCTTACCCGCATGTGGCACGCACCGTCGAGCTTTGCGCCCAGGGAAAAGGTGGCAGCCCTGGGCTCTCAGCTGCCAATTTTGGGGCCCCATTAACCCTAGAAAAGGCACAATCGCTTTCTGTCCTGGCACCTTTTCCCAGGGAGAAATCTTCGCTGGCCTGGAATTCTGGGATGAGAAACGGCACATTCCCGGACCTGCAAGTGGCACGCGCCGTCGACATTTGCGCCCAGGGAAAAGGTGGCAGCCTTGGGCTCTCAGCTGCCAATGATGGGGCCCAATTAGCATTACAAAATACACAATGGCTTTGTCTCCTGGTACCTTTTCCCTCTGAGGAATCTTCATAGGTCTGGACGTCTGGGCTGAAAAATGGCACTTTCCCAAACCCGCACGTGGAACGCTCCGTCGAGCTTTGCGCCCAGGGAAAAGGTGGCAGCCTTGGGCTCTCAGGTGTCAATTTTGGGGCCCCATTAACCCTAGAAAAGGCACAATTGCTTTCTGCCCTGGCACCTTTTCCCTGGGAGAAATCTTCATTGACCTCGAATTCGGGGATGAGAAACAGCACATTCCTAGACCCGCAAGTGGCACGCACCGTTGAGCTTTGCGCTCAGGGAAAAGGTTGCAGCCTTCGGCTCTCAGATGTCAATGATGGAGCCCCATTAACCCTAGAAAAGGAACAATCGCTTTCTGTCCTGACACCTTTTCCCAGGGAGGAATCTTCATCGGTCTGGAATTTTGGAATGAGAAACGGCAATTTCCCGGACCCTCACGTAGCACGCATGGTCGAGCTTTGCGCCCAGGTTATAGGAGGCAACCTTGTGCTCTCAGGTGCCAATGATGGAGCCCGATTAACCCTAGAAATGGAACAATCGCTTTCTGTCCTGGGAGCCTCTTCCCTGTGAGGAGTCTTCATCCGTCTGGAATTGAGGGCTGAAAAACGGCACTTTCCCGGACAAGAAAGTGGTATTTGCCATTGATGTTTGCGCCCACGGAAAAGGTGGCAGCCTTGAACTCTGAGGTGCCAATGATGGGGCACCATTGACCCTAGAAAAGGACAATTCGATTTCTGACCTGGCACCTTTTCCCTGGGAGGTGTCTTCGTCCGTCTGGAATTCTGGGCTGAAAAATGGCACTGCCCCAAACCCTCACAAGGTCGAGCTTTGCTCCCAGGGAAAAGGGGGCAGGCTTGGGCTCTCAGGTGCCAATGATGGGGCCCCATTAACCCTAGAAAAAGGAGAAATCCATTCGTGTCCTGCCACCTTTTCCCAGGGAGGAATCTTCATTGGCCCGGAAGTCTGGAATGAGAAACGACAATTTCCGGACCCTCACGTAGATCTCACTGTCGAGCTTTGAACCCAGGTTAAAGGAGGCAAACTTGAGCTCTCAGGTGCCAATGATGGGGCCCGATTAACCCTAGAAATGGAACAATCGCTTTCTGTCCTGGCACCTTTTCCCTGGGAGGAATCTTCATCCGTCTAGAATTCTGGGCTAAAAAAAGGCGCATTCCCATACAAGAAAGTGGCACACACCCTCGACATTTGCGCCCAGGCAAAACGTGGCAGCCTTGGGCTCTCAGGTGCCAAGGATGGGGCCCCGTTAACACTAGAAAAATAACACTTGCTTTCTGTCCTGGCACCTTTTCCCTGGAAGGAATCTTCGTCCGTCTGGAAATCTCGGTTCAAAAATGGCACTGCCCCAAACCCGCACAAGGTACACACCGTCGAGCTTTGCTCCCAGGGAAAAGGGGGCAGCCTTGGGCTCTCAGCTGCCAATGATCGGGCCCCATTACCCCTACAAAAGGCACAATGGCTTTCTGTCCTGGCACCTTTTCCCAGGGAGGAATCTTCATCGGTTTGGAATTCTGGTCTGAGAATCGGCACTTTCCTGGACCCGCAAGTGGAACGCACCATCGAGCTTTGCGTCCAGGGAAAAGGTGGCAGTCTTGGGCTCTCAGGTGCCAATGATGGGGCACCATTGACCCTAGAAAAGGACAATTCGATTTCTGACCTGGCACCTTTTCCCTGGGAGGTGTCTTCGTCCGTCTGGAATTCTGGGCTGAAAAATGGCACTTCCCCGGACCCGCAAGTGGCACGCACCGTAGACATTTGCGCCCAGGGAAAAGGTGGCAGCCGTGGGCTCTCAGGTGCCAATGATGGGGCCCCGTTATCACTAGAAAAATAACGCTTTCTGTCCTGGCACCTTTTCCCAGGGAGGAATCTTCGACCGTCTGGATATCTGGGTTCAAAAATGGCACTGCCCCAAACCCGCACAAGGTACACACCGTCGAGCTTTGCGCCCAGGGAAAAGGGGGCAGCCTTGGGCTCTCAGGTGCCAATGATGGTGCCCCATTACCCCTACAAAAGGCACAATGGCTTTCTGTCCTGGCACCTTTTCCCAGGGAGGAATCTTCATCGGTTTGGAATTCTGGTCTGAGAATCGGCGCTTTCCTGGACCCGCAAGTGGAACGCACCATCGAGCTTTGCATCCAGGGAAAAGGTGGCAGTCTTGGGCTCTCAGGTGCCAATGATGGGGCCCCATTACCTTTACAGAAAGCACAATGGCTTTCTGTCCTGGCACCTTTTCCATGGGAGGAGTCTTCATTGGTCTGGAATTCTAAGCTGTAAAGTGGCACTTTCTGGGACCAGCACGTTGCACGCACTGTCGTGCTTTGCGCCCAGGGAAAAGGAGGCAACCTCTGGCTCTCAGATGCCAATGACGGGCCCCCATTAACACTAGAAATGGAACAATCGCTTTCTGTCCTGGGAGCCTTTTCCCTGGGAGGAGTCGTCATCCGTCTGCAATCCTGGGCTGAACAAAGGTCTTTCTCTGACCTGCACGTGGCAGGCACCATCTAGCTTTGCGCCCAGGGAAAAGGTGGCAGCCTTGGGCTCTCAGGTGCCAATGATGGGTCCACGTTAACACTAGATAAAAAACAATCGCTTTCTGTCCTGGCACCTTTTCCCTGGGAGGAATTTTCGTCTGTCTGGAATTCTGGGCTGAAAAACGGCACTTCCCCGCACCTGCAAGTGGAACCCACCGTCGAGCTTTGTGCCCAGGGAAAAGGTGGCAGCGTTGGGCTCTCAGGTGCCAATGATGAGGCCCCATTACCCCTAGAAAAGGCACAATCGCTTTCTGTCCTGGCACCTTTTCCCTGGGAGGAATCTTCTTTGGTCTGGAATTCTGGGCTGAAAACGGCTCTTTTCCTTACCCGCATGTGGCACGCACCGTCGAGCTTTGCGCCCAGGGAAAAGGTGGCAGCCCTGGGCTCTCAGCTGCCAATTTTGGGGCCCCATTCACCCTAGAAAAGGCACAATCGCTTTCTGTCCTGACACCTTTTCCCAGGGAGGAATCTTCATCGGTCTGGAATTTTGGAATGAGAAACGTCAATTTCCCGGACCCTCACGTAGGACGCATGGTCGAGCTTTACGCCCAGGGTATAGGAGGCAACCTTGGGCTCTCAGGTGCCAATGATAGGGCCGGATTAACCCTAGAAATGGAACAATCGCTTTCTGTCCTGGGAGCCTCTTCCCTGTGAGGAGTCTTCATCCGTCTGGAATTGAGGGCTCAAAAAACTGCACTTTCCCGGACAAGAAAGTGGTATGTGCCGTTGATGTTTGCGCCCACGGAAAAGGTGGCAGCCTTGAACTTTCAGGTGCCAATGATGGGGCACCATTGACCCTAGAAAAGGACAATTCGATTTCTGACCTGGCACCTTTTCCCTGGGAGGTGTCTTCGTCCATCTGGAATTCTGGGCTGAAAAATGGCACTTCCCCGGACCCGCAAGTGGCACGCACCGTAGACATTTGCGCCCAGGCAAAAGGTGGCAGCCGTGGGCTCTCAGGTGCCAATGATGGGGCCCCGTTATCACTAGAAAAATAACACTTGCTTTCTGTCCTGGCACCTTTTCCCAGGGAGGAATCTTCGTCCGTCTGGAAATCTGGGTTCAAAAATGGCACTGCCCCAAACCGGCACAAGGTACACACCGTCGAGCTTTGCGCCCAGGGAAAAGGGGGCAGCCTTGGGCTCTCAGGTGCCAATGATGGTGCCCCATTACCCCTACAAAAGGCACAATGGCTTTCTGTCCTGGCACCTTTTCCCAGGGAGGAATCTTCATCGGTTTGGAATTCTGGTCTGAGAATCGGCGCTTTCCTGGACCCGCAAGTGGAACGCACCATCGAGCTTTGCGTCCAGGGAAAAGGTGGCAGTCTTGGGCTCTCAGGTGCCAATGATGGGGCCCCATTACCTTTACAAAAAGCACAATGGCTTTCTGTCCTGGCACCTTTTCCCTGGGAGGAGTCTTCATTGGTCTGGAATTCTAAGCTGTAAAGTGGCACTTTCTGGGACCAGCACGTGGCACGCACTGTCGTGCTTTGCGCCCAGGGAAAAGGAGGCAACCTCTGGCTCTCAGATGCCAATGACGGGCCCCCATTAACACTAGAAATGGAACAATCGCTTTCTGTCCTGGCACCTTTTCCCTGGGAGGAGTCGTCATCCGTCTGCAATCCTGGGCTGAACAAAGGTCTTTCTCTGACCTGCACGTGGCAGGCACCATCTAGCTTTGCGCCCAGGGAAAGGTGGCAGCCTTTGGCTCTCAGGTGCCAACGATGGGTCTCCGTTAACACTAGATAAATAACAATCGCTTTCTGTCCTGGCACCTTTTCCCTGGGAGGAATTTTCGTCTGTCTGGAATTCTGGGCTGAAAAACGGCACTTCCCCGGACCTGCAAGTGGAACGCACCGTCGAGCTTTGTGCCCAGGCAAAAGGTGGCAGCCTTGGGCTCTCAGGTGCCGATGATGGGGCCCCATTGACCCTTGAAAATGAACAATTGCTTTCTGTCCTGGCACCTTTTCCCTGGGAGGAATCTTCTTTGGTCTGGAATTCTGGGCTGAAAACGGCTCTTTCCCTTACCCGCATGTGGCACGCACCGTCGAGCTTTGCGCCCAGGGAAAAGGTGGCAGCCCTGGGCTCTCAGCTGCCAATTTTGGGGCCCCATTAACCCTAGAAAAGGCACAATCGCTTTCTGTCCTGGCACCTTTTCCCAGGGAGAAATCTTCGCTGGCCTGGAATTCTGGGATGAGAAACGGCACTTCCCCGGACCTGCAAGTGGAACGCATCGTCGAGCTTTGTGCCCAGGCAAAAGGTGGCAGCCTTGGGCTCTCAGGTGCCGATGATGGGGCCCCATTAACCCTTGAAAATGAACAATCGCTTTCTGTCCTGGCACCTTTTCCCTGGGAGGAATCTTCTTTGGTCTGGAATTCTGGGCTGAAAACGGCTCTTTCCCTTACCCGCATGTGGCACGCACCGTCGAGCTTTGCGTCCAGGGAAAAGGTGGCAGCCCTGGGCTCTCAGCTGCCAATTTTGGGGCCCCATTAACCCTAGAAAAGGCACAATGGCTTTCTGTCCTGGCACCTTTTCCCAGGGAGAAATCTTCTCTGGCCTGGAATTCTGGGATGAGAAACGGCACGTTCCCGGACTTGCAAGTGGCACGCGCCGTCGACATTTGCGTCCAGGGAAAAGGTGGCAGCCTTGGGCTCTCAAATGCCAAAGATGGAGCCCCATTACCCCTGGAGAAGGCACAATGGCTTTCTGTCCTGACACCTTTTCCCAGGGAGGAATCGACTTCCGTCTGGAATTCTGGGCTGAAAAATGGCCCTTTCCCGGACCTGTACAGGGTATGCACCGTCGAGCTTTGCACCCAGGGAAAAGGTGGCAGCCTTGGGCTCTCAGGTGCCAATGATGGGGCCCAATTAACATTACAAAATACACAATGGCTTTGTCTCCTGGTACCTTTTCGCTCTGAGGAATCTTCATAGGTCTGGAATTCTGGGCTGTAAAATGGCTCTTTCCGGGACCCGCACGTGGAACGCTCCGTCGAGCTTTGCGCCCAGGGAAAAGGTGTCAGCCTTGGGCTCTCAGGTGTCAATTTTGGGGCCCCATTAACCCTAGAAAAGGCACAATTGCTTTCTGTCCTGACACCTTTTCCCAGGGAGAAATCTTCATCGGCCTCAAATTCTGGGATGAGAAACAGCACATTCCTGGACCCGCAAGTGGCACGCATCGTCGAGCTTTGCGCTCAGGGAAAAGGTTGCAGCCTTCGGCTCTCAGGTGCCAATAATGGGTCCCCATTACTCCTAGAAAAGGAGAAATCGATTCCTGTCCTGGCACCTTTTCCCAGGGAGGAGTCTTCATCGGTCTGGAATTCTGGAATGAGAACCGTAATTTCCCGGACCCTCAAGTAGGACGCATGGTCCCGCTTTACGCCCAGGGTATAGGAGGCAACCTTGGGCTCTCAGGTGCCAATGATAGGGCCGGATTAACCCTAGAAATGGAACAATGGCTTTCTGTCCTGGGAGCCTCTTCCCTGTGAGGAGTCTTCATCCGTCTAGAATTCTGTGCTAAAAAATGGCACTTTCCCAGACAAGAAAGTGGCACGCACCCTCGACATTTGCGCCCAGGGAAAACGTGGCAGCCTTGGGCTCTCAGGTGCCAAGGATTGGGCCCCGTTAACACTAGAAAAATAACACTTGCTTTCTGTCCTGGCACCTTTTCCCAGGGAGGAATCTTCATTCGTCTGGAAATCTGGGTTCAAAAATGGCACTGCCCCAAACCCGCACAAGGTACACACCGTCGAGCTTTGCTCCCAGGGAAAAGGGGGCAGCCTTGGGCTCTCAGGTGCCAATGATGGTGCCCCATTACCCCTACAAAAGGCACAATGGCTTTCTGTCCTGGCACCTTTTCCCAGGGAGGAATCTTCATCGGTTTGGAATTCTGGTCTGAGAATCGGCACATTTCTGGACCCGCAAGTGGAATGCACCATCGAGCTTTGCATCCAGGGAAGAGGTGGCAGTCTTGGGCTCTCAGGTGCCAATGATGGGGCCCCATTACCTTTACAAAAAGCACAATGGCTTTCTGTCCTGGCACCTTTTCCCTGGGAGGAGTCTTCATCGGTTTGGAATTCTGGGCTGTAAAATGGCACTTTCTGGGACCAGCACGTTGCACGCAATGTCGAGCTTTGCGCCCAGGGAAAAGGAGGCAACCTCTGGCTCTCAGATGCCAATGACGGGCCCCCATTAACACTAGAAATGGAACAATCGCTTTCTGTCCTGGGAGCCTTTTCCCTGGGAGGAGTCGTCATCCGTCTGGAATCCTGGGCTGAACAAAGGTCTTTCTCTGACCTGCACGTGGCAGGCACCATCTAGCTTTGCGCCCAGGGAAAAGGTGGCAGCCTTGGGCTCTCAGGTGCCAACAATGGGTCTCCGTTAACACTAGATAAATAACAATCGCTTTCTGTCCTGGCACCTTTTCCCTGGGAGGAATTTTCATCTGTCTGGAATTCTGGGCTGAAAAACGGCACTTCCCCGGACCTGCAAGTGGAACGCACCGTCGAGCTTTGTGCCCAGGGAAAAGGTGGCAGCCTTGGGCTCTCAGGTGCCAATGATGGGGCCCCATTGACCCTTGAAAATGAACAATCGCTTTCTGTCCTGGCACCTTTTCCCTGGGAGGAATCTTCTTTGGTCTGGAATTCTGGGCTGAAAACGGCTCTTTCCCTTACCCGCATGTGGCACGCACCGTCGAGCTTTGCGTCCAGGGAAAAGGTGGCAGCCCTGGGCTCTCAGCTGCCAATTTTGGGGCCCCATTAACCCTAGAAAAGGCACAATCGCTTTCTGTCCTGGCACCTTTTCCCAGGGAGAAATCTTCTCTGGCCTGGAATTCTGGGATGAGAAACGGCACATTCCCGGACTTGCAAGTGGCACGCGCCGCCGACATTTGCGTCCAGGGAAAAGGTGGCAGCCTTGGGCTCTCAAATGCCAAAGATGGGGCCCCATTACCCCTGGAGAAGGCACAATGGCTTTCTGTCCTGACACCTTTTCCCAGGGAGGAATCGACTTCCGTCTGGAATTCTGGGCTGAAAAATGGCCCTTTCCCGGACCTGTACAGGGTATGCACCGTCGAGCTTTGCACCCAGGGAAAAGGTGGCAGCCTTGGGCTCTCAGGTGCCAATGATGGGGCCCAATTAACATTACAAAATACACAATGGCTTTGTCTCCTGGTACCTTTTCCCTCTGAGGAATCTTCATAGGTCTGGAATTCTGGGCTGTAAAATGGCACTTTCCGGGATCCGCACGTGGAACGCTCTGTCGAGCTTTGCGCCCAGGGTAAAGGTGTCAGCCTTGGGCTCTCAGGTGTCAATTTTGGGGCCCCATTAACCCTAGAAAAGGCACAATTGCTTTCTGTCCTGACACCTTTTCCCTGGGAGAAATCTTCATCGGCCTCGAATTCTGGGATGAGAAACAGCACATTCCTGGACCCGCAAGTGGCACGCATCGTCGAGCTTTGCGCTCAGGGAAAAGGTTGCAGCCTTCAGCTCTCAGGTGCCAATAATGGGTCCCCATTACTCCTAGAAAAGGAGAAATCGATTCCTGTCCTGGCACCTTTTCCCAGGGAGGAGTCTTCATCGGTCTGGAATTCTGGAATGAGAACCGCAATTTCCCGGACCCTCAAGTAGGACGCATGGTCCCGCTTTACGCCCAGGGTATAGGAGGCAACCTTGGGCTCTCAGGTGCCAATGATAGGGCCGGATTAACCCTAGAAATGGAACAATGGCTTTCTGTCCTGGGAGCCTCTTCCCTGTGAGGAGTCTTCATCCGTCTAGAATTCTGTGCTAAAAAATGGCACTTTCCCAGACAAGAAAGTGGCACGCACCCTCGACATTTGCGCCCAGGGAAAAGGTGGCAGTCTTGGGCTCTCAGGTGCCAAGGATTGGGCCCCGTTAACACTAGAAAAATAACACTTGCTTTCTGTCCTGGCACCTTTTCCCAGGGAGGAATCTTCATTCGTCTGGAAATCTGGGTTCAAAAATGGCACTGCCCCAAACCCGCACAAGGTACACACCGTCGAGCTTTGCTCCCAGGGAAAAGGGGGCAGCCTTGGGCTCTCAGGTGCCAATGATGGTGCCCCATTACCCCTACAAAAGGCAGAATGGCTTTCTGTCCTGGCACCTTTTCCCAGGGAGGAATCTTCATCGGTTTGGAATTCTGGTCTGAGAATCGGCACATTTCTGGACCCGCAAGTGGAATGCACCATCGAGCTTTGCGTCCAGGGAAAAGGTGGCAGTCTTCGGCTCTCAGGTGCCAGTGATGGGCCCCATTACATTTACAAAAGGCACAATGGCTTTCTGTCCTGGCACCTTTTCCCTGGGAGGAGTCTTCATCGGTTTGGAATTCTGGGTTGTAAAATGGCACTTTCTGGGACCAGCACGTTGCACGCAATGTCGAGCTTTGCGCCCAGGGAAAAGGAGGCAACCTCTGGCTCTCAGATGCCAATGATGGGCCCCCATTAACACTAGAAATGGAACAATCGCTTTCTGTCCTGGGAGCCTTTTCCCTGGGAGGAGTCGTCATCCGTCTGCAATCCTGGGCTGAACAAAGGTCTTTCTCTGACCTGCACGTGGCAGGCACCATCTAGCTTTGCGCCCAGGGAAAAGGTGGCAGCCTTGGGCTCTCAGGTGCCAATGATGGGTCCACGTTAACACTAGATAAATAACAATCGCTTTCTGTCCTGGCACCTTTTCCCTGGGAGGAATTTTCGTCTGTCTGGAATTCTGGGCTGAAAAACGGCACTTCCCCTGACCTGCAAGTGGAACGCACCGTCGAGCTTTGTGCCCAGGGAAAAGGTGGCAGCCTTGGGCTCTCAGGTGCCAATGATGGGGCCCCATTACCCCTAGAAAAAGAACAATCGCTTTCTGTCCTGGCACCTTTTCCCTGGGAGGAATCTTCTTTGGTCTGGAATTCTGGGCTGAAAACGGCTCTTTTCCTTACCCGCATGTGGCACGCACCGTCGAGCTTTGCGCCCAGGGAAAAGGTGGCAGCCCTGGGCTCTCAGCTGCCAATTTTGGGGCCCCATTAACCCTAGAAAAGGCACAATCGCTTTCTGTCCTGGCACCTTTTCCCAGGGAGAAATCTTCGCTGGCCTGGAATTCTGGGATGAGAAACGGCACATTCCCGGACCTGCAAGTGGCACGCGCCGTCGACATTTGCGCCCAGGGAAAAGGTGGCAGCCTTGGGCTCTCAGCTGCCAATGATGGGGCCCAATTAGCATTACAAAATACACAATGGCTTTGTCTCCTGGTACCTTTTCCCTCTGAGGAATCTTCATAGGTCTGGACGTCTGGGCTGAAAAATGGCACTTTCCCAAACCCGCACGTGGAACGCTCCGTCGAGCTTTGCGCCCAGGGAAAAGGTGGCAGCCTTGGGCTCTCAGGTGTCAATTTTGGGGCCCCATTAACCCTAGAAAAGGCACAATTGCTTTCTGCCCTGGCACCTTTTCCCTGGGAGAAATCTTCATTGACCTCGAATTCGGGGATGAGAAACAGCACATTCCTGGACCCGCAAGTGGCACGCACCGTCCAGCTTTGCGCTCAGGGAAAAGGTTGCAGCCTTCGGCTCTCAGATGTCAATGATGGAGCCCCATTAACCCTAGAAAAGGAACAATCCCTTTCTGTCCTGACACCTTTTACCAGGGAGGAATCTTCATCGGTCTGGAATTTTGGAATGAGAAACGGCAATTTCCCGGACCCTCACGTAGCTCGCATGGTCGAGCTTTGCGCCCAGGTTATAGGAGGCAACCTTGTGCTCTCAGGTGCCAATGATGGAGCCCGATTAACCCTAGAAATGGACAAATCGCTTTCTGTCCTGGGAGCCTCTTCCCTGTGAGGAGTCTTCATCCGTCTGGAATTGAGGGCTGAAAAACGGCACTTTCCCGGACAAGAAAGTGGTATTTGCCATTGATGTTTGCGCCCACGGAAAAGGTGGCAGCCTTGAACTCTGAGGTGCCAATGATGGGGCACCATTGACCCTAGAAAAGGACAATTCGATTTCTGACCTGGCACCTTTTCCCTGGGAGGTGTCTTCGTCCGTCTGGAATTCTGGGCTGAAAAATGGCACTGCCCCAAACCCGCACAAGGTACACAGCGTGGAGCTTTGCGCCCAGGGAAAAGGGGGCAGCCTTGGGCTCTCAGGTGCCAATGATGGGGCCCCATTACCCCTACAAAAGGCACAATGGCTTTCTGTCCTGGCACCTTTTCCCAGGGAGGAATCTTCATCGGTTTGGAATTCTGGTCTGAGAATCGGCACTTTCCTGGACCCGCAAGTGGAACGCACCATCGAGCTTTGCATCCAGGGAAAGGTGGCAGTCTTGGGCTCTCAGGTGCCAATGATGGGGCCCCATTACCTTTACAAAAAGCACAATGGCTTTCTGTCCTGGCACCTTTTCCCAGGGAGAAATCTTCGCTGGCCTGGAATTCTGGGATGAGAAACGGCACATTCCCGGACCTGCAAGTGGCACGCGCCGTCGACATTTGCGCCCAGGGAAAAGGTGGCAGCCTTGGGCTCTCAGCTGCCAATGATGGGGCCCAATTAGCATTACAAAATACACAATGGCTTTGTCTCCTGGTACCTTTTCCCTCTGAGGAATCTTCATAGGTCTGGACGTCTGGGCTGAAAAATGGCACTTTCCCAAACCCGCACGTGGAACGCTCCGTCGAGCTTTGCGCCCAGGGAAAAGGTGGCAGCCTTGGGCTCTCAGGTGTCAATTTTGGGGCCCCATTAACCCTAGAAAAGGCACAATTGCTTTCTGCCCTGGCACCTTTTCCCTGGGAGAAATCTTCATTGACCTCGAATTCGGGGATGAGAAACAGCACATTCCTGGACCCGCAAGTGGCACGCACCGTCCAGCTTTGCGCTCAGGGAAAAGGTTGCAGCCTTCGGCTCTCAGATGTCAATGATGGAGCCCCATTAACCCTAGAAAAGGAACAATCCCTTTCTGTCCTGACACCTTTTACCAGGGAGGAATCTTCATCGGTCTGGAATTTTGGAATGAGAAACGGCAATTTCCCGGACCCTCACGTAGCTCGCATGGTCGAGCTTTGCGCCCAGGTTATAGGAGGCAACCTTGTGCTCTCAGGTGCCAATGATGGAGCCCGATTAACCCTAGAAATGGACAAATCGCTTTCTGTCCTGGGAGCCTCTTCCCTGTGAGGAGTCTTCATCCGTCTGGAATTGAGGGCTGAAAAACGGCACTTTCCCGGACAAGAAAGTGGTATTTGCCATTGATGTTTGCGCCCACGGAAAAGGTGGCAGCCTTGAACTCTGAGGTGCCAATGATGGGGCACCATTGACCCTAGAAAAGGACAATTCGATTTCTGACCTGGCACCTTTTCCCTGGGAGGTGTCTTCGTCCGTCTGGAATTCTGGGCTGAAAAATGGCACTGCCCCAAACCCGCACAAGGTACACAGCGTGGAGCTTTGCGCCCAGGGAAAAGGGGGCAGCCTTGGGCTCTCAGGTGCCAATGATGGGGCCCCATTACCCCTACAAAAGGCACAATGGCTTTCTGTCCTGGCACCTTTTCCCAGGGAGGAATCTTCATCGGTTTGGAATTCTGGTCTGAGAATCGGCACTTTCCTGGACCCGCAAGTGGAACGCACCATCGAGCTTTGCATCCAGGGAAAGGTGGCAGTCTTGGGCTCTCAGGTGCCAATGATGGGGCCCCATTACCTTTACAAAAAGCACAATGGCTTTCTGTCCTGGCACCTTTTCCCTGGGAGGAGTCTTCATTGGTCTGGAATTCTGGGCTGTAAAATGGCACTTTCTGGGACCAGGACGTGGCATGCACTCTCGTGCTTTGTGCCCAGGGAAAAGGAGGCAACCTCTGGCTCTCAGATGCCAATGACAGGCCCCCATTAACACTAGAAATGGAACAATCGCTTTCTACTGGGAGCCCTTTCCCTGGGAGGAGTCGTCATCCGTCTGGAATCCTGGGCTGAACAAAGCACTTCCTCTGACCTGCAGGTGGCAGGCACCATCTAGGGAAAAGGTGGCAGCCCAGGGAAAAGGTGGCAGCCTTGGGCTCTCAGGTGCCAATGATGGGGCCCCGTTAACACTAGAAAAATAACACTTGCTTTCTGTCCTGGCACCATTTCCCAGGGAGGAATCTTCGTCCGTCTGGAAATCTGGGTTCAAAAATGGCACTGCCCCAAACCTGCACAAGGTACACAGCGTGGAGCTTTGCGCCCAGGGACAAGGGGGCAGCCTTGGGCTCTCAGGTGCCAATGATGGGGCCCCATTACCCCTAGAAAAGGCACAATGGCTTTCTGTCCTGGCACCTTTTCCCTGGGAGGAGTCTTCATTTGTCTGGAATTCTGGGCCATAAAGTGGCACTATCTGGGACCAGCACGTGGCACGCGCTGTCGTGCTTTGCGCCCACGGAAAAGGAGGCAACCTCTGGCTCTCAGATGCCAATGATGGGCCCCCATTAACACTAGAAAAGGAACAATCGCTTTCTGTCCTGGGAGCCCTTTCCCTGGGAGGAGTCGTCATCCGTCTGGAATTCTGGGCTGAACAAAGCCCTTTCTCTGACCTGAAAGTGGCAGGCACCATTTAGCTTTACGCCCAGGGAAAAGGTCGCAGCCTTGGGCTCTCAGGTGCCAATGATGGGTCCCCGTTAACACTAGAAAAATAACAATCGCTTTCTGTCCTGGCACCTTTTCCCAGGGAGGAATATTCGTCCATCTGGAATTCTGGGCTGAAAAACGGCACTTCCCCCGACCTGCAAGTGGAATGCACCGTCGAGCTTTGCGCCCAGGCAAAGGTGGCAGCCTTGGGCTCTCAGGTGCCAATGATGGGGCCCCATTACCCCTAGAAAAAGAACAATCGCTTTCTGGGCTGGCACCTTTTTCCTGGGAGGAATCTTCATCGGTCTCGAATTCTGTGCTGAAAACGGCTCTTTCCCTTACCTGCATGTGGCACGCACCGTCGAGCTTTGCTCCCAGGGAAAAGGTGACAGCATTGGGCTCTCAGGTGTCAATGAAGGGGTCCCGGTAACTCTAGAAAAGGCACAATGGCTTTCTGTCCTGACACCTTTTCCCAGGGAGAAATCTTCGCTGGCCTGGAATTCTGGGATGAGAAACGGCACATTCCCAGGCTTGCAAGTGGCACGCGCCATCGACATTTGCGCCCAGGGAAAAGGTGGCAGCCTTGGGCTCTCAGGTGTCAATTTTGGGGCCCCGTTAACCCTAGAAAAGGAACAATCGCTTTCTGTCCTGGCACCTTTTCCCTGGGAAAAGTCTTCATTGGCCCCGAATTCTGGGATGAGAAACAGCACATTCATGGACCCGCAAGTGGCATGCACTGTCGAGCTTTGCGCTCAGGGAAAAGGTTGCAGCCTTCGACTCTCAGGTGCCAATGATGCGGCCCCATTACCCCTACAAAAGGCACAATTGCTTTCTGTCCTGGCACCTTTTCCCAGGGAGGAATCTTCATCGGTCTGGAATTCTGGAATGAGAAAGGGCAATTTCCCGGACAAGAAAGTGGTACGCGCCGTTGATGTTTGCGCCCACGGAAAAGGTGGCAGCCTTGAACTCTCAGGTGCCAATGATGGGGCACCATTGACCCTAGAAAAGGACAATTCGATTTCTGACCTGGCACCTTTTCCCTGAGAGGTATCTTCATCCATCTGGAATTCTGGGTTCAAAAATGGCACTCCCCGAAACCCGCACAAGGTACACACCGTCGAGCTTTGCGCCCAGGGAAAAGGGAGCAGGCTTGGGCTCTCAGGTGCCAATGATGGGGCCCCATTAACCCTAGAAAAAGGAGAAATCCATTCGTGTCCTGCCACCTTTTCCCAGGGAGGAATCTTCATCGGTCTGGAATTCTGGAATGAGAAACGGCAATTTCCCAGACCCTCACGTAGGACGCACCGTCGAGCTTTGCACCCAGGTTAAAGGAGGCAAACTTGGGCTCTCAGGTGCCAATGATGGGGCCCCATTAACCCTAGAAATGGAACAATCGCTTTCTGTCCTGGCACTTTTTCCCTGGGAGGAATCTTCATCCGTCTAGAATTCTAGGCTAAAAATTGGCACTTTCCCAGACAAGAAAGTGGCACGCACCCTTGACATTTGCACCCAGGCAAAACGTGGCAGCCTTGGGCTCTCATGTGCCAAGGATGGGGCCCCGTTAACACTAGAAAAATAACACTTGCTTTCTGTCCTGGCACCTTTTCCCAGGGAGGAATCTTCGTCCGTCTGGAAATCTGTGTTCAAAAATGGCACTGCCCCAAACCCGCACAGGGTACACACCGTCGAGCTTTGCTCCCAAGGACAAGGGGGCGGCCTTGGGCGCTCAGGTGCCAATGATGGGGCACCATTACCTTTACAAAAAGCACAATGGCTTTCTGTCCTGGCACATTTTCCCTGGGAGGAGTTCTCATTGGTCTGGAATTCTGGACTGTAAAATGGCACTTTCTGGGACCAGCACGTGGCAGGCACCATCTAGCTTTGCACCCAGGGAAAAGGTGGCAGCCTTGAACTCTCAGGTGCCAATGATGGGTCCCCGTTAACACTAGATAAATAACAATCGCTTTGTCTCCTGGTACCTTTTCCCTGGGAGGAATTTTCGTCCGTCTGGAATTCTGGGCTGAAAAACAGCACTTCCCCGGACCCACAAGTGGAACGCACGGTCGAGCTTTGTACCCAGGGAAAAGGTGGCAGCCTTGGGCTCTCAGGTGCCAATGATGGGGCCCCATTACCCCTACAAAAGGCAGAATGGCTTTCTGTCCTGGCACCTTTTCCCAGGGAGGAATCTTCATCGGTCTGGAATTCTGGAATGAGAAACGGCAATTTCCCGGACCCTCACGTAGCACGCATTGTCGAGCTTTGCACTCAGGGTATAGGAGGCAACCTTGGGCTCTCAGGTGCCAATGATGGGGCCCCATTAACCCTAGAAATGGAACAATCGCTTTCTGTCCTGGGAGCCTCTTCCCTGTGAGGAGTCTTCATCCGTCTGGAATTCAGGGCTGAAAAATGGCACTTTCCCGGACCCACTCGTGGAACGTTCCCTCGAGCTTTGTGCCCAGGGAAAAGATGGCAGCCTTGGGCTCTCAGGTGTCAATTTTGGGGCTCCATTAACCCTAGAAAAGGCAAAATCGCTTTCTGTCAAGGCACCTTTTCCCTGGGAGAAATCTTCATCGGGCCCGAATTCTGGGATGAGAAACAGCACATTCATGGACCCGCAAGTGGCACGCACCGTCGAGCTTTGCTCTCAGGGAAAAGATTGCAGCCTTCGGCTCTCGAGTGCCAATGATGGGTCCCCATTACTCCTAGAAAACGAGAAATCCATTCCTGTCCTGGCACCTTTTCCCAGGGAGGAATCTTCATCGGTCTGGAATTCTGGAATGAGAAACGGCAATTTCCCGGACCCTCACGTAGCACGCATGGTTGAGCTTTGCACCCAGGGTATAGGAGGCAACCTTGGGCTAACAGGTGCCAATGATGGAGCCCGATTAACCCTAGAAATGGAACAATCGCTTTCTGTCCTGGGAGCCTCTTCCCTGTGAGGCGTCTTCATCCGTCTGGAATTCAGGACTGAAAAACGGCACTTTCCTGGACAGGAAAGTGGTACGCACCGTTGATGTTTGCGCCCACGGAAAAGGTGGCAGCCTTGAACTCTCAGGTGCCAATGATGGGGCACCATTGACCCTAGAAAAGGACAATTCGATTTCTGACCTGGCACCTTTTCCCTGGGAGGTATCTTCGTCCATCTGGAAATCTGGGTTCAAAAATGGCCCTCCCCGAAACCCGCACAAGGTACACACCGTCGAGCTTTGCGCCCAGGGAAAAGGGGGCAGCCTTGGGCTATCAGGTGACAATGATGGGGCCCCATTAACCCTAGAAAAAGGAGAAATCCATTCATGTCCTGCCACCTTTTCCCAGGGAGGAATCTTCATCGGTCTGCAAGTCTGGAATGAGAAACGGCAATTTCCCGAACTCTCACGTAGAACGCACCGTCGAGCTTTGAACCCAGGTTAAAGGAGGCAAACTTGGGCTCTCAGGTGCCAATGATGGGGCCCCATTAACCCTAGAAATGGAACAATCGCTTTCTGTCCTGGCACCTTTTCCCTAGGAGGAATCTTCATCCGTCTAGAATTCTGGGCAAAAAAATGGCACTTTCCCAGACAAGAAAGTGGCACGCACCCTCGACATTTGCGCCTAGGCAAAAGGTGGCAGCCTTGGGCTCTCATGTGCCAAGGATGGGGCCCCGTTAACACTAGAAAAATAACACTTGCTTTCTGTCCTGGCACCTTTTCCCAGGGAGGAATATTCGTCCATCTGGAATTCTGGGCTGAAAAACGGCACTTCCCCCGACCTGCAAGTGGAATGCACCGTCGAGCTTTGCGCCCAGGCAAAGGTGGCAGCCTTGGGCTCTCAGGTGCCAATGATGGGGCCCCATTACCCCTAGAAAAAGAACAATCGCTTTCTGGGCTGGCACCTTTTTCCTGGGAGGAATCTTCATCGGTCTCGAATTCTGTGCTGAAAACGGCTCTTTCCCTTACCTGCATGTGGCACGCACCGTCGAGCTTTGCTCCCAGGGAAAAGGTGACAGCATTGGGCTCTCAGGTGTCAATGAAGGGGTCCCGGTAACTCTAGAAAAGGCACAATGGCTTTCTGTCCTGACACCTTTTCCCAGGGAGAAATCTTCGCTGGCCTGGAATTCTGGGATGAGAAACGGCACATTCCCAGGCTTGCAAGTGGCACGCGCCATCGACATTTGCGCCCAGGGAAAAGGTGGCAGCCTTGGGCTCTCAGGTGTCAATTTTGGGGCCCCATTAACCCTAGAAAAGGAACAATCGCTTTCTGTCCTGGCACCTTTTCCCTGGGAAAAGTCTTCATTGGCCCCGAATTCGGGGATGAGAAACAGCACATTCATGGACCCGCAAGTGGCATGCACTGTCGAGCTTTGCGCTCAGGGAAAAGGTTGCAGCCTTCGACTCTCAGGTGCCAATGATGCGGCCCCATTACCCCTACAAAAGGCACAATTGCTTTCTGTCCTGGCACCTTTTCCCAGGGAGGAATCTTCATCGGTCTGGAATTCTGGAATGAGAAAGGGCAATTTCCCGGACAAGAAAGTGGTACGCGCCGTTGATGTTTGCGCCCACGGAAAAGGTGGCAGCCTTGAACTCTCAGGTGCCAATGATGGGGCACCATTGACCCTAGAAAAGGACAATTCGATTTCTGACCTGGCACCTTTTCCCTGAGAGGTATCTTCATCCATCTGGAATTCTGGGTTCAAAAATGGCACTCCCCGAAACCCGCACAAGGTACACACCGTCGAGCTTTGCGCCCAGGGAAAAGGGGGCAGGCTTGGGCTCTCAGGTGCCAATGATGGGGCCCCATTAACCCTAGAAAAAGGAGAAATCCATTCGTGTCCTGCCACCTTTTCCCAGGGAGGAATCTTCATCGGTCTGGAATTCTGGAATGAGAAACGGCAATTTCCCAGACCCTCACGTAGGACGCACCGTCGAGCTTTGCACCCAGGTTAAAGGAGGCAAACTTGGGCTCTCAGGTGCCAATGATGGGGCCCCATTAACCCTAGAAATGGAACAATCGCTTTCTGTCCTGGCACTTTTTCCCTGGGAGGAATCTTCATCCGTCTAGAATTCTAGGCTAAAAATTGGCACTTTCCCAGACAAGAAAGTGGCACGCACCCTTGACATTTGCACCCAGGCAAAACGTGGCAGCCTTGGGCTCTCATGTGCCAAGGATGGGGCCCCGTTAACACTAGAAAAATAACACTTCCTTTCTGTCCTGGCACCTTTTCCCAGGGAGGAATCTTCGTCCGTCTGGAAATCTGTGTTCAAAAATGGCACTGCCCCAAACCCGCACAGGGTACACACCGTCGAGCTTTGCTCCCAAGGACAAGGGGGCGGCCTTGGGCGCTCAGGTGCCAATGATGGGGCACCATTACCTTTACAAAAAGCACAATGGCTTTCTGTCCTGGCACATTTTCCCTGGGAGGAGTTCTCATTGGTCTGGAATTCTGGACTGTAAAATGGCACTTTCTGGGACCAGCACGTGGCAGGCACCATCTAGCTTTGCACCCAGGGAAAAGGTGGCAGCCTTGAACTCTCAGGTGCCAATGATGGGTCCCCGTTAACACTAGATAAATAACAATCGCTTTGTCTCCTGGTACCTTTTCCCTGGGAGGAATTTTCGTCCGTCTGGAATTCTGGGCTGAAAAACAGCACTTCCCCGGACCCACAAGTGGAACGCACGGTCGAGCTTTGTACCCAGGGAAAAGGTGGCAGCCTTGGGCTCTCAGGTGCCAATGATGGGGCCCCATTACCCCTACAAAAGGCAGAATGGCTTTCTGTCCTGGCACCTTTTCCCAGGGAGGAATCTTCATCGGTCTGGAATTCTGGAATGAGAAACGGCAATTTCCCGGACCCTCACGTAGCACGCATTGTCGAGCTTTGCACTCAGGGTATAGGAGGCAACCTTGGGCTCTCAGGTGCCAATGATGGGGCCCCATTAACCCTAGAAATGGAACAATCGCTTTCTGTCCTGGGAGCCTCTTCCCTGTGAGGAGTCTTCATCCGTCTGGAATTCAGGGCTGAAAAATGGCACTTTCCCGGACCCACTCGTGGAACGTTCCCTCGAGCTTTGTGCCCAGGGAAAAGATGGCAGCCTTGGGCTCTCAGGTGTCAATTTTGGGGCTCCATTAACCCTAGAAAAGGCAAAATCGCTTTCTGTCAAGGCACCTTTTCCCTGGGAGAAATCTTCATCGGGCCCGAATTCTGGGATGAGAAACAGCACATTCATGGACCCGCAAGTGGCACGCACCGTCGAGCTTTGCTCTCAGGGAAAAGATTGCAGCCTTCGGCTCTGGAGTGCCAATGATGGGTCCCCATTACTCCTAGAAAACGAGAAATCCATTCCTGTCCTGGCACCTTTTCCCAGGGAGGAATCTTCATCGGTCTGGAATTCTGGAATGAGAAACGGCAATTTCCCGGACCCTCACGTAGCACGCATGGTTGAGCTTTGCACCCAGGGTATAGGAGGCAACCTTGGGCTAACAGGTGCCAATGATGGAGCCCGATTAACCCTAGAAATGGAACAATCGCTTTCTGTCCTGGGAGCCTCTTCCCTGTGAGGCGTCTTCATCCGTCTGGAATTCAGGACTGAAAAACGGCACTTTCCTGGACAGGAAAGTGGTACGCACCGTTGATGTTTGCGCCCACGGAAAAGGTGGCAGCCTTGAACTCTCAGGTGCCAATGATGGGGCACCATTGACCCTAGAAAAGGACAATTCGATTTCTGACCTGGCACCTTTTCCCTGGGAGGTATCTTCGTCCATCTGGAAATCTGGGTTCAAAAATGGCCCTCCCCGAAACCCGCACAAGGTACACACCGTCGAGCTTTGCGCCCAGGGAAAAGGGGGCAGCCTTGGGCTATCAGGTGACAATGATGGGGCCCCATTAACCCTAGAAAAAGGAGAAATCCATTCATGTCCTGCCACCTTTTCCCAGGGAGGAATCTTCATCGGTCTGCAAGTCTGGAATGAGAAACGGCAATTTCCCGAACTCTCACGTAGAACGCACCGTCGAGCTTTGAACCCAGGTTAAAGGAGGCAAACTTGGGCTCTCAGGTGCCAATGATGGGGCCCCATTAACCCTAGAAATGGAACAATCGCTTTCTGTCCTGGCACCTTTTCCCTAGGAGGAATCTTCATCCGTCTAGAATTCTGGGCAAAAAAATGGCACTTTCCCAGACAAGAAAGTGGCACGCACCCTCGACATTTGCGCCTAGGCAAAAGGTGGCAGCCTTGGGCTCTCATGTGCCAAGGATGGGGCCCCGTTAACACTAGAAAAATAACACTTGCTTTCTGTCCTGGCACCTTTTCCCAGGGAGGAATCTTCGTCCATCTGGAATTCTGTGTTCAAAAATGGCACTGCCCCAAACCCGCACAAGGTACACACCATCGAGCTTTGCTCCCAGGGACAAGGGGGCAGCCTTGGGCGCTCAGGTGCTAATGATGGGGCACCATTACCTTTACTAAAAGCACAATGGCTTTCTGTCCTGGCACCTTTTCCCTGGGAGGAGTTCTCATTGGTCTGGAATTCTGGGCTGAAAAATGGCACTATCTGGGACCAGCACGTGGCACGCACTGTCGAGCTTTCTGCCCAGGGAAAAGGAGGCAACCTCTGGCTCTCAGATGCCAATGACGGGCCCCCATTAACACTAGAAATGGAACAATCGCTTTCTGTCCTGGTAGCCTTTTCCCCTGGGAGGAATCGTCATCCGCCTGGAACTCAGGACTAAACAAAGCACTTTCTCTGACCTGCACGTGGCAGGCATCATCCAGCTTTGCACCCAGGGAAAAGGTGGCAGCCTTGGGCTCTCAGGTGCCAATGATGGGTCCCCATTAACACTAGATAAATAACAATCGCTTTCTGTCCTGGCACCTTTTCCCTGGGAGGAATTTTCGTCCGTCTGGAATTCTGGGCTGAAAAACAGCACTTCCCCAGACCTGCAATTGGAACGCACCGTCGAGCTTTGTGCCCAGGGAAAAGGTGACAGCCTTGGTCTCTCAGGTGCCAAAGATGGGGCCCCATTACCCCTACAAAAGGCACAATCGCTTTCTGTCCTGGCACCTTTTCCCAGGGAGGAATCTTCATCGGTCTGGAATTCTGGAATGAGAAACGGCAATTTCCCGGACCCTCACATAGCACGCATGGTCGAGCTTTGCACCCAGGGTATAGGAGGCAACCTTGGACTCTCAGGTGCCAATGATGGGGCCCCATTAACCCTAGAAATGGAACAATCGCTTTCTGTCCTGGGAGCTTTTTTCCTGTGAGGAGTCTTCATCCGTCTGGAATTGAGGGCTGAAAAATGTCACTTTCCCGGTCCCGCACAGGGTACGAACTGTCGAGCTTTGCGCCCAGGGAAAAGGTGGCAGCCTTGAACTCTCAGGTGCCAATGATGGGGCCCAATTACCATTACAAAATACACCATGAGTTTGTCTCCTGGTACCTTTTCCCTCTGAGGAATCGTCATAGGTCTGGAATTCTGGGCTGAAGAATGGCACTTTCCCGGACCCGCTCGTGGAACGCTCCCTCGAGCTTTGTGCCCAGGGAAAAGGTGGCAGCCTTGGTCTCTCAGGTGTCAATTTTGGGGCTCCATTAACCCTAGAAAAGGCAAAATCGCTTTCTGTCCTGGCACCTTTTCCCTGGGAGAAATCTTCATCGGGCCTGAATTCTGGGATGAGAAACAGCACATTCCTGGACCGGCAAGTGGCACGCACCGTCGAGCTTTGCGCTCAGGGAAAAGATTGCAGCCTTCGGCTCTCGGGTGCCAATGATGGGTCCCCATTACTCCTAGAAAAGGAGAAATCCATTCCTGTCCTGGTACCTTTTCCCAGGGAGGAATCTTCATCGGTCTGGAATTCTGGAATGAGAAACGGCAATTTCCCGGACCCTCACGTAGCACGCGTGGTCGAGCTTTGCGCCCAGGGTATAGGAGGCAACCTTGGGCTCTCAGGTGCCAATGATGGGGCCCGATTAACCCTAGAAATGGAACAATCGCTTTCTGTCCTGGGAGCCTCTTCCCTGTGAGGAGTCTTCATCCGTCTGGAATTGAGGGCTGAAAAACGGCACTTTCCCGGACAAGAAAGTGGTACGCGCCGTTGATGTTTGCGCCCACGGAAAAGGTGGCAGCCTTGAACTCTGAGGTGCCAATGATGGGGCACCATTGACCCTAGAAAAGGACAATTCGATTTCTGACCTGGCACCTTTTCCCTGGGAGGTATCTTCGTCCGTCTGGAATTCTGGGTTCAAAAATGGCACTGCCCCAAACCCTCACAAGGTCGAGCTTTGCTCCCAGGGAAAAGGGGGCAGGCTTGGGCTCTCAGGTGCCAATGATGGGGCCCCATTAACCCTAGAAAAAGGAGAAATCCATTCGTGTCCTGGCACCTTTTCCCAGGGAGGAATCTTCATTGGCCCGGAAGTCTGGAATGAGAAACGACAATTTCCGGACCCTCACGTAGATCTCACTGTCGAGCTTTGAACCCAGGTTAAAGGAGGCAAACTTGAGCTCTCAGGTGCCAATGATGGGGCCCGATTAACCCTAGAAATGGAACAATCGCTTTCTGTCCTGGCACCTTTTCCCTGGGAGGAATCTTCATCCGTCTAGAATTCTGGGCTAAAAAAAGGCGCATTCCCATACAAGAAAGTGGCACACACCCTCGACATTTGCGCCCAGGCAAAACGTGGCAGCCTTGGGCTCTCAGGTGCCAAGGATGGGGCCCCGTTAACACTAGAAAAATAACACTTGCTTTCTGTCCTGGCACCTTTTCCCTGGAAGGAATCTTCGTCCGTCTGGAAATCTGGGTTCAAAAATGGCACTGCCCCAAACCCGAACAAGGTACACACCGTCGAGCTTTGCTCCCAGGGAAAAGGGGGCAGCCTTGGGCTCTCAGGTGCCAATGATGGTGCCCCATTACCCCTACAAAAGGCACAATGGCTTTCTGTCCTGGCACCTTTTCCCAGGGAGGAATCTTCATCGGTTTGGAATTCTGGTCTGAGAATCGGCACTTTCCTGGACCCGCAAGTGGAACGCACCATTGAGCTTTGCGTCCAGGGAAAAGGTGGCAGCCTTGGGCTCTCAGGTGCCAATGATGGGGCACCATTGACCCTAGAAAAGGACAATTCGATTTCTGACCTGGCACCTTTTCCCTGGGAGTTGTCTTCGTCCGTCTGGAATTCTGGGCTGAAAAATGGCACTTCCCCGGACCCGCAAGTGGCACGCGCCGTCGAGCTTTGCGCCCAGGGAAAAGGTGGCAGCCGTGGGCTCTCAGGTGCCAATGATGGGGCCCCGTTATCACTAGAAAAATAACACTTGCTTTCTGTCCTGGCACCTTTTCCCAGGGAGGAATCTTCGACCGTCTGGATATCTGGGTTCAAAAATGGCACTGCCCCAAACCCGCACAAGGTACACACCGTCGAGCTTTGCTCCCAGGGAAAAGGGGGCAGCCTTGGGCTCTCAGGTGCCAATGATGGTGCCCCATTACCCCTACAAAAGGCACAATGGCTTTCTGTCCTGGCACCTTTTCCCAGGGAGGAATCTTCATCGGTTTGGAATTCTGGAATGAGAATCGGCGCTTTCCTGGACCCGCAAGTGGAACGCACCATCGAGCTTTGCATCCAGGGAAAAGGTGGCAGTCTTGGGCTCTCAGGTGCCAATGATGGGGCCCCATTACCTTTACAAAAAGCACAATGGCTTTCTGTCCTGGCACCTTTTCCCTGGGAGGAGTCTTCATTGGTCTGGAATTCTAAGCTGTAAAGTGGCACTTTCTGGGACCAGCACGTTGCACGCACTGTCGTGCTTTGCGCCCAGGGAAAAGGAGGCAACCTCTGGCTCTCAGATGCCAATGACGGGCCCCCATTAACACTAGAAATGGAACAATCGCTTTCTGTCCTGGGAGCCTTTTCCCTGGGAGGAGTCGTCATCCGTCTGCAATCCTGGGCTGAACAAAGGTCTTTCTCTGACCTGCACGTGGCAGGCACCATCTAGCTTTGCGCCCAGGGAAAAGGTGGCAGCCTTGGGCTCTCAGGTGCCAATGATGGGTCCACGTTAACACTAGATAAAAAACAATCGCTTTCTGTCCTGGCACCTTTTCCCTGGGAGGAATTTTCGTCTGTCTGGAATTCTGGGCTGAAAAACGGCACTTCCCCGGACCTGCAAGTGGAACCCACCGTCGAGCTTTGTGCCCAGGGAAAAGGTGGCAGCGTTGGGCTCTCAGGTGCCAATGATGAGGCCCCATTACCCCTAGAAAAGGCACAATCGCTTTCTGTCCTGGCACCTTTTCCCTGGGAGGAATCTTCTTTGGTCTGGAATTCTGGGCTGAAAACGGCTCTTTCCCTTACCCGCATGTGGCACGCAACGTCGAGCTTTGCGCCCAGGGAAAAGGTGGCAGCCCTGGGCTCTCAGCTGCCAATTTTGGGGCCCCATTCACCCTAGAAAAGGCACAATGGCTTTCTGTCCTGGCACCTTTTCCCAGGGAGAAATCTTCGCTGACCTGGAATTCTGGGATGAGAAACGGCACATTCCCGGACTTGCAAGTGGCACGCGCCATCGACATTTGCGCCCAGGGAAAAGGTGGCAGCCTTGGGCTCTCAGGTGCCAAAGATGGGGCCCCATTACCCCTAGAAAAGGCACAATGGCTTTCTGTCCTGACACCTTTTCCCAGAGAGGAATCGACTTCCGTCTGGAATTCTGGGCTGAAAAACGGCCCTTTCCCAGACCCGCACAGGGTATGCACCGTCGAGCTTTGCACCCAGGGAAAAGGTGGCAGCCTTGGGCTCTCAGGTGCCAATGATGGGGCCCAATTAGCATTACAAAATACACAATGGCTTTGTCTCCTGGTACCTTTTCCCTCTGAGGAATCTTCATAGGTCTGGAATTCTGGGCTGTAAAATGGCACTTTCCAAGATCCGCACGTGGAACGCTCCGTCGAGTTTTGCGCCCAGGGAAAAGGTGGCAGCCTTGGGCTCTCAGGTCTCAATTTTGGGGCCCCATTAACCCTAGAAAAGGCACAATTGCTTTCTGCCCTGGCACCTTTTCCCTGGGAGAAATCTTCATTGGCCTGGAATTCTGGGATGAGAAACAGCACATTCCTGGACCCGCAAGTGGCACGCACCGTTGAGCTTTGCGCTCAGGGAAAAGGTTGCAGCCTTCGGCTCTCAGGTGTCAATGATGGAGCCCGATTAACCCTAGAAAAGGAACAATCGCTTTCTGTCCTGACACCTTTTCCCAGGGAGGAATCTTCATCGGTCTGGAATTTTGGAATGAGAAACGGCAATTTCCCGGACCCTCACGTAGGACGCATGGTCGAGCTTTACGCCCAGGGTATAGGAGGCAACCTTGGGCTCTCAGGTGCCAATGATAGGGCCGGATTAACCCTAGAAATGGAACAATCGCTTTCTGTCCTGGGAGCCTCTTCCCTGTGAGGAGTCTTCATCCGTCTGGAATTGAGGGCTCAAAAAACTGCACTTTCCCGGACAAGAAAGTGGTATGTGCCGTTGATGTTTGCGCCCACGGAAAAGGTGGCAGCCTTGAACTCTCAGGTGCCAATGATGGGGCACCATTGACCCTAGAAAAGGACAATTCGATTTCTGACCTGGCACCTTTTCCCTGGGAGGTGTCTTCGTCCGTCTGGAATTCTGGGCTGAAAAATGGCACTTCCCCGGACCCGCAAGTGGCACGCACCGTAGACATTTGCGCCCAGGCAAAAGGTGGCAGCCGTGGGCTCTCAGGTGCCAATGATGGGGCCCCGTTATCACTAGAAAAATAACACTTGCTTTCTGTCCTGGCACCTTTTCCCAGGGAGGAATCTTCGTCCGTCTGGAAATCTGGGTTCAAAAATGGCACTGCCCCAAACCCGCACAAGGTACACACCGTCGAGCTTTGCGCCCAGGGAAAAGGGGGCAGCCTTGGGCTCTCAGGTGCCAATGATGGTGCCCCATTACCCCTACAAAAGGCACAATGGCTTTCTGTCCTGGCACCTTTTCCCAGGGAGGAATCTTCATCGGTTTGGAATTCTGGTCTGAGAATCGGCGCTTTCCTGGACCCGCAAGTGGAACGCACCATCGAGCTTTGCATCCAGGGAAAAGGTGGCAGTCTTGGGCTCTCAGGTGCCAATGATGGGGCCCCATTACCTTTACAAAAAGCACAATGGCTTTCTGTCCTGGCACCTTTTCCCTGGGAGGAGTCTTCATTGGTCTGGAATTCTAAGCTGTAAAGTGGCACTTTCTGGGACCAGCACGTGGCACGCACTGTCGTGCTTTGCGCCCAGGGAAAAGGAGGCAACCTCTGGCTCTCAGATGCCAATGACGGGCCCCCATTAACACTAGAAATGGAACAATCGCTTTCTGTCCTGGCACCTTTTCCCTGGGAGGAGTCGTCATCCGTCTGCAATCCTGGGCTGAACAAAGGTCTTTCTCTGACCTGCACGTGGCAGGCACCATCTAGCTTTGCGCCCAGGGAAAGGTGGCAGCCTTGGGCTCTCAGGTGCCAACGATGGGTCTCCGTTAACACTAGATAAATAACAATCGCTTTCTGTCCTGGCACCTTTTCCCTGGTAGGAATTTTCGTCTGTCTGGAATTCTGGGCTGAAAAACGGCACTTCCCCGGACCTGCAAGTGGAACGCACCGTCGAGCTTTGTGCCCAGGCAAAAGGTGGCAGCCTTGGGCTCTCAGGTGCCGATGATGGGGCCCCATTGACCCTTGAAAATGAACAATTGCTTTCTGTCCTGGCACCTTTTCCCTGGGAGGAATTTTCGTCTGTCTGGAATTCTGGGCTGAAAAACGGCACTTCCCCGGATCTGCAAGTGGAACGCACCGTCGAGCTTTGTGCCCAGGCAAAAGGTGGCAGCCTTGGGCTCTCAGGTGCCGATGATGGGGCCCCATTGACCCTTGAAAATGAACAATTGCTTTCTGTCCTGGCACCTTTTCCCTGGGAGGAATCTTCTTTGGTCTGGAATTCTGGGCTGAAAACGGCTCTTTCCCTTACCCGCATGTGGCACGCACCGTCGAGCTTTGCGCCCAGGGAAAAGGTGGCAGCCCTGGGCTCTCAGCTGCCAATTTTGGGGCCCCATTAACACTAGAAAAGGCACAATCGCTTTCTGTCCTGGCACCTTTTCCCAGGGAGAAATCTTCGCTGGCCTGGAATTCTGGGATGAGAAACGGCACTTCCCCGGACCTGCAAGTGGAACGCACCGTCGAGCTTTGTGCCCAGGCAAAAGGTGGCAGCCTTGGGCTCTCAGGTGCCAATGATGGGGCCCCATTGACCCTTGAAAATGAACAATCGCTTTCTGTCCTGGCACCTTTTCCCTGGGAGGAATCTTCTTTGGTCTGGAATTCTGGGCTGAAAACGGCTCTTTCCCTTACCCGCATGTGGCACGCACCGTCGATCTTTGCGTCCAGGGAAAAGGTGGCAGCCCTGGGCTCTCAGCTGCCAATTTTGGGGCCCCATTCACCCTAGAAAAGGCACAATGGCTTTCTGTCCTGGCACCTTTTCCCAGGGAGAAATCTTCTCTGGCCTGGAATTCTGGGATGAGAAACGGCACGTTCCCGGACTTGCAAGTGGCACGCGCCGTCGACATTTGCGTCCAGGGAAAAGGTGGCAGCCTTGGGCTCTCAAATGCCAAAGATGGAGCCCCATTACCCCTGGAGAAGGCACAATGGCTTTCTGTCCTGACACCTTTTCCCAGGGAGGAATCGACTTCCGTCTGGAATTCTGGGCTGAAAAATGGCCCTTTCCCGGACCTGTACAGGGTATGCACCGTCGAGCTTTGCACCCAGGGAAAAGGTGGCAGCCTTGGGCTCTCAGGTGCCAATGATGGGGCCCAATTAACATTACAAAATACACAATGGCTTTGTCTCCTGGTACCTTTTCCCTCTGAGGAATCTTCATAGGTCTGGAATTCTGGGCTGTAAAATGGCACTTTCCGGGACCCGCACGTGGAACGCTCCGTCGAGCTTTGCGCCCAGGGAAAAGGTGTCAGCCTTGGGCTCTCAGGTGTCAATTTTGGGGCCCCATTAACCCTAGAAAAGGCACAATTGCTTTCTGTCCTGACACCTTTTCCCTGGGAGAAATCTTCATCAGCCTCAAATTCTGGGATGAGAAACAGCACATTCCTGGACCCGCAAGTGGCACGCATCGTCGAGCTTTGCGCTCAGGGAAAAGGTTGCAGCCTTCAGCTCTCAGGTGCCAATAATGGGTCCCCATTACTCCTAGAAAAGGAGAAATCGATTCCTGTCCTGGCACCTTTTCCCAGGGAGGAGTCTTCATCGGTCTGGAATTCTGGAATGAGAACCGCAATTTCCCGGACCCTCAAGTAGGACGCATGGTCCCGCTTTACGCCCAGGGTATAGGAGGCAACCTTGGGCTCTCAGGTGCCAATGATAGGGCCGGATTAACCCTAGAAATGGAACAATGGCTTTCTGTCCTGGGAGCCTCTTCCCTGTGAGGAGTCTTCATCCGTCTAGAATTCTGTGCTAAAAAATGGCACTTTCCCAGACAAGAAAGTGGCACGCACCCTCGACATTTGCGCCCAGGGAAAAGGTGGCAGCCTTGGGCTCTCAGGTGCCAAGGATTGGGCCCCGTTAACACTAGAAAAATAACACTTGCTTTCTGTCCTGGCACCTTTTCCCAGGGAGGAATCTTCATTCGTCTGGAAATCTGGGTTCAAAAATGGCACTGCCCCAAACCCGCACAAGGTACACACCGTCGAGCTTTGCTCCCAGAGAAAAGGGGGCAGCCTTGGGCTCTCAGGTGCCAATGATGGTGCCCCATTACCCCTACAAAAGGCACAATGGCTTTCTGTCCTGGCACCTTTTCCCAGGGAGGAATCTTCATCGGTTTGGAATTCTGGTCTGAGAATCGGCAGATTTCTGGACCCGCAAGTGGAATGCACCATCGAGCTTTGCGTCCAGGGAAAAGGTGGCAGTCTTGGGCTCTCAGGTGCCAATGATGGGGCCCCATTACCTTTACAAAAGGCACAATGGCTTTCTGTCCTGGCTCCTTTTCCCTGGGAGGAGTCTTCATCGGTTTGGAATTCTGGGCTGTAAAATGGCACTTTCTGGGACCAGCACGTTGCACGCAATGTCGAGCTTTGCGCCCAGGGAAAAGGAGGCAACCTCTGGCTCTCAGATGCCAATGACGGGCCCCCATTAACACTAGAAATGGAACAATCGCTTTCTGTCCTGGGAGCCTTTTCCCTGGGAGGAGTCGTCATCCGTCTGGAATCCTGGGCTGAACAAAGGTCTTTCTCTGACCTGCACGTGGCAGGCACCATCTAGCTTTGCGCCCAGGGAAAAGGTGGCAGCCTTGGGCTCTCAGGTGCCAACAATGGGTCTCCGTTAACACTAGATAAATAACAATCGCTTTCTGTCCTGGCACCTTTTCCCTGGGAGGAATTTTCATCTGTCTGGAATTCTGGGCTGAAAAACGGCACTTCCCCGGACCTGCAAGTGGAACGCACCGTCGAGCTTTGTGCCCAGGGAAAAGGTGGCAGCCTTGGGCTCTCAGGTGCCAATGATGGGGCCCCATTGACCCTTGAAAATGAACAATCGCTTTCTGTCCTGGCACCTTTTCCCAGGGAGGAATCTTCTTTGGTCTGGAATTCTGGGCTGAAAACGGCTCTTTCCCTTACCCGCATGTGGCACACACCGTCGAGCTTTGCGTCCAGGGAAAAGGTGGCAGCCCTGGGCTCTCAGCTGCCAATTTTGGGGCCCCATTCACCCTAGAAAAGGCACAATCGCTTTCTGTCGTGGCACCTTTTCCCAGGGAGAAATCTTCTCTGGCCTGGAATTCTGGGATGAGAAACGGCACATTCCCGGACTTGCAAGTGGCACGCGCCGTCGACATTTGCGTCCAGGGAAAAGGTGGCAGCCTTGGGCTCTCAAATGCCAAAGATGGGGCCCCATTACCCCTGGAGAAGGCACAATGGCTTTCTGTCCTGACACCTTTTCCCAGGGAGGAATCGACTTGCGTCTGGAATTCTGGGCTGAAAAATGGCCCTTTCCCGGACCTGTACAGGGTATGCACCGTCGAGCTTTGCACCCAGGGAAAAGGGGCAGCCTTGGGCTCTCAGGTGCCAATGATGGGGCCCAATTAACATTACAAAATACACAATGGCTTTGTCTCCTGGTACCTTTTCCCTCTGAGGAATCTTCATAGGTCTGGAATTCTGGGCTGTAAAATGGCACTTTCCGGGATCCGCACGTGGAACGCTCCGTCGAGCTTTGCGCCCAGGGTAAAGGTGTCAGCCTTGGGCTCTCAGGTGTCAATTTTGGGGCCCCATTAACCCTAGAAAAGGCACAATTGCTTTCTGTCCTGACACCTTTTCCCTGGGAGAAATCTTCATCGGCCTCGAATTCTGGGATGAGAAACAGCACATTCCTGGACCCGCAAGTGGCACGCATCGTCGAGCTTTGCGCTCAGGGAAAAGGTTGCAGCCTTCAGCTCTCAGGTGCCAATAATGGGTCCCCATTACTCCTAGAAAAGGAGAAATCGATTCCTGTCCTGGCACCTTTTCCCAGGGAGGAGTCTTCATCGGTCTGGAATTCTGGAATGAGAACCGCAATTTCCCGGACCCTCAAGTAGGACGCATGGTCCCGCTTTACGCCCAGGGTATAGGAGGCAACCTTGGGCTCTCAGGTGCCAATGATAGGGCCGGATTAACCCTAGAAATGGAACAATGGCTTTCTGTCCTGGGAGCCTCTTCCCTGTGAGGAGTCTTCATCCGTCTAGAATTCTGTGCTAAAAAATGGCACTTTCCCAGACAAGAAAGTGGCACGCACCCTCGACATTTGCGCCCAGGGAAAAGGTGGCAGCCTTGGGCTCTCAGGTGCCAAGGATTGGGCCCCGTTAACACTAGAAAAATAACACTTGCTTTCTGTCCTGGCACCTTTTCCCAGGGAGGAATCTTCATTCGTCTGGAAATCTGGGTTCAAAAATGGCACTGCCCCAAACCCGCACATGGTACACAGCGTGGAGCTTTGCGCCCAGGGAAAAGGGGGCAGCCTTGGGCTCTCAGGTGCCAATGATGGGGCCCCATTACCCCTACAAAAGGCACAATAGCTTTCTGTCCTGGCACCTTTTCCCAGGGAGGAATCTTCATCGGTTTGGAATTCTGGTCTGAGAATCGGCACTTTCCTGGACCCGCAAGTGGAACGCACCATCGAGCTTTGCATCCAGGGAAAGGTGGCAGTCTTGGGCTCTCAGGTGCCAATGATGGGGCCCCATTACCTTTACAAAAAGCACAATGGCTTTCTGTCCTGGCACCTTTTCCCTGGGAGGAGTCTTTATTGGTCTGGAATTCTGGGCTGTAAAATGGCACTTTCTGGGACCAGGACGTGGCATGCACTCTCGTGCTTTGTGCCCAGGGAAAAGGAGGCAACCTCTGGCTCTCAGATGCCAATGACAGGCCCCCATTAACACTAGAAATGGAACAATCGCTTTCTGTCCTGGGAGCCCTTTCCCTGGGAGGAGTCGTCATCCGTCTGGAATCCTGGGCTGAACAAAGCACTTCCTCTGACCTGCAGGTGGCAGGCACCATCTAGGGAAAAGGTGGCAGCCCAGGGAAAAGGTGGCAGCCTTGGGCTCTCAGGTGCCAATGATGGGGCCCCGTTAACACTAGAAAAATAACACTTGCTTTCTGTCCTGGCACCATTTCCCAGGGAGGAATCTTCGTCCGTCTGGAAATCTGGGTTTAAAAATGGCACTGCCCCAAACCTGCACAAGGTACACAGCGTGGAGCTTTGCGCGCAGGGAAAATGGGGCAGCCTTGGGCTCTCAGGTGCCAATGATGGGGCCCCATTACCCCTAGAAAAGGCACAATGGCTTTCTGTCCTGGCACCTTTTCCCAGGGAGGAATCTTCATCGGTTTGGAATTCTGGTCTGAGAATGGGCACTTTTCTGGACCCGCAAGTGGAACGCGCCATCGAGCTTTGCATCCAGGGAAAAGGTGGCAGTCTTGGGCTCTCAGGTGCCAATGATGGGGCCCCATTACCTTTACAAAAAGCACAATGGCTTTCTGTCCTGGCACCTTTTCCCTGGGAGGAGTCTTCACTGGTCTGGAATTCTGGGCTGTAAAAAGGCACTTTCTGGGACCAGCACGTGGCACGCACTGTCGTGCTTTGCGCCCAGGGAAAAGGAGGCAACCTCTGGCTCTCAGATGCCAATGACAGGCCCCCATTAACACTAGAAATGGAAAAATCGCTTTCTGTCCTGGGAGCCCTTTCCCTGGGAGGAGTCGTCAGCCGTCTGGAATCCTGGGCTGAACAAAGCACTTTCTCTGACCTGCACGTGGCAGGCACCATCAAGCTTTGCGCCCAGGGAAAAGGTGGCAGCCTTGGGCTCTCAGGTGCCAATGATGGGGCCCCGTAAACACTAGAAAAATAACACTTGCTTTCTGTCCTGGCACCTTTTCCCAGGGAGGAATCTTCGTCCGGCTTGAAATCTGGGTTCAAAATTGGCACTGCCCCAAACCTGCACAAGGTACACACCGTCGAGCTTTGCGGCAAGGGAAAAGGGGGCAGCCTTGGGCTCTCAGGTGCCAATGATGGTGCCCCATTACCCCTACAAAAGGCACAATGGCTTTCTGTCCTGGCACCTTTTCCCAGGGAGGAATCTTCATCGGTTTGGAATTCTGGTCTGAGAATCGGCACTTTCCTGGACCCGCAAGTGGAACGCACCATCGAGCTTTGCGCCCAGGGAAAAGGTGGCAGTCTTGGGCTCTCAGGTGCCAATGATGGGGCCCCATTACCTTTACAAAAAGCACAATGGCTTTCTGTCCTGGCACCTTTTCCCTGGGAGGATTCTTCATTGGTCTGGAATTCTGGGCTGTAAAATGGCACTTTCTGGGACCAGCACGTGGCACGCACTGTCGTGCTTTGCGCCCAGGGAAAAGGAGGCAACCTTGGGCTCTCAGATGCCAATGACAGGCCCCCATTAACACTAGAAATGGAACAATCGCTTTCTGTCCTGGGAGCCCTTTCCCTGGGAGGAGACGTCAGCCGTCTGGAATCCTGGGCAGAAAAACGGCACTTCCCCGGACCTGCAAGTGGAACGCACCGTCGAGCTTTGTGCCCAGGGTAAAGGTGGCAGCCTTGGGCTCTCAGGTGCCAATGATGGGGCCCCATTACCCCTAGAAAAAGAACAATCGCTTTCTGTCCTGGCACCTTTTCCCTGGGAGGAATCTTCTTTGGTCTGGAATTCTGGGCTGAAAACGGCTCTTTTCCTTACCCGCATGTGGCACGCACCGTCGAGCTTTGCGCCCAGGGAAAAGGTGGCAGCCCTGGGCTCTCAGCTGCCAATTTTGGGGCCCCATTCACCCTAGAAAAGGCACAATCGCTTTCTGTCGTGGCACCTTTTCCCAGGGAGATATCTTCGCTGGCCTGGAATTCTGGGATGAGAAACGGCACATTCCCGGACTTGCAAGTGGCACACGCCGTCAACATTTGCGCCCAGGGAAAAGGTGCCAGCCCTAGGCTCTCAGATGCCAAAGATGGGGCCCCATTACCCCTAGAAAAGGCACAACGGCTTTCTGTCCTGACACCTTTTCCCAGAGAGGAATCGACTTCCGTCTGGAATTCTGGGCTGAAAAACGGCCCTTTCCCAGACCCGCACAGGGTATGCACCGTCGAGCTTTGCACCCAGGGAAAAGGTGGCAGCCTTGGGCTCTCAGGTGCCAATGATGGGGCCCAATTAGCATTACAAAATACACAATGGCTTTGTCTCCTGGTACCTTTTCCCTCTGAGGAATCTTCATAGGTCTGGAATTCTGGGCTGTAAAATGGCACTTTCCGGGACCCGCACGTGGAACGCTCCGTCGAGCTTTGCGCCCAGGGAAAAGGTGTCAGCCTTGGGCTCTCAGGTGTCAATTTTGGGGCCCCATTAACCCTAGAAAAGGCACAATTGCTTTCTGTCCTGGCACCTTTTCCCTGGGAGAAATCTTCATTGACCTCGAATTCTGGGATGAGAAACAGCACATTCCTGGACCCGCAAGTGGCACGCACCGTCGAGCTTTGCGCTCAGGGAAAAGGTTGCAGCCTTGGGCTCTCAGGTGTCAATGATGGAGCCCCATTAACCCTAGAAAAGGAACAATCGCTTTCTGTCCTGACACCTTTTCCCAGGGAGGAATCTTCATCGGTCTGGAATTTTGGAATGAGAACCGCAATTTCCCGGCCCCTCACGTAGCACGCATGGTCGAGCTTTGCGCCCAGGGTATAGGAGGCAACCTTGTGCTCTCAGGTGCCAATGATGGAGCCCGATTAACCCTAGAAATGGAACAATCGCTTTCTGTCCTGGGAACCTCTTCCCTGTGAGGAGTCTTCATCCGTCTGGAATTGAGGGCTGAAAAACGGCACTTTCCCGGACAAGAAAATGGTACGCGCCGTTGATGTTTGCGCCCACGGAAAAGGTGACAGCCTTGAACTCTCAGGTGCCAATGATGGGGCACCATTGACCCTAGAAAAGGACAATTCGATTTCTGACCTGGCACTTTTTCCCTGGGAGGTGTCTTCGTCCGTCTGGAATTCTGGGTTCAAAAATGGCACTGCCCCAAACCCGCACAAGGTACACACCGTCGAGCTTTGCGCCCAGGGAAAAGGGGGCAGCCTTGGGCTCTCAGGTGCCAATGATGGTGACCCATTACCCCTACAAAAGGCACAATGGCTTTCTGTCCTGGCACCTTTTCCCAGGGAGGAATCTTCATCGGTTTGGAATTCTGATCTGAGAATCGGCACTTTCCTGGACCCGCAAGTGGAACGCACCATCGAGCTTTCCGTCCAGGGAAAAGGTGGCAGTCTCGGGCTCTCAGGTGCCAAAGATGGGGCCCCATTACCTTTACAAAAAGCACAATGGCTTTCTGTCCTGACACCTTTTCCCAGAGAGGAATCGACTTCCGTCTGGAATTCTGGGCTGAAAAATGGCCCTTTCCCGGACCCGCACAGGGTATGCACCGTCGAGCTTTGCACCCAGGGAAAAGGTGGCAGCCTTGGGCTCTCAGGTGCCAATGATGGGGCCCAATTAGCATTACAAAATACACAATGGCTTTGTCTCCTGGTGCCTTTTCCCTCTGAGGAATCTTCATAGGTCTGGAATTCTGGGCTGTAAAATGGCACTTTCCGGGATCCGCACGTGGAACGCTCCGTCGAGTTTTGCGCCCAGGGAAAAGGTGGCAGCCCTGGGCTCTCAGGTCTCAATTTTGGGGCCCCATTAACCCTAGAAAAGGCACAATTGCTTTCTGTCCTGGCACCTTTTCCCTGGGAGAAATCTTCATTGGCCTGGAATTCTGGGATGAGAAACAGCACATTCCTGGACCCGCAAGTGGCACGCACCGTTGAGCTTTGCGCTCAGGGAAAAGGTTGCAGCCTTCGGCTCTCAGGTGTCAATGATGGAGCCCGATTAACCCTAGAAAAGGAACAATCGCTTTCTGTCCTGACACCTTTTCCCAGGGAGGAATCTTCATCGGTCTGGAATTATGGAATGAGAACCGCAATTTCCCGGCCCCTCACGTAGCACGCATGGTCGAGCTTTGCGCCCAGGGTATAGGAGGCAACCTTGTGCTCTCAGGTGCCAATGATGGAGCCCGATTAACCCTAGAAATGGAACAATCGCTTTCTGTCCTGGGAGCCTCTTCCCTGTGAGGAGTCTTCATCTGTCTGGAATTGAGGGCTGAAAAACGGCACTTTCCCGGACAAGAAAGTGGTATGTGCCGTTGATGTTTGCGCCCACAGAAAAGGTGGCAGCCTTGAACTCTGAGGTGCCAAGGATGGGGCACCATTGACCCTAGAAAAGGACAATTCGATTTCTGACCTGGCACATTTTCCCTGGGATGTATCTTCGTCTGTCTGGAATTTAAGGTTCAAAAATGGCACTGCCCGAAACCCGCACAGGGTACACACCATCGAGCTTTGCGCCCAGGGAAAAGGTTGCAGCCTTCAGCTCTCAGGTGTCAATGATGGGTTCCCATTACTCCTAGAAAAGGAGAAATCGATTCCTGTCCTGGCACCTTTTCCCAGGGAGGAATCTTCATCGGTCTGGAATTCTGGAATGAGAAACGGCAATTTCCCGGACCCTCGCGCTTCACGCACCGTCGAGCTTTGCACCCAGGTTAAAGGAGGCAAACTTGGGCTCTCAGGTGCCAATGATACGGCCCGATTAACCCTAGAAATGGAACAATCGCTTTCTGTCCTGGCACCTTTTCCCTGGGAGGAGTCTTGATCCATCTAGAATTCTGTGCTAAAAAATGGCACTTTCCCAGACAAAAAAAGTGGCACGCACGCTCGAGATTTGCGCCCAGGGAAAAGGTGGCAGCCTTGGGCTCTCAGGTGCCAAGGTTTGGGCCCCGTTAACACTAGAAAAATAACACTTGCTTTCTGTCCTGGCACCTTTTCCCAAGGAGGAATCTTCATTCGTCTGGAAATCTGGGTTCAAAAATGGCACTGCCCCAAACCCGCACAAGGTACACACCGTCGAGCTTTGCTCCCAGGGAAAAGGGGGCAGCCTTGGGCTCTCAGGTGCCAATGATGGTGCCCCATTACCCCTACAAAAGGCACAATGGCTTTCTGTCCTGGCACCTTTTCCCAGGGTGGAATCTTCATCGGTTTGGAATTCTGGTCTGAGAATCGGCACTTTCCTGGACCCGCAAGTGGAACGCACCATCGAGCTTTCCGTCCAGGGAAAAGGTGGCAGTCTTGGGCTCTCAGGTGCCAAAGATGGGGTCCCATTACCTTTACAAAAGGCACAATGGCTTTCTGTCCTGGCACCTTTTCCCTGGGAGGAGTCTTCATTGGTCTGGAATTCTGGGCTGTAAAATGGCACTTTCTGGGACCAGCACGTGGCACGCACTGTCGAGCTTTGCCCCCAGGGAAAAGGAGGCAACCTCTGGCTCTCAGATGCCAATGACGGGCCCCCATTAACACTAGAAATGGAACAATCGCTTTCTGTCCCGGGAGCCTTTTCCCTGGGAGGAGTCATCACCCGTCTGGAATTCCGGGCTGAAGAAAGCGCTTTCTCTGACCTGCACGTGGCAGGCACCATCTAGCTTTGCACCCACGGAAAAGGTGGCAGCCTTGGGCTCTCAGGTGCCAATGATGGGGCCCCGTTAACACTAGATAAAAAACAATCGCTTTCTGTCCTGGCACCTTTTCCGTGGGAGGAATTTTCGTCCATCTGGAATTCTGGGCTGAAAAATGGCACTTCCCCGGACCCGCAAGTGGAACGCACCGTCGAGCATTGCGCCCAGGAAAAAGGTGGCAGACCTGGGCTCTCAGGTGCCAATTTTGGGGCCCCATTAACCCTAGAAAAGGCACAATTGCTTTCTGTCCTGGCACCTTTTCCCTGGGAGAAATCTTCATTGACCTCGAATTCTGGGATGAGAAACAGCACATTCCTGGACCCGCAAGTGGCACGCACCGTTGAGCTTTGCGCTCAGGGAAAAGGTTGCAGCCTTCGGCTCTCAGGTGTCAATGATGGAGCCCGATTAACCCTAGAAAAGGAACAATCGCTTTCTGTCCTGACACCGTTTCCCAGGGAGGAATCTTCATCGGTCTGGAATTTTGGAATGAGAAACGGCAATTTCCCGGCCCCTCACGTAGCACGCATGGTCGAGCTTTGCGCCCAGGGTATAGGAGGCAACCTTGGGCTCTCAGGTGCCAATGATGGAGCCCGATTAACCGTAGAAATGGAACAATCACTTTCTGTCCTGGGAGCCTCTTCCCTGTGAGGAGTCTTCATCCGTCTGGAATTGAGGGCTGAAAAACGGCACTTTCCCAGACAAGAAAGTGGTACGCGCCGTTGATGTTTGCGCCCACGGAAAAGGTGGCAGCCTTGAACTCTCAGGTGCCAATGATGGGGCACCATTGACCCTAGAAAAGGACAATTCGATTTCTGACCTGGCACCTTTTCCCTAGGAGGTATCTTCGTCCGTCTGGAATTCTGGGCTGAAAAATGGCACTGCCCCAAACCCGCACAAGGTACACAGCGTGGAGCTTTGCGCCCAGGGAAAAGGGGGCAGCCTTGGGCTGCCAGGTGCCAATGATGGGGCCCCATTAACACTAGAAAAATAACACTTGCTTTCTGTCCTGGCACCTTTTCCCAGGGAGGAATCTTCATCGGTTTGGAATTCTGGTCTGAGAATGGGCACTTTCCTGGACCCGAAAGTGGAACGCACCATCGAGCTTTGCATCCAGGGAAAAGGTGGCAGTCTTAGGCTCTCAGGTGCCAATGATGGGGCCCCATTACCTTTACAAAAAGCACAATGGCTTTCTGTCCTGGCACCTTTTCCCTGGGAGGAGTCTTCATTGGTCTGGAATTCTAAGCTGTAAAGTGGCACTTTCTGGGACCAGCACGTGGCACGCACTGTCGTGCTTTGCGCCCAGGGAAAAGGAGGCAACCTCTGGCTCTCAGATGCCAATGACGGGCCCCCATTAACACTAGAAATGGAACAATCGCTTTCTGTCCTGGCACCTTTTCCCTGGGAGGAGTCGTCATCCGTCTGGATTCCTGGGCTGAACAAAGGTCTTTCTCTGACCTGCACGTGGCAGGCACCATCTAGCTTTGCGCCCAGGGAAAACGTGGCAGCCTTGGGCTCTCAGGTGTCAACGATGGGTCCCCGTTAACACTAGATAAATAACAATCGCTTTCTGTCCTGGCACCTTTTCCCTGGTAGGAATTTTCGTCTGTCTGGAATTCTGGGCTGAAAAACGGCACTTCCCCGGACCTGCAAGTGGAACGCACCGTCGAGCTTTGTGCCCAGGCAAAAGGTGGCAGCCTTGGGCTCTCAGGTGCCAATGATGGGGCCCCATTGACCCTTGAAAATGAACAATCGCTTTCTGTCCTGGCACCTTTTCCCTGGGAGGAATCTTCTTTGGTCTGGAATTCTGGGCTGAAAAGGGCTCTTTCCCTTACCCGCATGTGGCACGCACCGTCGAGCTTTGCGCCCAGGGAAAAGGTGGCAGCCTTGGGCTCTCAGGTGCCAATGATGGGGCCCCATTGACCCTTGAAAATGAACAATCGCTTTCTGTCCTGGCACCTTTTCCCTGGGAGGAATCTTCTTTGGTCTGGAATTCTGGGCTGAAAACGGCTCTTTCCCTTACCCGCATGTGGCCCGCACCGTCGAGCTTTGCGCCCAGGGAAAAGGTGGCAGCCCTGGGCTCTCAGCTGCCAATTTTGGGGCCCCATTAACCCTAGAAAAGGCACAATGGCTTTCTGTCCTGGCACCTTTTCCCAGGGAGAAATCTTCGCTGGCCTGGAATTCTGGGATGAGAAACGGCACGTTCCCGGACTTGCAAGTGGCACGCGCCGTCGACATTTGCGTCCAGGGAAAAGGTGGCAGCCTTGGGCTCTCAAATGCCAAAGATGGAGCCCCATTACCCCTGGAGAAGGCACAATGGCCTTTCTGTCCTGACACCTTTTCCCAGGGAGGAATCGACTTCCGTCTGGAATTCTGGGCTGAAAAATGGCCCTTTCCCGGACCTGCACAGGGTATGCACCGTCGAGCTTTGCACCCAGGGAAAAGGTGGCAGCCTTGGGCTCTCAGGTGCCAACGATGGGGCCCAATTAGCATCACAAAATACACAATGGCTTTGTCTCCTGGTACCTTTTCCCTCTGAGAAATCTTCATAGGTCTGGAATTCTGGGCTGTAAAATGGCACTTTCCGGGATTCGCACGTGGAACGCTCCGTCGAGCTTTGCGCCCAGGGAAAAGGTGGCAGCCTTGGGCTCTCAGGTGTCAATTTTGGGGCCCCATTAACCCTAGAAAAGGCACAATTGCTTTCTGTCCTGACACCTTTTCCCTGGGAGAAATCTTCATCGGCCTGGAATTCTGGGATGAGAAACAGCACATTCCTGGACCCGCAAGTGGCACGCATCGTCGAGCTTTGCGCTCAGGGTAAAGGTTGCAGCCTTCAGCTCTCAGGTGCCAATAATGGGTCCCCATTACTCCTAGAAAAGGAGAAATCGATTCCTGTCCTGGCACCTTTTCCCAGGGAGGAGTCTTCATCGGTCTGGAATTCTAGAATGAGAACCGCAATTTCCCGGACCCTCAAGTAGGACGCATGGTCCCGCTTTACGCCCAGGGTATAGGAGGCAACCTTGGGCTCTCAGGTGCCAATGTTAGGGCTGGATTAACCCTAGAAATGGAACAATGGCTTTCTGTCCTGGGAGCCTCTTCCCTGTGAGGAGTCTTCATCCGTCTAGAATTCTGTGCTAAAAAATGGCACTTTCCCAGACAAGAAAGTGGCACGCACCCTCGACATTTGCGCCCAGGGAAAAGGTGGCAGCCTTGGGCTCTCAGGTGCCAAGGATTGGGCCCCGTTAACACTAGAAAAATAACACTTGCTTTCTGTCCTGGCACCTTTTCCCAGGGAGGAATCTTCATTCGTCTGGAAATCTGGGTTCAAAAATGGCACTGCCCCAAACCCGCACAAGGTACACACCGTCGAGCTTTGCTCCCAGGGAAAAGGGGGCAGTCTTGGGCTCTCAGGTGCCAATGATGGTACCCCATTACCCCTACAAAAGGCACAATGGCTTTCTGTCCTGGCACCTTTTCCCAGGGAGGAATCTTCATCGGTTTGGAATTCTGGTCTGAGAATCGGCACATTTCTGGACCCGCAAGTGGAATGCACCATCGAGCTTTGCGTCCAGGGAAAAGGTGGCAGTCTTGGGCTCTCAGGTGCCAATGATGGGGCCCCATTACCTTTACAAAAGGCACAATGGCTTTCTGTCCTGGCACCTTTTCCCTGGGAGGAGTCTTCATCGGTTTGGTATTCTGGGCTGTAAAATGGCACTTTCTGGGACCAGCACGTTGCACGCAATGTCGAGCTTTGCGCCCAGGGATAAGGAGGCAACCTCTGGCTCTCAGATGCCAATGACGGGCCCCCATTAACACTAGAAATGGAACAATCGCTTTCTGTCCCGGGAGCCTTTTCCCTGGGAGGAGTCATAACCCGTCTGGAATTCCGGGCTGAAGAAAGCACTTTCTCTGACCTGCACGTGGCAGGCACCATCTAGCTTTGCACCCAGGGAAAAGGTGGCAGCCTTGGGCTCTCAGGTGCCAATGAGGGGTCCCCGTTAACACTAGATAAAAAACAATCGCTTTTTGTCCTGGCACCTTTTCCCTGGGAGGAATTTTCGTCCATCTGGAATTCTGGGCTGAAAAATGGCACTTCCCCAGACCCGCAAGTGGAACGCACCGTCGAGCATTGCGCCCAGGAAAAAAGTGGCAGACCTGGGCTCTCAGGTGCCAATTTTGGGGCCCCATTAACCCTAGAAAAGGCACAATTGCTTTCTGTCCTGACACCTTTTCCCAGGGAGAAATCTTCGCTGGCCTGGAATTCTGGGATGAGAAACGGCACATTCCTGGACCCGCAAGTGGCACGCGCCGTCGAGCTTTGCGCCCAGGGAAAAGGTGGCAGCCCTGGACTCTCAGGTGCCAAAGACGGGGCCCCATTAACCCTAGAAAAGGCACAATTGCTTTCTGTCCTGGCACCTTTTCCCTGGGAGAAATCTTCATTGACCTCGAATTCTGGGATGAGAAACGGCAATTTCCCGGACCCTCACGTAGCACGCATGGTCGAGCTTTGCGCCCAGGTTATAGGAGGCAACCTTGTGCTCTCAGGTGCCAATGATGGAGCCCGATTAACCGTAGAAATGGAACAATCACTTTCTGTCCTGGGAGCCTCTTCCCTGTGAGGAGTCTTCATTCGTCTGGAATTGAGGGCTGAAAAACGGCACTTTCCCAGACAAGAAAGTGGTACGCGCCGTTGATGTTTGCGCCCACGGAAAAGGTGGCAGCCTTGAACTCTCAGGTGCCAATGATGGGGCACCATTGACCCTAGAAAAGGACAATTCGATTTCTGACCTGGCACCTTTTCCCTAGGAGGTATCTTCGTCCGTCTGGAATTCTGGGCTGAAAAATGGCACTGCCCCAAACCCGCACAAGGTACACAGCGTGGAGCTTTGCGCCCAGGGAAAAGGGGGCAGCCTTGGGCTGCCAGGTGCCAATGATGGGGCCCCATTAACACTAGAAAAATAACACTTGCTTTCTGTCCTGGCACCTTTTCCCAGGGAGGAATCTTCATCGGTTTGGAATTCTGGTCTGAGAATGGGCACTTTCCTGGACCCGAAAGTGGAACGCACCATCGAGCTTTGCATCCAGGGAAAAGGTGGCAGTCTTAGGCTCTCAGGTGCCAATGATGGGGCCCCATTACCTTTACAAAAAGCACAATGGCTTTCTGTCCTGGCACCTTTTCCCTGGGAGGAGTCTTCATTGGTCTGGAATTCTAAGCTGTAAAGTGGCACTTTCTGGGACCAGCACGTGGCACGCACTGTCGTGCTTTGCGCCCAGGGAAAAGGAGGCAACCTCTGGCTCTCAGATGCCAATGACGGGCCCCCATTAACACTAGAAATGGAACAATCGCTTTCTGTCCTGGCACCTTTTCCCTGGGAGGAGTCGTCATCCGTCTGGATTCCTGGGCTGAACAAAGGTCTTTCTCTGACCTGCACGTGGCAGGCACCATCTAGCTTTGCGCCCAGGGAAAACGTGGCAGCCTTGGGCTCTCAGGTGTCAACGATGGGTCCCCGTTAACACTAGATAAATAACAATCGCTTTCTGTCCTGGCACCTTTTCCCTGGTAGGAATTTTCGTCTGTCTGGAATTCTGGGCTGAAAAACGGCACTTCCCCGGACCTGCAAGTGGAACGCACCGTCGAGCTTTGTGCCCAGGCAAAAGGTGGCAGCCTTGGGCTCTCAGGTGCCAATGATGGGGCCCCATTGACCCTTGAAAATGAACAATCGCTTTCTGTCCTGGCACCTTTTCCCTGGGAGGAATCTTCTTTGGTCTGGAATTCTGGGCTGAAAAGGGCTCTTTCCCTTACCCGCATGTGGCACGCACCGTCGAGCTTTGCGCCCAGGGAAAAGGTGGCAGCCTTGGGCTCTCAGGTGCCAATGATGGGGCCCCATTGACCCTTGAAAATGAACAATCGCTTTCTGTCCTGGCACCTTTTCCCTGGGAGGAATCTTCTTTGGTCTGGAATTCTGGGCTGAAAACGGCTCTTTCCCTTACCCGCATGTGGCCCGCACCGTCGAGCTTTGCGCCCAGGGAAAAGGTGGCAGCCCTGGGCTCTCAGCTGCCAATTTTGGGGCCCCATTAACCCTAGAAAAGGCACAATGGCTTTCTGTCCTGGCACCTTTTCCCAGGGAGAAATCTTCGCTGGCCTGGAATTCTGGGATGAGAAACGGCACGTTCCCGGACTTGCAAGTGGCACGCGCCGTCGACATTTGCGTCCAGGGAAAAGGTGGCAGCCTTGGGCTCTCAAATGCCAAAGATGGGGCCCCATTACCCCTGGAGAAGGCACAATGGCTTTCTGTCCTGACACCTTTTCCCAGGGAGGAATCGACTTCCGTCTGGAATTCTGGGCTGAAAAATGGCCCTTTCCCGGACCTGCACAGGGTATGCACCGTCGAGCTTTGCACCCAGGGAAAAGGTGGCAGCCTTGGGCTCTCAGGTGCCAACGATGGGGCCCAATTAGCATCACAAAATACACAATGGCTTTGTCTCCTGGTACCTTTTCCCTCTGAGGAATCTTCATAGGTCTGGAATTCTGGGCTGTAAAATGGCACTTTCCGGGATTCGCACGTGGAACGCTCCGTCGAGCTTTGCGCCCAGGGAAAAGGTGGCAGCCTTGGGCTCTCAGGTGTCAATTTTGGGGCCCCATTAACCCTAGAAAAGGCACAATTGCTTTCTGTCCTGACACCTTTTCCCTGGGAGAAATCTTCATCGGCCTGGAATTCTGGGATGAGAAACAGCACATTCCTGGACCCGCAAGTGGCACGCATCGTCGAGCTTTGCGCTCAGGGTAAAGGTTGCAGCCTTCAGCTCTCAGGTGCCAATAATGGGTCCCCATTACTCCTAGAAAAGGAGAAATCGATTCCTGTCCTGGCACCTTTTCCCAGGGAGGAGTCTTCATCGGTCTGGAATTCTAGAATGAGAACCGCAATTTCCCGGACCCTCAAGTAGGACGCATGGTCCCGCTTTACGCCCAGGGTATAGGAGGCAACCTTGGGCTCTCAGGTGCCAATGTTAGGGCCGGATTAACCCTAGAAATGGAACAATGGCTTTCTGTCCTGGGAGCCTCTTCCCTGTGAGGAGTCTTCATCCGTCTAGAATTCTGTGCTAAAAAATGGCACTTTCCCAGACAAGAAAGTGGCACGCACCCTCGACATTTGCGCCCAGGGAAAAGGTGGCAGCCTTGGGCTCTCAGGTGCCAAGGATTGGGCCCCGTTAACACTAGAAAAATAACACTTGCTTTCTGTCCTGGCACCTTTTCCCAGGGAGGAATCTTCATTCGTCTGGAAATCTGGGTTCAAAAATGGCACTGCCCCAAACCCACACAAGGTACACACCGTCGAGCTTTGCTCCCAGGGAAAAGGGGGCAGTCTTGGGCTCTCAGGTGCCAATGATGGTACCCCATTACCCCTACAAAAGGCACAATGGCTTTCTGTCCTGGCACCTTTTCCCAGGGAGGAATCTTCATCGGTTTGGAATTCTGGTCTGAGAATCGGCACATTTCTGGACCCGCAAGTGGAATGCACCATCGAGCTTTGCGTCCAGGGAAAAGGTGGCAGTCTTGGGCTCTCAGGTGCCAATGATGGGGCCCCATTACCTTTACAAAAGGCACAATGGCTTTCTGTCCTGGCACCTTTTCCCTGGGAGGAGTCTTCATCGGTTTGGTATTCTGGGCTGTAAAATGGCACTTTCTGGGACCAGCACGTTGCACGCAATGTCGAGCTTTGCGCCCAGGGATAAGGAGGCAACCTCTGGCTCTCAGATGCCAATGACGGGCCCCCATTAACACTAGAAATGGAACAATCGCTTTCTGTCCCGGGAGCCTTTTCCCTGGGAGGAGTCATAACCCGTCTGGAATTCCGGGCTGAAGAAAGCACTTTCTCTGACCTGCACGTGGCAGGCACCATCTAGCTTTGCACCCAGGGAAAAGGTGGCAGCCTTGGGCTCTCAGGTGCCAATGAGGGGTCCCCGTTAACACTAGATAAAAAACAATCGCTTTCTGTCCTGGCACCTTTTCCCTGGGAGGAATTTTCGTCCATCTGGAATTCTGGGCTGAAAAATGGCACTTCCCCGGACCCGCAAGTGGAACGCACCGTCGAGCATTGCGCCCAGGAAAAAAGTGGCAGACCTGGGCTCTCAGGTGCCAATTTTGGGGCCCCATTAACCCTAGAAAAGGCACAATTGCTTTCTGTCCTGACACCTTTTCCCAGGGAGAAATCTTCGCTGGCCTGGAATTCTGGGATGAGAAACGGCACATTCCTGGACCCGCAAGTGGCACGCGCCGTCGAGCTTTGCGCCCAGGGAAAAGGTGGCAGCCCTGGACTCTCAGGTGCCAAAGACGGGGCCCCATTAACCCTAGAAAAGGCACAATTGCTTTCTGTCCTGGCACCTTTTCCTGGGAGAAATCTTCATTGACCTCGAATTCTGGGATGAGAAACAGCACATTCCTGGACCCGCAAGTGGCACGCACCGTTGAGCGTTGCGCTCAGGGAAAAGGTTGCAGCCTTCGGCTCTCAGGTGTCAATGATGGAGCCCCATTAACCCTAGAAAAGGAACAATCGCTTTCTGTCCTGACACCTTTTCCCAGGGAGGAATCTTCATCGGTCTGGAATTCTGGAATGAGAAACGACAATTTCCCGGACCCTCACGTAGCACGCTTGGTCGAGCTTTGCGCCCAGGGTATAGGAGGCAACCTTGGGCTCTCAGGTGCCAACGATGGAGCCCGATTAACCGTAGAAATGGAACAATCACTTTCTGTCCTCGGAGCCTTTTCCCTGTGAGGAGTCTTCATCCGTCTGGAATTCAGGGCTGAAAAACGGCACTTTCCCAGACAAGAAAGTGGTACGTGCCGTTGATATTTGCGCCCACGGAAAAGGTGGCAGCCTTGAACTCTCAGGTGTCAATGATGGGGCACCATTGACCCTAGAAAAGGACAATTCGATTTCTGACCTGGCACCTTTTCCCTGGGAAGTATCTTCGTCCGTCTTGAATTCTGGGCTGAAAAACAGCACTTCCCCGGACCCGCAAGTGGCACGCGCCGTCGACATTTGCGCCCAGGCAAAAGGTGGCAGCCTTGGGCTCTCAGGTGCCAATGATGGGGCCCCGTTAACACTAGAAAAATAACACTTGCTTTCTGTCCTGGCACCATTTCCCAGGGAGGAATCTTCGTCCGTCTGGAAATCTGGGTTCAAAAATGGCACTGCCCCAAACCCGCACAAGGTACACACCGTCAAGCTTTGCGCCCAGGGAAAAGGGGGCAGACTTGGGCTCTCAGGTGCCAATGATGGTGCCCCATTACCCCTACAAAAGGCACAATGGCGTTCTGTCCTGGCACCTTTTTCCAGGGAGGAATCTTCATCGGTTTGGAATTCTGGTCTGAGAATCGGCACTTTCCTGGACCCGCAAGTGGAATGCACCATCGAGCTTTGCATCCAGGGAAAAGGTGGCAGTCTTGGGCTCTCAGGTGCCAATGATGGGGCCCCATTACCCCTACAAAAGGCACAATGGCTTTCTGTCCTGGCACTTTTTCCCAGGGAGGAATCTTCATCGGTTTGGAATTCTGGTCTGAGAATCGGCACTTTCCTGGACCCGCAAGTGGAACGCACCATCGAGCTTTGCGTCCAGGGAAAAGGTGGCAGTCTTAGGCTCTCAGGTGCCAATGATGGGGCCCCATTACCTTTACAAAAAGCACAATGGCTTTCTGTCCTGGCACCTTTTCCCTGGGAGGAGTCTTCATTGGTCTGGAATTCTGGGCTGTAAAATGGCACTTTCTGGAACCAGCACGTGGCACGCACTGTCGTGCTTTGCGCCCAGGGAAAAGGAGGGAACCTCTGGCTCTCAGATGCCAATGACGGGCCACCATTAACACTAGAAATGGAACAATCGCTTTCTGTCCCGGGAGCCTTTTCCCTGGGAGGAGGCGTCAGCCGTCTGGAATCCTGGGCTGAACAAAGCACTTTCTCTGACCTGCACGTGGCAGGCACCATCTAGCTTTGCGCCCAGGGAAAAGGTGGCAGCCTTGGGCTCTCAGGTGCCAACGATGGGTCCCCGTTAACACTAGATAAATAACAATCGCTTTCTGTCCTGGCACCTTTTCCCTGGGAGGAATTTTCATCTGTCTGGAATTCTGGGCTGAAAAACGGCACTTCCCCGGACCTGCAAGTGGAACGCACCGTCGAGCTTTGTGCCCAGGGAAAAGGTGGCAGCCTTGGGCTCTCAGGTGCCAATGATGGGGCCCCATTACCCCTAGAAAAAGAACAATCGCTTTCTGTCCTGGCACCTTTTCCCTGGGAGGAATCTTCATTGCTCTGGGATTCTGGGCTGAAAACGGCTCTTTTCCTTACCCGCATGTGGCACGCACCGTCGAGCTTTGCGCCCAGGGAAAAGGTGGCAGCCCTGGGCTCTCAGCTGCCAATTTTGGGGCCCCATTCACCCTAGAAAAGGCACAATCGCTTTCTGTCCTGACACCTTTTCCCAGGGAGAAATCTTCGCTGGCCTGGAATTCTGGGATGAGAAACGGCACATTCCCGGACTTGCAAGTGGCACTCGCCGCAGAGCTTTGCGCCCAGGGAAAAGGTGGCAGCCCTGGGCTCTCAGGTGCCAAAGACGGGGCCCCATTAACCCTAGAAAAGGCACTATTGCTTTCTGCCCTGGCACCTTTTCCCAGGGAGAAATCTTCATTGACCTCGAATTCTGGGATGAGAAACAGCACATTCCTGGACCCGCAAGTGGCACGCACCGTTGAGCTTTGCGCTAAGGGAAAAGGTTGCAGCCTTGGGCTCTCAGGTGTCAATGATGGAGCCCCATTAACCCTAGAAAAGGAACAATCGCTTTCTGTCCTGACACCTTTTCCCAGGGAGGAATCTTCATCGGTCTGGAATTTTGGAATGAGAAACGGCAATTTCCCGGATCCTCACGTAGCACGCATGGTCGAGCTTTGCGCCCAGGGTATAGGAGGCAACCTTGTGCTCTCAGGTGCCAATGATGGAGCCCGATTAACCCTAGAAATGGAACAATCGCTTTCTGTCCTGGGAGCCTCTTCCCTGTGAGGAGTCTTCATCTGTCTGGAATTGAGGGCTGAAAAACGGCACTTTCCCGGACAAGAAAGTGGTATGTGCCGTTGGTGTTTGCGCCCACGGAAAAGGTGGCAGCCTTGAACTCTGAGGTGCCAATGATGGGGCACCATTGACCCTAGAAAAGGACAATTCGATTTCTGACCTGGCACCTTTTCCCTGGGAGCAATTTTCATTAGTCTGGAATTCTGGGCTGAAAAACGGCACTTCCCCGGACCTGCAAGTGGAACGCACCGTCGTGCTTTGCACCCAGGGAAAAGGTGGCAGCCTTGGGCTCTCAGGTGGCAATGATGGGGCCCCATTAACCCTAGGAAAAGAACAATGGGTTTCTGTCCTGGCACCTTTTCCGTGGGAGGAATCTTCGTCGGTCTGGAGTTCTGGGCTGAAAACGGCTCTTTTCCTTACCCGCATGTGGCACGCACCGTCGAGCTTTGCGTCCAGGGAAAAGGTGGCAGCCCTGGGCTCTCAGGTGCCAATTTTGGGGCACCATTAACCCTAGAAAAGGAACAATCACTTTCTGTCCTGACACCTTTTCCCAGGGAGGAATCTTCATCGGTCTGGAATTCTGGAATGAGAAACGGCAATTTCCCGGACCCTCACGTAGCACACTTGGTCGAGCTTTGCGCCCAGGGTATAGGAGGCAACCTTGGGCTCTCAGGTGCCAGCGATGGAGCCCGATTAACCCTAGAAATGGAACAATCGCTTTCTGTCCTGGGAGCCTCTTCCCTGTGAGGAGTCTTCATCCGTCTGGAATTGAGGGCTGAAAAACGGCACTTTCCCAGACAAGAAAGTGGTACGTGCCGTTGATATTTGCGCCCACGGTAAAGGTGGCAGCCTTGAACTCTCAGGTGCCAATGATGGGGCACCATTGACCCTAGAAAAGGACAATTCGATTTCTGACCTGGCACCTTTTCCCTGGGAGGTATCTTCGTCCGTCTGGAATTCTGGGCTGAAAAATGGCACTTCCCCGGACCCGCAAGTGGCACGCGCTGTCGACATATGCGCCCAGGGAAAAGGTGGCAGCCTTGGGCTCTCAGGTGCCAACGATGGGTCCCCGTTAACACTAGATAAATAACAATCGCTTTCTGTCCTGGCACCTTTTCCCTGGGAGGAATTTTCGTCCATCTGGAATTCTGGGCTGAAAAACGGCACTTCTCCGGACCTGCAAGTGGAACGCACCGTCGAGCTTTGTGCCCAGGGAAAAGGTGGCAGCCTTGGGCTCTCAGCTGCCAATGATGGGGCCCCATTACCCCTAGAAAAAGAACAATCGCTTTCTGTCCTGGCACCTTTTGCCTGGTAGAAATCTTCATTGGTCTAGAATTCTGGGCTGAAAACGGCTCTTTCCCTTACCCTCATGTGGCACGCACCGTCGAGCTTTGCGCCCAGGGAAAAGGTGGCAGCCCTGGGCTCTCAGCTGCCAATTTTGGGGCCCCATTCACCCTAGAAAAGGCACAATCGCTTTCTGTCCTGGCACCTTTTCTCTGGGAGAAATCTTCGCTGGCCTGGAATTCTGGGATGAGAAACGGCACATTCCTGGACTTGCAAGTGGCACGCGCCGTCGACATTAGCGCCCAGGGAAAAGGTGGCAGCCTTGAGCTCACAGCTGCCAAAGATGGGGCCCCATTACCCTTACAGAAGGCACAATGGCTTTCTGTCCTGACACCTTTTCCCAGAGAGGAATCGACTTCCGTCTGGAATTCTGGGCTGAAAAATGGCACTTTCCGGGACCCGCACGTGGAACGCTCCGTCGAGCTTTAGACCCAGGGAAAAGGTGTCAGCCTTGGGCTCTCAGGTGTCAATTTTGGGGCCCCATTAACCCTAGAAAAGGCACAATTGCTTTCTGCCCTGGCACCTTTCCCTGGGAGAAATCGTCATTGGCCTGGAATTCTGGGATGAGAAACAGTACATTCCTGGACCCGCAAGTGGCACGCACCGTCGAGCTTTGCGCTCAGGGAAAAGGTTGCAGCCTTTGGTGCCAATGATGGGGCACCATTGACCCTAGAAAAGGACAATTCGATTTCTGACCTGGCACCTTTTCCCTGGGAGGTGTCTTCGTCTGTCTGGAATTCTGGGCTGAAAAATGGCACTTCCCCGGACCCGCAAGTGGCACACGCCGTCGAGCTTTGCGCCCAGGGAAAAGGTGGCAGCCGTGGGCTCTCAGGTGCCAATGATGGGGCCCCATTAACACTAGAAAAATAACACTTGCTTTCTGTCCTGGCACCTTTTCCCAGGGAGGAATCTTCATCGGTTTGGAATTCTGGTCTGAGAATCGGCACTTTCCTGGACCCGAAAGTGGAACGCACCATCGAGCTTTGCGCCCAGGGAAAAGGTGGCAGTCTTGGGCTCTCAGGTGCCAATGATGGGGCCCCATTACCTTTACAACAAGCACAATGGCTTTCTGTCCTGGCACCTTTTCCCTGGGAGGAGTCTTCATTGGTCTGGAATTCTGGGCTGTAAAATGGCACTTTCTGGGACCAGCACGTGGCACGCACTGTCGTGCTTTGCGCCCAGGGAAAAGGAGGCAACCTCTGGCTCTCAGATGCCAGTGACGGGCCCCCATTAACACTAGAAATGGAACAATCGCTTTCTGTCCTGGGAGCCCTTTCCCTGGGAGGAGTCGTCATCCGTCTGGAATCCTGGGCTGAACAAAGCACTTTCTCTGACCTGCACGTGGCAGGCACCATCAAGCTTTGCGCCCAGGGAAAAGGTGGCAGCCTTGGGCTCTCAGGTGCCAATGATGGGGCCCCGATAACAGTAGAAAAATAACACTTGCTTTCTGTCCTGGCACCTTTTCCCAGGGAGGAATCTTCGTCCGTCTGGAAATCTGGGTTCAAAAATGGCACTGCCCCAAACCCGCACAAGGTACACACCGTGGAGCTTTGCGCCCAGGGAAAAGAGGGCAGCCTTGGGCTCTCAGGTGCCAATGATGGTGCCCCATTTCCCCCTACAAAAGGCAGAATGGCTTTCTGTCATGGCACCTTTTCCCAGGGAGAAATCTTCATCGGTTTGGAATTCTGGTCTGAGAATCGGCACTTTCCTGGACCCGCAAGTGGAACGCACCATCGAGCTTTGCGTCCAGGGAAAAGGTGGCAGTCTTGGGCTCTCAGGTGCCAATGATGGGGCCCCATTACCTTTACAAAAAGCACAATGGCTTTCTGTCCTGGCACCTTTTCCCTGGGAGGAGTCTTCATTGGTCTTGAATTCTGGGCTGTAAAATGGCACTTTCTGGGACCAGCAGGTGGCACGCACTCTCATGCTTTGCGCCCAGGGAAAAGGAGGCAACCTCTGGCTCTCAGATGCCAATGACAGGCCCCCATTAACACTAGAAATGGAACAATCGCTTCCTGTCCTGGGAGCCCTTTCCCTGGGAGGAGTCGTCATCCGTCTGGAATCCTGGGCTGAACAAAGCACTTTCTCTGACCTGCACGTGGCAGGCACCATCTAGCTTTGCGCCCAGGGAAAAGGTGGCAGCCTTGGGCTCTCAGGTGCCAATGATGGGTCCCCGTTAACACTAGAAAAATAACACTTGCTTTCTTTCCTGGCACCTTTTCCCAGGGAGGAATCTTCGTCCGTCTGGAAATCTGGGTTCAAAAATGGCACTGCCCCAAATACGCACAAGGTACACACCATCGAGCTTTGCGCCCAGGGAAAAGGGGGCAGCCTTGGGCTCTCAGGTGCCAATGATGGGGCCCCATTACCCCTAGAAAAAGAACAATGGCTTTCTGTCCTGGCACCTTTACCCTGGGAGGAATCTTCATTGGTCTGGAATTCTGGGCTGAAAACGGCTCTTTCCCTTACCCGCATGTGGCACGCACCGTCAAGCTTTGCGCCCAGGGAAAAGGTGGCAGCCCTGGGCTCTCAGCTGCCAATTTTGGGGCCCCATTAACCCAAGAAAAGGCACAATCGCTTTCTGTCCTGGCACCTTTTCCCAGGGAGAAATCTTCGCTGGCATGGAATTCTGGGATGAGAAACCGCACATTTCCGGACTTGCAAGTGGCACGCGCCGTCAACATTTGCATCCAGGGAAAAGGTGGCAGCCTTGGGCTCTCAGGTGCCAATGATGGGGCCCCATTACCCCTACAAAAGGCAGAATGGCTTTCTGTCCTGGCACCTTTTCCCAGGGAGGAATCTTCATCGGTTTGGATTTCTGGGCTGAAAGGGCTCTTTCCCTTCCCCGCAAGGTGCACACGCACCATCGAGCTTTGTGCCCAGGGAAAAGGTGGCAGTCTTGGGCTCTCAGGTGCCAATGATGGGGCCCCATTACCTTTACAAAAAGCACAATGGCTTTCTGTCCTGGCACCTTTTCCCTGGGAGGAGTCTTAATTGGTCTGGAATTCTGGGCTGTAAAATGGCACTTTCTGGGACCAGCACGTGGCACGCACTGTCGTGCCTTGCGCCCAGGGAAAAGGAGGCAACCTCTGGCTCTCAGATGCCAATGACGGGCCCCCATTAAGACTAGAAATGGAACAATCGCTTTCTGTCCTGGGAGCCTTTTCCCTGGGAGGAGTCGTCATCCGTCTGGAATCCTGGGCTGAACAAAGCACTTTCTCTGACCTCCACGTGGCAGGCACCATCAAGCTTTGCGCCCAGGGAAAAGGTGGCAGTCTTGGGCTCTCAGGTGCCAATGATGGGGTCCCGTTAACACTAGAAAAATAACACTTGCTTTCTGTCCTGGCACCTTTTCCCAGGGAGGAATCTTCGTCCATCTGGAAATCTGGGTTCAAAAATGGCACTGCCCCAAATCCGCACAAGGTACACAGCGTCGACATTTGCGCCCAGGGAAAAGTGGGAAGCCTTGGGCTCTCAGGTGCCAATGATGGGGCCCCATTAACACTAGAAAAATAACACTTGCTTTCTGTCCTGGCACCTTTTCCCAGGGAGGAATCTTCATCGGTTTGGAATTCTGGTCTGAGAATCGGCACTTTCTGGGACCAGCAAGTGGAACGCACCATCGAGCTTCGCGTCCAGGGAAAAGGTGGCACTCTTGGGCTCTCAGGTGCCAGTGATGGGTCCCCGTTAACACTAGATAAATAACAATCGCTTTCTGTCCTGGCACCTTTTCCCTGGGAGGAATTTTCATCCGTCTGGAATTGTGGCCTGAAAAATGGCACTTCCGCGGATCTGCAAGTGGAACGCACCGTCGTGCTTTGCGCCCAGGGAAAAGGTGGCAGCCTTGGGCTCTCAGATGCCAATGATGGGGCCCCATTACCCCTAGAAAAAGAACAATGGTTTTCTGTCCTGGCACCTTTTCCCTGGGAGGAATCTTCATTGGTCTGGAATTCTGGGCTGGAAAGGGCTCTTTCCCTTACCCGCATGTGGCACGCACCGTCGAGCTTTGCGCCCACGGAAAAGGTGGCAGCCCTGGGCTCTCAGCTGCCAATTTTGGGGCCCCATTAACCCTAGAAAAGGCACAATCGCTTTCTGTCCTGGCACCTTTTCCCAGGGAGAAATCTTCGCTGGCCTGGAATTCTGGGATGAGAAACGGCACATTCCCGGACTTGCAAGTGGCACGCGCCATCGACATCTGCGCCCAGGGAAAAGGTGGCAGCCTTGGGCTCTCAGGTGCCAATGATGGGGCCCCGTTAACACTAGAAAAATAACACTTGCTTTCTGTCCTGGCACCTTTTCCCAGGGAGGAATCTTCGTCCGTCTGGAAATCTGGGTTAAAAAATGGCACTGCCCCAAACCCGCATAAGGTACACACCGTGGAGTTTTGCGCCCAGGGAAAAGGGGGCAGCCTTGGGCTCTCAGGTGCCAATGATGGGGCCCCATTACCCCTACAAAAGGCACAATGGCTTTCTGTCCTGGCACCTTTTCCCAGGGAGGAATCTTCATCGGTTTGGAATTCTGGTCTGAGAATAGGCACTTTCCTGGACCCGCAAGTGGAACGCACCATCGAGCTTTGCGCCCAGGGAAAAGGTGGCAGCCTTGGGCTCTTAGGTGCCAATGATGCGGCCAAATTAGCATTACAAAATACACAATGGCTTTGTCTCCTGGTAATTTTCCCTCTGAGGAATCTTCATAGGTCTGGAATTCTGGGCTGAAAAATGGCACTTTCCCGGATCCGCACGTGGAACGCTCCATCGAGCTTTGCGTCCAGGGAAAAGGGGGAATCCTTGGGCTCTCAGGTGTCAAATTTGGGGCCCCATTAACCCTAGAAAAGGCACAATTGCTTTCTGTCCTGGCACCTTTTCCCTGGGAGAAATCTTCATCGGCCTCGAATTCTGGGATGAGAAACAGCACATTCCTGGTCCCGCAAGTGGCACGCACCGTTGAGCTTTGCGCTCAGGGAAAAGGTTGCCGCCTTCGGCTCTCAGGTGTCAATGATGGAGCCCCATTAACCCTAGAAAAGGAACAATCGCTTTCTGTCCTGACACCTTTTCCCAGGGAGAATCTTCATCGGTCTGGAATTCTGGAATGAGAAACGGCAATTTCCCGGACCCTCACGTAGCACGCATGGTCGAGCTTTGCGCCCAGGGTATAGGAGGCAACCTTGGGCTCTCAGGTGCCAATGATGGGGCCCGATTAACCCTAGAAACGGAACAATCGCTTTCTTTCCTGGGAGCCTCTTCCCTGTGAGGAGTCTTCATCCGTCTGGAATTGAGGGCTGAAAAACGGCACTTTCCCGGACAAGAAAGTGGTACGCGCCGTTGATGTCTGCGCCCACGGAAAAGGTGGCAGCCTTGAACTCTCAGGTGCCAATGATGGGGCACCATTGACCCTAGAAAAGGCCAATTCGATTTCTGACCTGGCACCTCTTCCCTGTGAGGAGTCTTCATCCGTCTGGAATTCAGGGCTGAAAAACGGCATTTTCCCGGACAAGAAAGTCGTACGCGCCGTTGATGTTTGCGCCCACGGAAAAGGTGGCAGCCTTGAACTCTGAGGTGCCAATGATGGGGCACCATTGACCCTAGAAAAGAACAATTTGATTTCTGACCTGGCACCTTGTCCCTGGGAGGTGTCTTCGTCCGTCTGGAATTCTGGGCTGAAAAATGGCACTTCCCCGGACCCGCAAGTGGCACGCGCCGTCGACATTTGCGCCCAGGGAAAAGGTGGCAGTCTTGGGCTCTCAGCTGCCAATGATGAGGCCCCATTAACACTAGAAAAATAACACTTGCTTTCTGTCCTGGCACCTTTTCCCAGGGAGGAATCTTCGTCCGTCTGGAAATCTGGGTTCAAAAATGGTACTGCCCCAAACCCGCACATGGTACACACCGTCGAGCTTTGCGCCCAGGGAAAAAGGGGCAGCCTTGGGCTCTCAGGTGCCAATGATGGTTCCCCATTACCCCTACAAAAGGCACAATGGCTTTCTGTCCTGGCACCTTTTCCCAGGGAGGAATCTTCACCGGCTTGGAATTCTGGAATGAGAATCGGCACTTTCCTGGACCACCAAGTGGAACGCACCATCGAGCTTTGCATCCAGGGAAAAGGTGGCAGTCTTGGGTTCTCAGGTGCCAATGATGGGGCCCCATTACCTTTACAAAAAGCACAATGGCTTTCTGTCCTGGCACCTTTTCCCTGGGAGGAGTCTTCATTGGTCTGGAATTCTGGGCTGTAAAATGGCACTTTCTGGGACCAGCACGTGGCACGCACTGTCGTGCTTTGCACCCAGGGAAAAGGAGGCAAACTCTGGCTCTCAGATGCCAATGACAGACCCCCATTAACACTAGAAATGGAGCAATCGTTTTCTGTCTTGGGAGCCCTTTCCCTGGGAGGAGTCGTCATCCTTCTGGAATCCTGGGCTGAACAAAGCACTTTCTCTGACCTGCACGTGGCAGGCACCATCTAGCTTTGCGCCCAGGGAAAAGGTGGCAGCCTTGGGCTCTCAGGTGCCAATGATGGGGCCCCGTTAACACTAGAAAAATAACACTTTCTTTCTGTCCTGGCACCTTTTCCCAGGGAGGAATCTTCGTCCGTCTGGAAATCTGGGTTCAAAAATGGCACTGCCCCAAACCCGCACAAGGTACACACCGTCGAGCTTTGCGCCCAGGGAAAAGGAGGCAACCTTGGGCTCTCAGGTGCCAATGATGGTGCCCCATCACCCCTACAAAAGGCACAATGGCTTTCTGTCCTGGCACCTTTTCCCAGGGAGGAATCATCATCAGTTTGGAATTCTGGTCTGAGAATCGGCACTTTCCTGGACCCGCAAGTGGAACGCATGGTCGAGCTCTGCATCCAGGGAAAAGGTGGCAGTCTTGGGCTCTCAGGTGCCAATGATGGGGCCCCATTACCTTTACAAAAAGCACAATGACTTTCTCTCCGGTGCACGTTTTCCCTGGGAGGAGTCTTCATTGGTCTGGAATTCTGGGCTGTAAAAAGGCACTTTCTGTGACCAGCACGTGGCACGCACTGTCGTGCTTTGCGCCCAGGGAAAAGGAGGCAACCTCTGGCTCTCAGATGCCAATGACGGGCCCCCATTAACACTAGAAATGGAACAATCGCTTTCTGTCCTGGGAGCCTTTTCCCTGGGAGGAGTTGTCATCCGTCTGGAATCCTGGGCTGCACAAAGCACTTTCTCTGACCTCCACGTGGCAGGCACCATCAAGCTTTGCGCCCAGGGAAAAGGTGGCAGCCTTGGGCTCTCAGGTGTCAATGATGGAGCCCCATTAACCCTAGAAAAGGAAGTATCACTTTCTGTCCTGACACCTTTTCCCAGGGAGGAATCTTCATCGGTCTGGAATTCTGGAATGAGAAACGGCAATTTCCCGGACCCTCACGTAGCACGCATGGTCGAGCTTTGCGCCCAGGGTATAGGAGGCAACCTTGGGCTCTCAGGTGCCTATGATGGAGCCCGATTAACCCTAGAAATGGAACAATCGCTTTCTTTCCTGGGAGCCTCTTCCCTGTGAGGAATCTTCATCCGTCTGGAATTCAGGGCTGAAAAAACAGCAGTTTCCCGGACAAGAAAGTGGTACGCGCCGTTGATGTTTGCGCCCACGGAAAAGGTGGCAGCCTTGAACTCTCAGGTGCCAATGATGGGGCACCATTGACCCTAGAAAAGACAATTCGATTTCTGACCTGGCACCTTTTCCCTGAGAGGTGTCTTCGTCCGTCTGGAATTCTGGGCTGAAAAATGGCACTTCCCTGGACCCGCAAGTGGCACGCGCCGTCGACATTTGCGCCCAGGCAAAAGGTGGCAGCCTTGGGCTCTCAGGTGCCAATGATGGGGCCCCGTTAACACTAGAAAAATAACACTTGCTTTCTGTCCTGGCACCTTTTCCCAGGGAGGAATCTTCGACCGTCTGGAAATCTGGGTTCAAAAATGGCAATGCCCCAAACCCGCACAAGGTACACACCGTCGAGCTTTGCGCCCAGGGAAAAGGGGGCAGCCTTGGGCTCTCAGCTGCCAATGATGGTGCCCCATTACCCCTACAAAAGGCACAATGGCTTTCTGTCCTGGCACCTTTTCCCAGGGTGGAATCTTCATCGATTTGGAATTCTGGTCTGAGAATCGGCACTTTCCTGGACCCGCAAGTGGAATGCACCATCGAGCTTTGCGTCCAGGGAAAAGGTGGCAGTCTTGGGCTCTCAGGTGCCAATGATGGGGCCCCATTACCTTTACAAAAAGCACAATGGCTTTCTGTCCTGGGAGCCTTTTCCCTGGGAGGAGTCGTCATCCGTCTGGAATCCTGGGCTGAAGAAAGCACTTTCTCTGACCTGCACGTGGCAGGCACCATCTAGCTTTGCGCCCAGGGTAAAGGTGGCAGCCTTGGTCTCTCAGGTGCCAACAATGGGTCCCTGTTAACACTAGATAAATAACAATCGCTTTCTGTCCTGGCACCTTTTCCCAGGGAGGAATTTTCGTCCGTCTGGAATTCTGGGCTGAAAAACGGCACTTCCCCGGACCTGCAAGTTTAACGCACCGTCGAGCTTTGTGCCCAGGCAAAAGGTGGCAGCCTTGGGCTCTCAGGTGCCAATGATGGGGCCCCATTACCCCTAGAAAAAGAACAATCGCTTTCTGTCCTGGCACCTTTTCCCTGGGAGGAATCTTCATTGGTCTGGAATTCTGGGCTGAAAACGGCTCTTTCCCTTACCCGCATGTGGAACGCACCGTCGAGCTTTGCGCCCAGGGAAAAGGTGGCAGCCCTGGGCTCTCAGCTGCCAATTTTGGGGCCCCATTAACCCTAGAAAAGGCACAATCGCTTTCTGTCCTGACACCTTTTCCCAGGGAGAAATCTTCGCTGGCCTGGAATTCTGGGATGAGAAACCGCACATTCCCGGACTTGCAAGTGGCACGCGCCGTTTAGCTTTGCGCCCAGGGAAAAGGTGGCAGCCTTGGGCTCTCAGGTGCCAAAGATGAGGTCCCATTACCCCTAGAAAAGGCACAATGGCTTTCTGTCCTGACACCTTTTCCCAGAGAGGAATCGACTTCCGTCTGGAATTCTGGGCTGAAAAACGGCCCTTTCCTGGACCCGCACGTGGAACGCTCCGTCGAGCTTTGCGCCCAGGGAAAAGGTGGCACCCTTGGGCTCTCAGGTGTCAATTTTGGGGCCCCATTAACCCTAGAAAAGGCACAATTGCTTTCTGTCCCGGCACCTTTTCCCTGGGAGAAATCTTCATTGGCCTCGATTTCTGGGATGAGAAACAGCACATTCCTGGACCCGCAAGTGGCACGCACTGTCGAGCTTTTCGCTCAGGGAAAAGGTGGCAGCCTTGGGCTCTCAGGTGTCAATGATGGAGCCCCATTAACCCTAGAAAAGGAAGAATCGCTTTCTGTCCTGACACCTTTTCCCAGGGAGGAATCTTCATCGGTCTGGAATTCTGGAATGAGAAACGGCAATTTCCCGGACCCTCACGTAGCACGCATGGTCGAGCTTTGCACCCAGGGAAAAGGTGGCAGCCTTGGGCTCTCAGGTGCCAATGATGGGGCCCAATTAGCATTACAAAATACACAATGGCTTTGTCTCCTGGTACCTTTTCCCTCTGAGGAATCTTCATAGGTCTGGAATTCTGGGCTGAAAAATAACACTTTCCCGGACCCACACGTGGAACGCTCCGTCGAGCTTTGCGCCCAGGGAAAAGGTGGCAGTCTTGGGTTCTCAGGTGTCAATTTTGGGGCCCCATTAACCCTAGAAAAGGCACAATTGCTTTCTGCCCTGGCACATTTTCCTGGGAAGAATCTTCATCGGCCTCGAATTCTGGGATGAGAAACAGCACATTCCTGGACCCGCAAGTGGCACGCACCGTCGAGCTTTGCGCTCAGGGAAAAGGTTGCAGCCTTCGGCTCTCAGGTGTCAATGATGGAGCCCCATTAACCCTAGAAAAGGAAGAATCGCTTTCTGTCCTGACACCTTTTCCCAGGGAGAATCTTCATCGGTCTGGAATTCTGGAATGAGAAACGGCAATTTCCCGGACCCTCACGTAGCACGCATGGTCGAGCTTTGCGCCCAGGGTATAGGAGGCAACCTTGGGCTCTCAGGTGCCAATGATGGGGCCCGATTAACCCTAGAAACGGAACAATCGCTTTCTTTCCTGGGAGCCTCTTCCCTGTGAGGAGTCTTCATCCGTCTGGAATTGAGGGCTGAAAAACGGCACTTTCCCGGACAAGAAAGTGGTACGCGCCGTTGATGTCTGCGCCCACGGAAAAGGTGGCAGCCTTGAACTCTCAGGTGCCAATGATGGGGCACCATTGACCCTAGAAAAGGCCAATTCGATTTCTGACCTGGCACCTCTTCCCTGTGAGGAGTCTTCATCCGTCTGGAATTCAGGGCTGAAAAACGGCATTTTCCCGGACAAGAAAGTGGTACGCGCCGTTGATGTTTGCGCCCACGGAAAAGGTGGCAGCCTTGAACTCTGAGGTGCCAATGATGGGGCACCATTGACCCTAGAAAAGAACAATTTGATTTCTGACCTGGCACCTTGTCCCTGGGAGGTGTCTTCGTCCGTCTGGAATTCTGGGCTGAAAAATGGCACTTCCCCGGACCCGCAAGTGGCACGCGCCGTCGACATTTGCGCCCAGGGAAAAGGTGGCAGTCTTGGGCTCTCAGCTGCCAATGATGAGGCCCCATTAACACTAGAAAAATAACACTTGCTTTCTGTCCTGGCACCTTTTCCCAGGGAGGAATCTTCGTCCGTCTGGAAATCTGGGTTCAAAAATGGTACTGCCCCAAACCCGCACAAGGTACACACCGTCGAGCTTTGCGCCCAGGGAAAAGGGGGCAGCCTTGGGCTCTCAGCTGCCAATGATGGTGCCCCATTACCCCTACAAAAGGCACAATGGCTTTCTGTCCTGGCACCTTTTCCCAGGGAGGAATCTTCACCGGCTTGGAATTCTGGAATGAGAATCGGCACTTTCCTGGACCAGCAAGTGGAACGCACCATCGAGCTTTGCATCCAGGGAAAAGGTGGCAGTCTTGGGTTCTCAGGTGCCAATGATGGGGCCCCATTACCTTTACAAAAAGCACAATGACTTTCTCTCCGGTGCACGTTTTCCCTGGGAGGAGTCTTCATTGGTCTGGAATTCTGGGCTGTAAAAAGGCACTTTCTGTGACCAGCACGTGGCACGCACTGTCGTGCTTTGCGCCCAGGGAAAAGGAGGCAACCTCTGGCTCTCAGATGCCAATGACGGGCCCCCATTAACACTAGAAATGGAACAATCGCTTTCTGTCCTGGGAGCCTTTTCCCTGGGAGGAGTTGTCATCCGTCTGGAATCCTGGGCTGCACAAAGCACTTTCTCTGACCTCCACGTGGCAGGCACCATCAAGCTTTGCGCCCAGGGAAAAGGTGGCAGCCTTGGGCTCTCAGGTGTCAATGATGGAGCCCCATTAACCCTAGAAAAGGAAGTATCACTTTCTGTCCTGACACCTTTTCCCAGGGAGGAATCTTCATCGGTCTGGAATTCTGGAATGAGAAACGGCAATTTCCCGGACCCTCACGTAGCACGCATGGTCGAGCTTTGCGCCCAGGGTATAGGAGGCAACCTTGGGCTCTCAGGTGCCTATGATGGAGCCCGATTAACCCTAGAAATGGAACAATCGCTTTCTTTCCTGGGAGCCTCTTCCCTGTGAGGAATCTTCATCCGTCTGGAATTCAGGGCTGAAAAAACAGCACTTTCCCGGACAAGAAAGTGGTACGCGCCGTTGATGTTTGCGCCCACGGAAAAGGTGGCAGCCTTGAACTCTCAGGTGCCAATGATGGGGCACCATTGACCCTAGAAAAGACAATTCGATTTCTGACCTGGCACCTTTTCCCTGAGAGGTGTCTTCGTCCGTCTGGAATTCTGGGCTGAAAAATGGCACTTCCCTGGACCCGCAAGTGGCACGCGCCGTCGACATTTGCGCCCAGGCAAAAGGTGGCAGCCTTGGGCTCTCAGGTGCCAATGATGGGGCCCCGTTAACACTAGAAAAATAACACTTGCTTTCTGTCCTGGCACCTTTTCCCAGGGAGGAATCTTCGACCGTCTGGAAATCTGGGTTCAAAAATGGCAATGCCCCAAACCCGCACAAGGTACACACCGTCGAGCTTTGCGCCCAGGGAAAAGGGGGCAGCCTTGGGCTCTCAGCTGCCAATGATGGTGCCCCATTACCCCTACAAAAGGCACAATGGCTTTCTGTCCTGGCACCTTTCCCAGGGTGGAATCTTCATCGATTTGGAATTCTGGTCTGAGAATCGGCACTTTCCTGGACCCGCAAGTGGAATGCACCATCGAGCTTTGCGTCCAGGGAAAAGGTGGCAGTCTTGGGCTCTCAGGTGCCAATGATGGGGCCCCATTACCTTTACAAAAAGCACAATGGCTTTCTGTCCTGGGAGCCTTTTCCCTGGGAGGAGTCGTCATCCGTCTGGAATCCTGGGCTGAAGAAAGCACTTTCTCTGACCTGCACGTGGCAGGCACCATCTAGCTTTGCGCCCAGGGTAAAGGTGGCAGCCTTGGTCTCTCAGGTGCCAACAATGGGTCCCCGTTAACACTAGATAAATAACAATCGCTTTCTGTCCTGGCACCTTTTCCCAGGGAGGAATTTTCGTCCGTCTGGAATTCTGGGCTGAAAAACGGCACTTCCCCGGACCTGCAAGTTTAACGCACCGTCGAGCTTTGTGCCCAGGCAAAAGGTGGCAGCCTTGGGCTCTCAGGTGCCAATGATGGGGCCCCATTACCCCTAGAAAAAGAACAATCGCTTTCTGTCCTGGCACCTTTTCCCTGGGAGGAATCTTCATTGGTCTGGAATTCTGGGCTGAAAACGGCTCTTTCCCTTACCCGCATGTGGAACGCACCGTCGAGCTTTGCGCCCAGGGAAAAGGTGGCAGCCCTGGGCTCTCAGCTGCCAATTTTGGGGCCCCATTAACCCTAGAAAAGGCACAATCGCTTTCTGTCCTGACACCTTTTCCCAGGGAGAAATCTTCGCTGGCCTGGAATTCTGGGATGAGAAACCGCACATTCCCGGACTTGCAAGTGGCACGCGCCGTTTAGCTTTGCGCCCAGGGAAAAGGTGGCAGCCTTGGGCTCTCAGGTGCCAAAGATGAGGTCCCATTACCCCTAGAAAAGGCACAATGGCTTTCTGTCCTGACACCTTTTCCCAGAGAGGAATCGACTTCCGTCTGGAATTCTGGGCTGAAAAACGGCCCTTTCCTGGACCCGCACGTGGAACGCTCCGTCGAGCTTTGCGCCCAGGGAAAAGGTGGCAGCCTTGGGCTCTCAGGTGTCAATTTTGGGGCCCCATTAACCCTAGAAAAGGCACAATTGCTTTCTGTCCCGGCACCTTTTCCCTGGGAGAAATCTTCATTGGCCTCGATTTCTGGGATGAGAAACAGCACATTCCTGGACCCGCAAGTGGCACGCACCGTCGAGCTTTTCGCTCAGGGAAAAGGTGGCAGCCTTGGGCTCTCAGGTGTCAATGATGGAGCCCCATTAACCCTAGAAAAGGAAGAATCGCTTTCTGTCCTGACACCTTTTCCCAGGGAGGAATCTTCATCGGTCTGGAATTCTGGAATGAGAAACGGCAATTTCCCGGACCCTCACGTAGCACGCATGGTCGAGCTTTGCACCCAGGGAAAAGGTGGCAGCCTTGGGCTCTCAGGTGCCAATGATGGGGCCCAATTAGCATTACAAAATACACAATGGCTTTGTCTCCTGGTACCTTTTCCCTCTGAGGAATCTTCATAGGTCTGGAATTCTGGGCTGAAAAATAACACTTTCCCGGACCCACACGTGGAACGCTCCGTCGAGCTTTGCGCCCAGGGAAAAGGTGGCAGTCTTGGGTTCTCAGGTGTCAATTTTGGGGCCCCATTAACCCTAGAAAAGGCACAATTGCTTTCTGCCCTGGCACATTTTCCTGGGAAGAATCTTCATCGGCCTCGAATTCTGGGATGAGAAACAGCACATTCCTGGACCCGCAAGTGGCACGCACCGTCGAGCTTTGCGCTCAGGGAAAAGGTTGCAGCCTTCGGCTCTCAGGTGTCAATGATGGAGCCCCATTAACCCTAGAAAAGGAACAATCGCTTTCTGTCCTGACACCTTTTCCCAGGGAGGAATCTTCATCGGCCTCGAATTCTGGGATGAGAAACAGCACATTCCTGGACCCGCAAGTGGCACGCACCGTCGAGCTTTGCGCTCAGGGAAAAGGTTGCAGCCTTGGGCTCTCAGGTGTCAATGATGGAGCCCCATTAACCCTAGAAAAGGAAGAATCGCTTTCTGTCCTGACACCTTTTCCCAGGGAGGAATCTTCATCGGTCTGGAATTCTGGAATGAGAAACGGCAATTTCCCGGACCCTCACGTAGCACGCATGGTCGAGCTTTGCGCCCAGGGTATAGGAGGCAACCTTGGGCTCTCAGGTGCCAATGATGGGGCCGGATTAACCCTAGAAATGGAACAATCGCTTTCTGTCCTGGGAGCCTCTTCCCTGTGAGGAGTCTTCATCCGTCTGGAATTGAGGGCTGAAAAACGGCACTTTCCCGGACAAAAAAGTGGTACGCGCCGTTGATGTTTGCGCCCACGGAAAAGGTGGCAGCCTTGAACTCTGAGGTGCCAATGATGGGGCACCATTGACCCTAGAAAAGGACAATTTATTTTCTGACCTGGCAGCTTTTCCCTGGGAGTTATCTTCGTCCGTCTGGAATTCTGGGCTGAAAAATGGCACTTCCCTGGACCCGCAAGTGGCACGCGCCGTCGACATTTGTGCCCAGGCAAAAGGTGGCAGCTTTGGGCTCTCAGGTGCCAATGATGGGGCCCCTTGACCACTTGCTTTCTGTCCTGGCACCTTTTTCCAGGGAGGAATCTTCGTCTGTCTGGAAATCTGGGTTCAAAAATGGCACTGCCCCAAACCCGCACAAGGTACACAGTGTCGAGCTTTGCGCCCAGGGAAAAGGGGGCAGCCTTGGGCTCTCAGGTGCCAATGATGGGGCCCCGATAACACTTGCTTTCTGTCCTGGCACCTTTTCCCAGGGAGGAATCTTTGTCCGTCTGGAAATCTGGGTTGAAAAATGGCACTACCCCAAACCCTCACAAGGTACACAGCGTTGAGCTTTGCGCCCAGGGAAAAGGGGGCAGCCTTTGGCTCTCAGCTGCCAATGATGGTGCCCTATTACCCCTAGAAAAGGCAGAATGGCTTTCTGTCCTGGCACCTTTTCCCAGGGAGGAATCTTCATCGGTTTGGAATTCTGGTCTGAGAATCGGCACTTTCCTGGACCCGCAAGTGGAAGGCACCATCGAGCTTTGCACCCAGGGAAAAGGTGGCACTCTTGGGCTCTCAAGTGCCAAAGATGGGGCCCCATGACCCCTAGAAAAAGAACAATCGCTTTCTGTCCTGGCACCTTTTCCCTGAAAGGAATCTTCATTGGTCTGGAATTCTGGGCTGAAAACGGCTCTTTTCCGTACCCGCATGTGGCACGCACCGTCGAGCTTTGCGCCCAAAGAAAAGGTGGCAGCCCTGGGCTCTCAGCTGCCAATTTTGGGGCCCCATTAACCCTAGGAAAGGCACAATGGCTTTCTGTCCTGGCACCTTTTCCCAGGGAGAAATCTTCGCTGGTCTGGAATTCTGGGATGAGAAACGGCACATTCCCGGACTTGCAATTGGCAAGCGCCATCGACATTTGCGCCCAGGGAAAAGGTGGTAGCCTTGGGCTCTCAGCTGCCAATGGTGGGGCCCCGTTAACACTAGAAAAATAACACTTGCTTTCTGTCCCGGCACCTTTTCTCTGGGAAGAATCTTCATCGGTTTGGAATTCTGGTCTGAGAATCGGCACTTTCCTGGACCCGCAAGTGGAATGCATCATCGAGCTTTGCATCCAGGGAAAAGGTGGCAGTCTTGGGCTCTCAGGTGCCAATGATGGGGCCCCATTACCTTTACAAAAAGCACAATGGCTTTCTGTCCTGGCACCTTTTCCCTGGGAGGAGTCTTCATTGGTCTGGAATTCTGGGCTGTAAAATGGCACTTTCTGGGACCAGCACGTGGCACGCACTGTCGTGCTTTGCGCCCAGGGAAAAGGAGGAAACCTCTGGCTCTCAGATGTCAATGACGGGCCACCATTAACACTAGAAATGGAACAATCGCTTTCTGTCCTGGGAGCCTTTTCCCTGGGAGGAGTCGTCATCCGTCTGGAATCCTGGCCTGAACAAAGGTCTTCCTCTGACCTGCACGTGGCAGGCACCATCTAGCTTTGCGCCCAGGGAAAAGGTGGCAGCCTTGGGCTCTCAGGTGCCAACGATGGGTCCCCGTTAACACTAGATAAATAACAATCACTTTCTGTCCTGGCACCTTTTCCCTAGGAAGAATTTTCGTCCGTCTGGAATTCTGGGCTGAAAAACGGCACTTCCCTGGACCTTCAAGTGGAACGAACCATCGAGATTTGTGCCCAGGCAAAAGGTGACACCCTTGGGCTCTCAGGTGCCAATGATGGGGCCCCATTACCCCTAGAAAAAGAACAATCGCTTTCTGTCCTGGCACCTTTTCCCTGGGAGGAATCTTCATTGGTCTGGAATTCTGGGCTGAAATCGGCTCTTTCCCTTCCCCGCATGTGGCACGCACCGTCGAGCTTTGCGCCCAGGGAAAAGGTGGCAGCCCTGGGCTCTCAGCTGCCAATTTTGGGGCCCCATTAACCCTAGAAAAGGCACAATCGCTTTCTGTCGTGACACCTTTTCCCAGGGAGAAATCTTCGCTGGCCTGGAATTCTGGGATGAGAAACGGCACATTCCTGGACTTGCACGTGGCACGCACTGTCGACATTTGCGCCCAGGGAAAAGGTGGCAGCCTTGGGCTCTCAGGTGCCAATGATGGGGCCCCATTACCCCTAGAAAAGGTACAATGGCTTTCTGTCCTGATACCTTTTCCCAGAGAGGAATCGACTTCCGTCTGGAATTCTGGGCTGAAAAACGGCCCTTTCCCAGACCCGCACAGGGTGTGCACCGTCGAGGTTTGCACCCAGGGAAAAGGTGGCAGCCTTGGGCTCTCAGGTGCCAATGATGGGGCCCAATTAGCATTACAAAATACACAATGGCTTTGTCTCCTGGTACCTTTTCCCTCTGAGGAATCTTCATAGGTCTGGAATTCTGGGCTGAAAAATGGCACTTTCCTGGACCCGCAAGTGGAACGCTCCGTCGAGCTGGGCGCCCAGGGAAAAGGTTGCAGCCCTGGGCTCTCAGGTGTCAATTTTGGGGCCCCATTAACCCTAGAAAAGGCACAATTGTTTTCTGCCCTGGCACCTTTTCCCTGGGAGAAATCTTCATAGGTCTTGAATTCTGGGATGAGAAACAGCACATTCCTGGTCCCGCAAGTGGCACGCACCGTCGAGCTTTGCGCTCAGGGAAAAGGTTGCAGCCTTCGGCTCTCAGGTGTCAATGATGGAGCCCTATTAACCCTAGAAAAGGAAGAATCGCTTTCTGTCCTGACACCTTTTCCCAGGGAGGAATCTTCATCGGTCTGGAATTCTGGAATGAGAAACGGCAATTTCCCGGACCCTCACGTAGCACGCATGGTCGAGCTTTGCGCCCAGGGTATAGGAGGCAACCTTGGGCTCTCAGGTGCCAATGATGGGGCCCGATTAACCCTAGAAATGGAACAATCGCTTTCTGTCCTGGGAGCCTCTTCCCTATGAGGAGTCTTCATCCGTCTGGATTTGAGGGTGAAAAACGGCACTTTCCCGGACAAGAAAGTGGTACGCGCCGTTGATATTTGTGCCCACGGAAAAGGTGGCAGCCTTGAACTCTGAGGTGCCAATGATGGGGCACCATTGACCCTAGAAAAGGACAATTTATTTTCTGACCTGGCAGCTTTTCCCTGGGAGTTATCTTCGTCCGTCTGGAATTCTGGGCTGAAAAATGGCACTTCCCCGGACCCGCAAGTGGCACGCACCGTAGACATTTGCGCCCAGGCAAAAGGTGGCAGCCTTGAGCTCTCAGGTGCCAATGATGGGGCCCCGTTAACACTAGAAAAATAACACTTGCTTTCTGTCCTGGCACCTTTTCCCAGGGAGGAATCTTCGTCCGTCTGGAAATCTGGGTTCAAAAATGGCACTGCCCCAAACCCGCACAAGGTACACATTGTCGAGTTTGCGCCCAGGGAAAAGGTGGCACTCTTGGGCTCTCAGGTGCCAATGATGGGGCCCCATTACCTTTACAAAAAGCACAATGGCTTTCTGTCCTGGGAGCCTTTTCCCTGGGAGGAGTCGTCATCCGTCTGGAATCCTGGGCTGAACAAAGCACTTTCTCTGACCTGCACGTGGCAGGCACCATCTAGCTTTGCGCCCAGGGTAAAGGTGGCAGCCTTGGTCTCTCAGGTGCCAACAATGGGTCCCCGTTAACACTAGATAAATAACAATCGCTTTCTGTCCTGGCACCTTTTCCCAGGGAGGAATTTTCGTCCGTCTGGAATTCTGGGCTGAAAAACGGCACTTCCCCGGACCTGCAAGTGGAACGCACCGTCGAGCTTTGTGCCCAGGCAAAAGGTGGCAGCCTTGGGCTCTCAGGTGCCAATGATGGGGCCCCATTACCCCTAGAAAAAGAACAATGGCTTTCTGTCCTGGCACCTTTTCCCTGGGAGGAATCTTCATTGGTCTGGAATTCTGGGCTGAAAACGGCTCTTTCCCTTACCCGCATATGGCACGCACCGTCGAGCTTTGCGCCCAGGGAAAAGGTGGCAGCCCTGGGCTCTCAGCTGCCAATTTTGGGGCCCCATTAACCCTAGAAAAGGCACAATCGCTTTCTGTCCTGACACCTTTTCCCAGGGAGAAATCTTCGCTGGCCTGGAATTCTGGGATGAGAAACGGCACATTCCTGGACTTGCAAGTGGCACGCGCCGTTTAGCTTTGCGCCCAGGGAAAAGGTTGCAGCCTTGGGCTCTCAGGTGCCAAAGATGAGGTCCCATTACCCCTAGAAAAGGCACAATGGCTTTCTGTCCTGACACCTTTTCCCAGAGAGGAATCGACTTCAGTCTGGAATTCTGGGCTGAAAAACGGCCCTTTCCTGGACCCGCACGTGGAACGCTCCGTCGAGCTTTGCGCCCAGGGTAAAGGTGGCAGCCTTGGGCTCTCAGGTGCCAACAATGGGTCCACGTTAACACTAGATAAATAACAATCGCTTTCTGTCTTGGCACCTTTTCCCAGGGAGGAATTTTCGTCCGTCTGGAATTCTGGGCTGAAAAACGGCACTTCCCCGGACCTGCAAGTGGAACGCACCGTCGAGCTTTGTGCCCAGGCAAAACGTGGCAGCCTTGGGCTCTCAGGTGCCAATGATGGGGCCCCATTACCCCTAGAAAAAGAACAATCGCTTTCTGTCCTGGCACCTTTTCCCTGGGAGGAATCTTCATTGGTCTGGAATTCTGGGCTGAAAATGGCTCTTTCCCTTACCCGAATGTGGCACGCACCGTCGAGCTTTGCGCCCAGGGAAAAGGTGGCAGCCCTGGGCTCTCAGCTGCCAATTTTGGGCCCCATTAACCCTAGAAAAGGCACAATTACTTTCTGTCCAGGCACCTTTTCCCTGGGAGAAATCTTCATTGGCCTCGATTTCTGGGATGAGAAACAGCACATTCCTGGACCCGCAATGGCACGCACCGTCGAGCTTTTCGCTCAGGGAAAAGGTGGCAGCCTTGGGCTCTCAGGTGTCAATGATGGAGCCCCATTAACCCTAGAAAAGGAAGAATCGCTTTCTGTCCTGACACCTTTTCCCAGGGAGGAATCTTCATCGGTCTGGAATTCTGGAATGAGAAACGGCAATTTCCCGGACCCTCACGTAGCACGCATGGTCGAGCTTTGCGCCCAGGGTATAGGAGGCAACCTTGGGCTCTCAGGTGCCAATGATGGGGCCGGATTAACCCTAGAAATGGAACAATCGCTTTCTGTCCTGGGAGCCTCTTCCCTATGAGGAGTCTTCATCCGTCTGGATTTGAGGGTGAAAAACGGCACTTTCCCGGACAAGAAAGTGGTACGCGCCGTTGATGTTTGTGCCCACGGAAAAGGTGGCAGCCTTGAACTCTGAGGTGCCAATGATGGGGCACCATTGACCCTAGAAAAGGACAATTCGATTTCTGACCTGGCACCTTTTCCCTGGGAGGTGTCTTCGTCCGTCTGGAATTCTGGGCTGAAAAATGGCACTTCCCCGGACCCGCAAGTGGCACGCACCGTAGACATTTGCGCCCAGGCAAAAGGTGGCAGCCTTGAGCTCTCAGGTGCCAATGATGGGGCCCCGTTAACACTAGAAAAATAACACTTGCTTTCTGTCCTGGCACCTTTTCCCAGGGAGGAATCTTCGTCCGTCTGGAAATCTGGGTTCAAAAATGGCACTGCCCCAAACCCGCACAAGGTACACATTGTCGAGTTTGCGCCCAGGGAAAAGGTGGCACTCTTGGGCTCTCAGGTGCCAATGATGGGGCCCCATTACCTTTACAAAAAGCACAATGGCTTTCTGTCCTGGGAGCCTTTTCCCTGGGAGGAGTCGTCATCCGTCTGGAATCCTGGGCTGAACAAAGCACTTTCTCTGACCTGCACGTGGCAGGCACCATTTAGCTTTGCGCCCAGGGTAAAGGTGGCACTCTTGGGCTCTCAGGTGCCAATGATGGGGCCCCATTACCCCTAGAAAAAGAACAATGGCTTTCTGTCCTGGCACCTTTTCCCTGGGAGGAATCTTCATTGGTCTGGAATTCTGGGCTGAAAACGGCTCTTTCCCTTACCCGCATATGGCACGCACCGTCGAGCTTTGCGCCCAGGGAAAAGGTGGCAGCCCTGGGCTCTCAGCTGCCAATTTTGGGGCCCCATTAACCCTAGAAAAGGCACAATCGCTTTCTGTCCTGACACCTTTTCCCAGGGAGAAATCTTCGCTGGCCTGGAATTCTGGGATGAGAAACGGCACATTCCCGGACTTGCAAGTGGCACGCGCCGTTTAGCTTTGCACCCAGGGAAAAGGTGGCAGCCTTGGGCTCTCAGGTGCCAAAGATGAGGTCCCATTATCCCTAGAAAAGGCACAATGGCTTTCTGTCCTGACACCTTTTCCCAGAGAGGAATCGACTTCAGTCTGGAATTCTGGGCTGAAAAACGGCCCTTTCCTGGACACGCACGTGGAACGCTCCGTCGAGCTTTGCGCCCAGGGTAAAGGTGGCAGCCTTGGGCTCTCAGGTGCCAACAATGGGTCCCCGTTAACACTAGATAAATAACAATCGCTTTCTGTCTTGGCACCTTTTCCCAGGGAGGAATTTTCGTCCGTCTGGAATTCTGGGCTGAAAAACGGCACTTCCCCGGACCTGCAAGTGGAACGCACCGTCGAGCTTTGTGCCCAGGCAAAACGTGGCAGCCTTGGGCTCTCAGGTGCCAATGATGGGGCCCCATTACCCCTAGAAAAAGAACAATCGCTTTCTGTCCTGGCACCTTTTCCCTGGGAGGAATCTTCATTGGTCTGGAATTCTGGGCTGAAAATGGCTCTTTCCCTTACCCGAATGTGGCACGCACCGTCGAGCTTTGCGCCCAGGGAAAAGGTGGCAGCCCTGGGCTCTCAGGTGCCAATTTTGGGGCCCCATTAACCCTAGAAAAGGCACAATCGCTTTCTGTCGTGGCACCTTTTCCCAGGGAGGAATCTTCATCGGTCTGGAATTCTGGAATGAGAAACGGCAATTTCCCGGACCGTCACGTAGCACGCATGGTCGAGCTTTGCGCCCAGGGTATAGGAGGCAACCTTGGGCTCTCAGGTGCCAATGATGGGGCCCGATTAACCCTAGAAATGGAACAATCGCTTTCTTTCCTGGGAGCCTCTTCCCTGTGAGGAGTCTTCATCCGTCTGGAATTGAGGGCTGAAAAACGGCACTTTCCCGGACAAGAAAGTGGTACGTGCCGTTGATGTTTGTGCCCACGGACAAGGTGGCAGCCTTGAACACTCAGGTGCCAATGATGGGGCACCATTGACCCTAGAAAAGGACAAATCGATTTCTGACCTGGCACCTTTTCCCTGGGAGGTGTCTTCGTCCGTCTGGAATTCTGGGCTGAAAAATGGCACTTCCCTGGATCCGCAAGTGGCACGCACCGTAGACCTTTGCGCCCAGGCAAAAGGTGGTAGCCGTGGGCTCTCAGGTGCCAATGATGGGGCCCCGTTAACACTAGAAAAATAACACTTGCTTTCTGTCCTGGCACCTTTTCCCAGGGAGGAATCTTCGTCCGTCTGGAAATCTGGGTTCAAAAATGGCACAGCCCCAAACCCGCACAAGGTACACATTGTCGAGCTTTGCGCCCAGGGAAAAGGGGGCAGCCTTGGGCTCTCAGGTGCCAATGATGGTGCCCCATTACCCCTACAAAAGGCACAATGCCTTTCTGTCCTGGCACCTTTTCCCAGGGAGGAATCTTCATCGGTCTGGAATTCTGGAATGAGAAACGGCAATTTCCCGGACCCTCACGTAGCACGCATGGTCGAGCTTTGCGCCCAGGGTATAGGAGGCAACCTTGGGCTCTCAGGTGCCAATGATGGAGCCCGATTAACCCTAGAAATGGAACAATCGCTTTCTTTCCTGGGAGCCTCTTCCCTGTGAGGAGTCTTCATCCGTCTGGAATTCAGGGCTGAAAAACGGCACTTTCCCGGACAAGAAAGTGGTACGTGCCGTTGATGTTTGCGCCCACGGAAAAGGTGGCAGCCTTGAACTCTGAGGTGCCAATGATGGGGCACCATTGACCCTAGAAAAGGACAATTCGATTTCTGACCTGGCACCTTGTCCCTGGGAGGTGCCTTCGTCCGTCTGGAATTCTGGGCTTAAAAATGGCACTTACCCGGACCCGCAAGTGGCACGCGCCGTCGACACTTGCGCCCAGGGAAAAGGTGGCAGCCTTGGGCTCTCAGGTGCCAATGATGGGTCCCCGATAACACTAGAAAAATAACACTTGCTTTCTGTCCTGGCACCTTCTCCCAGGGAGGAATCTTCGTCCGTCTGGAATTCTGGGTTCAAAAATGGCACTGCCCCAAACCTGCACATGGTACATACCGTCGAGCTTTGCGCCCAGGGAAAAGGGGGCAGCCTTGGGCTCTCAGGTGCCAATGATGGTGCCCCATTACCCCTACAAAAGGCACAATGGCTTTCTGTCCTGGCACCTTTTCCCAGGGAGGAATCTTCATCGGTTTGGAATTCTGGTCTGAGAATCGGCACTTTCCTGGACCCGCAAGTGGAACGCACCATCGAGCTTTGCGTCCAGGGAAAAGGTGGCAGTCTTGGGCTCTCAGGTGCCAATGATGGGGCCCCATTACCTTTACAAAAAGCACAATGGCTTTCTGTCCTGGGAGCCTTTTCCCTGGGAGGAGTCGTCATCCGTCTGGAATCCTGGGCTGAAGAAAGCACTTTCTCTGACCTGCACGTGGCAGGCACCATCTAGCTTTGCGCCCAGGGTAAAGGTGGCAGCCTTGGTCTCTCAGGTGCCAACAATGGGTCCCCGTTAACACTAGATAAATAACAATCGCTTTCTGTCCTGGCACCTTTTCCCAGGGAGGAATTTTCGTCCGTCTGGAATTCTGGGCTGAAAAACGGCACTTCCCCGGACCTGCAAGTTGAACGCACCGTCGAGCTTTGTGCCCAGGCAAAAAGTGGCAGCCTTGGGCTCTCAGGTGCCAAAGATGAGGTCCCATTACCCCTAGAAAAGGCACAATGGCTTTCTGTCCTGACACCTTTTCCCAGAGAGGAATCGACTTCTGTCTGGAATTATGGGCTGAAAAACGGCCCTTTCCTGGACCCGCAGGTGGAACACTCCGTCAAGCTTTGTGCCCAGGGAAAAGGTGGCAGCCCTGGGCTCTCAGGTGTCAATTTTGGGGCCCCATTAACCCTAGAAAAGGCACAATTGCTTTCTGTCCAGGCACCTTTTCCCAGGGAGAAATCTTCATTGGCCTCGATTTCTGGGATGAGAAACAGCACATTCCTGGACCCGCAATGGCACGCACCGTCGAGCTTTTCGCTCAGGGAAAAGGTGGCAGCCTTGGGCTCTCAGGTGTCAATGATGGAGCCCCATTAACCCTAGAAAAGGAAGAATCGCTTTCTGTCCTGACACCTTTTCCCAGGGAGGAATCTTCATCGGTCTGGAATTCTGGAATGAGAAACGGCAATTTCCCGGACCCTCACGTAGCACGCATGGTCGAGCTTTGCACCCAGGGAAAAGGTGGCAGCCTTGGGCTCTCAGGTGCCAATGATGGGGCCCAATTAGCATTACAAAATACACAATGGCTTTGTCTCCTGGTACCTTTTCCCTCTGAGGAATCTTCATAGGTCTGGAATTCTGGGCTGAAAAATAACACTTTCCCGGACCCACACGTGGAACGCTCCGTCGAGCTTTGCGCCCAGGGAAAAGATGGCAGTCTTGGGTTCTCAGGTGTCAATTTTGGGGCCCCATTAACCCTAGAAAAGGCACAATTGCTTTCTGCCCTGGCACATTTTCCTGGGAAGAATCTTCATCGGCCTCGAATTCTGGGATGAGAAACAGCACATTCCTGGACCCGCAAGTGGCACGCACCGTCGAGCTTTGCGCTCAGGGAAAAGGTTGCAGCCTTGGGCTCTCAGGTGTCAATGATGGAGCCCCATTAACCCTAGAAAAGGAACAATCGCTTTCTGTCCTGACACCTTTTCCCAGGGAGGAATCTTCATCGGCCTCGAATTCTGGGATGAGAAACAGCACATTCCTGGACCCGCAAGTGGCACGCACCGTCGAGCTTTGCGCTCAGGGAAAAGGTTGCAGCCTTGGGCTCTCAGGTGTCAATGATGGAGCCCCATTAACCCTAGAAAAGGAAGAATCGCTTTCTGTCCTGACACCTTTTCCCAGGGAGGAATCTTCATCGGTCTGGAATTCTGGAATGAGAAACGGCAATTTCCCGGACCCTCACGTAGCACGCATGGTCGAGCTTTGCGCCCAGGGTATAGGAGGCAACCTTGGGCTCTCAGGTGCCAATGATGGGGCCGGATTAACCCTAGAAATGGAACAATCGCTTTCTGTCCTGGGAGCCTCTTCCCTGTGAGGAGTCTTCATCCGTCTGGAATTGAGGGCTGAAAAACGGCACTTTCCCGGACAAAAAAGTGGTACGTGCCGTTGATGTTTGCGCCCACGGAAAAGGTGGCAGCCTTGAACTCTGAGGTGCCAATGATGGGGCACCATTGACCCTAGAAAAGGACAATTTATTTTCTGACCTGGCAGCTTTTCCCTGGGAGTTATCTTCGTCCATCTGGAATTCTGGGCTGAAAAATGGCACTTCCCTGGACCCGCAAGTGGCACGCGCCGTCGACATTTGTGCCCAGGCAAAAGGTGGCAGCTTTGGGCTCTCAGGTGCCAATGATGGGGCCCCTTGACCACTTGCTTTCTGTCCTGGCACCTTTTTCCAGGGAGGAATCTTCGTCTGTCTGGAAATCTGGGTTGAAAAATGGCACTACCCCAAACCCTCACAAGGTACACAGCGTTGAGCTTTGCGCCCAGGGAAAAGGGGGCAGCCTTTGGCTCTCAGCTGCCAATGATGGTGCCCTATTACCCCTAGAAAAGGCAGAATGGCTTTCTGTCCTGGCACCTTTTCCCAGGGAGGAATCTTCATCGGTTTGGAATTCTGGTCTGAGAATCGGCACTTTCCTGGACCCGCAAGTGGAAGGCACCATCGAGCTTTGCACCCAGGGAAAAGGTGGCACTCTTGGGCTCTCAAGTGCCAAAGATGGGGCCCCATGACCCCTAGAAAAAGAACAATCGCTTTCTGTCCTGGCACCTTTTCCCTGAAAGGAATCTTCATTGGTCTGGAATTCTGGGCTGAAAACGGCTCTTTTCCGTACCCGCATGTGGCACGCACCGTCGAGCTTTGCGCCCAAAGAAAAGGTGGCAGCCCTGGGCTCTCAGCTGCCAATTTTGGGGCCCCATTAACCCTAGGAAAGGCACAATGGCTTTCTGTCCTGGCACCTTTTCCCAGGGAGAAATCTTCGCTGGTCTGGAATTCTGGGATGAGAAACGGCACATTCCCGGACTTGCAATTGGCAAGCGCCATCGACATTTGCGCCCAGGGAAAAGGTGGTAGCCTTGGGCTCTCAGCTGCCAATGGTGGGGCCCCGTTAACACTAGAAAAATAACACTTGCTTTCTGTCCCGGCACCTTTTCTCTGGGAAGAATCTTCATCGGTTTGGAATTCTGGTCTGAGAATCGGCACTTTCCTGGACCCGCAAGTGGAATGCATCATCGAGCTTTGCATCCAGGGAAAAGGTGGCAGTCTTGGGCTCTCAGGTGCCAATGATGGGGCCCCATTACCTTTACAAAAAGCACAATGGCTTTCTGTCCTGGCACCTTTTCCCTGGGAGGAGTCTTCATTGGTCTGGAATTCTGGGCTGTAAAATGGCACTTTCTGGGACCAGCACGTGGCACGCACTGTCGTGCTTTGCGCCCAGGGAAAAGGAGGAAACCTCTGGCTCTCAGATGTCAATGACGGGCCACCATTAACACTAGAAATGGAACAATCGCTTTCTGTCCTGGGAGCCTTTTCCCTGGGAGGAGTCGTCATCCGTCTGGAATCCTGGCCTGAACAAAGGTCTTCCTCTGACCTGCACGTGGCAGGCACCATCTAGCTTTGCGCCCAGGGAAAAGGTGGCAGCCTTGGGCTCTCAGGTGCCAACGATGGGTCCCCGTTAACACTAGATAAATAACAATCACTTTCTGTCCTGGCACCTTTTCCCTAGGAAGAATTTTCGTCCGTCTGGAATTCTGGGCTGAAAAACGGCACTTCCCTGGACCTTCAAGTGGAACGAACCATCGAGATTTGTGCCCAGGCAAAAGGTGACACCCTTGGGCTCTCAGGTGCCAATGATGGGGCCCCATTACCCCTAGAAAAAGAACAATCGCTTTCTGTCCTGGCACCTTTTCCCTGGGAGGAATCTTCATTGGTCTGGAATTCTGGGCTGAAATCGGCTCTTTCCCTTCCCCGCATGTGGCACGCACCGTCGAGCTTTGCGCCCAGGGAAAAGGTGGCAGCCCTGGGCTCTCAGCTGCCAATTTTGGGGCCCCATTAACCCTAGAAAAGGCACAATCGCTTTCTGTCGTGGCACCTTTTCCCAGGGAGAAATCTTCGCTGGCCTGGAATTCTGGGATGAGAAACGGCACATTCCTGGACTTGCACGTGGCACGCACTGTCGACATTTGCGCCCAGGGAAAAGGTGGCAGCCTTGGGCTCTCAGGTGCCAATGATGGGGCCCCATTACCCCTAGAAAAGGTACAATGGCTTTCTGTCCTGATACCTTTTCCCAGAGAGGAATCGACTTCCGTCTGGAATTCTGGGCTGAAAAACGGCCCTTTCCCAGACCCGCACAGGGTATGCACCGTCGAGGTTTGCACCCAGGGAAAAGGTGGCAGCCTTGGGCTCTCAGGTGCCAATGATGGGGCCCAATTAGCATTACAAAATACACAATGGCTTTGTCTCCTGGTACCTTTTCCCTCTGAGGAATCTTCATAGGTCTGGAATTCTGGGCTGAAAAATGGCACTTTCCTGGACCCGCAAGTGGAACGCTCCGTCGAGCTGGGCGCCCAGGGAAAAGGTTGCAGCCCTGGGCTCTCAGGTGTCAATTTTGGGGCCCCATTAACCCTAGAAAAGGCACAATTGTTTTCTGCCCTGGCACCTTTTCCCTGGGAGAAATCTTCATAGGTCTTGAATTCTGGGATGAGAAACAGCACATTCCTGGTCCCGCAAGTGGCACGCACCGTCGAGCTTTGCGCTCAGGGAAAAGGTTGCAGCCTTCGGCTCTCAGGTGTCAATGATGGAGCCCTATTAACCCTAGAAAAGGAAGAATCGCTTTCTGTCCTGACACCTTTTCCCAGGGAGGAATCTTCATCGGTCTGGAATTCTGGAATGAGAAACGGCAATTTCCCGGACCCTCACGTAGCACGCATGGTCGAGCTTTGCGCCCAGGGTATAGGAGGCAACCTTGGGCTCTCAGGTGCCAATGATGGGGCCCGATTAACCCTAGAAATGGAACAATCGCTTTCTGTCCTGGGAGCCTCTTCCCTATGAGGAGTCTTCATCCGTCTGGATTTGAGGGTGAAAAACGGCACTTTCCCGGACAAGAAAGTGGTACGCGCCGTTGATGTTTGTGCCCACGGAAAAGGTGGCAGCCTTGAACTCTGAGGTGCCAATGATGGGGCACCATTGACCCTAGAAAAGGACAATTCGATTTCTGACCTGGCACCTTTTCCCTGGGAGGTGTCTTCGTCCGTCTGGAATTCTGGGCTGAAAAATGGCACTTCCCCGGACCCGCAAGTGGCACGCACCGTAGACATTTGCGCCCAGGCAAAAGGTGGCAGCCTTGAGCTCTCAGGTGCCAATGATGGGGCCCCGTTAACACTAGAAAAATAACACTTGCTTTCTGTCCTGGCACCTTTTCCCAGGGAGGAATCTTCGTCCGTCTGGAAATCTGGGTTCAAAAATGGCACTGCCCCAAACCCGCACAAGGTACACATTGTCGAGTTTGCGCCCAGGGAAAAGGTGGCACTCTTGGGCTCTCAGGTGCCAATGATGGGGCCCCATTACCTTTACAAAAAGCACAATGGCTTTCTGTCCTGGGAGCCTTTTCCCTGGGAGGAGTCGTCATCCGTCTGGAATCCTGGGCTGAACAAAGCACTTTCTCTGACCTGCACGTGGCAGGCACCATCTAGCTTTGCGCCCAGGGTAAAGGTGGCAGCCTTGGTCTCTCAGGTGCCAACAATGGGTCCCCGTTAACACTAGATAAATAACAATCGCTTTCTGTCCTGGCACCTTTTCCCAGGGAGGAATTTTCGTCCGTCTGGAATTCTGGGCTGAAAAACGGCACTTCCCCGGACCTGCAAGTGGAACGCACCGTCGAGCTTTGTGCCCAGGCAAAAGGTGGCAGCCTTGGGCTCTCAGGTGCCAATGATGGGGCCCCATTACCCCTAGAAAAAGAACAATGGCTTTCTGTCCTGGCACCTTTTCCCTGGGAGGAATCTTCATTGGTCTGGAATTCTGGGCTGAAAACGGCTCTTTCCCTTACCCGCATATGGCACGCACCGTCGAGCTTTGCGCCCAGGGAAAAGCTGGCAGCCCTGGGCTCTCAGCTGCCAATTTTGGGGCCCCATTAACCCTAGAAAAGGCACAATCGCTTTCTGTCCTGACACCTTTTCCCAGGGAGAAATCTTCGCTGGCCTGGAATTCTGGGATGAGAAACGGCACATTCCTGGACTTGCAAGTGGCACGCGCCGTTTAGCTTTGCGCCCAGGGAAAAGGTTGCAGCCTTGGGCTCTCAGGTGCCAAAGATGAGGTCCCATTACCCCTAGAAAAGGCACAATGGCTTTCTGTCCTGACACCTTTTCCCAGAGAGGAATCGACTTCAGTCTGGAATTCTGGGCTGAAAAACGGCCCTTTCCTGGACCCGCACGTGGAACGCTCCGTCGAGCTTTGCGCCCAGGGTAAAGGTGGCAGCCTTGGGCTCTCAGGTGCCAACAATGGGTCCACGTTAACACTAGATAAATAACAATCGCTTTCTGTCTTGGCACCTTTTCCCAGGGAGGAATTTTCGTCCGTCTGGAATTCTGGGCTGAAAAACGGCACTTCCCCGGACCTGCAAGTGGAACGCACCGTCGAGCTTTGTGCCCAGGCAAAACGTGGCAGCCTTGGGCTCTCAGGTGCCAATGATGGGGCCCCATTACCCCTAGAAAAAGAACAATCGCTTTCTGTCCTGGCACCTTTTCCCTGGGAGGAATCTTCATTGGTCTGGAATTCTGGGCTGAAAATGGCTCTTTCCCTTACCCGAATGTGGCACGCACCGTCGAGCTTTGCGCCCAGGGAAAAGGTGGCAGCCCTGGGCTCTCAGCTGCCAATTTTGGGCCCCATTAACCCTAGAAAAGGCACAATTACTTTCTGTCCAGGCACCTTTTCCCTGGGAGAAATCTTCATTGGCCTCGATTTCTGGGATGAGAAACAGCACATTCCTGGACCCGCAATGGCACGCACCGTCGAGCTTTTCGCTCAGGGAAAAGGTGGCAGCCTTGGGCTCTCAGGTGTCAATGATGGAGCCCCATTAACCCTAGAAAAGGAAGAATCGCTTTCTGTCCTGACACCTTTTCCCAGGGAGGAATCTTCATCGGTCTGGAATTCTGGAATGAGAAACGGCAATTTCCCGGACCCTCACGTAGCACGCATGGTCGAGCTTTGCGCCCAGGGTATAGGAGGCAACCTTGGGCTCTCAGGTGCCAATGATGGGGCCGGATTAACCCTAGAAATGGAACAATCGCTTTCTGTCCTGGGAGCCTCTTCCCTATGAGGAGTCTTCATCCGTCTGGATTTGAGGGTGAAAAACGGCACTTTCCCGGACAAGAAAGTGGTACGCGCCGTTGATGTTTGTGCCCACGGAAAAGGTGGCAGCCTTGAACTCTGAGGTGCCAATGATGGGGCACCATTGACCCTAGAAAAGGACAATTCGATTTCTGACCTGGCACCTTTTCCCTGGGAGGTGTCTTCGTCCGTCTGGAATTCTGGGCTGAAAAATGGCACTTCCCCGGACCCGCAAGTGGCACGCACCGTAGACATTTGCGCCCAGGCAAAAGGTGGCAGCCTTGAGCTCTCAGGTGCCAATGATGGGGCCCCGTTAACACTAGAAAAATAACACTTGCTTTCTGTCCTGGCACCTTTTCCCAGGGAGGAATCTTCGTCCGTCTGGAAATCTGGGTTCAAAAATGGCACTGCCCCAAACCCGCACAAGGTACACATTGTCGAGTTTGCGCCCAGGGAAAAGGTGGCACTCTTGGGCTCTCAGGTGCCAATGATGGGGCCCCATTACCTTTACAAAAAGCACAATGGCTTTCTGTCCTGGGAGCCTTTTCCCTGGGAGGAGTCGTCATCCGTCTGGAATCCTGGGCTGAACAAAGCACTTTCTCTGACCTGCACGTGGCAGGCACCATCTAGCTTTGCGCCCAGGGTAAAGGTGGCACTCTTGGGCTCTCAGGTGCCAATGATGGGGCCCCATTACCCCTAGAAAAAGAACAATGGCTTTCTGTCCTGGCACCTTTTCCCTGGGAGGAATCTTCATTGGTCTGGAATTCTGGGCTGAAAACGGCTCTTTCCCTTACCCGCATATGGCACGCACCGTCGAGCTTTGCGCCCAGGGAAAAGGTGGCAGCCCTGGGCTCTCAGCTGCCAATTTTGGGGCCCCATTAACCCTAGAAAAGGCACAATCGCTTTCTGTCCTGACACCTTTTCCCAGGGAGAAATCTTCGCTGGCCTGGAATTCTGGGATGAGAAACGGCACATTCCCGGACTTGCAAGTGGCACGCGCCGTTTAGCTTTGCGCCCAGGGAAAAGGTGGCAGCCTTGGGCTCTCAGGTGCCAAAGATGAGGTCCCATTATCCCTAGAAAAGGCACAATGGCTTTCTGTCCTGACACCTTTTCCCAGAGAGGAATCGACTTCAGTCTGGAATTCTGGGCTGAAAAACGGCCCTTTCCTGGACACGCACGTGGAACGCTCCGTCGAGCTTTGCGCCCAGGGTAAAGGTGGCAGCCTTGGGCTCTCAGGTGCCAACAATGGGTCCCCGTTAACACTAGATAAATAACAATCGCTTTCTGTCTTGGCACCTTTTCCCAGGGAGGAATTTTCGTCCGTCTGGAATTCTGGGCTGAAAAACGGCACTTCCCCGGACCTGCAAGTGGAACGCACCGTCGAGCTTTGTGCCCAGGCAAAACGTGGCAGCCTTGGGCTCTCAGGTGCCAATGATGGGGCCCCATTACCCCTAGAAAAAGAACAATCGCTTTCTGTCCTGGCACCTTTTCCCTGGGAGGAATCTTCATTGGTCTGGAATTCTGGGCTGAAAATGGCTCTTTCCCTTACCCGAATGTGGCACGCACCGTCGAGCTTTGCGCCCAGGGAAAAGGTGGCAGCCCTGGGCTCTCAGGTGCCAATTTTGGGGCCCCATTAACCCTAGAAAAGGCACAATCGCTTTCTGTCCAGGCACCTTTTCCCAGGGAGGAATCTTCATCAGTCTGGAATTCTGGAATGAGAAACGGCAATTTCCCGGACCCTCACGTAGCACGCATGGTCGAGCTTTGCGCCCAGGGTATAGGAGGCAACCTTGGGCTCTCAGGTGCCAATGATGGGGCCCGATTAACCCTAGAAATGGAACAATCGCTTTCTTTCCTGGGAGCCTCTTCCCTGTGAGGAGTCTTCATCCGTCTGGAATTCAGGGCTGAAAAACGGCACTTTCCCGGACAAGAAAGTGGTACGTGCCGTTGATGTTTGTGCCCACGGACAAGGTGGCAGCCTTGAACACTCAGGTGCCAATGATGGGGCACCATTGACCCTAGAAAAGGACAATTCGATTTCTGACCTGGCACCTTTTCCCTGGGAGGTGTCTTCGTCCGTCTGGAATTCTGGGCTGAAAAATGGCACTTCCCTGGATCCGCAAGTGGCACGCACCGTAGACCTTTGCGCCCAGGCAAAAGGTGGTAGCCGTGGGCTCTCAGGTGCCAATGATGGGGCCCCGTTAACACTAGAAAAATAACACTTGCTTTCTGTCCTGGCACCTTTTCCCAGGGAGGAATCTTCGTCCGTCTGGAAATCTGGGTTCAAAAATGGCACAGCCCCAAACCCGCACAAGGTACACATTGTCGAGCTTTGCGCCCAGGGAAAAGGGGGCAGCCTTGGGCTCTCAGGTGCCAATGATGGTGCCCCATTACCCCTACAAAAGGCACAATGCCTTTCTGTCCTGGCACCTTTTCCCAGGGAGGAATCTTCATCGGTCTGGAATTCTGGAATGAGAAACGGCAATTTCCCGGACCCTCACGTAGCACGCATGGTCGAGCTTTGCGCCCAGGGTATAGGAGGCAACCTTGGGCTCTCAGGTGCCAATGATGGAGCCCGATTAACCCTAGAAATGGAACAATCGCTTTCTTTCCTGGGAGCCTCTTCCCTGTGAGGAGTCTTCATCCGTCTGGAATTCAGGGCTGAAAAACGGCACTTTCCCGGACAAGAAAGTGGTACGTGCCGTTGATGTTTGCGCCCACGGAAAAGGTGGCAGCCTTGAACTCTGAGGTGCCAATGATGGGGCACCATTGACCCTAGAAAAGGACAATTCGATTTCTGACCTGGCACCTTGTCCCTGGGAGGTGCCTTCGTCCGTCTGGAATTCTGGGCTTAAAAATGGCACTTACCCGGACCCGCAAGTGGCACGCGCCGTCGACACTTGCGCCCAGGGAAAAGGTGGCAGCCTTGGGCTCTCAGGTGCCAATGATGGGTCCCCGATAACACTAGAAAAATAACACTTGCTTTCTGTCCTGGCACCTTCTCCCAGGGAGGAATCTTCGTCCGTCTGGAATTCTGGGTTCAAAAATGGCACTGCCCCAAACCTGCACATGGTACATACCGTCGAGCTTTGCGCTCAGGGAAAAGGGGTCAGCCTTGGGCTCTCAGGTGCCAATGATGGTGCCCCATTACCCCTACAAAAGGCACAATGGCTTTCTGTCCTGGCACCTTTTCCCAGGGAGGAATCTTCATCGGTTTGGAATTCTGGTCTGAGAATCGGCACTTTCCTGGACCCGCAAGTGGAACGCACCATCGAGCTTTGCGTCCAGGGAAAAGGTGGCAGTCTTGGGCTCTCAGGTGCCAATGATGGGGCCCCATTACCTTTACAAAAAGCACAATGGCTTTCTGTCCTGGGAGCCTTTTCCCTGGGAGGAGTCGTCATCCGTCTGGAATCCTGGGCTGAACAAAGCACTTTCTCTGACCTGCACGTGGCAGGCACCATCTAGCTTTGCGCCCAGGGTAAAGGTGGCAGCCTTGGTCTCTCAGGTGCCAACAATGGGTCCCCGTTAACACTAGATAAATAACAATCGCTTTCTGTCCTGGCACCTTTTCCCAGGGAGGAATTTTCGTCCGTCTGGAATTCTGGGCTGAAAAACGGCACTTCCCCGGACCTGCAAGTGGAACGCACCGTCGAGCTTTGTGCCCAGGCAAAAAGTGGCAGCCTTGGGCTCTCAGGTGCCAAAGATGAGGTCCCATTACCCCTAGAAAAGGCACAATGGCTTTCTGTCCTGACACCTTTTCCCAGAGAGGAATCGACTTCTGTCTGGAATTATGGGCTGAAAAACGGCCCTTTCCTGGACCCGCAGGTGGAACACTCCGTCAAGCTTTGTGCCCAGGGAAAAGGTGGCAGCCCTGGGCTCTCAGGTGTCAATTTTGGGGCCCCATTAACCCTAGAAAAGGCACAATTGCTTTCTGTCCAGGCACCTTTTCCCAGGGAGAAATCTTCATTGGCCTCGATTTCTGGGATGAGAAACAGCACATTCCTGGACCCGCAATGGCACGCACCGTCGAGCTTTGCGCTCAGGGAAAAGGTGGCAGCCTTGGGCTCTCAGGTGTCAATGATGGAGCCCCATTAACCCTAGAAAAGGAAGAATCGCTTTCTGTCCTGACACCTTTTCCCAGGGAGGAATCTTCATCGGTCTGGAATTCTGGAATGAGAAACGGCAATTTCCCGGACCCTCACGTACCACGCATGGTCGATCTTTGCGCCCAGGGTATAGGAGGCAACCTTGGGCTCTCAGCTGTCAATTTTGGGGCCCCATTAACCCTAGAAAAGACACAATCGCTTTCTGTCCTGACACCTTTTCCCAGGGAGAAATCTTCGCTGGCCTGGAATTCTGGGATGAGAAACGGCACATTCCCGGACTTGCAAGTGGCACGCGCCGTCGACATTTGCGGCCAGGGAAAAGGTGGCAGCCTTGGGCTCTCAGGTGCCAATGATGCAGCCCAATTAGCATTACAAAATACACAATGGCTTTGTCTCCTGGTACCTTTTCCCTCTGAGGAATCTTCATAGGTCTGGAATTCTGGGCTGAAAAATGGCACTTTCCCGGACCCACATGTGGAACGCTCCGTCGAGCTTTGCGCTCAGGGAAAAGGTGGCAGCCTTGGGCTCTCAGGTGTCAATTTTGGGGCCCCATTAACCCTAGAAAAGGCACAATTGCTTTCTGTCCAGGCACCTTTTCCCTGGGAGAAATCTTCATCGGCCTGGAATTCTGGGATGAGAAACAGCACATTCCTGGACCCGCAAGTGGCACGCAACGTCGAGCTTTGCGCTCAGAGAAAAGGTGGCAGCCTTGGGCTCTCAGGTGTCAATGATGGAGCCCCATTAACCCTAGAAAAGGAAGAATCGCTTTCTGTCCTGACACCTTTTCCCAGGGAGGAATCTTCATCGGTCTGGAATTCTGGAATGAGAAACGGCAATTTCCCGGACCCTCACGTAGCACGCATGGTCGAGCTTTGCGCCCAGGGTATAGGAGGCAACCTTGGGCTCTCAGGTGCCAATGATGGGGCCGGATTAACCCTAGTAATGGGACAATCGCTTTCTTTCCTGGGAGCCTCTTCCCTGTGAGGAGTCTTCATCCGTCTGGAATTCAGGGCTGAAAAACGGCACTTTCCCGGACAAGAAAGTGGTACGTGCCGTTGATGTTTGCGCCCACGGAAAAGGTGGCAGCCTTGAACTCTCAGGTGCCAATGATGGGGCACCATTGACCCTAGAAAAGGACAATTCGATTTCTGACCTGGCACCTTTTCCCTGAGAGGTGTCTTCGTCCGTCTGGAATTCTGGGCTGAAAAATGGCACTTCCCTGGACCCGCAAGTGGCACGCGCCGTCGACATTTGCGCCCAGGCAAAAGGTGGCAGCCTTGGGCTCTCAGGTGCCAATGATGGGGCCCTGTTAACACTAGAAAAATAACACTTGCTTTCTGTCCTGGCACCTTTTCCCAGGGAGGAATCTTCGTCCGTCTGGAAATCTGGGTTCAAAAATGGCACTGCCCCAAACCCGCACAAGGTACACACCGTCGAGCTTTGCGCCCAGGGAAAAGGGGGCAGCCTTGGGCTCTCAGGTGCCAATGATGGTGCCCCATTACCCCTACAAAAGCCACAATGGCTTTCTGTCCTGGCACCTTTTCCCAGGGAGGAATCTTCATCGGTTTGGAATTCTGGTCTGAGAATCGGCACTTTCCTGGACCCGCAAGTGGAACGCACCGTCGAGCTTTGTGCCCAGGCAAAAGGTGGCAGCCCTGGGCTCTCAGATGCCAATGATGGGGCCCCATTACCCCTAGAAAAAGAACAATGGCTTTCTGTCCTGGCACCTTTTCCCTGGGAGGAATCTTCATTGGTCTGGAATTCTGGGCTGAAAACGGCTCTTTCCCTTACCCGCATGTGGCACGCACCGTTGAGCTTTGCGCCCAGGGAAAAGGTGGCAGCCCTGGGCTCTCAGCTGCCAATTTTGGGGCCCCATTAACCCTAGAAAAGGCACAATCGCTTTCTGTCCTGGCACCTTTTCCCAGGGAGAAATCTTCGCTGGCCTGGAATTCTGGGATGAGAAACGGCACATTCCCGTATTTGCAAGTGGCACGCGCCGTTTAGCTTTGCGCCCAGGGAAAAGGTGGCAGCCTTGGGCTCTCAGGTGCCAAAGATGAGGTCCCATTACCCCTAGAAAAGGCAGAATGGCTTTCTGTCCTGACACCTTTTCCCAGAGAGGAATCGACTTCCGTCTGGAATTCTGGGCTGAAAAATGGCCCTTTCCTGGACCCGCACGTGGAACGCTCCGTCGAGCTTTGCGCCCAGGGAAAAGGTGGCAGCCTTGGGCTCTCAGCTGTCAATTTTGGGGCCCCATTAACCCTAGAAAAGGCACAATTGCTTTCTGTCCAGGCACCTTTTCCCTGGGAGAAATCTTCATCGGCCTCGATTTCTGGGATGAGAAACAGCACATTCCTGGACCCGCAATGACACGCACCGTCGAGCTTTGCGCTCAGGGAAAAGGTGGCAGCCTTGGGCTCTCAGGTGTCAATGATGGAGCCCCATTAACCCTAGAAAAGGAAGAATCGCTTTCTGTCCTGACACCTTTTCCCAGGGAGGAATCTTCATCGGTCTGGAATTCTGGAATGAGAAACGGCAATTTCCCGGACCCTCACGTAGCACGCATGGTCGAGCTTTGCGCCCAGGGTATAGGAGGCAACCTTGGGCTCTCAGGTGTCAATGATGGTGCCCCATTACCCCTACAAAAGGCACAATGGCTTTCTGTCCTGGCACCTTTTCCCAGGGATGAATCTTCATCGGTTTGTAATTTTGGTCTGAGAATCGGCACTTTCCTGGACCCGCAAGTGGAACGCACCGTCGAGCTTTGCGCTCGGGGAAAAGGTGGCAGTCTTGGGTTCTCAGGTGCCAATGATGGGACCCCATTACCTTTACAAAAAGCACAATGGCTTTCTCTCCTGGCACCTTTTCCCTGGGAGGAGTCTTCATTGGTCTGGAATTCTGGGCTGTAAAATGGCACTTTCTGGGACCAGCACGTGGCACGCACTGTCGTGCTTTGCGCCCAGGGTATAGGAGGCAACCTCTGGCTCTCAGATGCCAATGATGGGGCCCCATTAACACTAGAAATGGAACAATCGCTTTCTGTCCTGGGAGCCCTTTCCCTGGGAGGAGTCGTCAGCCGTCTGGAATCCTGGGCTGAACAAAGCACTTTCTCTGTCCTGCACATGGCAGGAACCCTCTAGCTTTGCGCCCAGGGAAAAGGTGGCAGCCTTGGGCTCTCAGGTGCCAACAATGGGTCCCCTTTAACACTAGATAAATAACAATCGATTTCTGTCCTGGCACCTTTTCCCTGGGAAGAATTTTCGTCCGTCTGGAATTCTGGGCTGAAAAACGGCACTTCCCCGGACCTGCAAGAGGAACGCACTGTCGAGCTTTGTGCCCAGGGAAAAGGTGGCAGCCTTGGGCTCTCAGGTGCCAACTATGGGTCCCCGTTAACACTAGATAAATAACAATCGCTTTCTGTCCTGGCATCTTTTCCCTGGGAGGAATCTTCATTGGTCTGGAATTCTGGGCTGAAATTGGCTCTTTCCCTTACCCGCATGTGGCACGCACCATCGAGCTTTGCGCCCAGGGAAAAGGTGGCAGCCCTGGGCTCTCACTGCCAATTTTGGGGCCCCATTAACCCTAGAAAAGACACAATCGCTTTCTGTCCTGACACCTTTTCCCAGGGAGAAATCTTCGCTGGCCTGGAATTCTGGGATGAGAAACGGCACATTCCTGGACTTGCACGTGGCACGCACTGTCGACATTTGCGCCCAGGGAAAAAGGTGGCAGCCTTGGGCTCTCAGGTGCCAATGATGGGGCCCCATTACCCCTAGAAAAGGTACAATGGCTTTCTGTCCTGATACCTTTTCCCAGAGAGGAATCGACTTCCGTCTGGAATTCTGGGCTGAAAAACGGCCCTTTCCCAGACCCGCACAGGGTGTGCACCGTCGAGGTTTGCACCCAGGGAAAAGGTGGCAGCCTTGGGCTCTCAGGTGCCAATGATGGGGCCCAATTAGAATTACAAAATACACAATGGCTTTGTCTCCTGGTACCTTTTCCCTCTGAGGAATCTTCATAGGTCTGGAATTCTGGGCTGAAAAATGGCACTTTCCTGGACCCGCAAGTGGAACGCTCCGTCGAGCTGGGCGCCCAGGGAAAAGGTTGCAGCCCTGGGCTCTCAGGTGTCAATTTTGGGGCCCCATTAACCCTAGAAAAGGCACAATTGTTTTCTGCCCTGGCACCTTTTCCCTGGGAGAAATCTTCATAGGTCTTGAATTCTGGGATGAGAAACAGCACATTCCTGGTCCCGCAAGTGGCACGCACCGTCGAGCTTTGCGCTCAGGGAAAAGGTTGCAGCCTTCGGCTCTCAGGTGTCAATGATGGAGCCCTATTAACCCTAGAAAAGGAAGAATCGCTTTCTGTCCTGACACCTTTTCCCAGGGAGGAATCTTCATCGGTCTGGAATTCTGGAATGAGAAACGGCAATTTCCCGGACCCTCACGTAGCACGCATGGTCGAGCTTTGCGCCCAGGGTATAGGAGGCAACCTTGGGCTCTCAGGTGCCAATGATGGGGCCCGATTAACCCTAGAAATGGAACAATCGCTTTCTTTCCTGGGAGCCTCTTCCCTATGAGGAGTCTTCATCCGTCTGGATTTGAGGGTGAAAAACGGCACTTTCCCGGACAAGAAAGTGGTACGCGCCGTTGATGTTTGTGCCCACGGAAAAGGTGGCAGCCTTGAACTCTGAGGTGCCAATGATGGGGCACCATTGACCCTAGAAAAGGACAATTCGATTTCTGACCTGGCACCTTTTCCCTGGGAGGTGTCTTCGTCCGTCTGGAATTCTGGGCTGAAAAATGGCACTTCCCCGGACCCGCAAGTGGCACGCACCGTAGACATTTGCGCCCAGGCAAAAGGTGGCAGCCTTGAGCTCTCAGGTGCCAATGATGGGGCCCCGTTAACACTAGAAAAATAACACTTGCTTTCTGTCCTGGCACCTTTTCCCAGGGAGGAATCTTCGTCCGTCTGGAAATCTGGGTTCAAAAATGGCACTGCCCCAAACCCGCACAAGGTACACATTGTCGAGTTTGCGCCCAGGGAAAAGGTGGCACTCTTGGGCTCTCAGGTGCCAATGATGGGGCCCCATTACCTTTACAAAAAGCACAATGGCTTTCTGTCCTGGGAGCCTTTTCCCTGGGAGGAGTCGTCATCCGTCTGGAATCCTGGGCTGAACAAAGCACTTTCTCTGACCTGCACGTGGCAGGCACCATCTAGCTTTGCGCCCAGGGTAAAGGTGGCAGCCTTGGTCTCTCAGGTGCCAACAATGGGTCCCCGTTAACACTAGATAAATAACAATCGCTTTCTGTCCTGGCACCTTTTCCCAGGGAGGAATTTTCGTCCGTCTGGAATTCTGGGCTGAAAAACGGCACTTCCCCGGACCTGCAAGTGGAACGCACCGTCGAGCTTTGTGCCCAGGCAAAAGGTGGCAGCCTTGGGTTCTCAGGTGCCAATGATGGGGCCCCATTACCCCTAGAAAAAGAACAATGGCTTTCTGTCCTGGCACCTTTTCCCTGGGAGGAATCTTCATTGGTCTGGAATTCTGGGCTGAAAACGGCTCTTTCCCTTACCCGCATATGGCACGCACCGTCGAGCTTTGCGCCCAGGGAAAAGGTGGCAGCCCTGGGCTCTCAGCTGCCAATTTTGGGGCCCCATTAACCCTAGAAAAGGCACAATCGCTTTCTGTCCTGACACCTTTTCCCAGGGAGAAATCTTCGCTGGCCTGGAATTCTGGGATGAGAAACGGCACATTCCCGGACTTGCAAGTGGCACGCGCCGTTTAGCTTTGCGCCCAGGGAAAAGGTTGCAGCCTTGGGCTCTCAGGTGCCAAAGATGAGGTCCCATTACCCCTAGAAAAGGCACAATGGCTTTCTGTCCTGACACCTTTTCCCAGAGAGGAATCGACTTCAGTCTGGAATTCTGGGCTGAAAAACGGCCCTTTCCTGGACCCGCACGTGGAACGCTCCGTCGAGCTTTGCGCCCAGGGTAAAGGTGGCAGCCTTGGGCTCTCAGGTGCCAACAATGGGTCCCCGTTAACACTAGATAAATAACAATCGCTTTCTGTCTTGGCACCTTTTCCCAGGGAGGAATTTTCGTCTGTCTGGAATTCTGGGCTGAAAAACGGCACTTCCCCGGACCTGCAAGTGGAACGCACCGTCGAGCTTTGTGCCCAGGCAAAACGTGGCAGCCTTGGGCTCTCAGGTGCCAATGATGGGGCCCCATTACCCCTAGAAAAAGAACAATCGCTTTCTGTCCTGGCACCTTTTCCCTGGGAGGAATCTTCATTGGTCTGGAATTCTGGGCTGAAAATGGCTCTTTCCCTTACCCGAATGTGGCACGCACCGTCGAGCTTTGCGCCCAGGGAAAAGGTGGCAGCCCTGGGCTCTCAGCTGCCAATTTTGGGCCCCATTAACCCTAGAAAAGGCACAATTACTTTCTGTCCAGGCACCTTTTCCCTGGGAGAAATCTTCATTGGCCTCGATTTCTGGGATGAGAAACAGCACATTCCTGGACCCGCAATGGCACGCACCGTCGAGCTTTTCGCTCAGGGAAAAGGTGGCAGCCTTGGGCTCTCAGGTGTCAATGATGGAGCCCCATTAACCCTAGAAAAGGAAGAATCGCTTTCTGTCCTGACACCTTTTCCCAGGGAGGAATCTTCATCGGTCTGGAATTCTGGAATGAGAAACGGCAATTTCCCGGACCCTCACGTAGCACGCATGGTCGAGCTTTGCGCCCAGGGTATAGGAGGCAACCTTGGGCTCTCAGGTGCCAATGATGGGGCCCGATTAACCCTAGAAATGGAACAATCGCTTTCTGTCCTGGGAGCCTCTTCCCTATGAGGAGTCTTCATCCGTCTGGATTTGAGGGTGAAAAACGGCACTTTCCCGGACAAGAAAGTGGTACGCGCCGTTGATGTTTGTGCCCACGGAAAAGGTGGCAGCCTTGAACTCTGAGGTGCCAATGATGGGGCACCATTGACCCTAGAAAAGGACAATTCGATTTCTGACCTGGCACCTTTTCCCTGGGAGGTGTCTTCGTCCGTCTGGAATTCTGGGCTGAAAAATGGCACTTCCCCGGACCCGCAAGTGGCACGCACCGTAGACATTTGCGCCCAGGCAAAAGGTGGCAGCCTTGAGCTCTCAGGTGCCAATGATGGGGCCCCGTTAACACTAGAAAAATAACACTTGCTTTCTGTCCTGGCACCTTTTCCCAGGGAGGAATCTTCGTCCGTCTGGAAATCTGGGTTCAAAAATGGCACTGCCCCAAACCCGCACAAGGTACACATTGTCGAGCTTTGCGCCCAGGGAAAAGGTGGCACTCTTGGGCTCTCAGGTGCCAATGATGGGGCCCCATTACCTTTACAAAAAGCACAATGGCTTTCTGTCCTGGGAGCCTTTTCCCTGGGAGGAGTCGTCATCCGTCTGGAATCCTGGGCTGAAGAAAGCACTTTCTCTGACCTGCACGTGGCAGGCACCATCTAGCTTTGCGCCCAGGGTAAAGGTGGCAGCCTTGGGCTCTCAGGTGCCAACAATGGGTCCCCGTTAACACTAGATAAATAACAATCGCTTTCTGTCCTGGCACCTTTTCCCAGGGAGGAATTTTCGTCCGTCTGGAATTCTGGGCTGAAAAACGGCACTTCCCCGGACCTGCAAGTGGAACGCACCGTCGAGCTTTGTGCCCAGGCAAAAGGTGGCAGCCTTGGGCTCTCAGGTGCCAATGATGGGGACCCATTACCCCTAGAAAAAGAACAATGGCTTTCTGTCCTGGCACCTTTTCCCTGGGAGGAATCTTCATTGGTCTGGAATTCTGGGCTGAAAACGGCTCTTTCCCTTACCCGCATGTGGCACGCACCGTCGAGCTTTGCGCCCAGGGAAAAGGTGGCAGCCCTGGGCTCGCAGCTGCCAATTTTGGGGCCCCATTAACCCTAGAAAAGGCACAATCGCTTTCTGTCCTGACACCTTTTCCCTGGGAGAAATCTTCATTGGCCTCGATTTCTGGGATGAGAAACAGCACATTCCTGGACCCGCAATGGCACGCACCGTCGAGCTTTGCGCTCAGGGAAAAGGTGGCAGCCTTGGGCTCTCAGGTGTCAATGATGGAGCCCCATTAACCCTAGAAAAGGAAGAATCGCTTTCTGTCCTGACACCTTTTCCCAGGGAGGAATCTTCATCGGTCTGGAATTCTGGAATGAGAAACGGCAATTTCCCGGACCCTCACGTAGCACGCATGGTCGAGCTTTGCGCCCAGGGTATAGGAGGCAACCTTGGGCTCTCAGGTGCCAATGATGGGGCCGGATTAACCCTAGAAATGGAACAATCGCTTTCTGTCCTGGGAGCCTCTTCCCTATGAGGAGTCTTCATCCGTCTGGATTTGAGGGTGAAAAACGGCACTTTCCCGGACAAGAAAGTGGTACGCGCCGTTGATGTTTGTGCCCACGGAAAAGGTGGCAGCCTTGAACTCTGAGGTGCCAATGATGGGGCACCATTGACCCTAGAAAAGGACAATTCGATTTCTGACCTGGCACCTTTTCCCTGGGAGGTGTCTTCGTCCGTCTGGAATTCTGGGCTGAAAAATGGCACTTCCCCGGACCCGCAAGTGGCACGCACCGTAGACATTTGCGCCCAGGCAAAAGGTGGCAGCCTTGAGCTCTCAGGTGCCAATGATGGGGCCCCGTTAACACTAGAAAAATAACACTTGCTTTCTGTCCTGGCACCTTTTCCCAGGGAGGAATCTTCGTCCGTCTGGAAATCTGGGTTCAAAAATGGCACTGCCCCAAACCCGCACAAGGTACACATTGTCGAGCTTTGCGCCCAGGGAAAAGGTGGCACTCTTGGGCTCTCAGGTGCCAATGATGGGGCCCCATTACCTTTACAAAAAGCACAATGGCTTTCTGTCCTGGGAGCCTTTTCCCTGGGAGGAGTCGTCATCCGTCTGGAATCCTGGGCTGAACAAAGCACTTTCTCTGACCTGCACGTGGCAGGCACCATCTAGCTTTGCGCCCAGGGTAAAGGTGGCAGCCTTGGGCTCTCAGGTGCCAACAATGGGTCCCCGTTAACACTAGATAAATAACAATCGCTTTCTGTCCTGGCACCTTTTCCCAGGGAGGAATTTTCGTCCGTCTGGAATTCTGGGCTGAAAAACGGCACTTCCCCGGACCTGCAAGTGGAACGCACTGTCGAGCTTTGTGCCTAGGCAAAAGGTGGCAGCCTTGGGCTCTTAGGTGCCAATGATGGGGACCCATTACCCCTAGAAAAAGAACAATGGCTTTCTGTCCTGGCACCTTTTCCCTGGGAGGAATCTTCATTGGTCTGGAATTCTGGGCTGAAAACGGCTCTTTCCCTTACCCGCATGTGGCACGCACCGTCGAGCTTTGCGCCCAGGGAAAAGGTGGCAGCCCTGGGCTCGCAGCTGCCAATTTTGGGGCCCCATTAACCCTAGAAAAGGCACAATCGCTTTCTGTCCTGACACCTTTTCCCAGGGAGAAATCTTCGCTGGCCTGGAATTCTGGGATGAGAAACGGCACATTCCCGGACTTGCAAGTGGCACGCGCCGTTTAGCTTTGCGCCCAGGGAAAAGGTGGCAGCCTTCGGCTCTCAGGTGCCAAAGATGAGGTCCCATTATCCCTAGAAAAGGCACAATGGCTTTCTGTCCTGACACCTTTTCCCAGAGAGGAATCGACTTCAGTCTGGAATTCTGGGCTGAAAAACGGCCCTTTCCTGGACACGCACGTGGAACGCTCCGTCGAGCTTTGCGCCCAGGGTAAAGGTGGCAGCCTTGGGCTCTCAGGTGCCAACAATGGGTCCCCGTTAACACTAGATAAATAACAATCGCTTTCTGTCTTGGCACCTTTTCCCAGGGAGGAATTTTCGTCCGTCTGGAATTCTGGGCTGAAAAACGGCACTTCCCCGGACCTGCAAGTGGAACGCACCGTCGAGCTTTGTGCCCAGGCAAAAGGTGGCAGCCTTGGGCTCTCAGGTGCCAATGATGGGGCCCCATTACCCCTAGAAAAAGAACAATCGCTTTCTGTCCTGGCACCTTTTCCCTGGGAGGAATCTTCATTGGTCTGGAATTCTGGGCTGAAAATGGCTCTTTCCCTTACCCGAATGTGGCACGCACCGTCGAGCTTTGCGCCCAGGGAAAAGGTGGCAGCCCTGGGCTCTCAGCTGCCAATTTTGGGGCCCCATTAACCCTAGAAAAGGCACAATCGCTTTCTGTCGTGGCACCTTTTCCCAGGGAGGAATCTTCATCGGTCTGGAATTCTGGAATGAGAAACGGCAATTTCCCGGACCCTCACGTAGCACGCATGGTCGAGCTTTGCGCCCAGGGTATAGGAGGCAACCTTGGGCTCTCAGGTGCCAATGATGGGGCCCGATTAACCCTAGAAATGGAACAATCGCTTTCTTTCCTGGGAGCCTCTTCCCTGTGAGGAGTCTTCATCCGTCTGGAATTCAGGGCTGAAAAACGGCACTTTCCCGGACAAGAAAGTGGTACGTGCCGTTGATGTTTGTGCCCACGGACAAGGTGGCAGCCTTGAACACTCAGGTGCCAATGATGGGGCACCATTGACCCTAGAAAAGGACAATTCGATTTCTGACCTGGCACCTTTTCCCTGGGAGGTGTCTTCGTCCGTCTGGAATTCTGGGCTGAAAAATGGCACTTCCCTGGATCCGCAAGTGGCACGCACCGTAGACCTTTGCACCCAGGCAAAAGGTGGTAGCCGTGGGCTCTCAGGTGCCAATGATGGGGCCCCGTTAACACTAGAAAAATAACACTTGCTTTCTGTCCTGGCACCTTTTCCCAGGGAGGAATCTTCGTCCGTCTGGAAATCTGGGTTCAAAAATGGCACAGCCCCAAACCCGCACAAGGTACACATTGTCGAGCTTTGCGCCCAGGGAAAAGGGGGCAGCCTTGGGCTCTCAGGTGCCAATGATGGTGCCCCATTACCCCTACAAAAGGCACAATGCCTTTCTGTCCTGGCACCTTTTCCCAGGGAGGAATCTTCATCGGTCTGGAATTCTGGAATGAGAAACGGCAATTTCCCGGACCCTCACGTAGCACGCATGGTCGAGCTTTGCGCCCAGGGTATAGGAGGCAACCTTGGGCTCTCAGGTGCCAATGATGGAGCCCGATTAACCCTAGAAATGGAACAATCGCTTTCTTTCCTGGGAGCCTCTTCCCTGTGAGGAGTCTTCATCCGTCTGGAATTCAGGGCTGAAAAACGGCACTTTCCCGGACAAGAAAGTGGTACGTGCCGTTGATGTTTGCGCCCACGGAAAAGGTGGCAGCCTTGAACTCTGAGGTGCCAATGATGGGGCACCATTGACCCTAGAAAAGGACAATTCGATTTCTGACCTGGCACCTTTTCCCTGGGAGGTGCCTTCGTCCGTCTGGAATTCTGGGCTTAAAAATGGCACTTACCCGGACCCGCAAGTGGCACGCGCCGTCGACACTTGCGCCCAGGGAAAAGGTGGCAGCCTTGGGCTCTCAGGTGCCAATGATGGGGCCCCGATAACACTAGAAAAATAACACTTGCTTTCTGTCCTGGCACCTTCTCCCAGGGAGGAATCTTCGTCCGTCTGGAATTCTGGGTTCAAAAATGGCACTGCCCCAAACCTGCACATGGTACATACCGTCGAGCTTTGCGCCCAGGGAAAAGGGGGCAGCCTTGGGCTCTCAGGTGCCAATGATGGTGCCCCATTACCCCTACAAAAGGCACAATGGCTTTCTGTCCTGGCACCTTTTCCCAGGGAGGAATCTTCATCGGTTTGGAATTCTGGTCTGAGAATCGGCACTTTCCTGGACCCGCAAGTGGAACGCACCATCGAGCTTTGCGTCCAGGGAAAAGGTGGCAGTCTTGGGCTCTCAGGTGCCAATGATGGGGCCCCATTACCTTTACAAAAAGCACAATGGCTTTCTGTCCTGGGAGCCTTTTCCCTGGGAGGAGTCGTCATCCGTCTGGAATCCTGGGCTGAAGAAAGCACTTTCTCTGACCTGCACGTGGCAGGCACCATCTAGCTTTGCGCCCAGGGTAAAGGTGGCAGCCTTGGGCTCTCAGGTGCCAACAATGGGTCCCCGTTAACACTAGATAAATAACAATCGCTTTCTGTCCTGGCACCTTTTCCCAGGGAGGAATTTTCGTCCGTCTGGAATTCTGGGCTGAAAAACGGCACTTCCCCGGACCTGCAAGTGGAACGCACCGTCGAGCTTTGTGCCCAGGCAAAAAGTGGCAGCCTTGGGCTCTCAGGTGCCAAAGATGAGGTCCCATTACCCCTAGAAAAGGCACAATGGCTTTCTGTCCTGACACCTTTTCCCAGAGAGGAATCGACTTCTGTCTGGAATTCTGGGCTGAAAAACGGCCCTTTCCTGGACCCGCAGGTGGAACACTCCGTCAAGCTTTGTGCCCAGGGAAAAGGTGGCAGCCCTGGGCTCTCAGGTGTCAATTTTGGGGCCCCATTAACCCTAGAAAAGGCACAATTGCTTTCTGTCCAGGCACCTTTTCCCAGGGAGAAATCTTCATTGGCCTCGATTTCTGGGATGAGAAACAGCACATTCCTGGACCCGCAATGGCACGCACCGTCGAGCTTTGCGCTCAGGGAAAAGGTGGCAGCCTTGGGCTCTCAGGTGTCAATGATGGAGCCCCATTAACCCTAGAAAAGGAAGAATCGCTTTCTGTCCTGACACCTTTTCCCAGGGAGGAATCTTCATCGGTCTGGAATTCTGGAATGAGAAACGGCAATTTCCCGGACCCTCACGTAGCACGCATGGTCGATCTTTGCGCCCAGGGTATAGGAGGCAACCTTGGGCTCTCAGCTGTCAATTTTGGGGCCCCATTAACCCTAGAAAAGGCACAATGGCTTTCTGTCCTGGCACCTTTTCCCAGGGAGAAATCTTCGCTGGCCTGGAATTCTGGGATGAGAAACGGCACATTCCCGGACTTGCAAGTGGCACGCGCCGTCGACATTTGCGGCCAGGGAAAAGGTGGCAGCCTTGGGCTCTCAGGTGCCAATGATGCAGCCCAATTAGCATTACAAAATACACAATGGCTTTGTCTCCTGGTACCCTTTCCCTCTGAGGAATCTTCATAGGTCTGGAATTCTGGGCTGAAAAATGGCACTTCCCCGGACCCGCACGTGGAACGCTCCGTCGAGCTTTGCGCCCAGGGAAAAGGTGTCAGCCTTGGGCTCTCAGGTGTCAATTTTGGGGCCCCATTAACCCTAGAAAAGGCACAATTGCTTTCTGCCCTGGCACATTTTCGGGGAAGAATCTTCATCGGCCTCGAATTGTGGGATGAGAAACAGCACATTCCTGGACCCGCAAGTGGCACGCACCGTCGAGCTTTGCGCTCAGGGAAAAGGTTGCAGCCTTTGGCTCTCAGGTGTCAATGATGGAGCCCCATTAACCCTAGAAAAGGAAGAATCGCTTTCTGTCCTGACACCTTTTCCCAGGGAGGAATCTTCATCGGTCTGGAATTCTGGAATGAGAAACGGCAATTTCCCGGACCCTCACGTAGCACGCATGGTCGAGCTTTGCACCCAGGGTATAGGAGGCAACCTTGGGCTCTCAGGTGTCAATGATGGGACCGGATTAACCCTAGAAATGGAACAATCGCTTTCTGTCCTGGGAGCCTCTTCCCTATGAGGAGTCTTCATCCGTCTGGATTTGAGGGTGAAAAACGGCACTTTCCCGGACAAGAAAGTGGTACGCGCCGTTGATGTTTGTGCCCACGGAAAAGGTGGCAGCCTTGAACTCTGAGGTGCCAATGATGGGGCACCATTGACCCTAGAAAAGGACAATTCGATTTCTGACCTGGCACCTTGTCCCTGGGAGGTGTCTTCGTCCGTCTGGAATTCTGGGCTGAAAAATGGCACTTCCCTGGACCCGGAGGTGGCACGCGCTGTCGACATTTGCGCCCAGGCAAAAGGTGGCAGCCTTGGGCTCTCAGGTGCCAATGATGGGGCCCCGTTAACACTAGATAAATAACACTTGCTTTCTGTCCTGGCACTTTTTCCCAGGGAGGAATCTTCGTCCGTCTGGAAATCTGGGTTCAAAAATGGCACTGCCCCAAACCCGCACAAGGTACACACCGTCGAGCTTTGCGCCCTGGTAAAAGGTGGCAGCCTTGGGCTCTCAGGTGCCAATGATGGTGCCCCATTACCCCTACAAAAGGCACAATGGCTTTCTGTCCTGGCACCTTTTCCAAGGGAGGAATCTTCGTCCGTCTGGAAATCTTGGTTCAAAAATGGCACTGCCCCAAACCCGCACAAGGTACACACCGTCGAGCTTTGCGCCCAGGGAAAAGGGGGCAGCCTTGGACTCTCAGGTGCCAATGATGGTGCCCCATTACCCCTACAAAAGGCACAATGGCTTTCTGTCCTGGCACCTTTTCCCAGGGAGGAATCTTCATCGTTTTGGAATTCTGGTCTGAGAATCGGCACTTTCCTGGACCCGCAAGTGGAACGCACCATCGAGCTTTGCGTCCAGGGAAAAGGTGGCAGTCTTGGGCTCTCAGGTGCCAATGATGGGGCCCCATTACCTTTACAAAAAGCACAATGGCTTTCTGTCCTGGGAGCCTTTTCTCTGGGAGGAGTCGTCATCCGTCTGGAATCCTGGGCTGAACAAAGCACTTTCTCTGACCTGCACGTTGCAGGCACCATCTAGCATTGCGCCCAGGGTAAAGGTGGCAGCCTTGGTCTCTCAGGTGCCAACAATGGGTCCCCGTTAACACTAGATAAATAACAATCGCTTTCTGTCCTGGCACCTTTTCCCTGGGAGGAATTTTCGTCCGTCTGGAATTCTGGGCTGAAAAACGGCACTTCGCCGGACCTGCAAGTGGAATGCACCCTTGAGCTTTGTGCCCAGGCAAAAGGTGGCAGCCTTGGGCTCTCAGGTGCCAATGATGGGGCCCCATTACCCCTAGAAAAAGAACAATCGCTTTCTGTCATGGTACCTTTTCCCTGAAAGGAATCTTCATTGGTCTGGAATTCTGGGCTGAAAACGGCTCTTTCCCTTACCCGCATGTGGCACGCACCGTCGAGCTTTGCGCCCAGGGAAAAGGTGGCAGCCCTGGGCTCTCACGTGTCTATTTTGGGGCCCCATTACCCCTACAAAAGGCACAATTGCTTTCTGTCCAGGCACCTTTTCCCAGGGAGAAATCTTCGCTGGCCTGGAATTCTGGGATGAGAAACGGCACATTCCCGGACTTGTAAGTGGCACGCGCCGTCAACATTTGCGCCCAGGGAAGAGGTGGCAGCCTTGGGCTCTCAGGTGCCAAAGATGGGGCCCCATTACCCCTAGAAAAAGAACAATCGCTTTCTGTCCTGACACCTTTTCCCAGAGAGGAATCGACTTCCGTCTGGAATTCTGGGCTGAAAAAAGGCCCTTTCCGAAACCCGTACAGGGTATGCACCATCGAGCTTTGCACACAGGGAAAAGGTGGCAGCCTTGGGCTCTCAGGTGCCAATGATGGGGCCCAATTAGCATTACAAAATACACAATGGCTTTGTCTCCTGGTACCTTTTCCCTCTGAGGAATCTTCATAGGTCTGGAATTCTGGGCTGAAAAATGGCACTTTCCCGGACCCGCATGTGGAACGCTCCGTCGAGCTTTGCGCTCAGGGAAAAGGTGGCAGCCTTGGGCTCTCAGGTGTCAATGATGGAGCCCCATTAACCCTAGAAAAGGAAGAATCGCTTTCTGTCCTGACACCTTTTCCCAGGGAGGAATCTTCATCGGTCTGGAATTCTGGAATGAGAAACGGCAATTTCCCGGACCCTCACGTAGCACGCATGGTCGAGCTTTGCGCCCAGGGTATAGGAGGCAACCTTGGGCTCTCAGGTGCCAATGATGGGGCCCGATTAACCCTAGTAATGGGACAATCGCTTTCTTTCCTGGGAGCCTCTTCCCTGTGAGGAGTCTTCATCCGTCTGGAATTCAGGGCTGAAAAACGGCACTTTCCCGGACAAGAAAGTGGTACGTGCCGTTGATGTTTGCGCCCACGGAAAAGGTGGCAGCCTTGAACTCTCAGGTGCCAATGATGGGGCACCATTGACCCTAGAAAAGGACAATTCGATTTCTGACCTGGCACCTTTTCCCTGAGAGGTGTCTTCGTCCGTCTGGAATTCTGGGCTGAAAAATGGCACTTCCCTGGACCCGCAAGTGGCACGCGCCGCCGACATTTGCGCCCAGGGAAAAGGTGGCAGCCTTGGGCTCTCAGGTGCCAATGATGGGGCCCCGTTAACACTAGAAAAATAACACTTGCTTTCTGTCCTGGCACCTTTTCCCAGGGAGGAATCTTCGTCCCTCTGGAAATCTGGGTTCAAAAATGGCACTGCCCCAAACCCGCACAAGGTACACACCGTCGAGCTTTGCGCCCAGGGAAAAGGGGGCAGCCTTGGGCTCTCAGGTGCCAATGATGGTGCCCCATTACCACTACAAAAGCCACAATGGCTTTCTGTCCTGGCACCTTTTCCCAGGGAGGAATCTTCATCGGTTTGGAATTCTGGTCTGAGAATCGGCACTTTCCTGGACCCGCAAGTGGAACGCACCGTCGAGCTTTGTGCCCAGGCAAAAGGTGGCAGCCCTGGGCTCTCAGGTGCCAATGATGGGGCCCCATTACCCCTAGAAAAAGAACAATGGCTTTCTGTCCTGGCACCTTTTCCCTGGGAGGAATCTTCATTGGTCTGGAATTCTGGGCTGAAAACGGCTCTTTCCCTTACCCGCATGTGGCACGCACCGTTGAGCTTTGCGCCCAGGGAAAAGGTGGCAGCCCTGGGCTCTCAGCTGCCAATTTTGGGGCCCCATTAACCCTAGAAAAGGCACAATCGCTTTCTGTCCTGGCACATTTTCCCAGGGAGAAATCTTCGCTGGCCTGGAATTCTGGGATGAGAAACGGCACATTCCCGGATTTGCAAGTGGCACGCGCCGTTTAGCTTTGCGCCCAGGGAAAAGGTGGCAGCCTTGGGCTCTCAGGTGCCAAAGATGAGGTCCCATTACCCCTAGAAAAGGCACAATGGCTTTCTGTCCTGACACCTTTTCCCAGAGAGGAATCGACTTCCGTCTGGAATTCTGGGCTGAAAAATGGCCCTTTCCTGGACCCGCACGTGGAACGCTCCGTCGAGCTTTGCGCCCAGGGAAAAGGTGGCAGCCTTGGGCTCTCAGCTGTCAATTTTGGGGCCCCATTAACCCTAGAAAAGGCACAATTGCTTTCTGTCCAGGCACCTTTTCCCTGGGAGAAATCTTCATCGGCCTCGATTTCTGGGATGAGAAACAGCACATTCCTGGACCCGCAATGACACGCACCGTCGAGCTTTGCGCTCAGGGAAAAGGTGGCAGCCTTGGGCTCTCAGGTGTCAATGATGGAGCCCCATTAACCCTAGAAAAGGAAGAATCGCTTTCTGTCCTGACACCTTTTCCCAGGGAGGAATCTTCATCGGTCTGGAATTCTGGAATGAGAAACGGCAATATCCCGGACCCTCATGTAGCACGCATGGTCGAGCTTTGCGCCCAGGGTATAGGAGGCAACCTTGGGCTCTCAGGTGCCAATGATGGAGCCCGATTAACCCTAGTAATGGGACAATCGCTTTCTGTCCTGGGAGCCTCTTCCCTATGAGGAGTCTTCATCCGTCTGGAATTCAGGGCTGAAAAACGGCTCTTTCCCGGACAAGAAAGTGGTACGTGCCGTTGATGTTTGCGCCCACGGAAAAGGTGGCAGCCTTGAACTCTGAGGTGCCAATAATGGGGCACCATTGACCCTAGAAAAGGACAATTCGATTTCTGACCTGGCACCTTTTCCCTGGGAGGTGTCTTCGTCCGTCTGGAATTCTGGGCTGAAAAATGGCACTTCCCTGGACCCGGAGGTGGCACGCGCTGTCGACATTTGCGCCCAGGCAAAAGGTGGCAGCCTTGGGCTCTCAGGTGCCAATGATGGGGCCCCGTTAACACTAGAAAAATAACACTTGCTTTCTGTCCTGGCACCTTTTCTCACGGGGGAATCTTCATCCGTCTGGAAATCTGGGTTCAAAAATGGCACTGCCCCAAACCCGCACAAGGTACACACCGTCGAGCTTTGCGCCCAGGGAAAAGGGGGCAGCCTTGGGCTCTCAGGTGCCAATGATGGGGCCCCATTACCCCTACAAAAGGCAGATTGGCTTTCTGTCCTGGCACCTTTTCCCAGGGAGGAATCTTCATCGGTTTGGAATTCTGGTCTGAGAATCGGCACTTTCCTGGACCCGCAAGTGGAACGCACCATCGAGCTTTGCGTCCAGGGAAAAGGTGGCAGTCTTGGGCTCTCAGATGCCAATGATGGGGCCCCATTACCTTTACAAAAAGCACAATGGCTTTCTGTCCTGGGAGCCTTTTCCCTGGGAGGAGTCGTCATCCGTCTGGAATCCTGGGCTGAACAAAGCACTTTCTCTGACTTGCACGTGCAAGGCACCATCTAGCTTTGCGCCCAGGCAAAAGGTGGCAGCCTTGGGCTCTCAGGTGCCAACAATGGGTCCCCATTACCCCTAGAAAAGGCACAATGGCTTTCTGTCCTGACACCTTTTCCCAGAGAGGAATCGACTTCCGTCTGGAATTCTGGGCTGAAAAACGGCCCTTTCCTGGACCCGCACAGGGTATCGACCGTTGAGCTTTGCACCCAGGGAAAAGGTGGCAGCCTTGGGCTCTCAGGTGCCAATGATGGGGCCCAATTAGCATTACAAAATACACAATGGCTTTGTCTCCTGGTACCTTTTCCCTCTGAGGAATCTTCATAGGTCTCGAATTCTGGGCTGAAAAATGGCACTTTCCCGGACCCGCACGTGGAACGCTCCGTCGAGCTTTGCGCCCAGGGAAAAGGTTGCAGCCTGGGGCTCTCAGGTGTCAATTTTGGGGCCCCATTAACCCTAGAAAAGGCACAATTGCTTTCTGTCCTGGCACCTTTTCCCAGGGAGAAATCTTCATCAGCCTGGAATTCTGGGATGAGAAACAGCACATTCCTGGACCCGCAAGTGGCACGCACCGTCGAGCTTTGCACCCAGGGAAAAGGTTGCAGCCTTGGGCTCTCAGGTGTCAATGATGGTGCCCCATTACCCCTACAAAAGGCACAATGGCTTTCTGTCCTGGCACCTTTTCCCAGGGATGAATCTTCATCGGTTTGTAATTTTGGTCTGAGAATCGGCACTTTCCTGGACCCGCAAGTGGAACGCACCATCGAGCTTTGCGCTCAGGGAAAAGGTGGCAGTCTTGGGTTCTCAGGTGCCAATGATGGGACCCCATTACCTTTACAAAAAGCACAATGGCTTTCTCTCCTGGCACCTTTTCCCTGGGAGGAGTCTTCATTGGTCTGGAATTCTGGGCTGTAAAATGGCACTTTCTGGGACCAGCACGTGGCACGCACTGTCGTGCTTTGCGCCCAGGGAAAAGGAGGCAACCTCTGGCTCTCAGATGCCAATGATGGGGCCCCATTAACACTAGAAATGGAACAATCGCTTTCTGTCCTGGGAGCCCTTTCCCTGGGAGGAGTCGTCAGCCGTCTGGAATCCTGGGCTGAACAAAGCACTTTCTCTGTCCTGCACATGGCAGGAACCCTCTAGCTTTGCGCCCACGGAAAAGGTGGCAGCCTTGGGCTCTCAGGTGCCAACAATGGGTCCCCTTTAACACTAGATAAATAACAATCGATTTCTGTCCTGGCACCTTTTCCCTGGGAAGAATTTTCGTCCGTCTGGAATTCTGGGCTGAAAAACGGCACTTCCCCGGACCTGCAAGAGGAACGCACTGTCGAGCTTTGTGCCCAGGCAAAAGGTGGCAGCCTTGGGCTCTCAGGTGCCAACTATGGGTCCCCGTTAACACTAGATAAATAACAATCGCTTTCTGTCCTGGCATCTTTTCCCTGGGAGGAATCTTCATTGGTCTGGAATTCTGGGCTGAAATTGGCTCTTTCCCTTACCCGCATGTGGCACGCACCATCGAGCTTTGCGCCCAGGGAAAAGGTGGCAGCCCTGGGCTCTCACTGCCAATTTTGGGGCCCCATTAACCCTAGAAAAGGCACAATCGCTTTCTGTCCAGGCACCTTTTCCCAGGGAGAAATCTTCGCTGGCCTGGAATTCTGGGATGAGAAACGGCACATTCCCGGACTTGCAAGTGGCACGCGCCGTCGACATTTGCGCCCAGGGAAGAGGTGGCAGCCTTGGGCTCTCAGGTGCCAAAGATGGGGCCCCATTACCCCTACAAAAGGCACAATGGCTTTCTGTCCTGACACCTTTTCCCAGAGAGGAATCGACTTCCGTCTGGAATTCTGGGCTGAAAAACGGCCCTTTCCCGGACCCGCACAGGGTATGCACCGCCGAGCTTTGCACCCAGGGAAAAGGTGGCAGCCTTGGGCTCTCAGGTGCCAAAGATGGGGCCCAATTAGCATTACAAAATACACAATGGCTTTGTCTCCTGGTACCTTTTCCCTCTGAGGAATATTCATAGGTCTGGAATTCTGGGCTGAAAAATGGCACTTTCCCGGACCCGCAAGTTGAACGCTCAGTCGAGCTTTGCGCCCAGGGAAAAGGTGGCAGCCCTGGGCTCTCAGGTGTCAATTTTGGGGCCCCATTAACCCTAGAAAAGGCACAATTCCTTTCTGTCCAGGCACCTTTTCCCTGGGAGAAATCTTCATCGGCCTTGATTTCTGGGATGAGAAACAGCACATTCCTGGACCCGCAAGTGGCACGCACCGTTGAGCTTTGCGCTCAGGGAAAAGGTTGCAGCCTTTGGCTCTCAGGTGCAATGATGGAGCCCCATTAACCCTAGAAAAGGAAGAATCGCTTTCTGTCCTGACACCTTTTCCCAGGGAGGAATCTTCATCGGTCTGGAATTCTGGAATGAGAAACGGCAATTTCCCGCACCCTCACGTAGCACGCATGGTCGAGCTTTGCGCCCAGGGTATAGGAGGCAACCTTGGGCTCTCAGGTGCCAATGATGGGGCCGGATTAACCCTAGTAATGGAACAATCGCTTTCTTTCCTGGGAGCCTCTTCCCTGTGAGGAGTCTTCATCCGTCTGGAATTCAGGGCTGAAAAACGGCACTTTCCCGGACAAGAAAGTGGTACGTGCCGTTGATGTTTGCGCCCACGGAAAAGGTGGCAGCCTTGAACTCTCAGGTGCCAATGATGGGGCACCATTGACCCTAGAAAAGGACAATTCGATTTCTGACCTGGCACCTTTTCCCTGAGAGGTGTCTTCGTCCGTCTGGAATTCTGGGCTGAAAAATGGCACTTCCCTGGACCCGCAAGTGGCACGCGCCGTCGACATTTGCGCCCAGGGAAAAGGTGGCAGCCTTGGGCTCTCAGGTGCCAATGATGGGGCCCCGTTAACACTAGAAAAATAACACTTGCTTTCTGTCCTGGCACCTTTTCCCAGGGAGGAATCTTCGTCCCTCTGGAAATCTGGGTTCAAAAATGGCACTGCCCCAAACCCGCACAAGGTACACACCGTCGAGCTTTGCGCCCAGGGAAAAGGGGGCAGCCTTGGGCTCTCAGGTGCCAATGATGGTGCCCCATTACCCCTACAAAAGCCACAATGGCTTTCTGTCCTGGCACCTTTTCCCAGGGAGGAATCTTCATCGGTTTGGAATTCTGGTCTGAGAATCGGCACTTTCCTGGACCCGCAAGTGGAACGCAGCGTCGAGCTTTGTGCCCAGGCAAAAGGTGGCAGCCCTGGGCTCTCAGGTGCCAATGATGGGGCCCCATTACCCCTAGAAAAAGAACAATGGCTTTCTGTCCTGGCACCTTTTCCCTGGGAGGAATCTTCATTGGTCTGGAATTCTGGGCTGAAAACGGCTCTTTCCCTTACCCGCATGTGGCACGCACCGTTGAGCTTTGCGCCCAGGGAAAAGGTGGCAGCCCTGGGCTCTCAGCTGCCAATTTTGGGGCCCCATTAACCCTAGAAAAGGCACAATCGCTTTCTGTCCTGGCACCTTTTCCCAGGGAGAAATCTTCGCTGGCCTGGAATTCTGGGATGAGAAACGGCACATTCCCGGATTTGCAAGTGGTACGCGCCGTTTAGCTTTGCGCCCAGGGAAAAGGTGGCAGCCTTGGGCTCTCAGGTGCCAAAGATGAGGTCCCATTACCCCTAGAAAAGGCAGAATGGCTTTCTGTCCTGACACCTTTTCCCAGAGAGGAATCGACTTCCGTCTGGAATTCTGGGCTGAAAAATGGCCCTTTCCTGGACCCGCACGTGGAACGCTCCGTCGAGCTTTGCGCCCAGGGAAAAGGTGGCAGCCTTGGGCTCTCAGCTGTCAATTTTGGGGCCCCATTAACCCTAGAAAAGGCACAATTGCTTTCTGTCCAGGCACCTTTTCCCTGGGAGAAATCTTCATCGGCCTCGAATTCTGGGATGAGAAACAGCACATTCCTGGACCCGCAATGACACGCACCGTCGAGCTTTGCGCTCAGGGAAAAGGTGGCAGCCTTGGGCTCTCAGGTGTCAATGATGGAGCCCCATTAACCCTAGAAAAGGAAGAATCGCTTTCTGTCCTGACACCTTTTCCCAGGGAGGAATCTTCATCGGTCTGGAATTCTGGAATGAGAAACGGCAATATCCCGGACCCTCATGTAGCACGCATGGTCGAGCTTTGCGCCCAGGGTATAGGAGGCAACCTTGGGCTCTCAGGTGCCAATGATGGAGCCCGATTAACCCTAGTAATGGGACAATCGCTTTCTGTCCTGGGAGCCTCTTCCCTGTGAGGAGTCTTCATCCGTCTGGAATTCAGGGCTGAAAAACGGCTCTTTCCCGGACAAGAAAGTGGTACGTGCCATTGATGTTTGCGCCCACGGAAAAGGTGGCAGCCTTGAACTCTGAGGTGCCAATAATGGGGCACCATTGACCCTAGAAAAGGACAATTCGATTTCTGACCTGGCACCTTTTCCCTGGGAGGTGTCTTCGTCCGTCTGGAATTCTGGGCTGAAAAATGGCACTTCCCTGGACCCGGAGGTGGCACGCGCTGTCGACATTTGCGCCCAGGCAAAAGGTGGCAGCCTTGGGCTCTCAGGTGCCAATGATGGGGCCCCGTTAACACTAGAAAAATAACACTTGCTTTCTGTCCTGGCACCTTTTCTCACGGGGGAATCTTCATCCGTCTGGAAATCTGGGTTCAAAAATGGCACTGCCCCAAACCCGCACAAGGTACACACCGTCGAGCTTTGCGCCCAGGGAAAAGGGGGCAGCCTTGGGCTCTCAGGTGCCAATGATGGGGCCCCATTACACCTACAAAAGGCAGATTGGCTTTCTGTCCTGGCACCTTTTCCCAGGGAGGAATCTTCATCGGTTTGGAATTCTGGTCTGAGAATCGGCACTTTCCTGGACCCGCAAGTGGAACGCACCATCGAGCTTTGCGTCCAGGGAAAAGGTGGCAGTCTTGGGCTCTCAGATGCCAATGATGGGGCCCCATTACCTTTACAAAAAGCACAATGGCTTTCTGTCCTGGGAGCCTTTTCCCTGGGAGGAGTCGTCATCCGTCTGGAATCCTGGGCTGAACAAAGCACTTTCTCTGACTTGCACGTGCAAGGCACCATCTAGCTTTGCGCCCAGGCAAAAGGTGGCAGCCTTGGGCTCTCAGGTGCCAACAATGGGTCCCCATTACCCCTAGAAAAGGCACAATGGCTTTCTGTCCTGACACCTTTTCCCAGAGAGGAATCGACTTCCGTCTGGAATTCTGGGCTGAAAAACGGCCCTTTCCTGGACCCGCACAGGGTATCGACCGTTGAGCTTTGCACCCAGGGAAAAGGTGGCAGCCTTGGGCTCTCAGGTGCCAATGATGGGGCCCAATTAGCATTACAAAATACACAATGGCTTTGTCTCCTGGTACCTTTTCCCTCTGAGGAATCTTCATAGGTCTCGAATTCTGGGCTGAAAAATGGCACTTTCCCGGACCCGCACGTGGAACGCTCCGTCGAGCTTTGCGCCCAGGGAAAAGGTTGCAGCCTGGGGCTCTCAGGTGTCAATTTTGGGGCCCCATTAACCCTAGAAAAGGCACAATTGCTTTCTGTCCTGGCACCTTTTCCCAGGGAGAAATCTTCATCAGCCTGGAATTCTGGGATGAGAAACAGCACATTCCTGGACCCGCAAGTGGCACGCACCGTCGAGCTTTGCACCCAGGGAAAAGGTTGCAGCCTTGGGCTCTCAGGTGTCAATGATGGTGCCCCATTACCCCTACAAAAGGCACAATGGCTTTCTGTCCTGGCACCTTTTCCCAGGGATGAATCTTCATCGGTTTGTAATTTTGGTCTGAGAATCGGCACTTTCCTGGACCCGCAAGTGGAACGCACCATCGAGCTTTGCGCTCAGGGAAAAGGTGGCAGTCTTGGGTTCTCAGGTGCCAATGATGGGACCCCATTACCTTTACAAAAAGCACAATGGCTTTCTCTCCTGGCACCTTTTCCCTGGGAGGAGTCTTCATTGGTCTGGAATTCTGGGCTGTAAAATGGCACTTTCTGGGACCAGCACGTGGCACGCACTGTCGTGCTTTGCGCCCAGGGAAAAGGAGGCAACCTCTGGCTCTCAGATGCCAATGATGGGGCCCCATTAACACTAGAAATGGAACAATCGCTTTCTGTCCTGGGAGCCCTTTCCCTGGGAGGAGTCGTCAGCCGTCTGGAATCCTGGGCTGAACAAAGCACTTTCTCTGTCCTGCACATGGCAGGAACCCTCTAGCTTTGCGCCCACAGAAAAGGTGGCAGCCTTGGGCTCTCAGGTGCCAACAATGGGTCCCCTTTAACACTAGATAAATAACAATCGATTTCTGTCCTGGCACCTTTTCCCTGGGAAGAATTTTCGTCCGTCTGGAATTCTGGGCTGAAAAACGGCACTTCCCCGGACCTGCAAGAGGAACGCACTGTCGAGCTTTGTGCCCAGGCAAAAGGTGGCAGCCTTGGGCTCTCAGGTGCCAACTATGGGTCCCCGTTAACACTAGATAAATAACAATCGCTTTCTGTCCTGGCATCTTTTCCCTGGGAGGAATCTTCATTGGTCTGGAATTCTGGGCTGAAATTGGCTCTTTCCCTTACCCGCATGTGGCACGCACCATCGAGCTTTGCGCCCAGGGAAAAGGTGGCAGCCCTGGGCTCTCACTGCCAATTTTGGGGCCCCATTAACCCTAGAAAAGGCACAATCGCTTTCTGTCCAGGCACCTTTTCCCAGGGAGAAATCTTCGCTGGCCTGGAATTCTGGGATGAGAAACGGCACATTCCCGGACTTGCAAGTGGCACGCGCCGTTGACATTTGCACCCCGGGAAGAGGTGGCAGCCTTGGGCTCTCAGGTGCCAAAGATGGGGCCCCATTACCCCTACAAAAGGCACAATGGCTTTCTGTCCTGACACCTTTTCCCAGAGAGGAATCGACTTCCGTCTGGAATTCTGGGCTGAAAAACGGCCCTTTCCCGGACCCGCACAGGGTATGCACCGTCGAGCTTTGCACCCAGGCAAAAGGTGGCAGCCTTGGGCTCTCAGGTGCCAAAGATGGGGCCCAATTAGCATTACAAAATACACAATGGCTTTGTCTCCTGGTACCTTTTCCCTCTGAGGAATCTTCATAGGTCTGGAATTCTGGGCTGAAAAATGGCACTTTCCCGGACCCGCAAGTTGAACGCTCAGTCGAGCTTTGCGCCCAGGGAAAAGGTGGCAGCCCTGGGCTCTCAGGTGTCAATTTTGGGGCCCCATTAACCCTAGAAAAGGCACAATTCCTTTCTGTCCAGGCACCTTTTCCCTGGGAGAAATCTTCATCGGCCTTGATTTCTGGGATGAGAAACAGCACATTCCTGGACCCGCAAGTGGCACGCACCGTTGAGCTTTGCGCTCAGGGAAAAGGTTGCAGCCTTTGGCTCTCAGGTGCAATGATGGAGCCCCATTAACCCTAGAAAAGGAAGAATCGCTTTCTGTCCTGACACCTTTTCCCAGGGAGGAATCTTCATCGGTCTGGAATTCTGGAATGAGAAACGGCAATTTCCCGCACCCTCACGTAGCACGCATGGTCGAGCTTTGCGCCCAGGGTATAGGAGGCAACCTTGGGCTCTCAGGTGCCAATGATGGAGCCCGATTAACCCTAGAAATGGAACAATCGCTTTCTTTCCTGGGAGCCTCTTCCCTGTGAGGAGTCTTCATCCGTCTGGAATTCAGGGCTGAAAAACGGCACTTTCCCGCACAAGAAAGTGGTACGTGCCGTTGATGTTTGCGCCCACGGAAAAGGTGGCAGCCTTGAACTCTGAGGTGCCAATGATGGGGCACCATTGACCCTAGAAAAGGACAATTCGATTTCTGACCTGGCACCTTTTCCCTGGGAGGTGTCTTCGTCCGTCTGGAATTCTGGGCTGAAAAATGGCACTTCCCTGGACCCGGAGGTGGCACGCGCTGTCGACATTTGCGCCCAGGCAAAAGGTGGCAGCCTTGGGCTCTCAGGTGCCAATGATGGGGCCCCGTTAACACTAGAAAAATAACACTTGCTTTCTGTCCTGGCACCTTTTCCCAGGGAGGAATCTTCGTCCGTCTGGAAATCTGGGTTCAAAAATGGCACTGCCCCAAACCCGCACAAGGTACACACCGTCGAGTTTTGCGCCCAGGGAAAAGGGGGCAGCCTTGGGCTCTCAGGTGCCAATGATGGTGCCCCATTACCCCTACAAAAGGCACAATGGCTTTCTGTCCTGGCACCTTTCCCAGGGAGGAATCTTCATCGGTTTGGAATTCTGGTCTGAGAATCGGCACTTTCCTGGACCCGCAAGTGGAACGCACCATCGAGCTTTGCGTCCAGGGAAAAGGTGGCAGCCTTGGGCTCTCAGGTGCCAATGATGGGGCCCCATTACCTTTACAAAAAGCACAATGGCTTTCTCTCCTGGCACCTTTTCCCTGGGAGGAGTTTTCATTGGTCTGGATTTCTGGGCTGTAAAATGGGACTTTCTCTGACCAGCACGTGGCACGCACTGTTGTGCTTTGCGCCCAGGGAAAAGGAGGCAACCTCTGGCTCTCAGATGCCAATGACGGGCCCCCATTAACACTAGAAATGGAAAAACCGCTTTCTGTCCTGGGAGCCCTTTCCCTGGGAGGAGTCGTCAGCCGTCTGGAATTCTGGACTGAAAACTGGCACTTCCCCGGACCTGCAAGTGGAACGCACCGTCGAGCTTTGTGCCCAGGGAAAAGGTGGCAGCCTTGGGCTCTCAGGTGCCAATGATGGGGCCCCATTACCCCTAGAAAAAGAACAATCGCTTTCTGTCCTGACACCTTTTCCCAGGGAGGAATCTTCATTGGTCTGGAATTCTGGGCTGAAAACGGCTCTTTCCCTTACCCGCATGTGGCACGCACCATCGAGCTTTGCGCCCAGGGAAAAGGTGGCAGCCTTGGGCTCTCAGGTGCCAAAGATGGGCCCCCATTACCCCTAGAAAAGGCACAATCGCTTTCTGTCCTGGCACCTTTTCCCAGGGTGAAATCTTCGCTGGCCTGGAATTCTGGGATGAGAAACGGCACATTCCCGGACTTGCAAGTGGCACGCGCCGTCGACATTTGCGCCCAGGAAAAGGTGGCAGCCTTGGGCTCTCAGGTGCCAAAGATTGGGCCCCATTACCCCTAGAAAAGGCACAATGGCTTTCTGTCCTGACACCTTTTCCCAGATTGGAATCAACTTCTGTCTGGAATTCTGGGCTGAAAAACGGCCCTTTCCTGGATCCGCACAGGGTATGCACCGTCGAGCTTTGCACCCAGGGAAAAGGTGGCAGCCTTGGGCTCTCAGGTGCCAATGTTGGGGCCCAATTAGCATTACAAAATACACAATGGCTTTGTCTCCTGGTACCTTTTCCCTCTGAGGAATCTTCATAGGTCTGGAATTCTGGGCTGAAAAATGGCACTTTCCCGGACCCGCACGTGGAACGCTCCGTCGAGCTTTGCGCCCAGGGAAAAGGTGGCAGCCTAGGGCTCTCAGGTGTCCATTTTGGGGCCCCTTTAACCCTAGAAAAGGCACAATTGCTTTCTGTCCTGGCACCTTTTCCCTGGGAGAAATCTTCATCGGCCTCGAATTCTGGGATGAGAAACAGCACATTCCTGGACCCGCAAGTGGCACGCACCGTCGAGCTTTGCGCTCAGGGAAAAGGTTGCAGCCTTGGGCTCTCAGGTGTCAATGATGGAGCCCCATTAACCCTAGAAAAGGAAGAATCGCTTTCTGTCCTGACACCTTTTCCCAGGGAGGAATCTTCATCGGTCTGGAATTCTGGAATGAGAAACGGCAATTTCCCGGACCCTCACGTAGCACGCATGGTCGAGCTTTGCGCCCAGGGTATAGGAGGCAACCTTGGGCTCTCAGGTGCCAATGATGGAGCCCGATTAACCCTAGAAATGGAACAATCACTTTCTTTCCTGGGAGCCTCTTCCCTGTGAGGAGTCTTCATCCGTCTGGAATTGAGGGCTGAAAAACGGCACTTTCCCAGAAAAGAAAGTGGTACGCGCCGTTGATGTTTGCGCCCACGGAAAAGGTGGCAGCCTTGAACTCTGAGGTGCCAATGATGGGGCACCATTGATCCTAGAAAAGGACAATTCGATTTCTGACCTGGCACCTTTTCCCTGGGAGGTGTCTTCGTCCGTCTGGAATTCTGGGCTGAAAAATGGCACTTTCCTGGACCTGCAAGTGGCACGCGCCGTCGACATTTGCGCCCAGGGAAAAGGTGGCAGCCTTGGGCTCTCAGGTGTCAATGATGGGGCCCCGTTAACACTAGAAAAATAACACTTGCTTTCCGTCCTGGCACCTTTTCCCAGGGAGGAATCTTCGTCCGTCTGGAAATCTGGGTTCAAAAATGGCACTGCCCCAAACCCGCACAAGGTAAACACCGTCGAGCTTTGGGCCCAGGGAAAAGGGGGCAGCCTTGGGCTCTCAGGTGTCAATGATGGGGCCACATTACCCCTAAAAAAGGCGCAATGGCTTTCTGTCCTGGCACCTTTTCCCAGGGAGGAATCTTCATCGGTTTGGAATTGTGGTCTGAGAATCGGCACTTTCCTGGACCCGCAAGTGGAACGCACCATCGAGCTTTGCGTCCAGGGAAAAGGTGGCAGTCTTAGGCTCTCAGGTGCCAATGATGGGACCCCATTACCTTTACAAAAAGCACATTGGCTTTCTGTCCTGGCACCTTTTCCCTGGGAGGAGTCTTCATTGGTCTGGAATTCTGGGCTGTAAAATGGCACTTTCTGGGACCAGCACGTGGCACGCACTGTCGTGCTTTGCGCCCAGGGAAAAGGAGGCAACCTCTGGCTCTCAGATGCCAATGACGGGCCCCCATTAACACTAAAAATGGAACAATCGCTTTCTGTCCTGGGAGCCCTTTCCCTGGGAGGAGTCATCAGCCGTCTGGAATCCTGGGCTGAACAAAGCACTTTCTCTGACCTGCACGTGCCAGGCACCATCTAGCTTTGCACCCAGGGAAGAGGTGACAGCCTTGGGCTCTCAGGTGCCAATGATGGGTCCCCGTTAACACTAGATAAATAACACTTGCTTTCTGTCCTGGCACCTTTTCCCTGGGAGGAATTTTCGTCCGTCTGGATTCTGGACTGAAAAACGGCACTTCCCCGGACCTGCAAGTGGAACGCACCGTTGAGCTTTGTGCCCAGGGAAAAGGTGGCAGCCTTGGGCTCTCAGGTGCCAATGATGGGGCCCCGTTAACACTAGAAAAATAACACTTGCTTTCTGTCCTGGCACCTTTTCCCAGGGAGGAATCTTCGTCCGTCTGGAAATCTGGGTTCAAAAATGGCACTGCCCCAAACCCGCACAAGGTACACACCGTCGAGCTTTGCGCCCAGGGAAAAGGGGGCAGCCTTGGGCTCTCAGGTGCCAATGATGGTGCCCCATTACCCCTACAAAAGCCACAATGGCTTTCTGTCCTGGCACCTTTTCCCAGGGAGGAATCTTCATCGGTTTGGAATTCTGGTCTGAGAATCGGCACTTTCCTGGACCCGCAAGTGGAACGCAGCGTCGAGCTTTGTGCCCAGGCAAAAGGTGGCAGCCCTGGGCTCTCAGGTGCCAATGATGGGGCCCCATTACCCCTAGAAAAAGAACAATGGCTTTCTGTCCTGGCACCTTTTCCCTGGGAGGAATCTTCATTGGTCTGGAATTCTGGGCTGAAAACGGCTCTTTCCCTTACCCGCATGTGGCACGCACCGTTGAGCTTTGCGCCCAGGGAAAAGGTGGCAGCCCTGGGCTCGCAGCTGCCAATTTTGGGGCCCCATTAACCCTAGAAAAGGCACAATTCCTTTCTGTCCAGGCACCTTTTCCCTGGGAGAAATCTTCATCGGCCTCGATTTCTGGGATGAGAAACAGCACATTCCTGGACCCGCAATGACACGCACCGTCGAGCTTTGCGCTCAGGGAAAAGGTGGCAGCCTTGGGCTCTCAGGTGTCAATGATGGAGCCCCATTAACCCTAGAAAAGGAAGAATCGCTTTCTGTCCTGACACCTTTTCCCAGGGAGGAATCTTCATCGGTCTGGAATTCTGGAATGAGAAACGGCAATTTCCCGCACCCTCACGTAGCACGCATGGTCGAGCTTTGCGCCCAGGGTATAGGAGGCAACCTTGGGCTCGCAGGTGCCAATGATGGAGCCCGATTAACCCTAGTAATGGGACAATCGCTTTCTTTCCTGGGAGCCTCTTCCCTGTGAGGAGTCTTCATCCGTCTGGAATTCAGGGCTGAAAAACGGCTCTTTCCCGGACAAGAAAGTGGTACGTGCCGTTGATGTTTGCGCCCACGGAAAAGGTGGCAGCCTTGAACTCTGAGGTGCCAATAATGGGGCACCATTGACCCTAGAAAAGGACAATTCGATTTCTGACCTGGCACTTTTTCCCTGGGAGGTGTCTTCGTCCGTCTGGAATTCTGGGCTGAAAAATGGCACATCCCTGGACCCGCAAGTGGCACGCGCTGTCGACATTTGCGCCCAGGCAAAAGGTGGCAGCCTTGGGCTCTCAGGTGCCAATGATGGGGCCCCGTTAACACTAGAAAAATAACACTTGCTTTCTGTCCTGGCACCTTTTCTCACGGGGGAATCTTCATCCGTCTGGAAATCTGGGTTCAAAAATGGCACTGCCCCAAACCTGCACAAGGTACACACCGTCGAGCTTTGCGCCCAGGGAAAAGGGGGCAGCCTTGGGCTCTCAGGTGCCAATGATGGTGCCCCATTACCCCTACAAAAGGCAGATTGGCTTTCTGTCCTGGCACCTTTTCCCAGGGAGGAATCTTCATCGGTTTGGAATTCTGGTCTGAGAATCGGCACTTTCCTGGACCCGCAAGTGGAACGCACCATCGAGCTTTGCGTCCAGGGAAAAGGTGGCAGTCTTGGGCTCTCAGATGCCAATGATGGGGCCCCATTACCTTTACAAAAAGCACATTGGCTTTCTGTCCTGGGAGCCTTTTCCCTGCGAGGAGTCGTCATCCATCTGGAATCCTGGGCTGAACAAAGCACTTTCTCTGACTTGCACGTGCAAGGCACCATCTAGCTTTGCGCCCAGGCAAAAGGTGGCAGCCTTGGGCTCTCAGGTGCCAACAATGGGTCCCCATTACCCCTAGAAAAGGCACAATGGCTTTCTGTCCTGACACCTTTTCCCAGAGAGGAATCGACTTCCGTCTGGAATTCTGGGCTGAAAAACGGCCCTTTCCTGGACCCGCACAGGGTATCGACCGTTGAGCTTTGCACCCAGGGAAAAGGTGGCAGCCTTGGGCTCTCAGGTGCCAATGATGGGGCCCAATTAGCATTACAAAATACACAATGGCTTTGTCTCCTGGTACCTTTTCCCTCTGAGGAATCTTCATAGGTCTCGAATTCTGGGCTGAAAAATGGCACTTTCCCGGACCCGCACGTGGAACGCTCCGTCGAGCTTTGCGCCCAGGGAAAAGGTTGCAGCCTGGGGCTCTCAGGTGTCAATTTTGGGGCCCCATTAACCCTAGAAAAGGCACAATTGCTTTCTGTCCTGGCACCTTTTCCCAGGGAGAAATCTTCATCAGCCTGGAATTCTGGGATGAGAAACAGCACATTCCTGGACCCGCAAGTGGCACGCACCGTCGAGCTTTGCACCCAGGGAAAAGGTTGCAGCCTTGGGCTCTCAGGTGTCAATGATGGTGCCCCATTACCCCTACAAAAGGCACAATGGCTTTCTGTCCTGGCACCTTTTCCCAGGGAGGAATCTTCATCGGTCTGGAATTCTGGAATGAGAAACGGCAATTTCCCGGACCCTCACGTAGCACGCATGGTCGAGCTTTGCGCCCAGGGTATAGGAGGCAACCTTGGGCTCTCAGGTGCCAATGATGCGGCCGGATTAACCCTAGAAATGGAACAATCGCTTTCTGTCCTGGGAGCCTCTTCCCTGTGAGGAGTCTTCATCCGTCTGGAATTGAGGGCTCAAAAACGGCACTTTCCCGGACAAAAAAGTGGTACGTGCCGTTGATGTTTGCGCCCACGGAAAAGGTGGCAGCCTTGAACTCTGAGGTGCCAATGATGGGGCACCATTGACCCTAGAAAAGGACAATTTATTTTCTGACCTGGCAGCTTTTCCCTGGGAGTTATCTTCGTCCGTCTGGAATTCTGGGCTGAAAAATGGCACTTCCCTGGACCCGCAAGTGGCACGCGCCGTCGACATTTGTGCCCAGGCAAAAGGTGGCAGCTTTGGGCTCTCAGGTGCCAATGATGGGGCCCCTTGACCACTTGCTTTCTGTCCTGGCAGCTTTTTCCAGGGAGGAATCTTCGTCTGTCTGGAAATCTGGGTTCAAAAATGGCACTGCCCCAAACCCGCACAAGGTACACAGTGTCGAGCTTTGCGCCCAGGGAAAAGGGGGCAGCCTTGGGCTCTCAGGTGCCAATGATGGGGCCCCGATAACACTTGCTTTCTGTCCTGGCACCTTTTCCCAGGGAGGAATCTTTGTCCGTCTGGAAATCTGGGTTGAAAAATGGCACTACCCCAAACCCTCACAAGGTACACAACGTTGAGCTTTGCGCCCAGGGAAAAGGGGGCAGCCTTTGGCTCTCAGCTGCCAATGATGGTGCCCTATTACCCCTAGAAAAGGCAGAATGGCTTTCTGTCCTGGCACCTTTTCCCAGGGAGGAATCTTCATCGGTTTGGAATTCTGGTCTGAGAATCGGCACTTTCCTGGACCCGCAAGTGGAACGCACCGTCGAGCTTTGCGCTCAGGGAAAAGGTGGCAGTCTTGGGTTCTCAGGTGCCAATGATGGGACCCCATTACCTTTACAAAAAGCACAATGGCTTTCTGTCCTGGCACCTTTTCCCTGGGAGGAGTCTTAATTGGTCTGGAATTCTGGGCTGTAAAATGGCACTTTCTGGGACCAGCACGTGGCACGCACTGTCGTGCTTTGCGCCCAGGGAAAAGGAGGCAACCTCTGGCTCTCAGATGCCAATGATGGGGCCCCAATTAACACTAGAAATGGAACAATCGCTTTCTGTCCTGGGAGCCCTTTCCCTGGGAGGAGTCGTCAGCCGTCTGGAATCCTGGGCTGAACAAAGCACTTTCTTTGTCCTGCACATGGCAGGAACCCTCTAGCTTTGCGCCCAGGGAAAAGGTGGCAGCCTTGGGCTCTCAGGTGCCAACAATGGGTCCCCTTTAACACTACATAAATAACAATCGATTTCTGTCCTGGCACCTTTTCCCTGGGAAGAATTTTCGTCCGTCTGGAATTCTGGGCTGAAAAACGGCACTTCCCCGGACCTGCAAGAGGAACGCACTGTCGAGCTTTGTGCCCAGGCAAAAGGTGGCAGCCTTGGGCTCTCAGGTGCCAACTATGGGTCCCCGTTAACACTAGATAAATAACAATCGCTTTCTGTCCTGGCATCTTTTCCCTGGGAGGAATCTTCATTGGTCTGGAATTCTGGGCTGAAAACGGCTCTTTCCCTTACCCGCATGTGATACACACCGTCGAGCTTTGCGCCCAGGGAAAAGGTGGCAGCCCTGGGCTCTCAGCTGCCAATTTTGGGGCCCCATTAACCCTAGAAAAGGCACAATCGCTTTCTGTCCTGGCACCTTTTCCCAGGGAGAAATCTTCGCTGGCCTGGAATTCTGGGATGAGAAATGGCACATTCCCGGACTTGCAAGTGGCACGCGCCGTCGACATTTGCGCCCAGGGAAAAGGTGGCAGCCTTGGGCTCTAAGGTGCCAAAGACGGGGCCCCATTACCCCTAGAAAAGGCACAATGGCTTTCTGTCCTGACACCTTTTCCCAGAGAGGAATCGACTTCTGTCTGGAATTCTGCGCTGAAAAACGGCCCATTCCCGGACCCGCACAGGGTATGCACCATCGAGCTTTGCACCCAGGGAAAAGGTGGCAGCCTTGGGCTCTCAGGTGCCAATGATGGGGCCCAATTAGCATTACAAAATACACAATGGCTTTGTCTCCTGGAACGTTTTCCCTCTGAGGAATCTTCATAGGTCTGGAATTGTGGACTGAAAAATGGCACTTTCCCGGACCCGCACGTGGCACGCTCCGTCGAGCTTTGCGCCTAGGGAAAAGGTGGCAGCCTTGGGCTCTCAGGTGTCAATTTTATGGGCCCCATTAACCCTAGAAAAGGCACAATTGCTTTCTGTCCAGGCACCTTTTCCCTGGGAGAAATCTTCATCGGCCTCGAATTCTGGGATGAGAAACAGCACATTCCTGGACCCGCAAGTGGCACGCACCGTTGAGCTTTGCGCTCAGGGAAAGCGTTGCAGCCTTGGGCTCTCAGGTGCCAATGATGGGTCCCCATTACTCCTAGAAAAGGAGAAATCGATTCCTGTCCTGGCACCTTTACCCAGTGAGGAATCTTCATCGGTCTGGAATTCTGGAATGAGAAACGGCAATTTCCCGGACCCTCACGTAGTACGCATGGTCGAGCTTTGCGCCCAGGGTATAGGAAGCAACCTTGGGCTCTCAGGTGCCAATGATGGAGCCCGATTAACCCTAGAAATGGAACAATCGCTTTCTGTCCTGGGAGCCTCTTCCCTGTGAGGAGTCTTCATCCGTCTGGAATTCAGGGCTGAAAAAAGGCACTTTCCCGGACAAGAAAGTGGTACACGCCGTTGATGTTTGCGCCCACGGAAAAGGTGGCAGCCTTGAACTCTGAGGTGCCAATGATGGGGCACCATTGACCCTAGAAAAGGAGAATTCGATTTCTGACCTGGCACCTTTTCCCTGGGAGGTGTCTTCGTCCGTCTGGAATTCTGGGCTGAAAAATGGCACTTCCCCGGACCCGCAAGTGGCACGCGCCGTCGACATTTGCGCCCTGGCAAAAGGTGGGAGCCTTCGGCTCTCAGGTGCCAATGATGGGGCCCCGTTAACACTAGAAAAATAACACTTGCCTTCTGTCCTGGCACCTTTTCCCAGGGAGGAATCTTCGTCCGTCTGGAAATCTGGGTTCAAAAATGGCACTGCCCCAAACCCGCACAAGGTACACACCGTCGAGCTTTGCGCCCAGGGAAAAGGGGGCAGCCTTGGGCTCTCAGGTGCCAATGATGGTGCCCCATTACCCCTACAAAAGGCTAAATGGCTTTCTGTCTGTGCTGGTTTAAAGGTGAACCAGCACGGGAAATGAACTCACCACGAGAGAGATTATAATTCAGACCTTAAATTTAATAATAATATTACAATAACGACACTGACACACAAGGGAAATTGCTTTCAACTCACAAAACCCCAGCAGTATAACCCCGTGTCCTGGGGCACAAACCCAAAGGGGGTTTGTTTGCCCTTGTGCTGAGACCCCTGTGGTTCCCCCAAGTCCAGAGCAAAAGGAAAAGAAGAACCTGTTGGTGCAGGCGAGGGCTGTGGTCTGGGCGAGAGCGGTGATCTCCCCCTGTCTAGGTCCTGCTCTGCTCTGGATCTGACGAGAGGTTCCCGAGGTCTTCTTACCCACCACTTATGTACCCTCAGGGAGCACTCAGTCCCTCCCCCTGGACGGGGACTCACACAATGGGTGATTAACTCTGGGAGCCAGGGGGTATTGAGCTGTTGATGGCCCATTAGCAGCTCCGCCCCCCTCAGGCTGGGTGTGAAGGTGATAGTGGCCCCCTGGGCAGCTGCTGCTAATGGCCCATTGACCTTGGGGAATGAATAGAGGGGGTAGAATACACAGCTTTGATCACCCCCACACAGGGTTAGCTGGTCCCTCCTGCTGAACTAGGACATTATCCACCCCTTATTCTACTCCATCTAGTCATTCCCAAATTAATCCCCTTTTTACCTATACATACATATATATACACATATATACAATGAAACATTACAAACTCTTCTCGCTCAAAATTAGGTCCCCTTGTGGTACACAACGTGTTTCTCCATCTTTTTGCATTATCCACCAAGTGCAACCAGGTCCTTGAGCAAAGACAATCCCTCGGATGGATTTGCCTTTGTTTGAGGTGGGACTCACCCAAACAGTCTTTCCTAACATACCTCTCATATGGACCACAGGGACTTTATCTCCATCTACAGTATTCAAGAGTTCTGATTGGGCAGGGCCAGCTCGATTGATGGAGCCCCGGGTGTTGACCAACCAGGTGGCCTTTGCCAAATGCAGCTCCCAGTGTTTGAAAGTTCCCCCACCCAACGCCTTCAAGGTTGTTTTCAGCAGTCCATTACATCGCTCAACTTTCCCGGCAGCTGGAGCATGGTAGGGGATATGATACACCCACTCAATGCCGTGCTCTCTGGCCCAGGTGTCTATGAGGCTGTTCTTGAAGTGGGTGCCGTTGTCAGACTCTATTCTCTCTGGGGTGCCGTGTCTCCACAGGACTTGTTTCTCAAGGCCCAGGATGGTATTCCGGGCAGTGGCGTGAGATACAGGGTATGTCTCCAGCCATCCAGTGGTTGCCTCTACCATGGTCAGCACATAGCGCTTGCCTTGACGTGTTTGGGGAAGTGTGATGTAGTCAACTTGCCAGGCTTCCCCATACCTGTATTTCGACCACCGTCCACCATACCATAGAGGCTTCACCCGCTTGGCCTGCTTGATGGCAGCACATGTGTCACAGTCATGGATAACCTGTGAGACACCGTCCATGGTTAGATCCACCCCTCGGTCACGAGCCCATCTGTATGTTGCATCTCTGCCCTGATGATCAGAGGCATCATGGGCCCATTGGGCTAGAAACAATTCACCTTTATGCTGCCAATCCAGATCTACCTGAGAGACTTCAATCCTTGCAGCTCGAGCCACCTGCTCGTTGTTACGATGCTCCTCATTAGCCCGGCTCTTGGGTACATGAGCATCTACGTGACGGACCTTCACACTCAGCTTCTCTACCCAGGCAGCGATGTCCTGCCACATCTCAGCCGCCCAGATGGGTTTCCCTTTGCGCTGCCAGCCGGCCTTTCTCCAGCGCTCCAGCCATCCCCACAGAGCATTGGCCACCATCCACGAGTCAGTGTAAAGGTAGAGTCTTGGCCACTTCTCTCGTTCAGCGATATCCAAAGCCAGCTGAACAGCTTTCAGCTCTGCGACCTGACTTGATCCACCTTGTCCTTCAGTCGCTTCTGCAACTCGACGTGTAGGACTCCATACAGCTGCTTTCCATTTCCGGCTTGTCCCTACAATGCGGCAAGAGCCATCTGTGAAGAGAGCATATCGCTTCTCCTCTTCTGGTAGCTGGTTATATGGTGGGGCCTCCTCAGCTCGTGTCACCTGCTCCTCTTCTTCTTCAGAGGACAATCCGAAACTCTCACCTTCCGGCCAGTTAGTGATGATTTCCAAAATCCCAGGGCGATTAGGATTCCCTATCCAGGTTCGCTGCGTGATCAGAGCGATCCACTTACTCCATGTGACATCAGTGGCGTGATGGGTAGAAGGAGCTTTTCCTTTGAACATCCAGCCCAACACTGGTAGTCGGGGTGCCAGGATGAGCTGTGCCTCAGTTCCAATCACTTCTGAGGCGGCTCGAACTCCTTCATAAGCTGCCAGGATCTCTTTCTCAGTTGGGGTATAGCTGGCCTCAGATCCTTTGTATCCCCGACTCCAGAATCCCAGCGGTCGTCCTCGAGTCTCCTCAGGTACTTTCTGCCAGAGGCTCCAGGATGGGCCATTCTCCCCGGCTGCAGTGTAGAGCACATTCTTCACATCCTGTCCTGTCCTGACTGGCCCAAGGGCTACTGCATGGGTAATCTCCTGTTTAATCTGCTCAAAGGCTTGTTGTTGTTCAGGGCCCCACTGGAAATCATTTTTCTTCCGTGTCACAAGGTAGAGAGGGCTTACAATCTGACTGTACTCAGGGATATGCATCCTCCAAAAGCCCACGGCACCTAGGAAAGCCTGAGTTTCCTTCTTGCTGGTCGGTGGGGACATAGCTGCTATTTTGTTGATCACCTCTGTTGGAATCTGACAACGCCCGTCTTGCCACTTCACTCCTAGGAACTGAATTTCCTGAGCAGGTCCCTTGACCTTACTTCGTTTAATGGTAAAGCCAGCTCTTAGGAGAATCTGGATTATCTTCTTTCCTTTCTCAAAAACCTCCCCTGCTGTGTTCCCCCATACAATGATGTCATCGATGTACTGTAGGTGTTCTGGAGCCTCACCCTTTTCCAATGTAGTCTGGATCAGTCCATGGCAAATGGTGGGACTGTGTTTCCACCCCTGGGGCAGTCGATTCCAGGTGTACTGCACCCCCTTCCAGGTGAAAGCGAACTGCGGCCTGCACTCTGCTGCCAACGGAATGGAGAAAAAGGCATTGGCAATGTCGATGGTGGCATACCACTTGGCTGCCTTGGACTCCAGCTCATACTGAAGCTCCAGCATGTCCGGCACAGCGGCACTCGGGGGGGGGTGTGACCTCATTGAGGCCACGGTAATCCACCGTCAGCCTCCACTCTCCACTGGACTTTCGTACTGGCCATATGGGGCTATTAAAGGGTGAGTGAGTCTTGCTGACCACCCCCTGGCTCTCCAGCTCACGAATCATCTTGTGTATGGGGGTCACAGAGTCTCGGTCAGTGCGGTATTGCCGACGGTGCACTGTGGCTGTGGCCAGCGGTACCAATTGTTCTTCAACTTTCAGCAGTCCTACAGCAGAAGGGTCCTCTGAGAGGCCAGGCAAGGTGCTCAGCTGTCTGATTTCCTCTGTCTCCACAGCAGCTATGCCAAAGGCCCAACGCAGTCCCTTTGGGTCTTTGAAATATCCATTCCTCAGGTAGTCTATGCCAAGGATACATGGGGCTTCTGGACCAGTCACAATAGAGTGTCTATGCCATTCCTTCCCAGTCAAGCTGACTTCAGCTTCCAGTACAGTCAGCTGTTGGGATCCCCCTGTCACCCCAGAAATAGAGATGGATTCTGCCCCGACGTATCCTGATGGCATCAACGTGCATTGTGCGCCAGTGTCCACTAAAGCTTTGTATTTCTGTGGGTCTGATGAGGCAGGCCACCGAATCCACACAGTCCAATAAACCCGATTGTCCCTCTCCTCTACCTGGCTAGAGGCAGGGCCCCCCTAGTTCTGGTCATGGTATTCACTGCGCTCTCCCTGTGAATATGACCGGGAGGTTCCTTCAAGAGGATCGGGCATAACATCATCATTCCTATACTGTCTGGAGCCTTGCCCACGAGAGACCGGAGCAGCCTTCAACCTTGAAGAATTCCCTGTGTTAGTTGTGCCTCTTTGCAATTCACGTACCCGAGCTGCTAAGGAAGAGGTGGGTTTCCCATCCCACTTCCTCATATCTTCTCCATGCTCATGGAGGTAAAACCACAGATTGCCGCATGGAGTGTACCCTTTCTCCTTAGCTGGAAGACGCCTGCTTCTGATGGCAGAGACTCTCGTTTGTTCTGGAGAGATATGGAAGAGTCCTTCCTTAATCTTCTCTTCCAGTTCAGCCAGTTTTGTTTCCACAGCTGAGCCGTGGGCTCGTAATGGAGCAGTGACAGTGTCTTCATAAATCCTGAGTTTGCTGACCAGTGCACCCACCTTGTCTTCTCCCTCTCTCCACTGCAATGTTGCAAGGTAGCGAGAATACATTTCTGGCCCAAGTCGTGCAAATTTTAACCACATCTGGGATGTGCACTGGACACCATCTGGACTTTTAGGGAATCTCTCATCCTCTGAAAAGATTATCTCCAGTACGGCTAATTCCCTTCAGCACCGGATACCTTGTTCCATCGTGTTCCATTGTCCTTGCTGTACGTGGAGGTCCTCCTTACAAAGATATCTCTCCCTCACGCTTGACAACAGTCGCCGCCAGAGGCTGAGAGTTTCCTGTCTCTTTCCAATGCCCTGATCAATGACAACATCTCGAGAAAGGGATCCCAGCTGCCTTGCCTCACTCCCATCTAGAATTGTATCATTGGCTGCAGCATCCCAGATTCGAAGTAGCCAGATCAAGATGGACTCATTTGCCTGTCGTGTGAACTCTCTCCGGAGCTCACGCAGCTCTCCCAGGGATAGGGACCGGGTGATTATTTCTGGCTCCATTTCTTCTGCTTGAGATGAAGGTCCTGACTCTTCCTCGTCATGCGCTATACGAACTGATTTGGTCTTTGATTTTCTTTTCTGGACAGGGGCAACTGCTATCGGTTTCTGTTGTCCTTCTGGCTCCTCCATGGTTTGTGTGGACATGGTGCTGGTAGATTTGTTTCCCTTTCTCTCTGGCTCAGCTGTGGTTTGTGTGGGCATGGTGCTGGTTGATGTGTCTCTCTTCCTCTCTGGCTCAGTCATGGTCTGGGTGGACATGCTGCTGGTTGATGTATCTCTCTTCCTCTCTGGCTCAGCTGTGGTTTGGGTGGACATGGTGCCTGTGGAATTGCTCCTTTTCTCCTCCTCCTGATGATGCTGTACCACACCAAGCAGTGTGCGGTAGGCAGTGGCCAGGGCCCAGCAGGTTGTTGTGAGCTGCACATCTCTGGGACTACCAGAGCGTCTTCCTTTCACATAGCTTAGCACTTTGGCAGGGTCCTGCAGTTGTTCTGGGGTGAATTTCCAGACCATTTGAGGAGAGAAGGTCTCCAAATACTGGCCCATATCTTCCCACTTCCCGTGCCACTCAACATCATCCGCTCCCAGGGCAGGCCTCCAGCAAGTCTCCTTAGAAAGCCCAGTTCTGAACCTAAACATGGTGTATACAGTACAGAGGAGACAAAGCAACACTAACAGCACTAACAGTAGGATTATGCTGTCCCTAACATCAAAAGGAAGCTCAATATTTTCAATGATTGTTGTAGCAGAGGTGAAAAGGTGGAAGTAACCATCTCCGCCTGTTTTCCCCACAGTCTGGGTGCTATTTTTAATGAGACCCCAGAGGTAACAAGCCAAACCAGGACAGGCACACCAGACTGAATATACATTCACAATGAAAGCCATTGTACTTTTTGTGAAGGTAATGGGGCTCCATCATTGGCACCTAAGAGCCCAAGGCTGCCACCTTTTCCCTGGGCGCAAATGTCGACGGCGCGTGCCACTTGCAAGTCCGGGAATGTGCCGTTTCTCATCCCAGAATTCCAGGCCAGCGAAGATTTCTCCCTGGGAAAAGGTGCCAGGACAGAAAGCCATTGTGCCTTTCCTAGAGTTAATGGGCTCAAAATTGGCAGCTGAGAGCCCAGGGCTGCCACCTTTTCCCTGGGCGCAAAGCAAGACAGTGCGTACCACGTGCTGGTCCCAGAAAGTGCCATTTTACAGCCCAGAATTCCAGACCAATGAAGACTCCTCCCAGGGAAAAGGTGCCAGGACAGAAAGCCATTGTGTTTTTTGTAAAGGTAATGGGGCCCCATCATTGGCACCTGAGAGCCCAAGACTGCCACCTTTTCCCTGGATGCAAAGCTTGATGGTGCGTTCCACTTGCGGGTCTAGGAAAGTGCCGATTCTCAGACCAGAATTCCAAACCGATGAAGATTCCTCCCAGGGAAAAGGTGCCAGGACAGAAAGCCATTGTGTTTTTTGTAAAGGTAATGGGGCCCCATCATTGGCACCTGAGAGCCCAAGACTGCCACCTTTTCCCTGGATGCCAAGCTCGATGGTGCGTTCCACTTGTGGGTCCAGGAAAGTGCCGATTCTCAGACCAGAATTCCAAACCGATGAAGATTCCTCCCTGGGAAAAGGTGCCAGGACAGAAAGCCATTGTGCCTTTTGTAAGGATAATGGGGCCCCATCATTGGCACCTGAGAGCCCAAGGCTGCCACCTTTTGCCTGGGCACAAAGCTCGACGGTGCGTTCCACTTGCAGGTCCGGGGAAGTGCCATTTTTCAGCCCAGAATTCCAGACGGACGAAAATTCCTCTCAGGGAAAAGGTACCAGGACAGAAAGCGATTGTTATTTATCTAGTGTTAACGGGGACCCATCATTGGCACCTGAGAGCCCAAGGCTGCCACCTTTTCCCTGGGCGCAAAGCTTGATGGTGCCTGCCACGTACAGCTCAGAGAAAGACCTTTGTTCAGCCCAGGACTCCAGACGGATGACGACTCCTCCCAGGGAAAAGGCTCCCAGGACAGAAAACGATTGTTCCATCTCTAGTGTTAATGGGGGCCCGTCATTGGCACCTGAGAGCCAGAGGTTGCCTCCTTTTCCCTGGGTGCAAAGCACGACAGTGCGTGCCACGTGCTGGTCCCAGAAAGTGCCATTTTACAGCCCAGAATTCCAGACCAATGAAGACTCCTCCCAGGGAAAAGGTGCCAGGACAGAAAGCCAATGTGCTTTTAGTAAAGGTAATGGGGCCCCATCATTGGCACCTGAGAGCCCAAGACTGCCACCTTTTCCCTGGACGCAAAGCTCGATGGTGCGTTCCACTTGCGGGTCCAGGAAAGTGCCGATTCTCAGACCTCAATTCCAAACCGATGAAGATTCCTCCCTGGGAAAAGGTGCCAGGACAGAAAGCCATTGTGCCTTTTGTAGGGGTAATGGGGCACCATCATTGGCACCTGAGAGCCCAAGGTTGCCCCCTTTTCCCTGGGCACAATGCTCGACAGTGTGTACCTTGTGCGGGTTTGGGGCAGTGCCATTTTTGAACCCAGATTTCCAGACGGACGAAGATTCCTCCCTGGGAAAAGGTGCCAGGACAGAAAGCAAGTGTTATTTTTCTAGTGTTAACGGGGCCCCATCATTGGCACCTGAGAGCCCAAGGCTGCCACCTTTTCCCTGGGCGCAAAGCTAGATGGTGCCTGCTACGTGCAGGTCAGAGAAAGTGCTTTCTTCAGCCCAGGATTCCAGACGGCTGACGACTCCTCCCAGGGAAAGGGCTCCCAGGACAGAAAGCGATTGTTCCATTTCTAGTGTTAATGGGGGCCCGTCATTGGCATCTGAGAGCCAGAGGTTGCCTCCTTTTCCCTGGGCGCAAAGCACGACAGTGCGTGCCACGTGCTGGTCCCAGAAAGTGCCATTTTACAGCCCAGAATTCCAGACCAATGAAGACTCCTCCCAGAAAAAAAAGGTGCCAGGACAGAAAGCCATTGTGTTTTTTATAAAGGTAATGGGAACCCATCATTGGCACCTGAGAGCCCAAGACTGCCACCTTTTCCCTGGACGCAAAGCTCGATGGTGCGTTCCACTTGCGGGTCCAGGAAAGTGCCGATTCTCAGACCTCAATTCCAAACCGATGAAGATTCCTCCCTGGGAAAAGGTGCCAGGACAGAAAGCCATTGTGCCTTTTGTAGGGGTAATGGGGCCCCATCATTGGCACCTGAGAGCCCAAGGCGGCCCCCTTTTCCCTGGGCGCAAAGCTTGACGGTGTGTACCTTATGCAGGTTTGGGGCAGTGCCATTTTTGAACCCAGATTTCCAGACGGACGAAGATTCCTCTCTGGGAAAAGGTGCCAAGACAGAAAGCAAGTGTTATTTATCTAGTGTTAACGTGGCCCCATCATTGGCACCTGAGAGCCCAAGGCTGCCACCTTTTGCCTGGGCGCAAATGTCGACGGCGCGTGCCACTTGCGGGTCCGGGGAAGTGCCATTTTTCAGCCCAGAATTCCAGACGGACCAAGACACCTCCCAGGGAAAAGGTGCCAGGTCAGAAATCCAATTGTCCTTTTCTAGGGTCAATGGTGCCCCATCATTGGCACCTGAGAGTTCAAGGCTGCCACCTTTTCCGTGGGCACAAACATCAAAGGGACGTACCATTTTCTTGTCCGGGAAAGTGCCGTTTTTCAGCCCTCAATTCCAGACGGATGAAGACTCCTCACAGGGAAGAGGCTCCCAGGACAGAAAGCGATTGTTCCATTTCTAGGGTTAATCGGGCCCCATCATTGGCACCTGAGAGCCCAAGGTTGCCTTCTATAACCTGGGCGCAAAGCTCGACCATGCGTGCTACGTGAGGGTGCGGGAAATTGCCGTTTCTCATTCCAGAATTCCAGACCGATGAAGATTACTCCCTGGGAAAAGGTGTCAGGACAGAAAGCGATTTTTCCTTTTCTAGGGTTAATGAGGCTCCATCACTGACATCTGAGAGCTCAAGGCTGCAACATTTTCCCTGAGCGCAAAGCTCGACGGTCCGTGCCACTTGCGGGTCCAGGAATGTGCTGTTTCTCATCCCAGAATTCCAGGCCGATGAAGATTTCTCCCAGGGAAAAGGTGCCAGGGCAGAAAGCAATTGTGCCTTTTCTAGGGTTAATGGGGCCCCAAAATTGACACCTGAGAGCCCAAGGCTGCCACCTATTACCTGGGCGCAAAGCTCGACGGAGCGTTCCACGTGCGGGTCCGGGAAAGTGCCATTTTTCAGCCCAGAATTCCAGACCTATGAAGATTCCTCAGAGGGAAAAGGTACCAGGAGACAAAGCCATTGTGTATTTTGTAATGCTAAATGGGCCCCATCATTGGCACCTGAGAGCCCAAGGCTGCCACCTTTTCCCTGGGTGCAAAGCTCGACGGTGCATACCCTGTGCGGGTCCGGGAAAGGGCTGTTTTGCAGCCCAGAATTCCAGACCAATGAAGATTCCTCCCAGGGAAAAGGTGCCAGGACAGAAAGCGATTGTTCTTTTTCTAAGTGTAATGGGGCCCGTCATTGGCAGCTGAGAGCCCAAGGCTGCCCCCTTTTCCCTGGGCGCAAAGCTCGTCGGTGTGTACCTTGTGCAGGTTTGGGGCAGTGCCATTTTTGAACCCAGATTTCCAGACGGACGAAGATTCCACCCTGGGAAAAGGTGCCAGGACAGAAAGCAAGTGTCATTTTTCTAGTGTTAACGGGGCCCCATCATTGGCACCTGAGAGCCCAAGGCTGCCACCTTTTCCCTGGGCGCAAATGTCGACGGCGCGTGCCACTTGAGGGTCCGGGGAAGTGCCATTTTTCAGCCCAGAATTCCAGACGGACGAAGACATCTCCCAGGGAAAAGGTGCCAGGTCAGAAATCGAATTGTCCTTTTCTAGGGTCAATGGTGCCCCATCATTGGCACCTGAGAGTTCAAGGCTGCCACCTTTTCCGTGGGCGCAAGCATCAACGGCGCGTACCACTTTCTTGTCCGGCAAAGTGCCGTTTTTCAATCCTCAATTCCAGACGGATGAAGACTCCTCACAGGGAAGAGGCTCCCAGGACAGAAAACGATTGTTCCATTTCTAGGGTTAATCAGCCCCCATCATTGGCACCTGAGAGCCCAAGGTTGCCTCCTATACCCTGGGTGCAAAGCTCGACCATGCGTGCTACGTGAGGGTGCGGGAAATTGCCCTTTCTCATTCCAGAATTCCAGACCGATGAAGATTACTCCCTGGGAAAAGGTGTCAGGACAGAAAGCGATTGTTCCTTTTCTAAGATTAATGGGGCTCCATCATTGACACCTGAGAGCCGAAGGCTGCAACCTTTTCCCTGAGCGCAAAGCTTGACGGTGCGTGCCACTTGCGGGTCCAGGAATGTGCTGTTTCTCATCCCAGAATTCCAGGCCGATGAAGATTTCTCCCATGGAAAAGGTGCCAGGGCAGAAAGCAATTGTGCCTCTTCTAGGGTTAATGGGGCCCCAAAATTGACACCTGAGAGCCCAAGGCTGCCACCTTTTCCCTGGGCGCAAAGCTCGACGGAGCGTTCCACGTGCGGATCCGGGAAAGTGCCATTTTTCAGCCCAGAATTCCAGACCTAGGAAGATTCCTCAGAGGGAAAAGGTACCAGGAGACAACGCCATTGTGTATTTTGTAATGCTAATTGGGCCCCATCATTGGCACCTGAGAGCCCAAGGCTGCCACCTTTTCCCTGGGTGCAAAGCTCGACGGTGCATACCCTGTGCTGGTCCGGGAAAGGGCTGTTTTTCAGCCCAGAATTCCAGACAGAAGTTGATTCTTCCCTGGGAAAAGGTGTCAGGACAGAAAGCCATTGTGCCTTTTCTAGGGTAATGGGGCCCCATCATTGGCACCTGAGAGCCCAAGGCTGCCACCTTTTCCCTGGGCGCAAATGTCGACGGTGCGTGCCACTTGCAAGTCCGGGAATGTGCCGTTTCTCATCCCAGAATTCCAGGCCAGTGAAGATTTCTCCCTGGGAAAAGGTGCCAGGACAGAAAGCGCTTGTGCCTTTTCTAGGGTTAATGGGGCCCCAAAATTGGCAGCTGAGAGCCCAGGGCTGCCACCTTTTCCCTGGGCGCAAAGCTCGACGGTGCGTGCCACATGCGGGTAAGGGAAAGAGCCGTTTTCAGCCCAGAATTCCAGACCAATGAAGATTCCTCCCAGGGAAAAGGTGCCAGGACAGAAAGTGATTGTTCTTTTTCTAGGGGTAATGGGGCCCCATCATTGGCACCTGAGAGCCCAAGGCTGCCACCTTTTGCCTGGGCGCAAAGCTCAAGGGTGCATTCCACTTGCAGGTCCGGGGAAGTGCCGTTTTTCAGCCCAGAATTCCAGACGGACGAAAATTCCTCCCAGGGAAAAGGTGCCAGGACAGAAAGAGATTGTTATTTATCTAGTGTTAACGGGGCACCATCATTGGCACCTGAGAGCCCAAGGATGCCACCTTTTCCCTGGGCACAAAGCTAGATGGTGCCTGCCATGTGCAGGTCAGAGAAAGACCCTTGTTCAGCCCAGGATTCCAGACGGATGACGACTCCTCCCAGGGAAAAGGCTCCCGGGACAAAAAGCGATTGTTCCATTTCTAGTGTTAATGCGGGCCCATCATTGGCATCTGAGAGCCAGAGGTTGCCTCCTTTTCCGTGGGTGGAAAGCACGACAGTGCGTGCCACGTGCTGGTCCCAGAAAGTGCCATTTTACAGCCCAGAATTCCAGACCAATGAAGACTCCTCCCAGGGAAAAGGTGCCAGGACAGAAAGCCATTGTGCTTTTTGTAAAGGTAATGGGGCCCATCATTGGCACCTGAGAGCCCAAGACTGCCACCTTTTCCCTGGACGCAAAGCTCGATGGTGCGTTCCACTTGCGGGTCCAGGAAAGTGCCGATTCTCAGACCACAATTCCAAACCGATGAAGATTCCTCCCTGGGAAAAGGTGCCAGGACAGAAAGCCATTGTGCCTTTTGTAGGGGTAATGGGGCACCATCATTGCCACCTGAGAGCCCAAGGCTGCCCCCTTTTCCCTGGGCGCAAAGCTCGACGGTGTGTACCTTGTGCGGGTTTGGGGCAGTGCCATTTTTGAACCCAGATTTCCAGACGGACGAAGATTCCTCCCTGGGAAAAGGTGCCAGGACAGAAAGCAAGTGTCATTTTTCTAGTGTTAACGGGGCCCCATCATTGGCACCTGAGAGCCCAAGGCTGCCACCTTTTCCCTGGGCGCAAATGTCGACGGCGCGTGCCACTTGAGGGTCCGGGGAAGTGCCATTTTTCAGCCCAGAATTCCAGACGGACGAAGACATCTCCCAGGGAAAAGGTGCCAGGTCAGAAATCGAATTGTCCTTTTCTAGGGTCAATGGTGCCCCATCATTGGCACCTCAGAGTTCAAGGCTGCCACCTTTTCCGTGGGCGCAAGCATCAACGGCGCGTACCACTTTCTTGTCCGGCAAAGTGCCGTTTTTCAATCCTCAATTCCAGACGGATGAAGACTCCTCACAGGGAAGAGGCTCCCAGGACAGAAAACGATTGTTCCATTTCTAGGGTTAATCAGCCCCCATCATTGGCACCTGAGAGCCCAAGGTTGCCTCCTATACCCTGGGTGCAAAGCTCGACCATGCGTGCTACGTGAGGGTGCGGGAAATTGCCCTTTCTCATTCCAGAATTCCAGACCGATGAAGATTACTCCCTGGGAAAAGGTGTCAGGACAGAAAGCGATTCTTCCTTTTCTAAGATTAATGGGGCTCCATCATTGACACCTGAGAGCCGAAGGCTGCAACCTTTTCCCTGAGCGCAAAGCTTGACGGTGCGTGCCACTTGTGGGTCCAGGAATGTGCTGTTTCTCATCCCAGAATTCCAGGCCGATGAAGATTTCTCCCACGGAAAAGGTGCCAGGGCAGAAAGCAATTGTGCCTCTTCTAGGGTTAATGGGGCCCCAAAATTGACACCTGAGAGCCCAAGGCTGCCACCTTTTCCCTGGGCGCAAAGCTCGACGGAGCGTTCCACGTGCGGATCCGGGAAAGTGCCATTTTTCAGCCCAGAATTCCAGACCTAGGAAGATTCCTCAGAGGGAAAAGGTACCAGGAGACAACGCCATTGTGTATTTTGTAATGCTAATTGGGCCCCATCATTGGCACCTGAGAGCCCAAGGCTGCCACCTTTTCCCTGGGTGCAAAGCTCGACGGTGCATACCCTGTGCTGGTCCGGGAAAGGGCTGTTTTTCAGCCCAGAATTCCAGACAGAAGTTGATTCTTCCCTGGGAAAAGGTGTCAGGACAGAAAGCCATTGTGCCTTTTCTAGGGTAATGGGGCCCCATCATTGGCACCTGAGAGCCCAAGGCTGCCACCTTTTCCCTGGGCGCAAATGTCGACGGTGCGTGCCACTTGCAAGTCCGGGAATGTGCCGTTTCTCATCCCAGAATTCCAGGCCAGCGAAGATTTCTCCCTGGGAAAAGGTGCCAGGACAGAAAGCGCTTGTGCCTTTTCTAGGGTTAATGGGGCCCCAAAATTGGCAGCTGAGAGCCCAGGGCTGCCACCTTTTCCCTGGGCGCAAAGCTCGACGGTGCGTGCCACATGCGGGTAAGGGAAAGAGCCGTTTTCAGCCCAGAATTCCAGACCAATGAAGATTCCTCCCAGGGAAAAGGTGCCAGGACAGAAAGTGATTGTTCTTTTTCTAGGGGTAATGGGGCCCCATCATTGGCACCTGAGAGCCCAAGGCTGCCACCTTTTGCCTGGGCGCAAAGCTCAAGGGTGCATTCCACTTGCAGGTCCGGGGAAGTGCCGTTTTTCAGCCCAGAATTCCAGACGGACGAAAATTCCTCCCAGGGAAAAGGTGCCAGGACAGAAAGAGATTGTTATTTATCTAGTGTTAACGGGGCACCATCATTGGCACCTGAGAGCCCAAGGATGCCACCTTTTCCCTGGGCACAAAGCTAGATGGTGCCTGCCATGTGCAGGTCAGAGAAAGACCCTTGTTCAGCCCAGGATTCCAGACGGATGACGACTCCTCCCAGGGAAAAGGCTCCCGGGACAAAAAGCGATTGTTCCATTTCTAGTGTTAATGCGGGCCCATCATTGGCATCTGAGAGCCAGAGGTTGCCTCCTTTTCCGTGGGTGGAAAGCACGACAGTGCGTGCCACGTGCTGGTCCCAGAAAGTGCCATTTTACAGCCCAGAATTCCAGACCAATGAAGACTCCTCCCAGGGAAAAGGTGCCAGGACAGAAAGCCATTGTGCTTTTTGTAAAGGTAATGGGGCCCATCATTGGCACCTGAGAGCCCAAGACTGCCACCTTTTCCCTGGACGCAAAGCTCGATGGTGCGTTCCACTTGCGGGTCCAGGAAAGTGCCGATTCTCAGACCACAATTCCAAACCGATGAAGATTCCTCCCTGGGAAAAGGTGCCAGGACAGAAAGCCATTGTGCCTTTTGTAGGGGTAATGGGGAACCATCATTGCCACCTGAGAGCCCAAGGCTGCCCCCTTTTCCCTGGGCGCAAAGCTCGACGGTGTGTACCTTGTGCGGGTTTGGGGCAGTGCCATTTTTGAACCCAGATTTCCAGACGGACGAAGATTCCTCCCTGGGAAAAGGTGCCAGGACAGAAAGCAAGTGTTATTTTTCTACTGTTAACAGGGATCCATCATTGGCACCTGAGAGCTCAAGGCTGCCACCTTTTCCCTGGGCGCAAAGCTTGATGGTGCCTGCCACATGCAGGTCAGAGAAAGTGCTTGGTTCAGCCCAGGATTCCAGACGGCTGACGACTCCTCCCAGGGAAAGGGCTCCCAGGACAGAAAGCGGTTTTTCCATTTCTATTGTTAATGGGGGCCCGTCATTGGCATCTGAGAGCCAGAGGTTGCCTCCTTTTTCCTGGGCGCAAAGCACGACAGTGCGTGCCACGTGCTGGTCCCAGAAAGTGCCATTTTACAGCCCAGAATTCCAGACCAATGAAGACTCCTCCCAGGGAAAACGTGCACAGGACAGAAAGCCATTTAGCCTTTTGTAGGGGTAATGGGGCACCATCATTGGCACCTGAGAGCCCGAGACTGCCACCTTTTCCCTGGACGCAAAGCTCGTTGGTGCGTTCCACTTGCGGGTCCAGGAAAGTGCCGATTCTCAGACCAGAATTCCAAACCGATGAAGATTCCTCCCTGGGAAAAGGTGCCAGGACAGAAAGCCATTGTGCCTTTTGTAGGGGTAATGGGGCACCATCATTGGCAGCTGAGAGCCCAAGGCTGCCCCCTTTTCCCTGGGCGCAAAGCTCGACGGTGTGTACCTTGTGCGGGTTTGGGGCAGTGCCATTTTTGAACCCAGATTTCCAGACGGACGAAGATTCCTCTCTGGGAAAATGTGCCAGGACAGAAAGCAAATGTTATTTTTCTAGTGTTAACGGGGCCCCATCATTGGCACCTGAGAGCCCAAGGCTGCCACCTTTTCCCTGGGCGCAAATGTCGACGGCGCGTGCCACCTCCGGGTCCAGGGAAGTGCCATTTTTCAGCCCAGAATTCCAGACGGACGAAGACACCTCCCAGGGAAAAGGTGCCAGGTCAGAAATCCAATTGTTCTTTTCTAGGGTCAATGGTGCCCCATCATTGGCACCTCAGAGTTCAAGGCTGCCACCTTTTCCGTGGGCGCAAACATCAACGGCACGTGCCACTTTCTTGTCCGGGAAAGTGCTGTTTTTCAGCCCTCAATTCCAGACAGATGAAGACTCCTCACAGGGAAGAGGCTCCCAGGACAGAAAGCGATTGTTCCATTTCTAGGGTTAATCGGGCTCCATCACTGGCACCTGAGAGCCCAAGGTTGCCTCCTATACCCTGGGCACAAAGCTCGACCATGCGTGCTATGTGAGGGTCCGGGAAATTGACCTTTCTCATTCCAGAATTCCAGACCGATGAAGATTCCTCCCTGGGAAAAGGTGCCAGCGCAGGAATTGATTGTTCCTTTTCTAGGGTTAATGGGTCTCCATCATTGACACCTGAGAGTCGAAGGCTGCAACCTTTTCCCTGAGCGCAAAGCTCGCCGGTGCGTGCCACTTGCGGGTCCAGGAATGTGCTGTTTCTCATCCCAGAATTCCAGGCCGATGAAGATTTCTCCCAGGGAAAAGGTGCCAGTGCAGAAAGCAATTGTGCCTTTTCAAGGGTTAATGGGGCCCCAAAATTGACACCTGAGAGCCCAAGGCTGCCACCTTTTCCCTGGGCGCAACGCTCGACAAAGCGTTCCATGTGCGGGTCCGTGAAAGTGTCATTTTTCAGCCCAGAATTCCAGACCTATGAAGATTCCTCAGAGGGAAAAGGTACCAGGAGACAAAGCCATTGTGTATTTTGTGATGCTAATTGGGCCCCATCATTGGCACCTGAGAGCCCAAGGCTGCCACCTTTTCCCTGGGTGCAAAGCTCGACGGTGCATACCCTGTGCGGGTCCGGGAAAGGGCTGTTTTTCAGCCCAGAATTCCAGACAGAAGTCGATTCCTCTCTGGGAAAAGGTGTCAGGACAGAAAGCCATCGTGCCTTTTCTAGGGGTAATGGGGCCCCATCTTTGGCACCTGAGAGCCCAAGGCTGCCCCCTTTTCCCTGGGCGCAAATGTCGACGGCACGTGCCACTTGCAAGTCCGGGAATGTGCCGTTTCTCATCCCAGAATTCCAGGCCAGCGAAGATTTCTCCCTGGGAAAAGGTGCCAGGACAGAAAGCCATTGTGCTTTTTCTAGGGTTAATGGGGCCCCAAAATTGGCAGCTGAGAGCCCAGGGCTGCCACCTTTTCCCTGGGCTCAAAGCTCGACGGTGCGTGCCACATGCGGGTAAGGGAAAGAGCCGTTTTCAGCCTAGAATTCCAGACCAATGAAGATTCCTCCCAGGGAAAAGGTGCCAGGACAGAAAGCGATTTTTATTTTTCTATGAGTAATGGGGCCCCATCATTGGCACCTGAGAGCCCAAGGCTGCCACCTTTTGCCTGGGCACAAAGCTCGACGGTGCATTCCACTTGCGGGTCCAGGAATGTGCTGTTTCTCATCCCAGAATTCCAAACCGATGAAGATTCCTCCCGGGAAAAAGGTGCCAGGACAGAAAGCCATTGTGCCTTTTGTAGGGGTAATGGGGAACCATCATTGGCAGCTGAGAGCCCAAGGCTGCCCCCTTTTCCCTGGACGCAAAGCTCGTTGGTGCGTTCCACTTGCGGGTCCAGGAAAGTGCCGATTCTCAGACCAGAATTCCAAACCGATGAAGATTCCTCCCTGGGAAAACGTGCCAGGACAGAAAGCCATTGTGCCTTTTGTAGGGGTAATGGGGAACCATCATTGGCAGCTGAGAGCCCAAGGCTGCCCCCTTTTCCCTGGGCGCAAAGCTCGACGGTGTGTACTTTGTGCGGGTTTGGGGCAGTGCCATTTTTGAAGCCAGATTTCCAGACGGACCAAGATTCCTCCCTGGGAAAAGGTGCCAGGACAGAAAGCAAGTGTTAACGGGGCCCCATCATTGGCACCTGAGAGCCCAAGACTGCCACCTTTTCCCTGGGCGCAAAAGTCGACGGCGCATTCCACTTGCAGGTCCGGGGAAGTGCTGTTTTTCAGCCCAGAATTCCAGACGGACGAAAATTCCTCCCAGGGAAAGGGTGCCAGGACTGAAAACGACGGTTATTTCTCTAGTGTTAACGGAGACCCATCGTTGGCACCTGAGAGCCCAAGGCTGCCACCTTTTCCCTGGGCGCAAAGCTCGACGGAGCGTTCCACGTGCGGGTCCAGGAAAGTGCCGATTCTCAGACCAGAATTCCAAACCGATGAAGATTCCTCCCAGGGAAAAGGTGCCAGGACAGAAAGCCATTGTGCTTTTTGTAAAGGTAATGGGGCCCCATCATTGGAACCTGAGAGCCCAAGGCTGCCACCTTTTCCCTGGACGCAAAGCTCGATGGTGCGTTCCACTTGCGGGTCCAGGAAAGTGCCGATTCTCAGACCAGAATTCCAAACCGATGAAGATTCCTCCCTGGGAAAAGGTGCCAGGACAGAAAGCCATTGTGCCTTTTGTAGGGTAATGGGTCACCATCATTGGCAGCTGAGAGCCCAAGGCTGCCACCTTTCCCTGGGCGCAAAGCTCGACGGTGTGTACCTTGTGCGGGTTTGGGGTAGTGCCATTTTTGAACCCAGATTTCCAGATGGATGAAGATTACTCCCTGGTAAAAGGTGCCAGGACAGAAAGCAAGTGTTATTTTTCTAGTGTTAACGGGGCCCCATCATTGGCACCTGAGAGCCCAAGGCTGCCACCTTTTCCCTGGGCGCAAAGCTAGATGGTGCCTGCCACGTGCAGGTCAGAGAAAGTGCTTTGTTCAGCCCAGGATTCCAGACGAATCCTCCGAGGGAAAGGGCTCCCACGACAGTAAGTGATTGTTCCATTTCTAGTGTTAATGGGGGTCCGTCATTGGCATCTGAGAGCCAGAGGTTGCCTCCTTTTCCCTGGGCGCAAAGCACGACAGTGCGTGCCACGTGCTGGTCCCAGAAAGTGCCATTTTACAGCCCAGAATTCCAGACCAATGAAGACTCCTCCCAGGGAAAAGGTGTCAGGACAGAAAGCCATTGTGCTTTTTGTAAAGGTAGTGGGGCCCCATCATTGGCACCTGAGAGCCCAAGACTGCCACCTTTTCCCTGGACGCAAAGCTCGATGGTGCGTTCCACTTGCGGGTCCAGGAAAGTGCGGATTCTCAGTCCAGAATTCCAAACCGATGAAGATTCCTCCCAGGGAAAAGGTGCCAGGACAGAAATCCATTGTGCCTCTTCTAGGGGTAATGGGGCACCATCATTGCTACCTGAGAGCCCAAGGCTGCCCCCTTTTCCCTGGACGCAAATGTAGACGGCGCGTGCCACTTGCAAGTCCGGGAATGTGCCATTTCTCATCCCAGAATTCCAGGCCAGAGAAGATTTCTCCCTGGGAAAAGGTGCCAGGACAGAAAGCGATTGTGCCTTTTCTAGGGTTAATGGGGCCCCAAAATTAGCAGCTGAGAGCCCAGGGCTGCCACCTTTTCCCTGGGCGCAAAGCTCGACGGTGCGTGCCACATGCGGGTAAGGGAAAGAGCCGTTTTCAGCCCAGAATTCCAGACCAATGAAGATTCCTCCCAGGGAAAAGGTGCCAGGACAGAAAGTGATTGTTCTTTTTCTAGGGGTAATGGGGCCCCATCATTGGCACCTGAGAGCCCAAGGCTGCCACCTTTTGCCTGGGCGCAAAGCTCAAGGGTGCATTCCACTTGCAGGTCCGGGGAAGTGCCGTTTTTCAGCCCAGAATTCCAGACGGACGAAAATTCCTCCCAGGGAAAAGGTGCCAGGACAGAAAGAGATTGTTATTTATCTAGTGTTAACGGGGCACCATCATTGGCACCTGAGAGCCCAAGGATGCCACCTTTTCCCTGGGCACAAAGCTAGATGGTGCCTGCCATGTGCAGGTCAGAGAAAGACCCTTGTTCAGCCCAGGATTCCAGACGGATGACGACTCCTCCCAGGGAAAAGGCTCCCGGGACAAAAAGCGATTGTTCCATTTCTAGTGTTAATGCGGGCCCATCATTGGCATCTGAGAGCCAGAGGTTGCCTCCTTTTCCGTGGGTGGAAAGCACGACAGTGCGTGCCACGTGCTGGTCCCAGAAAGTGCCATTTTACAGCCCAGAATTCCAGACCAATGAAGACTCCTCCCAGGGAAAAGGTGCCAGGACAGAAAGCCATTGTGCTTTTTGTAAAGGTAATGGGGCCCATCATTGGCACCTGAGAGCCCAAGACTGCCACCTTTTCCCTGGACGCAAAGCTCGATGGTGCGTTCCACTTGCGGGTCCAGGAAAGTGCCGATTCTCAGACCTCAATTCCAAACCGATGAAGATTCCTCCCTGGGAAAAGGTGCCAGGACAGAAAGCCATTGTGCCTTTTGTAGGGGTAATGGGGCACCATCATTGGCACCTGAGAGCCCAAGGCTGCCCCCTTTTCCCTGGGCGCAAAGCTCGACACTGTGTACCTTGTGCGGGTTTGGGGCAGTGCCATTTTTGAACCCAGATTTCCAGGCGGACGAAGATTCCTCCCTGGGAAAAGGTGCCAGGACAGAAAGCAAGTGTTAACGGGGCCCCATCATTGGCACCTGAGAGCCCAAGGCTGCCATCTTTTCCCTGGGCGCAAATGTTGACGGCGCTTGCCACTTGCGGTTCCGGGGAAGTGCCATTTTTCAGCCCAGAATTCCAGACGGACCAAGACACCTCCCAGGGAAAAGGTGCCAGGTCAGAAATCCAATTGTCCTTTTCTAGGGTCAATGGTGCCCCATCATTGGCACCTGAGAGTTCAAGGCTGCCACCTTTTCCGTGGGCGCAAACATCAACGGCACGTGCCACTTTCTTGTCCGGGAAAGTGCCGTTTTTCAGCCCTCAATTCCAGACGGATGAAGACTCCTCACAGGGAAGAGGATCCCAGGACAAAAAGCGATTGTTCCATTTCTAGGGTTAATTGGGCCCCATCATTGGCACCTGAGAGCCCAAGGTTGCCTCCTATACCCTGGGCGCAAAGCTCGACCATGCGAGCTTCGTGAGGGTCCGGGAAATTGCCGTTTCTCATTCCAGAATTCCAGACCGATGAAGATTCCTCCCTGGGAAAAGGTGTCAGGACAGAAAGGGATTGTTCCTTTTCTAGAGTTAGTGGGGCACCATCATTGACATCTGAGAGCCGAAGACTGCAACCTTTTCCCTGAGCGCAAAGCTCGACGGTGCGTGCCACTTGCGGGTCCAGGAATATGCTGTTTCTCATCCCAGAATTCGAGGCCGATGAAGATTCCTCCCTGGGAAAAGGTGCCAGGGCAGAAAGCAATTGTGCCTTTTCTAGGGTTAATGGGGCCCCAAAATTGACACCTGAGAGCCCAAGGCTGCCACCTTTTCCCTGGGCGCAAAGCTCGACGGAGCGTTCCACGTGCGGGTCCGGGAAAGTGCCATTTTTCAGCCCAGAATTCCAGACCTATGAAGATTCCTCAGAGGGAAAAGGTACCAGGAGACAAAGCCATTGTGTATTTTGTGATGCTAATTGGGCCCCAGCATTGGCACCTGAGAGCCCAAGGCTGACACCTTTTCCCTTGGTGCAAAGCTCGACAGTGCATCCCCTGTGCGGGTCCGGGAAAGGGCCGTTTTTCAACCCAGAGTTCCAGAGGGAAGTCGATTCCTCTCTGGGAAAAGGTGTCAAGACAGAAAGCCATTGTGCCTTTTCTAGGGGTAATGGGGCCCCATCTTTGGCACCTGAGAGCCGAAGGCTGCCACCTTTTCCCTGGGCGCAAATGTCGACGGCGCGTGCCATTTGCAAGTCCGGGAACGTGCCGTTTCTCATCCCAGAATTCCAGGCCAGAGAAGATTTCTCCCTGGGAAAAGGTGCCAGGACAGAAAGCGATTGTGCCTTTTCTAGGGTTAATGGGGCCCCAAAATTGGCAGCTGAGAGCGCAGGGCTGCCACCTTTTCCCTGGGCTCAAAGCTCGATGGTTCGTGCCACATGCGGGTAAGGGAAAGAGCCGTTTTCAGCCCAGAATTCCAGACCAATGAAGATTCCTCCCAGGGAAAAGGTGCCAGGACAGAAAGCCATTGTGCCTTTTGTAGGGGTAATGGGGCACCATCATTGGCACCTGAGAGCCCAAGGCTGCCCCCTTTTCCCTGGGCGCAAAGCTCGACGGTGTGTACCTTGTGCGGGTTTGGGGCAGTGCCATTTTTGAACCCAGATTTCCAGACGGACCAAGATTCCTCCCTGGGAAAAGGTGCCAGGACAGAAAGCAAATGTTATTTTTCTAGTGTTAACGGGGCCCCATCATTGGCACCTGAGAGCCCAAGGCTGCCACCTTTTCCCTGGGCGCAAATGTCGACGGCGCGTGCCACTTGCGTGTTCCGGGACGTGCCATTTTTCAGCCCAGAATTCCAGACGGACGAAGACACCTCCCAGGGAAAAGGTGCCAGGTCAGAAATCCAATTGTCCTTTCCTAGGGTCAATGGTGCCCCATCATTGGCACCTGAGAGTTCAAGGCTGCCACCTTTTCCGTGGGCGCAAACATCAACGGCACGTGCCACTTTCTTGTCCGGGAAAGTGCCGTTTTTCAGCTCTGAATTCCAGATGGATGAAGACTCCTCACAGGGAAGAGGCTCCCAGGACAGAAAGCGATTGTTCCATTTCTAGGGTTAATTGGGCCCCATCATTGGCACCTGAGAGCCCAAGGTTGCCTCCTATACCCTGGGCGCAAAGCTCGACCATGCGAGCTACGTGAGGGTCCGGGAAATTGCCCTTTCTCATTCCAGAATTCCAGGCCGATGAAGATTCCTCCCTGGGAAAAGGTGTCAGGATAGAAAGCGATTGTTCCTTTTCTAGGGTTCATCGGGCTCCATCATTGACACCTGAGAGCCGAAGGCTGCAACCCTTTCCCTGAGCACAAAGCTCGACGGTGCGTGCCACTTGCGGGTCCAGGAATGTGCTGTTTCTCATCCCAGAATTCCAGGCCGATGAAGATTTCTCCCAGGGAAAAGGTGCCAGTGCAGAAAGCAATTGTGCCTTTTCTAGGGTTAATGGGGCCCCAAAATTGACAGCTGAGAGCCCAAGGCTGCCACCTTTTCCCTGGGCGCAAAGCTCGACGGAGCGTTTTACGTGCGGGTCCGGGGAAGTGACATTTTTCAGCCCAGAATTCCAGACCTATGAAGATTCCTCAGAGGGAAAAGGTACCAGGAGACAAAGCCATTGTGTATTTTGTAATGCTAATTGGGCCCCATCATTGGCACCTGAGAGCCCAAGGCTGACACCTTTTCCCTGGGCGCAAAGCTCGATGGTGCATACCCTGTGCGGGTCCGGGAAAGGGCCGTTTTTCAGCCCAGAATTCCAGAGGGAAGTCGATTCCTCTCTGGGAAAAGGTGTCAGGACAGAAAGCCATTGTGCCTTTTCTAGAGGTAATGGGGCCCCATCTTTGGCACCTGAGAGCCCAAGGCTGCCACCTTTTCCCTGGGCGCAAATGTCGACGGTGCGTGCCATTTCCAAGTCCGGGAATGTACCGTTTCTCATCCCAGAATTCCAGGCCAGCGAAGATTTCTCCCTGGGAAAAGGTGCCAGGACAGAAAGCGATTGCGCCTTTTCTAGTGTTAATGGGGCCCCAAAATTGGCAGCTGAGAGCCCAGGGCTGCCACCTTTTCCCTGGGCGCAAAGCTCGACGGTGCATGCCACATGCGGGTAAGGGAAAGAGCCGTTTTCAGCCCAGAATTCCAGACCAATGAAGATTCCTCCCAGGGAAAAGGTGCCAGGACAGAAAGCGATTGTTCTTTTTCTAGGGGTAATGGGGCCCCATGATTGGCACCTGAGAGCCCAAGGCTGACACCTTTTCCCTGGGCACATAGCTCGACGGTGCGTTCCACTTGCAGGTCTGGGGAAGTGCCGTTTTTGAACCCAGATTTCCAGACGGACGAAGATTCCTCCCTGAGAAATGGTGCGAGGACAGAAAGCAAGTGTTATTTTTCTAGTGTTAACGGGGACCCATCGTTGGCACCTGAGAGCCCAAGGCTGCCACCTTTTCCCTGGGCGCAAAGCTAGATGGTGCCTGCCACGTGCAGGTCAGAGAAAGACCTTTGTTCAGCCCAGGATTCCAGACGGCTGACGACTCCTCCCAGAGAAAGGGCTCCCAGGACAGAAAGCGATTGTTCCATTTCTAGTGTTAATGGGGGCCCGTCATTGGCATCTGAGAGCCAGAGGTTGCCTCCTTTCCCCTGGGCGCAAAGCACGACAGTGAGTGCCAGGTGCTGGTCTCAGAAAGTGCCATTTTACAGCCCAGAATTCCAGACCAATGAAGACTCATCCCAGGGAAAAGGTGCCAGGACAGAAAGGCATTCTGCTTTTTGTAAAGGTAATGGGGCCCCATCATTGGCACCTGAGAGCCCAAGACTGCCACCTTTTCCCTGGACGCAAAGCTCGATGGTGCGTTCCACTTGCGGGTCCAGGAAAGTGCAGATTTCAAGACCAGAATTCCAAACCGATGAAGATTCCTCCCTGGGAAAAGGTGCCAGGACAGAAAGCCATTGTGCCTTTTGTAGGGGTAATGGGGCACCATCATTGGCACCTGAGAGCCCAAGGCTGCCCCCTTTTCCCTGGGCGCAAAGCTCGATGGAGTGTACCTTGTGAGGGTTAGGGGCAGTGCCATTTTTGAAGCCAGATTTCCAGGCGAACAAAGATTCCTCCCTGGGAAAAGGTGCCAGGACAGAAAGCAAGTGTTAACGGGGCCCCATCATTGGCACCTGAGAGCCCAAGGCTGCCACCTTTTCCCTGGGCGCAAATGTCGACGGCGCGTGCCACTTGCGGTTCCGGGAACGTGCCGTTTTTCAGCCCAGAATTCCAGACGGACGAAGACACCTCCCAGGGAAAAGGTGCCAGGTCAGAAATCGAATGGTCCTTTTCCAGGGTCAATGGTGCCCCATCATTGGCACCTGAGAGTTCAAGGCTGCCACCTTTTCCGTGGGCGCAAACATCAACGGCGCGTACCACTTTCTTGTCCGGGAACGTGCCGTTTTTCAGCCCTGAATTCCAGACGGATGAAGACTCCTCACAGGGAAGAGGCTCCCAGGACAGAAAGCGATTGTTCCATTTCTAGGGTTAATTGGGCCCCATCATTGGCACCTGAGAGCCCAAGGTTGCCTCCTATACCCTGGGCGCAAAGCTCGACCATGCGAGCTACGTGAGGGTCTGGGAAATTGCCGTTTCTCATTCCAGAATTCCAGACCGATGAAGATTCCTCCCTGGGAAAAGGTGTCAGGACAGAAAGGGATTGTTCCTTTTCTAGGGTTAGTGGGGCTCCATCATTGACACCTGAGAGCCCAAGGCTGCAACCTTTTCCCTGAGCACAAAGCTCGACGGTGCGTGCCACTTGCAGGTCCAGGAATATGCTGTTTCTCATCCCAGAATTCAAGGCCGATGAAGATTCCTCCCGGGGAAAAGGTGTCAGGACAGAAAGCGATTGTTCCTTTTCTAGGGTTAATGGGGCCCCAAAATTGGCAGCTGAGAGCCCAAGGCTGCCACCTTTTCCCTGGGCGCAAATCTCGACGGAGCGTTCCACGTGCGGGTCCGGGGAAGTGCCATTTTTCAGCCCAGAATTCCAGACCTATGAAGGTTCCTCAGAGGGAAAAGGTACCAGGAGACAAAGCCATTGTGTATTTTGTAATGCTAATTGGGCCCCATCATTGGCACCTGAGAGCCCAAGGCTGACACCTTTTCCCTGGGTGCAAAGCTCGACGGTGCATCCCCTGTGCGGGTCCGGGAAAGGGCCGTTTTTCAGCCCAGAATTCCAGACGGAAGTCGATTCCTCTCTGGGAAAAGGTGTCAGGACAGAAAGCCATTGTGCCTTTTCTAGGGGTAATGGGGCCCCATCTTTGGCACCTGAGAGCCCAAGGCTGACACCTTTTCCCTGGGCGCAAATGTCGACGGCGCGTGCCATTTGCAAGTCCGGGAATGTGCCGTTTCTCATCCCAGAATTCCAGGCCAGCGAAGATTTCTCCCTGGGAAAAGGTGCCAGGACAGAAAGCGATTGTGCCTTTTCTAGGGTTAATGGGGCCCCAAAATTAGCAGCTGAGAGCCAGGGGCTGCCACCTTTTCCCTGGGCTCAAAGCTCGACGGTGCGTGCCACATGCGGGTAAGGGAAAGAGCCGTTTTCAGTCCCGAATTCCAGACCAATGAAGATTCCTCCCTGGGAAAAGGTGCCAGGACAGAAAGCCATTGTGCCTTTTGTAGGGGTAATGGGGCACCATCATTGGCACCTGAGAGCCCAAGGCTGCCACCTTTTGCCTGGGCACAAAGCTCGACGGTGCATTCCACTTGCAGGTCTCGGGAAGTGCCGTTTTTCAGCCCAGAATTCCAGACGGAAGAAAATTCCTCCCAGGGAAAAGGTGCCAGGACAGAAAGCGATTGTTATTTATCTAGTGTTAACGGGGACCCATCGTTGGCACCTGAGAGCCCAAGGCTGCCACCTTTTCCCTGGGCGCAAAGCTAGATGGTGCCTGCCACGTGCAGGTCAGAGAAAGTGCTTTGTTCAGCCCAGGATTCCAGACGGCTGACGACTCCTCCCAGGGGAATGGCTCCCAGGACAGAAAGGGATTGTTCCATTTCTAGTGTTAATGGGGGCCCGTCATTGGCATCTGAGAGCCAGAGGTTGCCTCCTTTTCCCTGGGCGCAAAGCACGACAGTGCGTGCCACGTGCTGGTCCCAGAAAGTGCCATTTTACAGCCCAGAATTCCAGACCAATGAAGACTCCTCCCAGGGAAAAGGTGCCAGGACAGAAAGCCATTGTGCTTTTTGTAAAGGTAATGGGGCCCCATCATTGGCACCTGAGAGCCCGAGACTGCCACCTTTTCCCTGGACGCAAAGCTCGATGTTGCGTTCCACTTGCGGGTCCAGGAAAGTGCCGATTCTCAGACCAGAATTCCAAACCGATGAAGATTCCTCCCTGGGAAAAGGTGCCAGGACAGAAAGCCATTGTGCCTTTTGTAGGGGTAATGGGGCACCATCATTGGCAGCTGACAGCCCAAGGCTGCCCCCTTTTCCCTGGGCGCAAACCTCGATGGAGTGTACCTTGTTCGGGTTTGGGACAGTGCCATTTTTGAACGCAGATTTCCAGATGGACGAAGATTCCTCCCTGGGAAAAGGTGCCAGGACAGAAAGCAAATGTTATTTTTCTAGTGTTAACGGGGCCCCATCATTGGCACCTGAGAGCCCACGGCTGACACCTTTTCCCTGGGCGCAAATGTCGACGGCGCGTGCCACTTGCGGGTCCGGGGAAGTGCCATTTTTCAGCCCAGAATTCCAGACGGACCAAGACACCTCCCAGGGAAAAGGTGCCAGGTCAGAAATCGAATTATCTTTTTCTAGGGTCAATGGTGCCCCATCATTGGCACCTGAGAGTTCAAGGCTGCCACCTTTTCCGTGGGCGCAAACATCAACGGCACGTGCCAATTTCTTGTCCGGGAAAGTGCCGTTTTTCAGCCCTCAATTCCAGACGGATGAAGACTCCTCACAGGGAAGAGGATCCCAGGACAGAAAGCGATTGTTCCATTTCTAGGGTTAATCCGGCCCCATCATTGGCACCTGAGAGCCCAAGGTTGCCTCCTATACCCAGGGCACAAAGCTCGACCATGCGTGCTACGTGAGGGTCCGGGAAATTGCCTTTTCTCATTACAGAATTCCAGACCGATGAAGATTCCTCCCTGGGAAAATGTGCCAGCACAGAAAGTGATTGTTCCTTTTCTAGGGTTAATGGGGCCCCAAAATTGACACCTGAGAGCCCAAGGCTGCCACCTTTTCCCTGGGCGCAAAGCTCGACGGAGCGTTCCACGTGCGGGTCCGGGAAAGTGCCATTTTTCAGCCCAGAATTCCAGACCTATGAAGATTCCTCAGAGGGAAAAGGTACCAGGAGACAACGCCATTGTGTATTTTGTAATGCTAATTGGGCCCCATCATTGGCACCTGAGAGCCCAAGGCTGCCACCTTTTCCCTGGGCGCAAAGCTCGACGGCGCGTGCCACATGCAAGTCCGGGAATGTGCCGTTTCCCATCCCACAATTCCAGGCCAGAGAAGATTTCTCCCTGGGAAAAGGTGCCAGGACAGAAAGCTATTGTGCCTTTTCTAGGGTTAATGGGGCCCCATCATTGGCACCTGAGAGCCCAAGGCTGCCACCTTTTGCCTGGGCACAAAGCTCGACGGTGCGTTCCACTTGCAGGTCCGGGGAAGTGCCGTTTTTCAGCCCAGAATTCCAGACGGACGAAAATTCCTCCCAGGGAAAAGGTGCCAGGACAGAAAGCGATTGTTATTTATGTAGTGTTAACGGGGACCCATCGTTGGCACCTGAGAGCCCAAGGCTGCCACCTTTTCCCTGGGCGCAAAGCTAGATGGTGCCTGCCACGTGCAGGTCAGAGAAAGTGCTTTGTTCAGCCCAGGATTCCAGACGGATGACGACTCCTCCCAGGGAAAAGGCTCCCAGGACAGAAAGTGATTGTTCCATTTCTAGTGTTAATGGGGGCCCGTCATTGGCATCTGAGAGCTAGAGGTTGCCTCCTTTTCCCTGGGCGCAAAGCACGACAGTGCGTGCCACGTGCTGGTCCCAGAAAGTGCCATTTTACAGCCAAGAATTCCAGACCAATGAAGACTTCTTCCAGGGAAAAGGTGCCAGGACAGAAAGCCATTGTGCTTTTTGTAAAGATAATGGGGCCCCATCATTGGCACCTGAGAGCCCAAGACTGCCACCTTTTCCCTGGGCGCAAAGCTCGACGGACCGTTCCACGTGCGGGTCCGGGAAAGTGCCATTTTTCAGCCCAGAATTCCAGACCTATGAAGATTCCTCAGAGGGAAAAGGTACCAGGAGACAAAGCCACTGTGTATTTTGTAATGCTAATTGGGTCCCATCATTGGCACCTGAGAGCCCAAGGCTGCCACCTTTTCGTTGGGTGCAAAGCTCGACGGTGCATACCCTGTGCGGGTCCGGGAAAGGGCCGTTTTTCAGCCCAGAATTCCAGACGGAAGTCGATTCCTCTCTGGGAAAAGGTGTCAAGACAGAAAGCCATTGTGCCTTTTCTAGGGTTAATGGGGGCCCATCTTTGGCACCTGAGAGCCCAAGGCTGCCACCTTTTCCCTGGGCGCAAATGTCGACGGCGCGTGCCACTTGCAAGTCCGGGAATATGCCGTTTCTCATTCCAGAATTCCAGGCCAGCGAAGATTTCTCCCTGGGAAAAGGTGCCAGGACAGAAAGCAATTGTGCCTTTTCTAGGGTTAATGGGGCCCCAAAATTGGCAACTGAGAGCCCAAGGCTGCCACCTTTTCCCTGGGTGCAAAGCTAGATGGTGCCTGGCACGTGCAGGTCAGAGAAAGTGCTTTCTTCAGCCCGGAATTCCAGACGGATGACGACTCCTCCCAGGGAAAAGGCTCCCAAGACAGAAAACGATTCTTCCATTTCTAGTGTTAATGGGGGCCCGTCATTGGCATCTGAGAGCCAGAGGTTGCCTCCTTTTCCCTGGGCGCAAAGCACGACAGTGCGTGCCACGTGCTGGTCCCAAAAAGTGCCATTTTACAGCCCAGAATTCCAGACCAATGAAGACTCCTCCCAGGGAAAAGGTGCCAGGACAGAAAGCCATTGTGCCTTTTGTAAAGGTAATGGGGCCCCATCATTGGCACCTGAGAGCCTAAGACTGCCACCTTTTCCCTAAATGCAAAGCTCGATGGTGCGTTCCACTTGCGGGTCCAGGAAAGTGCCGATTCTCAGACCAGAATTCCAAACCGATGAAGATTCCTCCCTGGGAAAAGGTGCCAGGACAGAAAGCCATTCTGCCTTTTGTAGGGGTAATGGGGCAACATCATTGGCACCTGAGAGCCCAAGGCTGCCCCCTTTTCCCTGGGAGCAAAGCTCGACAGTGTGTACCTTGTTCGGGTTTGGGGCAGTGCCATTTTTGAACCCAGATTTCAAGACGGACGAAGATTCCTCCCTGGGAAAAGGTGCCAGGACAGAAAGCAAGTGTTATTTTTCTCGTGTTAACTAGGCCCCATCATTGCCACCTGAGAGCCCAAGCCTGCCACGTTTTCCCTGGGCGCAAATGTCGAGGGTGCGTGCCACTTTCTTGTCTGGGAAAGTGCCATTTTTTAGCACAGAATGCTAGACCAATGAAGATTCCTCCCAGGGAAAAGCTGCCAGGACAGAAAGCGATTGTTCCATTTCTAGGGTTATTCAGGCCGCATCATTGGCACCTGAGAGCCCAAGTTTGCCTCCTTTAACCTGGGTGCAAAGCTCGACGGTGCGTGCTACGTGAGGGTCCGGGAAATTGCCGTTTCTCATTCCAGAATTCCAGACCGATGAAGATTCCTCCCAGGGAAAAGGTGCGAGGACAGGAATCGATTTCTCCTTTTCTAGGAGTAATGGGAACCCATCATTGGCAACTGAGAGATGAAGGCTGCCACCTTTTGCCTGGGCGCAAAGCTCGATGGTGTGTACCTTGTGCGGGTTTCAGGCAGTGCCATTTTTGAACCTTAAATTCCAGACAGACGAAGATACATCCCAGGGAAAAGGTGCCAGGTCAGAAATCGAATTGTCCTTTTCTAGGGTCAATGGTGCCCCATCATTGGCACCTGAGAGTTCAAGGCTGCCACCTTTTCTGTGGGCGCAAACATCAACGGCGCGTACCACTTTCTTGTCCGGGAAAGTGCCGTTTTTCAGCCCTCAATTCCAGACGGATGAAGACTCCTCACAGGGAAGAGGCTCCCAGGACAGAAAGCGATTGTTCCATTTCTAGGGTTAATCGGGCCCCATCATTGGCACCTGAGAGCCCAAGGTTGCCTCCTATACCCTGGGCGCAAAGCTCGACCATGCGTGCTACGTGAGGGTCCGGGAAATTGCCGTTTCTCATTCCAGAATTCCAGACCGATGAAGATTCCTCCCTGGGAAAAGGTGTCAGGACAGAAAGCGATTGATCCTTTTCCAGGGTTAATGGGGCTCCATCATTGACACCTGAGAGCCGAAGGCTGCAATCTTTTCCCTGAGCGCAAAGCTCGACGGTGCGTGCCACTTGCGGGTCCAGGAATGTGCTGTTTCTCATCCCAGAATTCCAGGCCGATGAAGATTTCTCCCTGGGAAAAGGTGCCAGGACAGAAAGTGATTGTGCCTTTTCTAGGGTTAATGGGGCCCCAAAATTGACACCTGAGAGCCCAAGGTTGCCACCTTTTCCCTGGGCACAATGCTCGATGGTGCGTTCCACTTGCGGGTCCAGTGAAGTGCAAATTTTCAGCCCAGAATTCCAGAGGGACAAAAATTACTCCCAGGGAAAAGGTGCCAGGACAGAAATCGATTGTTTTTTCTAGTGTTAACGGGGACCCATCATTGGCACCTGAGAGCCCAAGGCTGCCACCTTTTCCCTGGGCGCAAAGCTAGATGGTGCCTGCCACGTGCAGGTCAGAGAAAGTGCTTTCTTCAGCCCGGAATTCCAGATGGATGACGACTCCTCCCAGGGAAAAGGCTCCCGGGACAGAAAGCGATTTTTCCATTTCTAGTGTTAATGGGGGCCCGTCATTGGCATCTGAGAGCCAGAGGTTGCCTCCTTTTCCCTGGGGGCAAAGCTCCACAGTGCGTGCCACGTGCTGGTCCCAGAAAGTGCCATTTTACAGCCCAGAATTCCAGACCAATGAAGACTCCTCCCAGGGAAAAGGTGCCAGGACAGAAAGCCATTGTGCCTTTTGTAAAGGTAATGGGGCCCCATCATTGGCACCTGAGAGCCCAAGACTGCCAACTTTTCCCTGGACGCAAAGCTCGATGGTGCGTTCCACTTACGGGTCCAGGAAAGTGCCGATTCTCAGACCAGAATTCCAAACCGATGAAGATTCCTCCCTGGGAAAAGGTGCCAGGACAGAAAGCCATTCTGCCTTTTGTAGGGGTAATGGGGCAACATCATTGCCACCTGAGAGCCCAAGGCTGCCCCCTTTTCCCTGGGAGCAAAGCACGACGGTGTGTACATTGTGCGTGTTTTGGGCAGCGCCATTTTTGAACCCATATTTCCAGACGAACAAAGATTCCTCCCTGGGAAAAGTGCCAGGACAGAAAGCAAGTGTTATTTTTTTAGTGTTAACGGGGCCCCATCCTTGGCACCTGAGAGCCCAAGGCTGCCACCTTTTCCCTGGGCGCAAATGTCGACGGCACGTGCCACTTGCGTGTCCGGGGAAGTGCCATTTTTCAGCCCAGAATTCCAGACGGGCGAAGATACCTCCCAGGGAAAAGGTGCCAGGTCAGAAATCGAATTGTCCTTTTCTCGGGTCAAGGGTGCCCCATCATTGGCACCTGAGAGTTCAAGGCTGCCACCTTTTCCGTGGGCGCAAACATCAACGGCGCGTACCACTTTCTTGTCGGGGAAAGTGCCGTTTTTCAGCCCTGAATTCCAGACGGATGAAGACTCCTCACAGGGAAGAGGCTCCCAGGACAGAAAGCGATTGTTCCATTTCTAGGGTTAATCGGGCCCCATCATTGGCACCTGAGAGCCCAAGGTTGACTCCTATACCCTGCGTGCAAAGCTCGATCATGCGTGCTACGTGAGGGTCCGGGAAAATGCCGTTTCTCATCCCAGAATTCAAGACCGATGAAGATTCCTCCCTGGGAAAAGGTGCCAGGACAGAAAGCAATTGTGTCTTTTCTAAAGCTAATGGAACCCCATGTTTGGCACCTGAGAGCCCTAGGCTGCCACCTTTTGCCTGGGCACAAAGCTCTGCGGCGCGTGCCACTTACAAGTCCGGGAATGTGCCGTTTCTCATCCCAGAATTCCAGGCCAGCGAAGATTTCTCCCTGAGAGAAAGTGCCAGGACAGAAAGCGATTGTGCCTTTTCTAAGGTTAATGGGGCCCCATCATTGGCACCTGAGAGCCCAAGGCTGCCACCTTTTGCCTGGGCGCAAAGCTCGACGGTGCGTTACACTTGCGGGTCCTGGGACGTGCCATTTTTCAGCCCAGAATTCCAGACGGATGAAGATTCCTCCCAGGGAAAAGGTGCCAGGACAGAAAGCGATTGTTATTTATCTAGTGTTAACGGGGACCCATCATTGGCACCTGAGAGCCCAAGGCTGCCACCTTTTCCCTGGGCGCAAAGCTAGATGGTGCCTTCCACGTGCAGGTCAGAGAAAGTGCTTTGTTCAGCCCAGAATTCCAGACGGATGACGACTCCTCCCAGGGAAAAGGCTCCCAGGACAGAAAGCGATTGTTCCATTTCTAGTGTTAATGGGGGCCCGTCATTGGCATCTGAGAGCCAGAGGTTGCCTCCTTTTCCCTGGGCGCTAAGCTCGACAGTGCGTGCCACGTGCTGGTCCCAGAAAGTGCCATTTTGCAGCCCAGAATTTTACACAAATTAAGACTCCTCCCAGGGAAAAGGTGCCAGGACAGAAAGCCATTGTGCTTTTAGTAAAGGTAATGGGGCCCCATCATTGGCACCTGAGAGCCCAAGACTGCCACCTTTTCCCTGGACGCAAAGCTCGATGGTGCATTCCACTTGCGGGTCCGGGAAAGTGCCGATTCTCAGACCAGAATTCCAAACCGATGAAGATTCCTCCCTGGGAAAAGGTGCCAGGACAGAAAGCCATTGTGCCTTTTGTAGGGGTAATGGGGCACCATCATTGGAAGCTGAGAGCCCAAGGCTGCCCCCTTTTCCCTGGGCGCAAATGTTGACGGTGTATACCTTGTGCGTGTTTGTGGCAGTGCCATTTTTGAACCCAGATTTCCAGACGGACGAAGATTCCTCCCTGGGACAAGGTGTCAGGACAGAAAGCGATTGGGCCTTTTCTAGGGGTAATGGGGCCCCAAAATTGACACCTGGGAGCCTAAGACTGCCATCTTTTCCCTGGGCGCAAATGTTGACGGCGTGTGCCACTTGCAAGTCCGGGAATGTGCCATTTCTCATCCCAGAATTCCAGGCCAGCGAAGATTTCTCCCTGGGATAAGGTGCCAGGACAGAAAGCGATTGTGCCTTTTCTAGGGTCAATGGGGCCCCATCATTGGCACCTGAGAGTTCAAGGCTGCCACCTTTTGCCTGGGCACAAAGCTCGACGGTGCGTTCCACTTGCAGGTCCGGGGAAGTGCCGTTTTTCAGCCCAGAATTCCAGATGGACGAAAATTCCTCCCAGGGAAAAGGTGCCAGGACAGAAAGCGATTGTTATTTTTCTAGTGTTAATGGGGCCCCATCATTGGCACCTGAGAGCCCAAGGCTGCACCCTTTTCCCTGGGCGCAAAGCTAGATGGTGCCTGCCACGTGCAGGTCACAGAAAGTGCTTTGTTCAGCCCAGAATTCCGGATAGATGACGACTCCTCCCAGGGAAAAGGCTCCCACGACAGAAAGCAATTGTTCCATTTCTAGTGTTAATGGGGGCCCATCATTGGCATATGACAGCCAGAGGTTGCCTCCTTTTCTCTGGGCGGAAAGCTCGACAGTGCGTGCCACATGCTGGTCCCAGAAATTGCCGTTTCTCATTCCAGAATTCCAGACCGATGAAGATTCCTCCCTGGGAAAAGGTGCGAGGACAGGAATCGATTTCTCGTTTTCTAGGCTTAATGGCACTCCATCATTGGCACCTGAGAGCCCAGGGCTGCCACCTTTTGCCTGGACGCAAAGCTCGACGGTGCGTGCCACATGCGGGTAAGGGAAAGATCCGTTTTCAGGCCAGAACTCCAGACCGACGAAGATTCCTCCCTGGGAAAAGGTACCAGGACAGAAAGCGATTGTTATTTATCTAGTGTTAATGGGGACCCATCGTTGGCACCTGAGAGCCCAAGGCTGCCACCTTTTCCCTGAGCGCAAAGCTAGATGGTGCCTGCCACGTGCAGGTCAGAGAAAGTGCTTTCTTCAGCCCAGGATTCCAGACGGATGACAACTCCTCCCAGGGAAAAGGCTCCCAGGACAGAAAGCGATTGTTCCATTTCTAGTGTTAATGGGGGCCCGTCATTGGCATATGACAGCCAGAGGTTGCCTCCTTTTCCCTGGGCGCAAAGCTCGACACAGCGTGCCACATGCTGGTCCCAGAAATTGCCGTTTCTCATTCCAGAATTCCAGTCCGATGAAGATTCCTCCCAGGGAAAAGGTTCCCAGGACAGGAATCGATTTCTCCTTTTCTAGGCTTAATGGGACCCCATCATTGGCACCTGAGAGCCCAAGGCTGCCACCTATTCCCTGGGCGCAAATGTCGACCGCGCGTGCCACTTGCGGGTCCGGGGAAGTGCCATTTTTCAGCCCAGAATTCCAGACATACGAAGATACCTCCCAGGGAAAAGGTGCCAGGTCAGAAATCGAATTGTCCTTTTCTAGGGTCAATGGTGCCCCATCATTGGCACCTGAGAGTTCAAGGCTGCCACCTTTTCCGTGGGCGCAAACATCAACGGCGCGTACCACTTTCTTGTCGGGGAAAGTGCCGTTTTTCAGCCCTGAATTCCAGACGGATGAAGACTCCTCACAGGGAAGAGGCTCCCAGGACAGAAAGCGATTGTTCCATTTCTAGGGTTAATCGGGCCCCATCATTGGCACCTGAGAGCCCAAGGTTGCCTCCTATACCCTGGGCGCAAAGCTCGACCATGCGTGCTACGTGAGGGTCCGGGAAATTGCCGTTTCTCATTCCAAAATTCCAGACTGATGAAGACTCCTCCCTGGGAAAATGTGCCAGGACAGGAATGGATTTCTCCTTTTCTAGGAGTAATGGGGGCACATCATTGGCACCTGAAAGCCGAAGGCTGCAATCTTTTCCCTGAGCGCAAAGCTCGACGGTGCGTGCCACTTGCGGTCCCGGAATGTGCTCTTTCTCATGCCAGGATTCGAGGCTGATGAAGATTTCTCCCAGGGAAAAGGTGCCAGGACAGAAAGCCATTGTGCTTTTAGTAAAGGTAATGGGGCCCCATCATTGGCACCTGAGAGCCCAAGACTGCCACCTTTTCCCTGGACGCAAAGCTCGATGGTGCATTCCACTTGCGGGTCCGGGAAAGTGCCGATTCTCAGACCAGAATTCCAAACCGATGAAGATTCCTCCCTGGGAAAAGGTGCCAGGACAGAAAGCCATTGTGCCTTTTGTAGGGGTAATGGGGCACCATCATTGGAAGCTGAGAGCCCAAGGCTGCCCCCTTTTCCCTGGGCGCAAATGTTGACGGTGTGTACCTTGTGCGTGTTTGTGGCAGTGCCATTTTTGAACCCAGATTTCCAGACGGACGAAGATTCCTCCCTGGGACAAGGTGTCAGGACAGAAAGCGATTGGGCCTTTTCTAGGGGTAATGGGGCCCCAAAATTGACACCTGGGAGCCTAAGACTGCCATCTTTTCCCTGGGCACAAATGTTGACGGCGTGTGCCACTTGCAAGTCCGGGAATGTGCCATTTCTCATCCCAGAATTCCAGGCCAGCGAAGATTTCTCCCTGGGATAAGGTGCCAGGACAGAAAGCGATTGTGCCTTTTCTAGGGTTAATGGGGCCCCATCATTGGCACCTGAGAGCCCAAGGCTGCCACCTTTTGCCTGGGCACAAAGCTCGACGGTGCGTTCCACTTGCAGGTCCGGGGAAGTGCCGTTTTTCAGCCCAGAATTCCAGATGGACGAAAATTCCTCCCAGGGAAAAGGTGCCAGGACAGAAAGCGATTGTTATTTTTCTAGTGTTAATGGGGACCCATCATTGGCACCTGAGAGCCCAAGGCTGCCACCTTTTCCCTGGGCGCAAAGCTAGATGGTGCCTGCCACGTGCAGGTCAGAGAAAGTGCTTTGTTCAGCCCAGAATTCCGGATAGATGACGACTCCTCCCAGGGAAAAGGCTCCCACGACAGAAAGCAATTGTTCCATTTCTAGTGTTAATGGGGGCCCATCATTGGCATATGACAGCCAGAGGTTGCCTCCTTTTCTCTGGGCGGAAAGCTCGACAGTGCGTGCCACATGCTGGTCCCAGAAATTGCCGTTTCTCATTCCAGAATTCCAGACCGATGAAGATTCCTCCCTGGGAAAAGGTGCGAGGACAGGAATCGATTTCTCGTTTTCTAGGCTTAATGGGACTCCATCATTGGCACCTGAGAGCCCAGGGCTGCCACCTTTTGCCTGGACGCAAAGCTCGACGGTGCGTGCCACATGCGGGTAAGGGAAAGATCCGTTTTCAGGCCAGAACTCCAGACCGACGAAGATTCCTCCCTGGGAAAAGGTACCAGGACAGAAAGCGATTGTTATTTATCTAGTGTTAACGGGGACCCATCGTTGGCACCTGAGAGCCCAAGGCTGCCACCTTTTCCCTGAGCGCAAAGCTAGATGGTGCCTGCCACGTGCAGGTCAGAGAAAGTGCTTTCTTCAGCCCAGGATTCCAGACGGATGACAACTCCTCCCAGGGAAAAGGCTCCCAGGACAGAAAGCGATTGTTCCATTTCTAGTGTTAATGGGGGCCCGTCATTGGCATATGACAGCCAGAGGTTGCCTCCTTTTCCCTAGGCGCAAAGCTCGACACAGCGTGCCACATGCTGGTCCCAGAAATTGCCGTTTCTCATTCCAGAATTCCAGTCCGATGAAGATTCCTCCCAGGGAAAAGGTTCCCAGGACAGGAATCGATTTCTCCTTTTCTAGGCTTAATGGGACCCCATCATTGGCACCTGAGAGCCCAAGGCTGCCACCTATTCCCTGGGCGCAAATGTCGACCGCGCGTGCCACTTGCGGGTCCGGGGAAGTGCCATTTTTCAGCCCAGAATTCCAGACATACGAAGATACCTCCCAGGGAAAAGGTGCCAGGTCAGAAATCGAATTGTCCTTTTCTAGGGTCAATGGTGCCCCATCATTGGCACCTGAGAGTTCAAGGCTGCCACCTTTTCCGTGGGCGCAAACATCAACGGCGCGTACCACTTTCTTGTCCGGGAAAGTGCCGTTTTTCAGCCCTGAATTCCAGACGGATGAAGACTCCTCACAGGGAAGAGGCTCCCAGGACAGAAAGTGATTGTTCCATTTCTAGGGTTAATCGGGCCCCATCATTGGCACCTGAGAGCCCAAGGTTGCCTCCTATACCCTGGGCGCAAAGCTCGACCATGCGTGCTACGTGAGGGTCCGGGAAATTGCCGTTTCTCATTCCAGAATTCCAGACCGATGAAGACTCCTCCCTGGGAAAAGGTGCCAGGACAGGAATCGATTTCTCGTTTTCTAGGAGTAATGGGGAAACATCATTGGCACCTGAAAGCCGAAGGCTGCCACCTTTTCCCTGAGCGCAAAGCTCGACGGTGCGTGCCACTTGCGGGTCCAGGAATGTGCTGTTTCTCATCCCAGAATTCCAGGCCGATGAAGATTTCTGCCTGGAAAAAGGTGCCAGGACAGAAAGTGATTGTGCCTTTTCTAGGGTTAATGGGGCCCCAAAATTGACACCTGAGAGCCCAAGGCTGCCACCTTTTCCCTGGGCGCAAAGCTCAACGGAGAGTTCCTCGTGCGGGTCCGGGAAAGTGCCATTTTTCAGGCCAGAATTCCAGACCTATGAAGATTCCTCAGAGGGAAAAGGTACCAGGAGACAAAGCCATTGTGTATTTTGTAATGCTAATTGGGCCCCATCATTGGCACCTGAGAGCCCAAGGTTGCCACCTTTTCCCTGGGTGCAAAGCTCGACGGTGCATACCATGTGCGGGTCCGGGAAAGGGCCGTTTTTCAGCCCAGAATCCCAGACGGAAGTCGATTCCTCTCTGGGAAAAGGTGTCAGGACAGAAAGCCATTGTGCCTTTTCTAGGGGTAATGGGGCCCCATCTTTGGCACCTGAGAGCCCAAGGCTGCCACCTTTACCCTGGGCGCAAATGTCGACGGCGCGTGCCACTTGCAAGTCCGGGAATGTGCCGTTTCTCATCCCAGAATTGCAGGCCAGCGAAGATTTCTCCCTGGGAAAAGGTGCCAGGACGGAAAGCGGTTGTCCCTTTTCTAGGGTTAATGGGGCCCCAAAATTGGCAGCTGAGAGCGCAGGGCTGCCACCTTTTCCCTGGACGCAAAGCTCGACGGTGCATGCCATATGCGTGTAAGGGAAAGAGACGTTTTCAGCCCAGAATTCCAGACGGATGAAGATTCCTCCCAGGGAAAAGGTGCCAGGACAGAAAGCGATTGTTCTTTTTCTAGGGGTAATGGGGCCCCATCATTGGCACCTGAGAGCCCAAGGCTGCCACCTTTTGCCTGGGCGCAAAGCTTGACGGTGCGTTCCACTTGCAGGTCCGGGGAAGTGCCGTTTTTCAGCCCAGAATTCCAGACGGACGAAAATTCCTCCCAGGGAAAAGGTGCCAGGACAGAAAGCGATTGTGCTTTTTCTAAGGTTAATGGGGCCCCAAAAATGTCACCTGAGAGCCCAAGGCTGCCACCTTTTCCCTGGACGAAAAGCTCGACGGTGCGTACCTTGTGTGAGTCTGGGGAAGTACCGATTTTCAGCCCAAAATTCCAGACGAACAAAGATTCCTCCCAGGGAAAAGCTGCCAGGAAACAGAGCCATTGTGCATTTTGTAAAGGTAATGGGGCCCCATCACTGGCACCTGAGAGTTCATGGCTGCCACCTTTTCTCTGGGCGCAAAGCTCGATGTTGCTTTCCGCGTCCATTCAGGGAAAGTGCCACTTTTAAGACCAGAATTCCAGAGAAATGAAGATTCCTCTCACGGAAAAGGTGCAAGGACAGAAAGCGATTGTTCCTTTTCTACGGTTAATGGGGCCCCATCATTGGCACCTGATAGCCCAAGGATGCCACCTTTTCCCTGGGCGCAAATCTCAACCGTATGTGTCAGGTGCAGGTCCGGGAAAGAGCCGTTTACAGCCCAGAATTCCAGACCGATGAAGATTCCTCCCTGGGAAAAGGTACTAGGAAAGAAAGCTATTTCTCCTTTTCTAGGCTTAATGGGGCCCCATCATTGGCACCTGAGAGCCCAAGGCTGCCACTTATTCCATGGGCGCAAAGCTAGATGGTGCGTGCCATGTGCGGGTTTGGGAAGATGCGGTTTTTCAGCTCAGAATTCCAGATGGACGAAGATTCCTCCAGAGGAAAAGATGTCACGATAGAAAGGCATTGATACTTTTCTAAGGTTAATGGGGCCCCATCCTTTGAAGGTGTCGGGACAGAAAGGGATTGTTCCTTTTCCAGGGTTAATGGGGCCCCATCATTGACACCTGAGTGCCCAACGCTGCCACCTTTTCCCTGGGCGCAAATCTGGACATTGCCTACCACTTTTGGGTCCGGGAATGTGCCGTTTTTCAGCCTAGAATTCCAGACACACGAAGATTCCTAACACGGAAAAGGTGTCAGGACAAAAAGGCATTCTGGGTTTTCTAGGGTTAATGGAGCCCCATAATTGGCACCTGAAAGCCCAAGGCTGCCACCATTTCCCTGGGCACAAAGCTCGACCCTGCCTGCCATGTGTGGGTCAGGGAAACTGCCGTTTCACAGCCCACAATTCCAGACAGTTGAAGATACCTCCCTGGGAAAAGGTACCAGGACAGTAAGCAATTGGACTTTTTCTAGGGTGAATGGGACCCCATCATTGGCACCTGAGAGCCCAAGGCTGCCACCTTTTCCCCAGGAAATAAGCTCGACGGTGCGTATTTGTGCGGCTCCAGGAAAGTGTCGATTTTCAGCCCAGAATTCGAGACCAATGAAGATTCCTCCCAGGGAACAGCTGTCAGGATGGAAAGCGATTGTTCCTTTTCTAGGGTTAATGGGGCCCCATCATTGACACACGAGAGCCCAAGGCTGCCTCCTTTACCCTGGGCGCAAAGCTCGACGGTGCATACAACTTGAGGGTCCGGGAAAGTGCTGTTTTTCAGACGAGAATTCCAGACGGACGAAGATTCCTCCCAGGGAAAATGTGCCAGCACGGAAAGTGATTGTGCCTTTTCTAGGGGAAATGGGGCCCCATCATTGACACCTGAGAGCCCAAGGCTGCCACCTTTTCCCTGGGTGCAAATCTCGACGGTGCGTACCTTGTGCGGGTCCGGGAATGTTCCGTAACTCATCCCAGAATTCCAGACCGATGAAGATTCCTCAGAGGGAAAAGCTGCCAAGACACAAAGCCATTGTGTATTTTGTAAAGGTAATGGGGCCCCATCATTGGCAGCTGAGAGCCCAAGGCTGCCACCTATTCCCTGGGTGCAAAGCTCGATGGTGCGTATTTGTGCGGGTCCAGGAAAGTGCCGATTTTCAGCCAGAATTCCAGACGGATGGAGATTCCCCCCAGGGAAAGGCGGTCAGAACAGAAAGGGATTGTGCCTTTTCTAGGGTTATTGGGGCCCCATCATTGTCAGCTGAGAAGCCCAAGGATGCCACCTTTTCCCTGGGCGCAAATCTCAACCGTGCGTGCCAGGTGCGGGTCAGGGAAAGTGCCATTTTTCGGCCCAGAATTCCAGACGACCGATTATTCCTCCCTGGGAAAAAGTGCCAGGACAAAGCAATTGTATCTTTTCTAGGGTTAATGGGGCCCCATCATTGGAACTCGAGAGCCCAAGGGTTCCACCATTGTCCTGGGCGCAAAGCTAGACCGTGCATGCCACGTGCGGGTCAGGGAAAGTGCCGTTTCTCAGTGCAGAATTCCAGACCGATAACGATTCCTTCCTGGGAAAACGAGCCAGGACAGAAGGGGATTGGACCTTTTCTAGGGTTAATGGGGCCCCATCATTGGAACCCGAGAGCCTAAGGCTTCCAATTTTTCCCTGGGCGCAAACTTAACCGTGCGTACCTTCTGCGGGTCAGGGAAAGTTCAGTTTCTCATCCCAGAATTCCAGACCGATGAAGATTTCTCCCAGGGAAAAGGACCCAGGACAGAAAGCCATTGTGCCTTTTCTAGGGTTATTGGGGCCCCATCATTGGCACCTCAGAGCCCAAGACTGCCACTTTTTCCCTGGGCACAAGCTTGACGGTGCGTGCCACATGCGGGTAAGGGAAAGAGCCGTTTCCAGCCCAGAACTCCAGACCGATGAAGATTCCTCCCAGGGAAAAGGTGCCAGGACAGAAAGCGATTGTTCCAGTTCTAGGGGTAATGGGGCTCCATCATTGGCACGTGAGAGCCCAAAGCTGCCACCTTTACCCAGGTCGCAATACTCGACGGTGCATAGTTGTGAGGGGCAGGGATAGTGCCATTTTTTCAGCCCAGAATTCCAGACGAATGAAGATTTATCACTGGGAAAAGATGCCAGGACAGGAAACGATTGTGCCTTTTCTAGGGTTATTTGTGCCCCATCATTGGCACCTGAGAGCCCAAGACTGCCACTTTTTCCCTGGGCGCAAGCTCGAAGGTGCGTGCCACTTGCGGGTCCGGGAAAATGCCGTTTTTCCGCCCAGAATACCATATGGATGAAGATGCCTCCCTGAGAAAAGCTGCAGGGACAGAAAGCGATTGGACCTTTTCTATGGTTAATGGGGTCACATCATTGGCACCTGAGAGCCCAAGGCTGCCACCTTTTCCCTGGGCACAAAGCTAGACGGTGCGTGCCACGTGCGGATCCAAAAAAGTGCCGTTTTCCAGCCCAGAATTCCAGACGGACAAAGATTCCTTCCATGAAAAAGGTGTAAGGACAGAAATGCAGTGTATCTTTTCTAGGGGTAATGGAGCTCCATCATTGGCACCTGAGAGCCCAAGGCTGCCACCTTTTGCCTGGGTGCAAAGCTCGATCGTGTGTTCCACGTCTGGGTCCTGGATAATGCCGTTTTTCAGCTCAGAATTCCAGAAGGACAAAGATTTCTCCCAGGGAAAACGTACCAGGACACAAAGGGATTGTTCCTTTTCTAGAGTTAATGGGACGCCATCATTGGCACATGAGAGCCCAAGGCTGCCACCTTTTCCCTGAGTTCAAAGTTGGACAGTGCGTATCACTTGCGGGTTCAGGAAAGTGCCATTTTTCAGCCCAGAATTCCAGACAGACGAAGATTCCTCCCAGGGAAAAGCTGCCAGGACTGAAAGCCATTGTGTCTTTTCTAGTCTTAATGGGGCCCCATCATTGGCACCTGAGAGCCCAAGGCAGCCTCCTTTACCCTTGGCGTGACGCTCGACGGTGCATGCTACGTGAGGGTCCGGGAATGTGGCATTTTTCAGTCCAGAATTCCAGACCAATGAAGATTCCTCCCAGGGAAAAGTTTCCAGGACACAAAGCCATTGACCATTCTGTAAAGGAAATGGGGTCCCATCATTGGCACCTCAGAGCCCAAGACTGCCACTTTTTCCCTGGGCGCAAGCTTGACGGTGCGTGCCACATGCGGGTAAGGGAAAGAGCCGTTTTCAGCCCAGAATTCCAGACCAATGAAGATTCCTCCCAGGGAAAAGGTGCCAGGACAGAAAGCAATTGTTCTTTTTCTAGGGGTAATGGGACTCCATCATTGGCACGTGAGAGCCCAAAGCTGCCACCTTTACCCAGGTTGCAATACTCGACGGTGCATAGTTGTGCGGGTCAGGGATAGTGCCATTTTTTCAGCCCAGAATTCCAGACCGATGAAGATTCCTCAGAGGGAAAAGGTGCCAGGACACAAAGGCATTGTGTATTTTGTAATGCTAATTGGGCCCCATCATTGGCACCTGAGAGCCCAAGACTGCCACCTATTCCCTGGTCGCAAAGCTCGATGGTCCAGGAAAGTGCCGATTTTCATCCCAGAATTCCAGACGGATGAAGATTACTCCCATGGAAAAGGTGCCAGGACAGAAAGCGATTTTTAAATTTCTTGGGTTATTTGGGCCCCATCATTGGCACCTGAGAGTCCAAGGCCCCCATTTTTTCCCTGGGCATAAAGCTGGATGGTGCATGCCACATGCTCTTTTTTAAGCCCAGAATTCCAGACAGACAAAGATTCCTCCCTGGGAAAAGGTGGCAGGACAGAAAGGGATTGTTTCAATTCTTGTGTTAATACGGTCCCTTCGTTGACTCCTGACAGCCCAAGGCTGCCACCTTTTCCCTGGGCTCAACGCTCGACGGAGTGTGCCAGCGGCAGGTAAGGGTAGATGCTGTTTTTCAGCCCAGATTTCCAGAATGACGAAGATTCCTCATATGGAAAACGTTCCGGGACAGAAAGCGATTGTTCCAGTTCTAGGGTAAATGCGGCCCTCTCATTGTCACATGACGGCCAAAGGCTGTCACCTTTTCCCTGGGCTCAAAGGTCAACGGAGTGTGCCAGGTGGGGGTCCGGGAAAGTGCCGTTTCTCAGCCCAGAATTCCAGATGGACGAGGATTACTGCTAGGGAAAAAAGTGCCAGGACAGAAAGTGATTGTTCCTTTTCTAGGGTTTATGGGGCCCCATCATTGGCACTTGAGAGCCTATGCTGCCACCTTTTCCCTCGGTGAGCACCCCAACGGTCCCTGTCACATGCGGGTTTTTAAAGCCAGAAATTCAGAAAAATGAACATTCTTCCCTTGGAAATCGTGCCAGGACAGAAAGCGATTCTTTTTTTTCTAGGGTTAATGCGGACCCATCTTAGGCACCTGAGAACCCAAGGCTGCCACCTTTTCCCTGGGCTCAAAGCTCGACAGTGCGGGCGAGGTGCGGGTCTGGGAAAGTTCCAGTTTTCAGCCCAGAATTGCAGAGGGCCCAAGATTCCTCCCAGAGAAAAAGGTGCCAGGACAGAAAGGGATTGTGCCTTTTCTAAGAGTAATTGGGCCCATCATTGGCACCTGACAGCCCAAGGCTGCTACCTTTTCCCTGGGCTCAAAGCTCAACGGTGCGTGCCAAGTGCGGGTGAGGGAAAATGCCGTGTTTCAGCCCAGAATTCCTTACGGACGAAGATTCCTCCCAGGGAAAAGGTGCCAGGACACAAAGCAATTGTGCGTTTTCTAATGTTAATGCAGTCCCACATTTGGCACCAGGGAGTCCCAGGCTGCCACCTCTTCCATGGGCTCAAAGCTCGACGGAGCGTGTCAGTTGCGGGTCAGGGAAAGTGCCGTTTATCAGCGCAGAATTCCAGGAGGTTTAAGATTCTACCCTGGGATAAAGTTCCAAGACAGAAAGCGATTTTTCCATTTCTGGGTTTAAGGCGCCCAATCATTGGCGCCTGAGAGCCCAAGGCTGCTACCTTTTCCCTGGCCTCAAAGTTCGACGGAGTGTGCCAGGTGCGGTTCTGAGAAAGCGTAATTTTTCAGCCCAGATTTCCAGAAAAACCAAGATTCCTCCCTAGGAAAAGGTGCCAGGAGAGAAAGCGTTTGTTCCTTTTCTAGGGCTAATGGGGCCTAATCATTTGACACCCGACAGCCGAAGGCTGCCACATTTTCCCTGAGCGCATAGCCCGACGGTGGGTGTCACATGCGGTTTTTTCAGCCCAGAATTCCAGATGGACGATGATTCCTCCCTGGGAAAAGGTGCCAGGATACAAAGCGATTGTGCCCGGACCCGCATGTGGCACGCAACGTCGGGCTTTGGGCCCAAAGGTGGCAGCCTTGGGCTCTCAGGTGCTAATGATGGGGCCCCATTAACCCTAGAAAAAGAACAAACGCTTTCTGTCCTGGCACGTTTTCCCAGGGAGGAATCTTGGTTTGTCTGGAAATCTGGGCTGAAAAATTACGCTTTCCCTGACCCGCACCTGGCACGCTCCGTTGTGCTTTGAGACCAGGGAAAAGGTGGCAGCCTTGGGCTCTCAGGTTCCAAAAGTGGGGCCCCATTAACACTAGAAGAGGAACAATCGCTTTCTGTCCTAGCACATTTTCCCTGTGAGAAATCTTCATCCGTCTGGAAATCTGGTCTGAAAAACCCGCAAATGGCACGCACCGTTGGGCTTTGCGTCCAGGAAAAGGTGACAGCCTTGGCCTCTCAGGTGCCAATGATTGGGCCCCATTAACCCTACACCTGGAGCAATTGCTTTCTGTCCTGGCACCTTTATCCTGGGAGGAATCTTCATCCATCTGGAATTCGGGGATGAAAAACTGCATTTGCCGGACCCGCGCATGGCATGCATCGTCAAGGCTTGAGCCCAGGGAAAAGGTGGCAGCCTTGGGGTCTCAGCTGCCAGTGATGGGGCCCCATTATTCTTAGAAAAGGCACAATGGCTTTCTGCCCTGGCACCTTTTCCCAGGGAGGAATCATCGTCCGTCTGGAATTCTGGGCTGAAAAAACCGCATGTGGCATGCACCGTCGGGCTTTGCGCCCAGGGAAAAGGTGGCAGCCTTCGGCTCTCAGGTGGCAATGATGGGGCCCCATTAACCCTAGAAAAGAAACAATCCCTTTCTGTCCTGGCACCTTTTCCCTGGGAGCAATCTTGGGCCGTCTGGAAATCTGGGTTGAAAAATTACGCTTTCCAGAACCGCACCTGGCACACTCCGTCGAGCTTTGAGGCCAGGGGAAAGGCGGCAGCCTTGGGCTGCCATGTGCCAATGATGTGGCCCTTTAAACCTAGAAATGGAACAATCACTTTCTGTCTTGGCACTTTATCCCAGGGTAGAATCTTAAACCGCCTGGAATTCCGGGTTGATAAACGGCTCTTTCCCTGACCCGCACCTGGCACGCTCCGTCGTGCTTTGAGCCCAAGGAAAAGGTGGCAGCCTTGGGCTCTCAGATGCCAATGATGGGGCCCCATTACCCCTAGAAAAGGCACAATCGCTTTCTGTGCTAGCACATATTCCCTGGGAGGAATCTCGGTCTGTCTGGAATTCTGGGCTGAAAAACGGCACTATCCCGGACCCGCACTTGGAAAGCTCCGTCGACCTTTGAGCCCAGGGAAAAGGTGGCAGCCTTAGGCTCTCAGCTGCCAAAAGTGCGACCGCATTAACACTAGAAAAGTAACAATCGCTTTCTGTCCTGGCACATTTTCCCTGGCAGGAATCTTCATCCGTCTGGAATGCTGGGCTGAAAAAACCTGCACTTGGCACGTTCCGTCGAGCTTTGTGCCCAGGGAAAAGGTGGCAGCCTTTGGCTCTCAGGTGCCAATGATGGGGTCCCATTAACCCAGAAAAGGAACAATCCCTTTCTGTCCTGGCACTTTTTAGTTGGCAGGAATCTTCATCCGTCTGGAAATCTGGGCTGAAAAATCACGCTTTCCCGGAACCGCACCTGGCACACTCCGTCGAGCTTTGAGGCCAGGGAAAAGGTGGCAGCCTTGGGCTCTCAGGTGCCAATGATGGTGCCCCGTTACCCCAAGAAAAGGAACAATCCCTTTCTGTCCTGGTACCTTTTCCCAGGGAGGAATCATCGTCCCTCTGGAATTCTGGGCTTTAAAAACTGCATGTGGTAGGCACCGTTGGGCTTTCCGCCCAGGGAAAAGGTGGCAGCCTTGGACTCTCAGGTTCCAGTGATGGGGCCCCATTAACCCAGGAAATGTAAAAATCACTTTCTGTCTTGGCACCTTTTCCCAGGGTGGAATCTTTGTCTGTCCGGAAATCTGGGCTGAAAAACTACACTTTCCCTGGCACGAATGTGGCACGCTCCATCGAGGTTTGAGCCCAGGGAAAAGGTGGCAGTCTTGGGCTCTCAGGTGTCAATGATGGGTCCGCATTAACCCTAGAAATTGAACAATCGCTTTCTCCCCTGGCGCTTTATCCCAGGGTACAATCTTAAACCGACTGGTATTCCGGGCTGATAAACGGCACTTTCCCTAAACCGCACGTGGCACACTCCGTCGTGCTTTGAGCCCAGAGAAAAGGTGGCACCCTTGGGCTCTCAGGTGTCAAAAGTGGGCTCACATTAACACTAGAAAAAGAACAATCGCATTCTGTCCAGGCACGTTTTCCCTGGCAGGAATCTTCATCCGTCTGGAATTCTGGGTTGAATAACCCGCAAGTGGCACGCGCCGTCAGACTTTGAGCCCAGGGAAAAGGTGGCAGCCTTGGGCTCTCAGGTGCCAGTGATGGGGCCCAATTACCCCTAGGAAAGGCACAATCACTTTCTGTCTTGGCACATTTTCCCTGGGAGGAATCTTCGTCTGTCTGGAATTCTGGGCTGAAAAATGGCACTTTCCCGAACCCGCACTTGGTACGCTCCATCGAGCTTTGAGCCCAGGCAAAAGGTGGCAGCCTTGGACTCTCAGGTGCCAATGATGGGGCACCACTACTCTTAGAAAAGGAACAATCGCTGTCTGTCCCAGCACCTTATCCCTGGGAGGAATCTTGGGCCGTCTGGAATTCTGGGCTGAAAAATGGCATTTTCCCGGAGACGCACGTGCCAGGTTCCGTCGAGGTTTGAGCCCAGGGAAAAGGTAGCCACCTTGGGCTCTCAGGTGCCAATGATGGGGCCCCATTAACGTAGAAAAGGAACAAACGCTTTTTGTCCTGGCACATTTTCCCTGGGAGGAATCTTGGGCCATCTGGAATTCTGGGCTGAAAATCGGCATTTTCCCAGACCCCCACCTCGCCTGCACTGTCGAGCTTTGAGGCCAGGGAAAAGGTGGCAGCTTTGGGCTCTCAGGTGTCAATGATGGAGCCCCATTAACCCTAGAAAAGGAACAATCGCTTTCTGTCCTGACACCTTTTCCCTGGGAGGAATTTTCATCCATCTAGAATTCTGGGATGAAAAACCCGCATGTAACATGGACCTTTGGGGTGTGCGCCCAGAGAAAGGGTGGCAGCCTTGGGCTCTCAGGTGTCAATGATGGGGCTGCATTAACCCTAGAAAGGGAACAATCGATTTCTGTCCTGGGAGCCTTTTCCCTGGGAGGAATCATCGTTAGTCTGGAATTCTGGGCTGAAAAAACCGAATGTGGCATGCACCGTCGAGCTTTGCGCCCAGGCAAAAGGTGGCAGCCTTGGGCTCTCATGTGCCAAGGATGGGGCCCCATTATCCCTAGAAAAGGCAAAATGGCTTTCTGTCCTGGCACTTTTCCCTGGGAGGAATCTTCATTGGTCTGGAATTCTGGAATGAGAAACAGCAATTTCTGGGACCCTCACGTAGCACGCACGGTCGAGCTTTGCACCCAGGGTATAGGAGGCAACCTTGGGCTCTCAGGTGCCAGTGATGGGGCCCGATTAACCCTAGAAATGGAACAATCGCTTTCTGTCCTGGGAGCCTCTTCCCTGTGAGGAGTCTTCATCCGTCTGGAATTCAGGGCTGAAAAACGGCACTTTCCCGGACAAGAAAGTGGTACGCGCCGTTGATGTTTGCGCCCACGGAAAAGGTGGCAGCCTTGGGTATTCAGGTGCCAATGATGGGGCACCATTGACCCGAGAAAAGGACAATTCGATTTCTGACCTGGCACCTTTTCCCTGAGAGGTATCTTCGTCCGTCTGGAATTCTGGGCTGAAAAATGGCACTTCCCCGGACCCGCAAGTGGCACGCGCCGTCGACATTTGCGCCCAGGGAAAAGGTGGCAGCCTTGGGCTCTCAGGTGCCAATGATGGGGCCCCGTTAACACTACAAAAATAACACTTGCTTTCTGTCCTGACACCTTTTCCCAGAGAGGAATTGACTTCCGTCTGGAATTCTGGGCTGAAAAACAGCCCTTTCCCGGACCCGCACAGGGTATGCATCGTCAAGCTTTGCACCCAGGGAAAAGGTGGCAGCCTTGGGCTCTCAGATGCCAATGATGTGGCCCAATTAGCATTACAAAATACACAATGGCTTGGTCTCCTGGTACCTTTTCCCTCTGAGGAATCTTCATAGGTCTGGAATTCTGGGCGGAAAAACGGCACTCTCCCGGACCCGCACGTGGAATGCTCCGTCAAGCTTTGCGCCCAGGGAAAAGGTGGCAGCCTTGGGCTCTCAGGTGTCAATTTTGGGGCCCCATTAACCCTAGAAAAGGCACAATGGCTTTCTGTCCTGGCACCTATTCCCTGGGAGAAATCTTCATCGGCCTCGAATTCTGGGATGAGAAACAGCACATTCCTGGACCCGCAAGTGGCACGCACCGTCGAGTTTGCGCTCAGGGAAAAGGTTGCATCCTTGGGCTCTCAGGTGTCAATGATGGAGCCCCATTACTCCTAGAAAAGGAGAAATCGATTCCTGTCCTGGCACCTTTTCCCAGGGAGGAATCTTCATCGGTCTGGAATTCTGGAATGAGAAAGGGCAATTTCCCGGACCCTCACGTAGCACGCATGGTCGAGCTTTGCACCCAGGGTATAGGAGGCAACCTTGGGCTCTCAGGTGCCAATGATGGGGCCCGATTAACCCTAGAAATGGAACAATTGCTTTCTGTCCTGGGAGCCTCTTCCCTGTGAGGAGTCTTCATCCGTCTGGAATTCAGGGCTGAAAAACGGCACTTTCCCGGACAAGAAAGTGGTACGCGCCGTTGATGTTTGCGCCCACGGAAAAGGTGGCAGCTATGGGTATTCAGGTGCCAATGATGGGGCACCATTGACCCTAGAAAAGGACAATTCGATTTCTGACCTGGCACCTTTTCCCTGAGAGGTATCTTCGTCCGTCTGGAATTCTGGGCTGAAAAATGGCACTTCCCCGGACCCGCAAGTGGCAGGCGCCGTCGACATTTGTGCCCAGGGAAAAGGTGGCAGCCTTGGGCTCTCAGGTGCCAATGATGGGGCCCCGTTAACACTACAAAAATAACACTTGCTTTCTGTCCTGACACCTTTTCCCAGAGAGGAATTGACTTCCGTCTGGAATTCAGGACTGAAAAATGGAACTTTCCCGGACCCGCACAGGGTACGCACTGTCGAGCTTTGCACCCAGGGAAAAGGTGACAGCCTTGGGTATTCAGGTGCCAATGATGGGGCGCCATTACCATTACAAAATACACAATGGCTTTGTCTCCTGGCACCTTTTCCCTCTGAGGAATCTTCATCCATCTGGAATTCTGGGCTGAAAAATGGAACTTTCCCGGACCTGCATGTGGAACGCTCCGTCGAGCTTTGCGCCCAGGCAAAAGGTGGCAGCCTTGGGCTCTCAGGTGTCAATTTTGGGGCTCCATTAACCCTAGAAAAGGCACAATCGCTTTCTGTCCTGGCACCTTTTCCCTGGGAGGAATCTTCATTGGTCTGGAATTCTGGGCTGAAAAACGGCACTTCCACGGACCCACAAGTGGAACGCACCGTCGAGCTTTGCGCCTAGGAAAAATGTAGCAGACTTGAGCTCTCAGGTGCCAAAGATGGGGCCCCATTATCCCTAGAAAAGGCGCAATGGCTTTCTGTCCTGACACCTTTTCCCAGGGAGGAATTGACTTCCGTCTGGAATTCTGGGCTGAAAACGGCACATTCCCTTACTCGCATGTGGCACGCACCGTCGAGCTTTGCGCCCAGGGAAACGGTGGCAGCCCTGGGCTCTCAGCTGCCAATTTTGGGGCCCCATTAACTCTAGAAAAGGCACAATCGCTTTCTGTCCTGGCACCTTTTCCCAGGGAAAAATCTTCGCTGGCCTGGAATTCTGGGATGAGAAACGGCACATTCCCGGAATTGCAAGTGGCACGCGCCGTCGACATTTGCGCCCAGGGAAAAGGTGGCAGCCTTGGGCTCTCAGGTGCCAAAGATGGGGCCCCATTATCCCTAGAAAAGGCACAAAGGCTTTCTGTCCTGACACCTTTTCCCAGAGAGGAATTGACTTCCGTCTGGAATTCTGGGCTGAAAAACGGCCCTTTCCCAGACCCGCACAGGGTATGCACCGTCAAGCTTTGCACCCAGGGAAAAGGTGGCAGCCTTGGGCTCTCAGGTGCCAATGATGGTGCCCCATTACGCCTACAAAAGGCAGAATGGCTTTCTGTCCTGGCACCTTTTCCCAGGGAGGAATCTTCATCGGTTTGGAATTCTGGGCTGAGAATCGGCACTTTCCTGGACCCGCAAGTGGAACGCACCATCGAGCTTTGCATCCAGGGAAAAGGTGGCAGTCTTGGGCTCTCAGGTGCCAATGATGGGGCCCCATTACCTTTACAAAAAACACAATGGCTTTCTGTCCTGGCACCTTTTCCCTGGGAGGAGTCTTCTTTGGTCTGGAATTCTGGGCTCTAAAATGGCACTTTCTGGGACCAGCACGTGGCACGCACTGTCTAGCTTTGCACCCAGGGAAAAGGAGGCAACCTCTGGCTCTCAGATGCCAATGACGGGGCCCCATTAACACTAGAAATGGAACAATCGCTTTCTGTCCTGGGAGCCTTTTCACTGGGAGGAGTCGTCAGCCGTCTGGAATTCTGGGCTGAACAAAGCACTTTCTCTGACCTGCATGTGGCAGGCAGCATCCAAATTTGCACCCAGGGAAAAGGTGGCAGCCTTGGGCTCTCAGGTGCCAATGATGGGTCCCCGTTAACACTAGATAAATATCAATCGCTTTCTGTCCTGGCACCTTTTCCCTGGGAGGAATTTTCGTCCGTCTGGAATTCTGGGCTGAAAAATGGCATTCCCCGGACCCGCAAGTGGAACGCACCGTCGAGCTTTGCACCCAGTCAAAAGGTGGCAGCCTTGGGCTCTCAGGTGCCAATGATGGGGCCCCATTACCCCTAGAAAAAGAACAATGGCTTTCTGTTCTGGCACCTTTTCCCTGGGAGAAATCTTCATTGGTCTGGAATTCTGGGCTGAAAACGGCTCTTTCCCTTACCCGCATGTGGCACGCACCGTCGAGCTTTGTGCCCAGGCAAAAGGTGGCAGCCCTGGGCTCTCAGGTGCCAATGATGGGGCCCCATTAACCCTAGAGAAGGCACAATCGCTTTCTGTCCTGCCACCTTTTCCTAGGGAGAAATCTTCGCTGGCCTGGAATTCTGGGATGAGAAACGGCACATTCCCGGACTTGCAAGTGGCACGCACCCTCAAGCTTTGCGCCAATGGAAAATGTGGTAGCCCTGGGCTCTCAGGTGCCAAAGATGGGGCCCCATTATCCCTAAAAAAGGCACAATGGATTTCTGTCCTGACACATTTTCCCAGGGAGGATTTGACTTCCGTCTGGAATTCTGGGCTGAAAAACGGCCCTTTCCCGGACCCGCGCAGGGTATGCATCGTCAAGCTTTGCACCCAGGGAAAAGGTGGCAGCCTTGGGCTCTCAGGTGCCAATGATGGTGCCCCATTACCCCTAGAAAAAGAACAATCGCTTTCTGTCCTGGGAGCCTCTTCCCTGTGAGGGGTCTTCATCAGTCTGGTATTCAGGGCTGAAAAACAGCATATTCCCGGACAAGAAAGTGGTACGTGCCGTTGATGTTTGTGCCCACGGAAACATATTTCAGGGCACATATTTCTTATGGTTTTCAAAAGTAAATCATATGCATCTAAAACTCCAGGGCTGGAGCTTGCTTTCACGGTGAAAAGCACTGTTGTTCCTTAGGGAAAGCTCAACGATCAAAATGCAACTTTGCTTTGCTAACAAGTGATACAGTCGATTCCTGTCACACAGAAGGCATCAGGACACATATTTCTTATGGCTTTAGACAGATTCTCATATGCATCTGAGAATCCAGGACTGGATCTTTCTATCTCGGTGAAAAACAACTTTTTCCTTAGGGGAAGCTCATCTCGCAAAGTGCAACTTTTTGTTGCTAACAAGACAAACAGCTGATCCTTGCAAGACAGAAAGCATAAGGACACACTTTTCTTATGGCTTCGGTAAGAGAATAATATGCATCTGAGAATCCAGGACTGGATCTTTCTCTCTCAGTGAAAAACAACTTTGTTCCTTAGGGGAAGCTTATCTCGCAAAGTGCAACTTTTCGTTGCTAACAAGAGAAACGGCTGATTCTTTCAAGACAGAAAGCAAAAGGACACACATTTCTTATGTCTTTTATAAGTGAATCATAAGGATTCGAGAATGCAGGTCTGGAGCTTTCTTTCTTTGTGAAAACACAGTTGTTACTTACGGGAAGCTCCTATCGCAAAGTGCACCTTTGCTCTTCTAATACGTGAAACTCTTGATTTCTGACAGACAGGAGCCATCAGGGCACATATTTCTTATGGTTTTGGAAAGTAAATCATATACAACTAGAACTCCAAGGCTGGAGCTTCCTTTCAAGGTGAAAAGCACTGTTGTTCCTTAGGGGAAGCTCAACGAGCAAAGTGCAACTTTGCTTTGCTAACAAGTGAAACGGTCGATTCCTGTCAGACAGAAGGCATCAGGACACAGTATTCTTATGGCTCTGGCTAGTGAATCACATGCATCAGAGAATCCAGGACTGGAGCTCTCTTTCTGGATGCAAAGCACTGTTGTTCCTTAAGGGAATCTCAACGAGCAAAGTGCAACTTTGCTTTGCTAACAAGAGAAACGGTCGATTCCTGTCAGACAGAAGGCATCAGGACACACATTTCTTATGGCTTCGGTAAGTGAATAATGTGCATCTGAGAATCCAGGACTGGATTTTTCTTTCTCGGTGAAAAACAACTTTGTTCCTTAGGGGAAGCTCATCTCGCAAAGTGCAACTTTTCGTTGCTAACAAGAGAAACAGCTGATTCTTGCAAGACAGCAAGCATAAGGACACACATTTCTTATGGCTTTGGGAAGTGAATAATATGCATCTGAGAATCGAGGCCTGGATCTTTCTTTCTCAGTGAAAAACAACTTTGTTCCTTAGGGGAAGCTCAACTCGCAAAGTGCAACTTTTCGTTGTTAACAAGAGAAACAGCTGATTCTTTCAGGACAGAAAGCAAAAGGACACACATTTCTTATGGCTTTGAGAAGTGAATCATATGCATTCGAGAATGCAGGTCTGGAGCTTTCTTTCTTGGTGAAAACACAGTTAATACCTACGGGAAGCTCCTATCGCAAACTGCACCTTTGCTCTTCTAACACGTGAAACTCTTGATTTCTGACAGACAGGACACATCAGGGCACATATTTCTTATGGTTTTGGAAAGTAAATCATATACATCTAAAACTCCAAGGCTGGAGCTTGCTTTCGCTGTGCAAAGCACTGTTGTTCCTTAGGGGAAGCTCAACGAGCAAAGTGCAACCTTGCTTTGCTAACAAGTGAAACGGTCGATTCCTGTCAGACAGAAGGCATCAGGACACAGTATTCTTATGGCTCTGGCTAGTGAATCACATGCATCTGAGAATCCAGGACTGGAGCTCTCATTCTGGATGCAAAGCACAGTTGTTCCTTAGGGGAAATTCAACGAGCAAAGTGCAACTTTGCTTTGCTAAGAAGTGGAACGGTCGATTCCCGTCAGAAAGAATGTATCAGGACACATATTTCTTATGGCTTTAGAAAGATTCTCATATGCATCTGAGAATCCAGGACTGGATCCTTCTTTCTCGGTGAAAAACAACCTTGTTCCTTAGGGGAAGCTCATCTCGCAAAGTGCAACTTTTCGTTGCTAACAAGAGAAACAGCTGATTCTTGCAAGACAGAAGGCATCAGGACACACATTTTTATGGCTTCGGTAGGTGAATAATATGCATCTGAGAATGCAGGACTGGATCTTTCTGTCTCGGTGAAAAACAACTTTGTTCCTTAGGGGAAGCTCGACTCGCAAAGTGCAACTTTTGGTTCCTAACAAGAGAAACAGCTGATTCTTGCAAGACAGAAAGCATAAGGACACACATTTCTTATGGCTTTTGAAAATTAATAATATGCATGTGAGAATCGAGGCCTGGATCTTTCTTTCTCTGTGAAAAACAACTTTGTTCCTTAGGGGAAGCTCATCTCGCAAAGTGCAACGTTTTGTTGCTAACAAGAGAAACAGCTGATTCTTGCAAGACAGAAAGCATAAGGACACACATTTCTTATGGCTTTGGTAAGTGAATAATATGCATCTGAGAATCCAGGCCTGGTTCTTTCTTTCTCGGTGAAAAACAACTTTGTTCCTTAGGGGAAGCTCGACTCGCAAAGTGCAACTTTTCGTTGCTAACAAGAGAAACAGCCGATTCTTTCAAGACAGAAAGCAAAAGGACACACATTTCTTGTGGCTTTGATAAGTGAATCATATGCATTCGAGAATGCAGGTCTGGAGCTTTCTTTCTTGGTGAAAACACAGTTGTTACGTACGGGAAGCTCGTATCGCAAAGTGCACCTTTGCTCTTCTAACATGTGAAACTCTTGATTTCTGACAGACAGGACACATCAGGGCACATATTTCTTATGGTTTTGGAAAGTAAATCATATACATCTAGAACTCCAAGGCTGGAGCTTACTTTCGCTGTGCAAAGCACTGTTGTTCTTTAGGGGAAGCTCAACGAGCAAAGTGCAACTTTGCTTTGCTAACAACTGAAACGGTCGATTCCTGTCAGACAGAAGGCATCAGGACAGACATTTCTTATGGCTTCGGTAAGTGAATAATATGCATCAGAGAATCCAGGACTGGATCTTTCTTTCTCGGTGAAAAACAACTTTGTTCCTTAGGGGAAGCTCGACTCGCAAAGTGCAACTTTTCGTTGCTAACAAGAGAAACAGCTGATTCTTGCAAGACAGAAAGCATAAGGACACACATTTCTTATGGCTTCGGTAAGTGAATAATATGCATCTGAGAGTCCAGGCCTGGATCTTTCTCTCTCGGTGAAAAACAACTTTGTTCCTTAGGGGAAGCTTATCTCGCAAAGTGCAACTTTTCGTTGCTATCAAGAGAAACAGCTGGTTCTTTCAAGACAGAAAGCAAAAGAACACACATTTCTTATGGCTTTTATAAGTGAATCATATGCATTCGAGAATGCAGGTCTGGAGCTTTCTTTCTTTGTGAAAACACAGGTGTTACTTACGGGAAGCTCGTATCGCAAAGTGCACCTTTGCTCTTCTAACACGTGAAACTCTTCATTTCTGACAGACAGGCGACATCAGGGCACATATTACTTATGGTTTTGGAAAGTAATTCATATACATCTAAAACTCCAAGGCTGGAGCTTGCTTTCAAGGTGAAAAGCACTGTTGTTCCTTAGGGGAAGCTCAACGAGCAAAGTGCAATTTTCGTTGCTAACAAGAGAAACAGTCGATTCTTTCAAGACAGAAAGCAAAAGGACACACATTTCTTATGGCTTTGATAAGTGAATCATATGCATTCGAGAATGCAGGTCTGGAGCTTTCTTTCTTGGCGAAAACACAGTTGTTACGTACGGGAAGCTCCTATCGCAAAGTGCACCTTTGCTCTTCTAACACGTGAAACTCTTCATTTCTGACAGACAGGAGACATCCGGGCACATATTTCTTATGGTTTTGGAAAGAAAATCATATACATCTAGAACTCCAAGGCTGGAGCTTGCTTTCGCTGTGCAAAGCACTGTTGTTCTTTAGGGGAAGCTCAACGAGCAAAGTGCAACTTTGCTTTGCTAACAAGTGAAACGGTCGATTCCTGTCAGACAGAAGGCATCAGGACACAGTATTCTTATGGCTCTGGCTAGTGAATCACATGCATCAGAGAATCCAGGACTGGAGCTCTCTTTCTGGATGCAAAGCACTGTTGTTCCTTAAGGGAATCTCAACGAGCAAAGTGCAACTTTGCTTTGCTAACAAGAGAAACGGTCGATTCCTGGCAGACAGAAGGCATCAGGACACACATTTCTTATGGCTTCGGTAAGTGAATAATGTGCATCTGAGAATCCAGGACTGGATTTTTCTTTCTCGGTGAAAAACAACTTTGTTCCTTAGGGGAAGCTCATCTCGCAAAGTGCAACTTTTCGTTGCTAACAAGAGAAACAGCTGATTCTTGCAAGACAGAAAGCATAAGGACACACATTTCTTATGGCTTTGGGAAGTGAATAATATGCATCTGAGAATCGAGGCCTGGATCTTTCTTTCTCGGTGAAAAACAACTTTGTTCCTTAGGGGAAGCTCAACTCGCAAAGTGCAACTTTTCGTTGTTAACAAGAGAAACAGCTGATTCTTTCAGGACAGAAAGCAAAAGGACACACATTTCTTATGGCTTTGATAAGTGAATCATATGCATTCGAGAATGCAGGTCTGGAGCTTTCTTTCTTGGTGAAAACACAGTTGTTACCTACGGGAAGCTCCTATCGCAAAGTGCACCTTTGCTCTTCTAACACGTGAAACTCTTGATTTCTGACAGACAGGACACATCAGGGCACATATTTCTTATGGTTTTGGAAAGTAAATCATATACATCTAAAACTCCAAGGCTGGAGCTTGCTTTCGCTGTGCAAAGCACTGTTGTTCCTTAGGGGAAGCTCAACGAGCAAAGTGCAACTATGCTTTGCTAACAAGTGAAACGGTCGATTCCTGTCAGACAGAAGGCATCAGGACACAGTATTCTTATGGCTCTGGCTAGTGAATCACATGCATCTGAGAATCCAGGACTGGAGCTCTCATTCTGGATGCAAAGCACAGTTGTTCCTTAGGGGAAATTCAACGAGCAAAGTGCAACTTTGCTTTGCTAAGAAGTGGAACGGTCGATTCCCGTCAGAAAGAATGTATCAGGACACATATTTCTTATGGCTTTAGAAAGATTCTCATATGCATCTGAGAATCCAGGACTGGATCCTTCTTTCTCGGTGAAAAACAACCTTGTTCCTTAGGGGAAGCTCATCTCGCAAAGTGCAACTTTTCGTTGCTAACAAGAGAAACAGCTGATTCTTGCAAGACAGAAGGCATCAGGACACACGTTTTTATGGCTTCGGTAGGTGAATAATATGCATCTGAGAATGCAGGACTGGATCTTTCTGTCTCGGTGAAAAACAACTTTGTTCCTTAGGGGAAGCTCGACTCGCAAAGTGCAACTTTTGGTTCCTAACAAGAGAAACAGCTGATTCTTGCAAGACAGAAAGCATAAGGACACACATTTCTTATGGCTTTTGAAAGTTAATAATATGCATGTGAGAATCGAGGCCTGGATCTTTCTTTCTCTGTGAAAAACAACTTTGTTCCTTAGGAGAAGCTCATCTCGCAAAGTGCAACGTTTTGTTGCTAACAAGAGAAACAGCTGATTCTTGCAAGACAGAAAGCATAAGGACACACATTTCTTATGGCTTTGGTAAGTGAATAATATGCATCTGAGAATCCAGGCCTGGTTCTTTCTTTCTCGGTGAAAAACAACTTTGTTCCTTAGGGGAAGCTCGACTCGCAAAGTGCAACTTTTCGTTGCTAACAAGAGAAACAGCCGATTCTTTCAAGACAGAAAGCAAAAGGACACACATTTCTTGTGGCTTTGATAAGTGAATCATATGCATTCGAGAATGCAGGTCTGGAGCTTTCTTTCTTGGTGAAAACACAGTTGTTACGTACGGGAAGCTCGTATCGCAAAGTGCACCTTTGCTCTTCTAAAACGTGAAACTCTTGATTTCTGACAGACAGGAGACATCAGGGCACATATTTCTTATGGTTTTGGAAAGTAAATCATATACATCTAGAACTCCAAGGCTGGAGCTTACTTTCGCTGTGCAAAGCACTGTTGTTCTTTAGGGGAAGCTCAACGAGCAAAGTGCAACTTTGCTTTGCTAACAACTGAAACGGTCGATTCCTGTCAGACAGAAGGCATCAGGACACACATTTCTTATGGCTTTTGAAAATTAATAATATGCATGTGAGAATCGAGGCCTGGATCTTTCTTTCTCTGTGAAAAACAACTTTGTTCCTTAGGGGAAGCTCATCTCGCAAAGTGCAACGTTTTGTTGCTAACAAGAGAAACAGCTGATTCTTGCAAGACAGAAAGCATAAGGACACACATTTCTTATGGCTTTGGTAAGTGAATAATATGCATCTGAGAATCCAGGCCTGGTTCTTTCTTTCTCGGTGAAAAACAACTTTGTTCCTTAGGGGAAGCTCGACTCGCAAAGTGCAACTTTTCGTTGCTAACAAGAGAAACAGCCGATTCTTTCAAGACAGAAAGCAAAAGGACACACATTTCTTGTGGCTTTGATAAGTGAATCATATGCATTCGAGAATGCAGGTCTGGAGCTTTCTTTCTTGGTGAAAACACAGTTGTTACGTACGGGAAGCTCGTATCGCAAAGTGCACCTTTGCTCTTCTAACATGTGAAACTCTTGATTTCTGACAGACAGGACACATCAGGGCACATATTTCTTATGGTTTTGGAAAGTAAATCATATACATCTAGAACTCCAAGGCTGGAGCTTACTTTCGCTGTGCAAAGCACTGTTGTTCTTTAGGGGAAGCTCAACGAGCAAAGTGCAACTTTGCTTTGCTAACAACTGAAACGGTCGATTCCTGTCAGACAGAAGGCATCAGGACACACATTTCTTATGGCTTCGGTAAGTGAATAATATGCATCTGAGAATCCAGGACTGGATCTTTCTTTCTCGGTGAAAAACAACTTTGTTCCTTAGGGGAAGCTCGACTCGCAAAGTGCAACTTTTCGTTGCTAACAAGAGAAACAGCTGATTCTTGCAAGACAGAAAGCATAAGGACACACATTTCTTATGGCTTCGGTAAGTGAATAATATGCATCTGAGAGTCCAGGCCTGGATCTTTCTCTCTCGGTGAAAAACAACTTTGTTCCTTAGGGGAAGCTTATCTCGCAAAGTGCAACTTTTCGTTGCTAACAAGAGAAACAGCTGGTTCTTTCAAGACAGAAAGCAAAAGAACACACATTTCTTATGGCTTTTATAAGTGAATCATATGCATTCGAGAATGCAGGTCTGGAGCTTTCTTTCTTTGTGAAAACACAGGTGTTACTTACGGGAAGCTCGTATCGCAAAGTGCACCCTTGCTCTTCTAACACGTGAAACTCTTCATTTCTGACAGACAGGAGGCATCAGGGCACATATTTCTTATGGTTTTGTAAAGTAAATCATATACATCTAAAAATCCAAGGCTGGAGCTTGCTTTCCAGGTGAAAAGCACTGTTGTTCCTTAGGGGAAGCTCAACGAGCAAAGTGTAACTTTGCTTTGCAAACAAGCGAAACGGTCGATTCCTGTCAGACAGAAGGCATCAGGACACAGTATTCTCATGGCTCTGGCTAGTGAATCACATGCATCAGAGAATCCAGGACTGGAGCTCTCTTTCTGGATGCAAAGCACTGTTGTTCCTTAAGGGAATCTCAACGAGCAAAGTGCAACATTTCTTTGCTAACAAGAGAAACAGTCGATTCCTGTCAGAGAGAAGGCATCAGGACACACATTTCTTATGGCTTCGGTAAGTGAATAATATGCATCTGAGAGTCCAGGCCTGGATCTTTCTTTCTCGGTGAAAAACAACTTTTGTTCATTAGGGGAAGCTCAACTCGCAAAGTGCAACTTTTCGTTGCTAACAAGAGAAACAGCTGATTCTTTCAAGACAGAAAGCAAAAGGACACACATTTCTTATGGCTTTGATAAGTGAATCATATGCATTCGAGAATGCAGGTCTGGAGCTTTCTTTCTTGGTGAAAACACAGTTGTTACATACTGGAAGCTCGTATCGCAAAGTGCACCTTTGCTTTTCTAACACGTGAAACTCTTGATTTCTGACAGACCATAGACATCAGGACACATATTTTTTATGGTTTTGGAAAGTAATTCATATACATCTAAAACTCTAGGGCTGGAGCTTGCTTTCACGGTGAAAAACAACGTTGTTCCTTAGGGGAAGCTCAACGAGCAAAGTGCAACTTTTCGTTGCTAACAAGAGAAAAAGCTGATTCTTGCAAGACAGAAGGCATAAGGACACACATTTCTTATGACTTTGGTAAGTGAATAATATGCATCTGAGAATCGAGGCCTGGATCTTTCTTTCTCGGTGAAAAACAACTTTGTTCCTTAGGGGAAGCTCAACACGCAAAGTGCAACTTTTCGTTGCTAACAAGAGAAACAGCTATTCTTTCAAGACAGAAAGCAAAAGGACACACATTTCTTATGGCTTTGAGAAGTGAATCATATGCATTCGAGAATGCAGGTCTGGAGCTTTCTTTCTTGGTGAAAACACAGTTGTTACTTACGGGAAGCTCCTATCGCAATGTGCACCTTTGCTCTTCAAACACGTGAAACTCTTGATTTCTGACAGACAGGCGACATCAGGGCACATATTACTTATGGTTTTGGAAAGTAATTCATATACATCTAAAACTCCAGGGCTGGAGCTTGCTTTCATGGTGCAAAGCGGTGTTGTTCCTTATGGGAAGCACAACGAGCAAAGTGCAACTTTGCGTTGCTAACAAGTGAAAGGGTCAATTCCTGTCAGACAGAAGGCATCAGGACACACATTTCTTATGGCTTCGGTAAGTGCATAATATGCATCTGAGAATCCAGGACTGGATCTTTCTCTCTCGGTGAAAAACAACTTTGTTCCTTAGAGGAAGCTTATCTCGCAAAGTGCAACTTTTCGTTGCTAACAAGAGAAACAGCTGGTTCTTTCAAGACAGAAAGCAAAAGAACACACATTTCTTATGGCTTTTATAAGTGAATCATATGCATTCGAGAATGCAGGTCTAGAGCTTTCTTTCTTTGTGAAAGCACAGGTGTTACTTACGGGAAGCTCGTATCGCAAAGTGCACCTTTGCTCTTCTAACACGTGAAACTCTTCATTTCTGACAGACAGGAGGCATCAGGGCACATATTTCTTATGGTTTTGGAAAGTAAATCATATACATCTAAAACTCCAAGGCTGGATCTTGCTTTCGCTGTGCAAAGCACTGTTGTTCCTTAGGGGAAGCTCAACGAGCAAAGTGCAACTATGCTTTGCTAACAAGTGAAACGGTCGATTCCTGTCAGACAGAAGGCATCAGGACACAGTATTCTTATGGCTCTGGCTAGTGAATCACATGCATCAGAGAATCCAGGACTGGAGCTCTCTTTCTGGATGCAAAGCACTGGTGTTCCTTAAGGGAATCTCAACAAGCAAAGTGCAACTTTTCTTTGCTAACAAGAGAAACAGTCGATTCCTGTCAGAGAGAAGGCATCAGGACACACATTTCTTATGGCTTCGGTAAGTGAATAATAGGCATCTGAGAGTCCAGGCCTGGATCTTTCTTTCTCGGTGAAAAACAACTTTGTTCCTTAGGGGAAGCTCAACTCGCAAAGTGCAACTTTTCGTTGCTAACAAGAGAAACAGCTGATTCTTTCAAGACAGAAAGCAAAAGGACACACATTTCTTATGGCTTTGATAAGTGAATCATATGCATTCGAGAATGCAGGTCTGGAGCTTTCTATCTTGGTGAAAACACAGTTGTTACGTACTGGAAGCTCGTATCGCAAAGTGCACCTTTGCTTTTCTAACACGTGAAACTCTTGATTTCTGACAGACAATAGACATCAGGACACATAATTTTTATGGTTTTGGAAAGTAATTCATATACATCTAAAACTCTAGGGCTGGAGCTTGCTTTCACGGTGAAAAACAACGTTGTTCCTTAGGGGAAGCTCATCTCGCAAAGTGCAACTTTTCGTTGCTAACAAGAGAAACGGCTGATTCTTGCAAGACAGATGGCATAAGGACACACATTTCTTATGGCTTTGGTAATGAATCATATGCATCTGAGAATCCAGGCCTGGATCTTTCTTTCTCCGTGAAAATCACAGTGGTTCCTTGGAGGAGCTCATCTCGTAAAGTGCAACTAACTCTCCCGTGATCTGCTAAAGTGTGACACGGTTGATTCGTGCCAGACAGAAGGCTGCAAGGTACATATTTTTTATGGGTTTGGAAAGAGAATTATATGCATCAGAGATTCCAGGCCTGGAGCTTTCTTTCTCCGTGAAAGAAACTGTTGTTACTTATGGGAATGTACTCTCGCAAAGTGTAGCGAAGAGTCCCATCTGTGCTAACAAGTGAAACAGCTGATTCTTGCCGATACACATTTGTTATTGCTTTGGAAAATGAATCACATGCATCAGAGAATCCAGGCCTGGAGCTTTATTTCTCAGTGAGAAACAGACTTGTTCTTTATGGGAAGCTCATCTTCCAAAATGCAACTAACAGTGCCATGCTCTGCTAACAAGTGGAAACTTGATTTCTGCCAGAGAGAATACATTAGGGCACTCATTTCTAACGGCTTTTGAAAGTGAATCATATGCATCAGATAATCCATGTCTGGAGCTTTCTTACTCTGGGAAAAAACCGTTACTCCTTATAGGAAGTTCATCTCGAACAGTGCTGTTAACAGTTCCATGCTCTGCTAAATTTGAAAGAGTTTATTCCTGCCAGACAGAAGGCATCAGGACCGACATTTCTTCTGGATTGGAAAGTGAATCATATGCATCTAACAATCCAGAGCTAGAGCTTGCTTTCTCGGTGAAAATCACACTGGTTCCTTAGAGAAGCTCATCTCGCAAAGTGCAACTAAGAGTGCCATGATCTGCTACAATTTGACATAGTTGATTCCTGCCAGAGAGAAGGCATCGGGATACACATTTCTTAAGGCTTTGGAAAGCGAATAATATGCATCAGAGAATACCGGAATGGAGCTTTCTTTTTTGGTTAAAAGCACACTTGTTCGTTAGAGGAAGCTCATCTCGCAAAATGCAGTTTACAGTCCCATGCTGTGCTAACAAGTGAAAGTATTGATTCCTGTCAGAGAAAAGGCATCAGCAATCACATTTGTTATGGCTTTGGAAAAGTGAATCATATGCATCTGAGAATTCAGGCCTGGAGTATTCTTTTTTGTGGAAAAAGCACAGTTGTTCCTTTTGAGAAGTTCATCTCGCAAAGTGCAAGTAATAGTCCCATGATCTACTAAAATGTGACACAGTTGATTCCTGTCAGAGCGAAGGCATCAGGACACTTATTTCCTACGGCTTTGGAACCTGAATCATATGCATCAGGCTCTCAGGTGCCAATGATAGGGCCCCATTAACCTTAGAAAAGGAACAATTGCTTTCTCTCCTGCCTCGTTTTTCCTGGCAGGAATCTTGGCCCATCTGCAATTCCGGGATGGAAAAAGGCCCGTACATGCCTAAAACGATTGAGGTTTGCATCAAGATGAAAGTTCATATCATTGTGATCTCAGGTGCCAATGATGGGGCCCAATTAACACTACAAAAGGAGCAATTCTTTTGTATCTTGGCACCTTATCCCTGAGAGAAATCTTTGTCCATCTTCATTTCAGACCTGGAGCTTTCTTTCTCCGTGAAAAACACAGTTCTTCATTAGGGGAAGCTCACCTAGCAAAGTGCAACTTTCCTCTGCTACCAAGTGAAATATTCTGGGGGGTCTAGAAGTGACGAAGTTGGTTCAGGTGGAATCAGAAGGTCCAAGAGAATAAAAGGAAATGCAAAAAGGATGCAGAAGAGTCGAAAAGGGAACTTAACACTGACCCTTACCCCAGTGCTGCCCTAACACTTAAGCTATGCATAACTCTAAGCATAAACCTAAGGCTAAGCCTAAGCCTAAGACTAACACTAACCCTAACCCTAAACCTAACCCTAACCCTAGTGCTTACTGTAAACTGTGGGGGTTCCAAACCCTTACCCTAACCCTAACCCTAACCCTAACCGTAACACTAACCCTAACCCTAACCCTAACCCTAACCCTAAACCTAAACCTAACCCTAACCCTAACCATAAACCTAAGCCTAACCCTAACCCTAACCATAAACCCAAGCCTAACCCTAACCCTAACCCTAACCTTAACCCTAACCCTAGTGCTTCCTGTAAACTGTGGGGGTTCCAAACCCTAACCGTAACCCTAACCCTGACCCTAACCGTAACCCTAACCCTAACCGTAACCCTAACCCTAACCCTAACCCTAACCCTAACCCTAACCCTAACCCTAACCCTAACGCTAACCCTAACCCTAACCCTAACCCTAACCCTAGTGCTTATGTAAACTGTGGGGGTCCCAAACCCTAACCGTAACCCTAACCCTAACCATAACCCTAACCCTAACCCTAGTGCTTACTTTAAACTGTGGGGGTCCCAAACCCTAACCCTAACCCTAACCGTAACCCTACACCTAACCCTAAACCTAACCCTAATCCTAACCCTAACCCTAACCCTAACCCTAACCCTAACCCTACACGTAACCCTACACCTAACCCTAAACCTAACCCAAATCCTAACCCTAACCCTAACCCTAACCCTAACCCTAAGCCTAACCCTAATGCTTACTGTAAAGAGTGAGGGTCCCTAAACCTAACCCTAACCCTAACCCTAACCCTAACCCTAACCCTAACCCTAACCCTAACCCTAACCTTAACCCTAACCCTAGTGCTTACTGTAAACTGTGGGGGTCCCAAACCCTAACCCTAACCCTAAC